>NC_135378.1:42683940-43308940 GCF_049243985.1 Paroedura picta
CAGAAGTTCCATTCATTTAATTAAATGGGTGCTTCACATGGGAAATCATTCGGGATTTGTAAATCTCCCATGATATCAGGCACTCACTTTCAGCAACAAATATCTACTACAAAATATGATTATTGAAGACCTGAAGCCAAGCATTCAGCAACCTGTATGACATCTCAATAATATATTGATCAAATCAGATATCTGAAAGCAAAATAGACCAAGTTACATTTGCAGTAAAATAACTCACACAATTAATAAATGGAGGAGAGGATTTAATACTCTCTCTCTCTCTCTCTCTCTCTCTCTCTCTCTCTCTCTCTCTCTCTCTCTCTCTGGTTAATTGTTGTTGGTGTTAGGTGTGAAGTCATGTCTGACCCATCGCGACCCCATGGACAATGATCCTCCAGGCCTTCCTGTCCTCTACCATTCCCTGGAGTCCATTTAAGTTTGCACCTACTGCTTCAGTGACTCCAGCCAGCCACCTCATTCTCTGTCGTCCCCTTCTTCTTTTGCCCTCAATCGCTCCCAGCATTAGGCTCTTTTCCAGGGAGTCCTTCCTTCTCATCAGGTGGCCAAAGTATTTGAGTTTCATCTTCAGGATCTGGCCTTCTACGGAGCAGTCTGGACTGATCTCCTCTAGGACTTACTGGTTTGTTCGCCTTGCAGTCCAAGGGACTCGCAAGAGTCTTCTCCAGCACCAGAGTTCAAAAGCCTCAATTCTTTGATGCTCGGCCTTCCTTTTGGTCCCACTTTCACAGCCAAACATTGCAAATGGGAATACTATAGCCTTGACTAGACGCATTTTGTTGGCAGGGCGATGTCTCTGCTTTTTAGGATGCTGTCTAGATTTGTCATAGCTTTCCTCCCCAGGAACAAGTGTCTTTTAATTTCTTTGCTGCAGTCCCCATTTGCAGTGATCTTGGAGCCCAGGAAAATAAAAACTGTCACTACCTCCATTTCTTCCCCATCTATTTCCCAGGAATTGAGAGGGCCGAATGCCATGATCTTTGTTTTCTTGATGTTGGGTTTCAAGCCAACTTTTGCACTTTCCTCTTTCACCCGCATCAACAGGCTCTTTAGATCCTCTTCACTTTCTGCCATTAGAGTGGTATTATCTGCATATCTGAGGTTGTTGATATTTCTCCCTGCAATCTTGATCCCAATTTGTGATTCATCTAACCCCGCCTTTCTCATGATGTGCTCCGCATACAAGTTAGGCAAGGCACCAGTTCAACCTTGTCGAACTCCTTTCTCAATTTTGAACCAATCAGTGATTTCATGCCCAGTTCTCACTGTTGCTTCTTGACCTGCATATAGGTTTCTCAAGATACAAATAAGATGCTCTGGTATTCCCATCTCTTTAAGAACTTGCCACAATTTGTTGTGCTCCACACAATCAAAGGCTTTAGCATAGTCAATGAAGCAGAAGTAGATGTTTTTCTGGTACTCCCTAGCTTTCTCCATGATCCAGCATATGTTGGCAATTTGATCTCTAGTTCCTCTGCCTCTTCGAAATCCTGCATGTATTTCTGGATTAACTAGGGTTAATGTTGCAGCTAAAAAGTTACATGAGATGACTTGTGGTTTTATTTAGTACTGTTCCCTCCAGTTACAGGAATTAGAGAGACCTGTTCAGACATTATTGTCATGTATACTGGGAACCAACTAATTCACATTACCCATGATCCTCCTTATATGCATGTTCCCTGTTTGTCCAAAATGGGTACATATTTGTTTGAAATGGGTACCAGGTGTATTTTCTGCTTCAATACACTGAAAAAAATTACATGTGGTGCCCATTTCAGACAAAATGGTAGTGTGGTACATGTAGTTGGATATCTCCAGATGTAAAATCTGAAAAGGGTTTAGGTCCCTTGAAAAAATAATCAACTGTTTCAAGGCATTTGATGCTGGCTGACCATTTTCCTTACAATATGCAGCCGCAATTTACTATGGCTACCTTTGATGCAGCAGAGGGCGGGTGGGAAGAATGGACACATCTGTCCCTTTGGCTTCAGGCATGCGTGCCATGCGACAGCAGCAAGCTCAGGACTCGCCCTCTTTGTTGAACACCTCTGAACAGCTTCCCACCTGTCCACCCTATGATAATAATATAGAGTTTAGTGTTATGTTGCATTTGTATTAGCGTTATGTTACATGCTGATGTTCATCACAACCACAGGGTTGGGCATGAGAGGGAGACCATTTGAGGGGAGGAGGGTATGGGGCCTCCATAGAAGGTGGTCCAAAGTGGGCAAAAAGATGACCCAGTAGGGAAGACATGAGTGCCCATTTTGGCCAAGCTGCCTGGGGGTCAGCCAGAGAGGTTTGTGCCCTTTGTCCCCCCCCCCCCGCCATCAGACAGCTTCTCAGATTAGACCAACTCCTGAGGGCCTGGGGTCTGCTTTCCCAGTAGGAAAATGAGACAGACTCCCATGTACCTCAGGAATTGGTATGGGATAGTAGTCATTGGCTTGCTCAGGTGGGGCCCCCTCTCATGCTGTGCCAACCCAAACAGGTTTAATGAAGGTTGTGGCCATATTAAAATCCATGATAGCATCTTTAATCCAGCCAAAACCTGCACTCCTGCTAGTCAAAAGGTGAACAAATATTATCTATTATGATGTTTATTGAACATTGGTAAACTAAAGCATGGATGGTTAGGTAAAATAATACTTGTGCATGAGCAAGGATACATGTGAATAAACAGTAAAGGATGGAATTAATAAAAATCAGTTTGTGTTTTCTGTAAAGAATTCAGTGGTGTATGGCAGCAATAGTAATGTTTTTTTCCCATCCAATTAATGAAATGTCCAAGTAGAAAAAGTATTTCAGAAAACTGCTAATGAAAGACACAGTTGCTTGACAAATGGGGGTTTGCAAGGCTACTCACTAGGCATCCACTGTTGACAGGATTGGCAGTGCTAATGCAGACATTAAGAAAAGAACAAAAGACTGGCTTGCAAAGGTCATTATTAGCATAGAATCAAAGGCTGTGTTTCAGGCTATTCTTGTGACCACCATGGAACAGATTAATCCCTCTAAAAGCCAGCTAAACCAATTATGCCAGAAGGTCTGCCTTATGTCAATTAGACTTTATAGTGTTTTGGAATGCAACAGGAAAAAAAATGTAGCAGCAGATCAGGAGAGTTCATAAGTGGATGCTTACTAAGAGATATGAAAGACATGCTGAGCAAATCCAAAACGAAATGCCATCTAAGGTAAATATCACTACAATGATATTGGCAAAGTTGTACAAAAAGTTGTATCATAAAGTCAAGCCAGTAAATTCGAAATGATATAGAGTCTGGAAGTCCAAAAAACAGCAGCTTTACACTGAGGTAGGAAATGGATTGCTTCTATGGCTTGTGTTATTTTATATAATCAAAACAGTGGATCCAATTTTTCTAGTAAAACTGTCCCTTTTTAATACAGCTTTAAATGTATTTTCATGCCAATATATTGCATTTTAAGCCAATGTATTGATTAAAAGATTAATCAGAATTTTCATCTTGGTTCAACTGGATTTCGTATTAGTAAAATAGGCCTTGGATTTGATTAATGAGCTATATTGAAGTAACAAACATAAAATACTGAACCCTTGTTTAATCATAACAATCATACATGAACAGCTAATCATACATGAACAGCTAATCTGATCATGGCCTACTGCCTTGAATAGACCCTTTCAACCAGTTAGATGCTTTTGTCTCTTAACTGGCTACAAAACAAACATAATTACCATATATACTCACATATAAGCCGACCAGCATATAAGCCGAGGCACCAAATTTTACCACAAAACCTGGAGAAACTTGTTGACTTGCATATAAGCCATGGGTGGGAAATGCTCCATCATCACAGGCTCTCCCATCCAGCACTGCCATTTATGTCTTAATTAAGGTCATTTAGAGCAAAATTTTAGATGCACTACTATACAATAGCAGTTTGTAAAAGGGAAGGTTAAAATGCATCAACAATAAAACTTCTCCACCATAAAAGCCAATATTTAGAAGCATTAAGTGCCATTGACTATTTTACAAGGATAAAATGAGCCATAAAAGCAATAAAACTAGTAAAGCTGTTAAAATATAAAACAAAGGACAAGATTAAGAGACATGTGATAATATCTACTAACCAAAAAACATAAGAAGTTCGGTGGACCTATTATGGCTATACATGGGTGACCCAATCTTTCCTAATTCTTAAGACTAGCCACACATTGCCATTCCTTTTGCCATTGAAGGTGAAAGGAAAAAAAGATCAGAGTCTTTCAGTCAAACCGTTGATGTCCTACAAGCTGCCAGAGCAAGCTCAGCTTACAGTACAGATTTGCAAAAGGCAATGCAACAATTGGCTGGCTGAAGCAGGCTTTTATTTCAATTACCGTATATACCTGCATATAAACCGAGGAATCCTGAAAAACTTGGCTTATACGCGAGTACATAGGTCGGGGGTCATCAAGCCCCTTCTGTGGCCCAGTATCGGGTCGCCGGCAGCCACGCCTACCTCTTCCCCACACCTCTGCAGCAAGAAGCTCGCCAGTGTGTGAGCAAAGTGGCCACAAAAGCTGTCACCGCCCTCGGCCTGGCGAGCCGGCCGGCGGCGGATGCAAACGCGCATGTGCGGAGCTGCCGTGCATGCACGTTTGTACCCATGGCAGATGCAAATGCACATGCATGGCAGCTCTGCATATGTGCATTTGTGTGGCAGCTTCATGCATACACGCTTGCACGGCAGCTTCGCACATGCAGCTGGCTCTTTCCCACCCCTGGAAGCGGTCCTCAACCAAGAAAAGGTTGGGGACCTCTGATATAGGTAATTAGTTATATCAAGTAGCATAAAGATGAGGAGTGATTCTAAAATAATACTAAATTAGATTTCATGATTCCGTCTTCTTCTGCCTAGATAGCTCAATGGATCAGATCCTGGCCTATGGAACTTCAGAAGAGTCATTAGCAATTGTGGAGAAAGCAGCATGTGGGCTTCCGGAGATGTGTCCAGGTGCCTCAGTTACTGAAGAAGTATATCTAAGGATTCAATAGAAGTTTCATATTTAAAGCTTTCTACTGAGATTGTGAAACTATATCAAATTGAGAGCCACTCATTAGAGAACCCTACAGAACGTCTGGGTGTTCATTTCTGTTTCCCTGGCATAAATGCATATTCAGAGACTTTAGCATCTTTCCCAGTATATTTCAATGCTGATAAACACTGAGGAACCTTAGGAACATAATGAGGTTGCTCTTCTTGTTTTACCTCTTTTGCAGGACTAAGGAAATGTATATCCATAGCTCTTTAAAATTCTTCCCCTTGTGGTGCTTAGAGTGTCCATACTGAGGAATAATGGGTAAACAGGTGAGGAAGCTTTCTTCTTGGCTTCATTGAACATTAATGGAAAATTACATTAAATAGAAAATCCAGGGAGAAAGCAGAGACCTGAATGAGAATCTCAGTGTATAATTATATCATGTGTGTTAAACAACTAGACAAATACTTTTCTTCAGGCAGCTCACTGAGGATGATCACACCATGCAAGGTTTTGTCTATACTAAATTGGATCCATATGAGTTATTGACCAAGCTTTTAACTTAGATCCATAGACTGGTCACCAGACTAATAGCCTCTTTGTTTGAACACACAGAAAAATACATAGGCCTCACCAATGGCTCATGAGAAGAGGCATACTGTGAATATCTATCAGAATTAGCTTCCAGTCACCAATAAATGGATTTCAGTAACTACCAATCTGTTCTCCTTCTCCGGTCAGCCTGTGAGCACTGCCCACAAACTACCTCTTTCAAACTGATCTATTAATCTTGAGTACAGTCCAATTTATATGTTCAAAGTTCACAATGAATAACTCATTTGTCCCATACTCAAGCTCATTGATATATAGAGAACAGTTTCAGGGTATAATTTTGATTCCTCTTCTTGTGAGGCAGAAAATAAGCTTAATTTTTTTTGGGGGGGGGCACTGGGAATATGCATAGGGAAAGATAAATGTGCACTTCTGGATCTCCCTTCATTGCTGCTTCAAGTACTGTACTGTGGTGCTTGTAGGTATACCTTGCCACTTGTCTGTAAGAAATAAGTATAACATGGGCTCTGTATGTATATGTCTGATCTCCCCATTCCTACCCTGCTATTAAGGGAAAGAAAAAAACATAGGTACTGGGAAGCATATCTGTGTCTAAATTCTCATTGTACTTTATATGTTAGGTAAGAAGTGATGTCAATGATTCCTGCTGGAGTGTAGGATTAACCTGAGGACCAAATAAAGAATTCTTAATGGATCGGTGGGTACTACTTAAAATATTCTATATGGTAGCTTAGCCTCCTCCACTTTTCTCCTTTCACTTCGTTAACCCCATGGCTCTTGGTTGAGTCCCATCAAGATTTTAAAAGGTGCACTTGTTCTTCCAGTTTCTATTATCTAAATGCCAGGATTTGCTAATGTTATGTCTGAACAATCTAAAGACCCCCGCCCGTCTGATTGCTCAAGTTCTGGGTGGAAAAAACTATAAGGCATACAAAAATAACCGTTTAGAAAGAGTTTGGCAGAATGCTCGGCTGAACGCTGCCACCCACTAAAACATTTTTCTTGTTTGTCATCGAATGTTTTTCTTGTTTGTCATCAATGTTAGCATTAGATAAGAACATAAAGTAGGAAATTCACAATCATTCCCTTCGTCTATTTTACAGCTCTCTCAAGGTGCTAAATATTTACCACCTTGCTAAATAACTTCATTTCTGTCTCTTCGCAACTTCCCAGCAGACTTTGGAAGAAAAAGTTTTATTGATTAAAGGATCCAATGAGAACAAATCAGAGTCACTCTGAATATATTTTAAGGGTGTATACTACAAAGCCAACCCCACTTCCCTGCATAAGACTTCCTTTAAAGCAACATAGTATTGGCAGAAAGTTTCTCTCCTTGATATAACAGAAACCTAACATTTACACAATGGCTTCCAACCTACATTAAACAAGCCAAAGCTGTTAATTTCCTCTTTATGGAGTAGGCATATATACAAAATACATTGCTGTGTGTTAACATAGTAAAATGTTTTGGAATGCAATGCCAGTAGAAAACTTGTTGTTGTTGTTGTCGTTGTATGCTTAAGTGTGGACAGTGTAAATGAAACCCCCCACCACCACTACCACCACCAATGCAGAACACAAAGTCCTATGCAGAGTAAGTAGTAGGAGGTCTTACAACAGGTCTTATTTATTTATTATTTACTAGTAATCAAGCTCGCTGTACCTAAAATACAGCAGGCGCTAGGCATGGGAGCCCCTGGCAGTCGCGCTCCGCGCGGCTGCTGGGGGCTCCCTTGGTCAGCGGGCTGATGCGGTGAGAGGCGCTTTGTGCCTCTCGCCGCGTCAGGCCGTCGGGCAGGGAGCCCCCGGCAGCCGCACTCTGCGCAACTGCCGGGGGCTCCCTTGGGCAGCGGCCTGATGCGTCGGAGGCGCTTTGCACCTCCGGTGCATCAGGCCGCCAGCAAAGGGGCAACTGCTCCGCGCAGCTTGCATTTGCTTCCTTGTTAGCAGGGCGGGAATCAGCCAGGCTAATCGGCAGCCGCTTTACGCTTCACGCCTGCCGATTGGCCTGGCTGATGGTCAGTCCGGAGGAAGGGGCCAATCGGCACCCTTCCTCATCCTGGACCGAGCCTGCCCTAACTCCTCCCACAAAGCCTTTACGGCTTTATGTAGTCCGCGGCGCCCGCGCCACCGCGGGCTGTGTTCAGATTTACTAATTGGATTTTTATCCTGCCATTCCCAGGCAAGATGGCTCATGGTGGTTCACAACATAGTAAAAACATTTTAAAAAACCATAAAATACAATTTAACAACAGATAAGAACAGCAAAGAGGTCTTCCAACAGGTTGCTTAAAGGGCAGGGTATTTTTAGTGGTATCAAACTTGGATCTTGTGATGACTTTCTGAATTTCTGTCTCCAGAGCAAACAACCCAAAAAATAAAACAGTAAAGCTCTTTCAATGAACTACTTCAGATTGCAGTTGGGAAGTCACAGGGCTTAATGGAGTCATAGGGCTCCTCTTTGAAATAAGATAAAATGCTAGCGAAGGTGCCAAGGCTGAACCCCAGATGTGCTAGTTTTCAGTTTTCAGGTTGGCTTTAAAATGTGTTGACATCAAGTAAGTGTACAGACAGCCCATATGTTCCTTTTTCTCTTGAAAAATCCATTGAAATGACACAATAATATTTATCTTGTACTAAAACCATAGATGTTCTCAAGGGGGCATTATTTATTTCCTTAGTATATGACTGTTTTTAAGCTATATTACTGGAGAAGAGTCAGCCCATTAAATCCTTATTGTAAGAGAGAAGACAGAAATGAGGAACCAAGCAAGACACATGTGTCACAACTCATCTTGAGCTTCAAACCTGCAAATGAAATCCTTTCTAAGATACACTCCATCACAATATTTTTCTACCACCATCTCTCCTAAGGCTTCCTGCCATAATTTGAAGCATCTCAGATAAGAACTGGAGTTTACCACCCAAGAACTAAATCAAAAAATCAATTTGTTTTCTGTTCGACCTACTACTATGCTAAGAGCCATATCAATTTGTTTGGACAACCATCAACATTCTGATCAAGTGTCAGAAAAGGTTCACATCCCATCATCTCACCTGCTTAAGCAACTATGAACTATAAAAACCAAACACTAAACACAAACATGTCAAACTGGAAAGAAAACAATCCACATTTTTAAGAGAACGAATCTTATTGAATTGTGTATTGAGTATTAAACATGAAACAATGGTGGTTTGAGCCATCAATTTAGTGCATGAAGACTATTTCATTTATGCTTTTTAACTACTCTGGGAAGACAAATGAAGTGGTTTACAAAGTAATGATGGAATTAAAAAAAAAACCAGCAGATGAAGGGTTTTTTTTAAATGAATCACAACTTCCCTTCTTAGCATTGATGAAGAGATACTTAAAACTTGTTTCAAAACACATTAACATGACAGCTAGTCTCACTGAGTTCAATGGGATTTACTTCATAATATCCTTTAGCTTACAATGTAAATCCCACTGAAGTAAATGGGATCTAGGCTGCATTCCTAAATCAGAAATTCCATTGAACTCAGTGGTGCTTATTTCTGAGTAAACATCAGTAACTGGCCTAGAAAGGGCAAAATTTAGCTTTAAAAATGGATCTAGACCTTCCAGACAGTCCAGGATGTGCCCATGATATCTAGAACAATGATATAAATGACTTTAATGTTTGCTTGCCAAATTTCTAAGAAAAGAAATTATAATATGGCGACTCTAATTTGGGTTCTGACATCGGGGTTAAATCAAACTGTCTCATGCAATAAAATACAAAGTAGGAAACATGATAAACAGCTTCTCCAAAGGTCAAAGTTAATAGGTTTTTACTCAGGAAAATAACACCAAGCGAAGGAAAAAACACCTTAAAATGTTTCCAGTATTAGTTGTCTGTAGAAAGGCAGATCCAGTATACCAAAGCAGTTGTGCTATTTTAGGAAAAGGACACAAAGGACTGCAAAACTTCTTTTGCCCTTGGTACAAAATGCATATGAATTTGGGTGATAACAAAACAAAAAAACTAACCATTAATTTGTAATTGGACATACAGTTCACAAGCAAATCACAACAAAATGGATTTTTCTCCCATGGGAAGAAAAATCATTATTGTTATCATTTGTATTAGGAGCAGAGTGCAACAGGTGAAGGTATTAGTCTTGCTGGTCTTACCTCTGTCACTGAAGTCATCCACAAGAATTATTTCTGCTATCAGGATATCTGGAGTCCTGTTAATAATGCTGTGTATGGTTCGCAAGAGTGACGTCCAACCTTCATTATGGAATGGGATAATTATACTAGTATTCGGAAGCTTCTCCAAGTATACCTTGTGCTTACAGCTGGGAAAGAAAAAAAAAGTCTCTATAAGAATGTAAGAATAAGACCATGCTCAGTACTATGCTCTCAATCATTCCCTCCAGTTAAACTCTCTACAAGTTTGTATACAATGAACCATAATATCAAATGAATATTATTGATATTATACTTTCAAAAGGTAGTCCTTGGTGTCCTGTATGCATGCTCCATTTTTTAATTCTAATAACATTTAAAATATGTTCCCCCTCAAGTGATAACTGGCCTATGGCAATCCCAAAGGGATTTCAGGGGAACAGATGCTCAGAAGTGGTTTGCCACTGCGACCTCTGCATCATGACCCTGGGATTCCTTCGTGATTGCCCTTTCAAACACTGATCAGGCACAACCCTGCTTTAGCTTATGGAATCTGACAAGATTGGACTAGATTGGGTTACCCAGGTCAAGGCTGGATTTCTAATAGAACTAATATTGTACTTTCTTTTTTATGTTAATACTACATACGTCAAAAAGTAAAAGGTATATATATAATAAACAAGTATCTTTATTTTAGATTATCCTAGTTCTTCAGCACCTGGTATATCAGATGCACCTTTGTTTTGAAATTTAAGACTGATTCCGCATTAGCGAGGTTGTTTGGATTTGCATTCTTAAAGGGTCGAATTTTCATCTGTTTATGAACCAAAATTTGAGTCTTCACATGCAGTCCTGAATGTCCCTTCACTTGCCCCACAGCAAAGAAATCCCCAGAAAACAGCATTTCATCTTTTCAAGGTCTAATTTGGGTCTGCCTGGTGCAAAAATGCATGCAATCAGGTTTTCTCCTGTGCCCACTATTTTAAGTCATTGGAAATGTCCCTTTCCACATCCCCATCCTCCCTCCCCCTCCATTCCTTCCTCTCCTTTCCTCTGTTCCAAAAAATGTGCCTTTTTTAAAAAGGGAGCGCTCACATTTCAAAGTTTTTTAAAGAAAGTATTCGCAGTCTTACACAGCAGTATTATGATGTTATAATGTTATAACTCAGGTTAAAAAAACCACATTCATAACACTTTGAGGGGAGGGAAGAGGTGATTGAGTGTGCAGAATGGTGGGATTAAAGGCTCTGCTGGGCAGCCTGGTTCAACCAGAGCCCACAATAGATCCAGTTCTGTGGGCACAATTACACAAAAGACACTGTCTCATTTTGAATCAGGTTAAGTCTCAAATGCTGTAAAAGTGAGGTGGGATCATTTCAATGGTGGCACATTCAGATGAGCTCTTTAAATGGTGCAAACAGTGCATTTGGATCAAATTTTTAATTCAGATGGTGCTGCATTTTCCCATGGTGCCTGCTTTTTGTTTGTTTGTTTATTCTTCGCTCTCAAGTTTGCACTGTATGGATTCATCATAAAATTTAAAAAAGCTTCACTTTTTCCAAAAATGTAGAAATGACTGGGTAAGATAAAGTGGCTCATTACAATGCATTAGAAGCAGTTCAGATAGCATCTCCCATGGCACATAAACACAAACTGAAGAAAAGTAAATTCACAAAAATCTTCAGTAAAAAACTGGCACTTCCCAGCTGATCAGAGTGTCTCCTCCTGAGGGGATCCATCTTGTTTAACTTTAAACAGCACTCCCTCTCTCTCACACACACACACACACAAACACACACACATACACATAAAATGTTTAAAACTTTCTCTATTACTAATTTTGTTCCGCAGTGATCCAGGTTCAGTGAAAAATAGTCATATCACTAGACTCATTTATAGTCTTTAAAAAACTCAGATATTGATATGATGCAAGAAGTAAGGAATTGTGGAGCTTGCACACTGATGAAGGGAGAGCCAGTAATGTTCTGCTAACATGGCTACTAGAACGTAAATGCGGCATGAAGAATCTCTACTTACTATCTAAAGCCACACTCATACACACACACCTCTAGCACAAAACTGACCAATAAAGAGATACTACGAATGGTGCACACAAAAATATCAGTATCTGGTTTTGCTCATTGGTATGCAGAACATATGCACCATGATTCCCTAGAGAAGGGTTTCTCAGCCAGGATTTTGTGATGGCCCCGGAAGCATTTCCTGAATGGGTGGGATTTAATTAATTAATGTTAATATATTTTTAGAATTTGTTAGACATTTATCAGGTAATATGACCATATATGGTCATGTCAACCCACCACTTTCCAAAATGGCCAATGATGGGCCTGGACGGAGTGGAGAGGGGAGGGGATCTGGGTGGGTGTATACACAGCAATGCATCCTAACCATATTCTGTATGATTGCCCCATTTCGGGGTTTCTTGATGCCTGGAGAATGTTTCAGGGACTTCTCAATGGTCAAAAGCTTGAGAAAGGCTGCCCCAGAGAAAGTTTGGAGGGGGGGGGGTTGATGTGCGGAATGCAGGCACAAGATTCAAATTAAAGGCATACTGACTTGAATACAGTGATAACTGAAAGTAAGCTATGCATGTGCATACCATTCTTTTATTGTTCTATATGATTAAATAACAGAATAGGGAAAAATATCCTTAGAATTTTGAATAGCTGTTAGTTTAACCATTGATAACAATATCCACACCTTTACAAATCATTCTAATTTGTAGACAATACTGGTTGTTGCCAATAACATGCAAATACTACAAATCATAACTACTGATCCCAGAGAGGCTATATGCTCTGACCCTTGTGAGAATGATAATTCAGACTTCACAGGCAAAGCCAATACTTGCAGTTCTATTCAATGATATGCTTTGTTTTCCCTATGGGTTTGTATTTAAGGGGATAGGCAGACACTCCTACAACTCCAGAAATGCAACTAAATACCCAGCATAAATAGGATAATTAAATGTAAAGTGTAACCACAAATATGCCTCTAGAGATCAAAGCTCGTATCAGCAGCAAGTGCAAGTGAACATCCAAATGTAAATGGAAAGACATAAAGGTATTTCATGAACTTCTTAATTAGGCACTAGCTACATTTATATAATGCTAACCACAAAATTACATACTTAAATGTTCATTATTTTACAAGCATGTCATACACCATTTCAATACTGAATCAATGCTGAAACCCAGTAATGAACAGAGAGGGAATATTCTCTCTTTGTAATGGGCTATGGAATTGATTACATACAGGTCACTCAATCAAAACACAGACACTCAATAGCAGGAGAACCTCTTCCTTGATTGATTAAATTTTAGTAACTTATGCTGACATAAACAAATAAACTTCATTCTTCCATTGTCTATGGCCAAACAGCAGCCAAGAAGCATCTCCACATAATGAACTGCTGGAATTAAGATATATGGATATCATGACCTGCAAAAGCAACTACCATGACCTTCTTGGGTTTAAACCCAAGCAACTCTGCATCAGAAAGAAGAGTATATTATCTGAGGTATTTTTAATCAAATTACTTCTAATTGGCTTCACTCTTACCTTTCTTATTGGTTGTATGGCCTCCATTGCCATCTGTATTTTAATTACATATTGTTTGAAAATACTTACAGAGTAAAAGCTCAGGGTGCAGTGATAAATGTATCAAATGGATGGATGGATGGATGGATAGATGGACTCACCAGTAGAACACGGGTCAGCTGTTTGACACCACTTTCCAAGACAAGGAAAATGACATTTAGACCTTATGACAGACTGGAATTAAACAACAGTAGTGCACAAACAGATCTTGCTGCTACACTAGCAGGCATTTCCCCTCCCTCGGTGCACAAAATCTAATAAAAAAAGCCTCCCAGTTTGATCAGGCTCTCTGTGTATGAATGAAGCATTCTTGATGAACTGGAGCTTGTTTATTCCATATGAACTGGGAATCTGAACTGTAATTAAAGTAAGGTGTAGAATTCCAGATTCTTTGAAATAATCCCAGTTCACTGGACTACCTGAATTTGACCATCATAGTGAATCACAGCCTGTTCAAGCCAGGAGGTTTTGCATGTTTGCTCGGCATGGTCAGCGGCAAAAAGAAACGTGGTTGGCCAAAGGATCCACTGGCTCAACACGATCAAAGCCGATACAGGGGTGACTATGAACCAATTAAAAGAAGCAGTCAGAAACAGGGATGCATGGCAAAGACTTTCCTATAGAGTTACCGAGGGTCGGACACGACTGAATGGATAACATCATCATCATGCTGCATTTGTTGATGGGTGGAACTTAAATTGTTCTTGTCATGACATAAGACTATAGCCAATCATACTATCCTCTTGAGGATTTGAAAGGGTGAGCAAGAATTCAGGACCACTTAAGATGCACAGTTAAAGTTCTCGGTTTTATTTGAAAAAAACTTAGTTGAAAAATAAGTTTTGTAGGCATTTTTGCTTTCTCCACTGGGAATCCAGGGTCTGATTTGCCAATTTCCATTTTATATAAGGCATTTTTAAGCAGACAATTCATTTTGATACTTTGCAGATCTACTTGAAAAATTAAATCCAAATGTAGGCTTAACTATCCATTAACATCAGATCTTAGAAAGACAGGATTTCGAAAAACTTGTCAGCAAAAACAAAACAAAAAACAAACAAAAGCCTACTGGATGGGCTGATAAACTTCCCTGTTGTTAAGTCGTATTTGCCATGAATCTGTCTACCAAGTCTGGGATTTTTCTAACATTATAAAAACAATAAGAACCATTTATTAACGAAGGGAAGGTAATATATATATGTAACAAATCTGAAAAATTGTCAGTTTTGATCTTTCATTCCGCAGAGTCTTCTGTAACAGTTAAAAGATGTCAAAAAGTGGCAGCATGCATGAATATACATGATTTCATTTTACATAAAAGGGGTATTCTCCGAGAATTAAGAAAAATATTCTAGGGTTACAAGGAATGTGCTTATTTTCTTTTCTTTAAAAAGGAAGGGTTCTAGCTGGATGGGAACACGTGCATACAATGCCTCAGCCCAGTCCATCCTAATGTTTTTCTTTTCATGTGTCGCTTTTTTCCCCGTCTTTATACAACTAATAAAAACTATATAGACATTGTATAAAGAATTGTTTTCTTTCCATTCTTAAGGAAAAAAATGTAATTGTCTTTTTAGATTAAAACATGTTAATACCTAAGCCTAAATTTGGTTCTTTTTTCTTATTCTATGAGAATTTTCATCAGAAACTTCATGTTGACCTTCCTGCACCGACCAGTTTTAATATATTTTAACTTTCCAGGTAGACGTTTTTGAAAACTAATATGTATGATTTCAACGAAGGCAGGTAGCATTAAATTCATAACTTAAATGCAACTCTGCTGTGGTGGTTGTTATTGCTTCCAGTATGATAAATATATGATTAATATTTTTTTCCATATGGGAGATCATTCTACCTCAAGCAAGAAATGAGAAATTTTTAGGGCTATTGAGCTTTGCAAGTTTATACATTGAAAGCAGAAGGTCATTTAATATAGGTGTTACTAACTGTAATACATTGAAAATATTCAGAATTTCCACTGGACCTTTTAAATTCTCCACTTACGTTTGATAAGCAAGGGGCCTAGTATTTAATATAATATGTAAAAATAATGCCCGGTCAAGCAGTTAAAAGATTCTTTCATGTTTACTAAAACAGCATATTGCCATTCTTATGACTGTACCATCACACAGCAAAAAAGCAGCTAGTCCTAAACTGTTAGAAAATTGACTGAGAAGTCAGTGGAATTCTTCCTGATAAAGCTCCTGATTGTTAAACAAACAAAACACCCCCCCTAAAGTCACAGAAGCTGGAGTTCTTGACTTTATGACCTTTTAAAAAGTGTTCTATTCAATACACAAGACCAAGGCAACTCTCACAACAAACCACCATTGAGTCTGAATTATAGCGATAGGATTTAGTGAAAAACAATTGCATCTTTCATGGCTCTCTGTAACAGATGCTCACATATATGCTTTGTAAATTCATTGTCTCTTTGTTCAAGATTCCAGATTTTAAACCAAGGAAACTTTTATTTATGCATATATTAGGGGCCAAGCCCGTTGCATTCAAGAATACAAGGGGCACCAGATTAGGGGGGGGTGGAGTGGAAGAACTCTGTAGACGGCCTCCCCCTGCTCACAGGACTTGGAAAGGCTGCAGGCAGCTGTTAGGGAACTCACCAGCAGGGGCAGTTCTCACGTGGCAGGGATCTGCAGCTTCCAAGCCTAAGAGGGAAGTGGGAGGAGGAGGGAGTGGTCAGGAGTGGGGGACAGAAGGCAACTGGCTAGCTGCTGGACAGACAGGCAAGCTGGTTGGAGCAGGAAGCATTCAGGGGTAAGACAGAGTGGCACTAAGTGGCACTTAAGCCATGAGACACGCTCCTCCTCCAAGGCCTTACCAGAAATATTAAGTGAAACAGATTTAAAACTTGTTTATGCCACCTCTCCAGAAACCTCTTCCAGGTATCTCATGAGGTAAAATATGACAAAATCATAAAAAGGCCATTGAGTCATTTAAATTAATATACTGCTTAAAAAAAACAAAAACAGAATAAAATCAAGACTGTTAAATGTCTCCCCCCAGGGAATTTCCAGGCAGTGGAGAGCTTGCCTTTCACTGCCTCGGAAGGTTGGCTGGGGGAAAGAGCTGGCTTTCCACTGCCTGGGAAGCTTGGCTGGGGATCTCCCTGGAGATCAGCTTTCTGGTGGCTATTTTGGTCAATCCGTTTGGGTGTTGAATCAATTTGGCTAAATCCAAACAATCTGAATTCGGCCGAATTGATTTGAAAAGAATCCAATTTTTTAAATGTGCGCATGTCTAAGGATGGATTCTGGCTTCAGAGGAACATGCAGTGTTGGGTAAAGGGATAGCCAAAAGCAACTGTTTTGGTGCTTACTACTTTTAAACATAAGAATCAGCAACTGCTCTTTCAGCACAGCATTCCCAATGATCAAGTTGCCATATTTCGTAAAAATGTCAGTTTCTGGTTTGTCTTTAAGGGCAGATCAATGTAAGCCTTACTTTACTTCTGCTGCAAGTTATTGTGCTGAGAATAAAGGGTGTAAATAGAGATAATAGGACAACTTTATTTTACTTAGAATGCATTAGTGTTTCTTTAACCACTATTCTTGTCTCTAATAAGAGAATTCTCCAAAGGTTGTTAATTTTACTTTAGAAACATTTACATTAGAACAGAGTAGCTAGTCTAATTTCTTTATATAATGTGAATAAAGTACAGCAGTGACTGGCAGACATTGTCTGAAACTGGGCACTTTTAATATTCTTTGACAATAATGTAAGTACATGTAATAAAAGAAAGGGCTAGTCTAGTTTGTGGTATTTTATTACAAAGATAAATATCAGATCATCTGGAAAGTAATTCAACTAATCAATAGCTTAAAAGAGGGAAATGATGCTTAAAAGAGAGCAAATATTTCAAATATCCTTATTGTAAATGTTATGCTGTTAAACCAAATAGAACTTTCTTCTTACGTAAATAAAATGTATGTATTCAAAATAATTTACACATAGAGGCTTCTTAAAATGAATCAGAGTAGTTATTATTACATTAAATTGAACTCCAAAATACATTCCCCCAACAGGATTAATATTAATAGCTTCTGTATTAATGCTGTTATAGATATGATTCAATATAGTCTCCAAATTGATTTTACTGTTCAAATATTTAATGATTTGGATAACTATGGTATCAGAGTTAGTACCAACTGAATAGCTAATATTTCAGCACTTATGATTGTTAAAAGAACTTTAACAAACCACATCTGCTGGAAGAGTCTTTAAAAGAAAAGGCTGAAAAAATTACTACCAATGAGCTGAACAGTGTCAGAAAAGTACTCATTGGTCCATTTCAATCACTGTTTTTATTCTGACAGACATTGGTCCCCCTGGATCTCATACAAAGGTCTTTCCCAGAAACTGATCTCCACTGTGATCTGAGACATTTTCCACTGGCAACCTCAGAGCTGTATTAATTAATTTATCTCCTTCCTTCTAGCCCACCATTCTCCTGAAGGACTCAAGAGTGTACTTGGGATCTTCTGAGTGGGGTTTCTATCACCAAACTTGTCCTGCTCCTATTACTATTACAATTACTATTACTATCACTCCCTGACCGGCTCGTGGTGGGGTACAGTGTCTTATAAAAACTCCCCATTAAAAGACATCAAAAAACCCACTCCCAACCCCCACTACTAGAGGGGTGGAGAAGGAGGTCTGATGATGTACTACTCAACCCCCGGGGGGCGTCGATCTACTTCGCTGACCCCAGCCTCAACCATAGACCTGGCGGAAGAGCTCCATTTTACAGGCCCTGCGGAATACTGAAAGATCCCGCAGGGCCCGCAGCTCACCCAAAAGCTTATCCCACCAGGTAGGAGCCAGGACCGAGAAGGCCTTGGCCCTGGTTGAGGCTAGGCATGCTTCTCTAGGGCCGGAAATGACCAATAAATTTTCACCCACAGAGTGTATTGCTCTGCGGGGGGCATAGGGCGATAGGTGGTCCCTCAGGTATGTGGGTCCCAACCCGCGTAAGACCTTGAAGGTTAAAACCAAAACCTTGAACTGGATCCAGACAACAATTGGCAACCAATGCAGCTGCCTCAGCACAGGCTGGATGTGGGCCCTCCAAGATGTGCAAGTAAGGACCCAGCAGCTGCATTTTGCACCAGCTGAAGTCTTCGTTTCAAGGACAAGGGTAGGCCCGCGTAGAGCGAGTTACAGAAATCTATTCTGGAGGTGACTGTTGCATGGATCTCTGTGGCCAACTGTTATGCTAGTAGTCCTATTGGGGAAGGTCACAGTTCTGGGTCCCCCTCTGAGTAAAGCTCTCAGGCTGCAGCATCTGGTCCAGAAGTCTCAAAACACTTGCAACAGTTTGCCACATGGTTTGGTGGCTAATGGTTTGGAGAGGCAGCATCGATTGCAGTGGGGCCAGGAGCCTGGTCATCTGATAAACCAGGACTGAAGCAGTAGTGGTGTTTTTTTTTTTGTGATGGTCTTAGTGATTGCAATTGCATTGGAGGGGAGAAGTAGGCACATCAGTGCACTCCACCAGGTGCCCACAGTCAGGGAATGGGGCTTGCTTTTGGGTTCTTATGTGGGCCAGTTCCTCTTTACTCTTCCTCTTTACTCAGAAACACCTTCTTTTCATGGATAATTGGTCCCCCCCCCCTCACAAGTGCAACTGGTATTGCCATGTCAGAAGTTGCATGCTTAGCTTGTTATCAACCTCACTCATTGGGTCATCTCTCACCCACCCAATTGCTCTCAGTGTAGCCTGAACCCCTTTTACCCATGATCCCTGTCTTCAGATTGTTTTTTCCATTCCCAGCAGAGTTTTACATAGTGTGGCAGGAGCTGACTAAGGGTGAGTCCCCAGGCGGCAGCCCAACAAGTAACGGAAGCATAGACCAAAGCAGGAACTCTGAGTTTCAGGTGAGTTCCAAGTGTAACTTATCCCAGGCTGATCCAGACACTGTGAAATTAACTAGCCTGGGCTGTTGCAGGGACCCTGCCCCCACCTATGATTTCCATGCAGCCAGCTCAGCTCCTCCTTGCTTCTCCCTAGCCCTGGGTTACAAACATAGCCTCAATGGTGAAAAGTGTTGAAAAGTGTTATGATTAGAGGTGCTACAGTCTTGTTTGGCAAGTAAGCATACAATCAGTTATGAGCCAAGCTTCAGACCTCTGTGTCTCATAACCATTCTATTTCAGCAGCTGTTAAACAGCTATGTACAACATGCGCAACTGATTATCTTTCAGGGCCAGGTAATTAAATGATGTGCACGTGCACATGTGAGTGTGTGTATATATGGAGAGAAAACCACTCCCATAAAGCTGTATGAAAACGTGTATTCAAAATAAATGCTGATAACATGGACATTAAACGGTAAGTTTTTTTAATGGTTTATATTCATAATCATTGGCTGAATGCCTAGTTTGTTCTCTTTTTCTTTACATTATTGGCTGCCAAGCAGCATGTGCTGATGATGGGTTTGAGCGATGGGGAACTAGGACTCCCATCAGGTTCCTCTTAAACAAGCATGAAATGCTGCTGATTGCAATGTACTTTAACTTTTGTATATGTAGAATTAACCTGCCAAACAGGCTACTCACAGATAGTCAGAGCCCTGGATAAGAAATTGGCTCCTGGCTTATAAACAGTGAGCAGAATGTGACTCCCCAACCAGCATGAATTCGAGCACCCCTAGTTACAACTGCATCCAATCAAATGCTGCTGTGAGGACCTTGACTACTTGGCAGAACTAGGAACATGACAAAGACCTGAATACATAGACCACCATCCAGTTTTTAACTGAACATACAATGTAGGCTGTGCTCTCAGAGCTACTGCTATATTTCCACACTTAGGTATTATCTTTTTGCACCTATTGTATGGGACACGGTGCTAGGAACCATAACGAAGTGCATTAGTGCATATTCACAAAAAAAGGCATAAAAATGCCACTTTAATTCGCAAAAGTGACTTCCCACCACAGGAAATATGGTCAAAATACAATCCCACATATCTTTCTGCAGTCTAAAAATGTCTGGTTACTACCAGCCTTTTCTTCTTCTCAGTCCTTTCTTCTATAAAACCCCTTAAGCTCTTCAGTCTCAACCCAGCTTTTTGGGGGGATATGCTTATATGTTCTAATCCAGACTTCTGTTATTTTAACCCACCTTTACCTATGAAAATCTAAAACACACAACCTGTTTTTCATCAATATAATCAATAGTACTTTATCAAATCAGTGTTAAGAACAACTAGCCATAGTAAAACACCTGACTTCTTATCAAGTGATTGCTGACTAAAAAACAACAGAATAGAAAGGTCTTATCATCTTTGTAAGAACTCCAGTAGACATAAGCTTCTTTTTAAACTCCTTTTTAACTCCTCTAAAAGCTGACTCTAGTGAACAAGCCTCATATGAAGTAACTGGCAAATAGAGATCATAATTGTTGTGTGGGCTTACCTTGAGAGATAAGCTAGGACATCTTGATTTTTGCCAGTTTGTGGCTCTATGAAATATTTTTTTATTATGTGAAGATCTATTACCCAGCCACACACCCCTCCTTATGCCCTATTTCTGTACCACTTATATCCTTGTCTGCTGCTATTGCACCATATCCCAGCTTACTACTCACAATGGTGGAGCAAGGCCGTAAATCAGGATGTTGCTCTGATATAGTCATTACAATGGTACCATTTTGCTTGTACTGTATCTTTAATAGTAAGAAGATCTTCTTTGAGCACAGTGAGTTAGTTGTTCAGACACAAAAGCCAGCTAAATCAGTTTCTTTTATTCACTTATTCAGTCATTGCTAGGTTTGTGGGTCTGAAAGGTGCATTTCTGAACCCACCATCACCTATTTTATTATTATTATTATTATTAAGTTATTTATTATTATTATATTATAATATTATTATTAAAATTATTAAAAGGGGGTTATTATTAAAATGGGGGAAAGGGTTTCTATTTTAGGAATCAATTTGAATAGAAATTTAATATAATCATTAACTGCAGGATAAACAATGCGCTTTGCTGATGTGCAGTTTTAAAATGACAAGTTTCAGTGACCCTTTGTTACAAAGTATCATGAAGAACATTATGAAGCAACCCTAGTGTTTTTGTACTATGAGCAAGGTGGGGAGTGTTGGCACCACTTCAGTCAGTTTAGAGAAAATGCCAATTCATAGAAGCTGCAATTTGTTTGACCCCATGGTTATAGCAATAATATTTTATCACATTATGGGAAACCAGTGGCAGAACCTTGGCCAGCTCCCAGATTTTCTGCCTCCTAGATATATCAACAGGCTTGTAAACTGCCTTTCTTGATAGATAAAATCACTGGAGAAGGGAAAAGCAGAGAAGGTTGCCTACAAAACATTTAGGAAACAAAAAGAAACACGGTACAGGAATCCAGAGGTTGTAAAAGAAAACCTACAACAGCTTTCCTCTTTTTAAAAACATATCTTCCAAAAGAGCATGGCTGCACAAAGTCAGAACAAAGAGGCGGAAAGTACAACTTTCCATTTTCCATTCAGTTGTTGTCAGCACATTCATTCCTAGCAAAAGGCTTTAAAAATGGAGGGAGGGGTTATAACTGACCTTTTCTCTCTCTTTATCAAGGGGACTACAATACCTACCTGACATTGGACCAGTGACAAGCACGCAACAGAAAAATACCAACCTAAAACATTTCCAAGCAAAGATTTACATAGTAATTGTCTCAGTGTGTCAACGTATTCAATTTACAGCGGCCAGCTTCAGTCATAGTGCATTTCTATTCCAATCTAGTCTTGTCAGCTGAACTCGATAAAGCAGTGATAACTGATAATTTCCACGACCATTTGACAGGTCTATAAAATTAGCTCAGAGGTGGGGACAGAAGGGATAGGAAAATAATTTCCGTCGACAATGGTGGCTCACAGCTTTCAAGCATTCACTGGGTACAAACATTGTTGAAAGAGTTTGTAAGAAGCAGACTTAGAGGAAGTAAATGCTGATTTACAAGCCATTTACGCCGGAGTATTTGGGCTGAAGCTGAGTCTTGAATCATATACACTATCTTAATTGGTTTATGAATCACAAGTCTGTTTGTGACAAAAGTAACCGATGAAGCTCATTATGAAAAAAAATCAGTACGTCTAGATTTATGCATGAAGTGAGTATACACTACAACCTATGAGGGATTTACATAAGCTACATTTTGTTTAGCTGTGACTGAGAAAATGGGCAACTGTGACTTACTGCAGCTGTCGATTGACCAGGCAGGGAGAGACTGGAACAAGTTGCCATGTCCCACAGGTGCTGTTGCCGGTGCATATGGTGTGGTGGTGGCATGCTCTGCGCTGGTGAGGAGGTGGTGGTGAGGAGGTGGGTCCCACGGCACCTATTTAAGGAGCCATGTGCACTGGGCCCAGCCTCTTTCCAGAAGCCACTGGAGGAGCCTCCCTCCCCCCAACCCTGTTTAAAATAATAATTTTAAAAATGTTGCTGTGAACATTTATATGATTAGGTTATGGTGATTATGTAAGGTGTGTGTGTGTCAAAGTATTTACAGCAGACAGCTTCAGTCATAGTGCATTTCTATTCCAATCTAGCCTTGTCAGCTGAACTCGATAAAGCAGTGATACTGATAATTTCCACTACCATTTGACAGGTCTAAATACAAGCAGGGACCTACCCTGTGGGTAGGCATGCAAGACTTGTTGGCCAGGTGGCCTGGGAGCAGCCAGGCAGATTTTTGTCCTTTGGTCCCTCATCTGGCTGCCTCCCAAGGTAGTACGATGCAGAGGCAAAAAGGGACCTGTGTTCCCCAATGGGAATTGTGACGGATCCCTGCCTCTGGGTTAAGGTTGGGATATAAACAATCAGAGGACTGGTAGGTTATGCTATCCTTCTTGAGCTGTGCCAACCCTCCCAGTGTGGGGGACAAAATAGGATTAAAAGCTGTGGCCATTTTGAAGCCATCCATCGAGTTGTGTCTTTCTTCGAGCTATTGTTGCCCTTCCTGTCAACCACCTATTAAGAAATTTTGGTATCACCTGATACAGTCATCATAGGAGCTATCTTCAGTTTCCTGACAAGTAACTTAGTTTTGCTGCCATATAATGTGTGGAATGGCATTTGTAAGGTGCATAAATGGTAAATTGAAAACCTTATAACATGTACAGTAAGTTGGTTTTTTACTGGCTCTCTCTACAAAACAGATTAAGACTTCTGACAGGGTCAGAGAACATTCCATTCATGTGTTAAAAAACCCATTACATAAGCACTTTCCCCCCTCTAATGACTACTGGGAGAAAAAAAACATCAGTGACAGAGCCACTATCTGACAACTGCATAGGCTAGGAAACAGTAATGGCAATCATCATATGTATTGCATGACTATAAAACAACCTGTGTGACAGCAAAGCGGTCATTTTCAATGAAGAACACGTTGCATAGGAAATTGCTAACCACATATGTAATGCAATCCTAAACCAAGTCACAATCTTCTAACGCAGTGACTTCAATGGACATAAAAGGATGCAACTTTGCTCAGGATTACACTGACAACCTCCTTTTGATATGAAAACAAAATAAAAATGTATCATACTACAGGAATGCTGCACAGGGGCTGAGATAAATATCTTTACATCGATAGATTCAGGTGGGTCACCATGTTGGTCTGAAGCAACAGAAGAAAGTTTAAGACCAACAAAGTTTTATTCAAGACATACGCTTTCATGAACAACCATATTTCTTCAGATATAACTGATATATTTACTCAGTTTTTATATCAACACATTTAAAGGGATGATTTGTCAAGACTATTTTTTGGGGTACTGTTGAACTTGACACCAAAGATTAAAATCAGTGATTATATGTCAAGTACTGAAATACAAACAAAACATACAAATCCAGCATACTTACCAGTCATACCTATGGCTCCATCATGCCTACTTCTCTTGCCAGTCAAACATCACAGCAATGGAAATTTAGATTCAGGTATGTTAGGTAAGACTCTAGGACAGGGGTCATCAACCCCCGGTCCGCAGCCCGGTGCCGGGCCGCTAAGGCCACGGTACCGGGCCGCTGGCAGCCGCGCCTGCCTCCCCCTGCCCGCAGCGAGAAGGGAAGAGGCAGGCGTAGCCACCAGCATGCCGGTGCCGCAAACGCGCATGTTTGGCAACTGTGCGCATGCGCGTTAATGCCCCCTGGTGGTGAAAACGTGCATGCGTGGCAACTGCGCATGAGCGTTTCACAGCACCCGGGCTGTCGGCTCACCCCTCACCCCGGAGGCGGTCCCTGACCTGAGAAAGGTTGGGGACCGCTACTCTAGGACATACATCAACATTAAATTCTGACCATCACAGTAAAGTAAACTACTCCTGATCCAATATGCAATGAAATCACCAATCACAGACACACAATTGGTGTGATTATTTCACATGGTGTCCCAAGTAGCTATGACATCATCACATGACTAGAGTGATTCATGTCATGTTCTCTTGTCCAGTTTATGGCCAGCTTGGTGTAGTGATTAGGAGTGCAGAGTTCTAATCTGGTGATCTGAGTTTGATTCTACACTTCTGTGGAACAGAATACCACTTCTAGGAAAATGACACTGCAAAATATGCCATTAAAAAAGCAATATTATACCCACAACAGAAATAGATTCATTACTACTACTACTACTACTACTACTACTAGCAAGAAAGCCCATTGCAACCAGGAATGCAATGAGTGCTAGGACTCAGGGGACATTGGCAGGCGCAGATCTCTCTCTCTCAGCAGGAGCCATAGCAGGTAATCAGAGCTCACTTTTAACAGGGAAGCAGGGCTCGTTTGCAGTTTGGCAGGGCTCTCTGTGTCTCTCTCTCAGGTGTCTGAGAGCAAAATGGCTAGCATCCAGGGAAGGAGGGTGGGAGGTGTAGGGGGCAGGGCCAATCAGGGTGCGGCCCTATTCCAACTCGGACACTCCAGACTCATTCCACCCCCCAGGCTGTTTCACAAATATCAAGGGGAACAATGGATAAGGATTACTATAATATTTAAATTTATTGCCCGCCTCTCCCTGAGGGCATGGGGCGGGTTAATGCAAACAATAGGAGTTGGGGCCATGTATTTAAGATAAGGGCAGAAGAATGGGGATGAAAATTTAGAGTTTTATTCCATACAAATGTTGCCCAGTACATTTGAGGGCAGTTTTGAGCACTATAACAATTCTGGCAAGTGACAGAAGAACACTGCTGGTTGTGAAACAGGTTCATGGTGGGAAAGTTGTTTACAAGAAAAGGGCAGACACCATAGGGCTGGCTTGTTCCCAGTAAGACACTCGTGACAATGTCCTGCTTCTGAGGATAGCCTAAGAAATGTCATGGCCCATGTGGCTAGCAGTGGGTAAAAAAACAAATTAGGAGCAGATATATTGACAAACACAACAGGAGAAAGTGGCAGTTCAGACTCATTTTGTCACTAATGATTTTCTGCATTATTTTCACTGGTACTGTTTTGACACCAATTGAAATCAGGCTATCCTTTTTGAACTGAAATTGATGTGCAGTGCATATTTATCATGCCAGCCATGCTCTGTAATTATGCATTAAAATTCCATCTAAGTAGAAACATTCCTGTCCAGTAGGAATTGCTGTAGATAATTTCAGGTGACCTGGGGATAATAAGGCAGATACAAAATATTTTAAACAAACAGATTAAAGGGAGTTAATTCTTTGTATTAATCATATGCAAATCAAGACTCAGTTGTAGACAGGAATATATGTCTTTACAAGGGTATGTCTTGCCTTTCTTGAACTTTTAGTACATTCTCTAAGAATGGGATATAAAATACATATATACATATACTGAATTTTATATGCAGGGCATAATTGACTGGGAAAGTATTCTCTTTGACAGCCCCCTGGAAATGAATGGGAATGGGAGATGTTCCTAGATATCTCCCATTCATTTGAATGGTGCTCATGCCGCTATTTAAAACTTCCATTTCACAAAATGGTTTAAATAACTGTTAGGCATTCAGTCATATATTGGACAGAGACACATGCCCTGCTATAGCGCTGACATGGCTGCCAGCCCTTTAAACCTCACAGTTTGATGGGTCTGCCCATTAGCTGTGGGGTCTAAAGAGCTGGCAGTAATGAAAAACCTCCCCCTTTCAAATGGAGGGTTTTAAATGGCGGGCAGCTGTTTAGCCTCACACTGGACATGCACACATGCCCTGTAGTAAGGCTGACATTGTGCTCCCTAATGCTTTCAAGCTTCTAAGTGGGAAAGAGCAAAAGGGATCACTGAAATGGCTCACAGTCCTTTAAACCTCACAGCTTGATAGGTCCACCCATCAGCTGTAAGATCTGAAGCTGTATTTAGATTGAGCTATAGTGGGAGGCAGTCTGGGAGCAGCCACAAAAGTGGATGTTAGCAGCTCCTGCACCTTAGCTGATCCTGGCTTTAAATGATTTTATCTTATTTTTCCTTATTAGGTCTATTTGACCCCTTATTTTTGTATACTCTGTAGATTTGACAGTGTTGTGATGGCCAATGGCTAATGCAATAAAATGTATCTATTGCATTCCCCAAAATCGTGAATTTCTAGTATTCAAAACTGGAATTTTCTGGGAATACAATTATTTTTAAATCTAATAGACTCAAACTGATAACACTTGATTTTTGTGCGGAAATCCCTAGTCAAAATTCCTGACAGTATTGATCTCGGATTCACTGAACGTTCAGATCCTTTTACCACATTTAGGTATGTATCCAAGAGGGGCTGGCCTGATCTTGTTACATCTCAGAAGTTAAGTAAGGTCAGCCTTGGTTAGTAGTTGGATGTAAGACAACCAGGGAAGTACAGAAGTGGGCAATGGTAAACCAGTTCTGTTTCTTGCCTTGAAAATTCTGGTATGTGACCATGAGTCTGACTGACCTAACAACATCCACTGTTCCCCCCTCAGACAACCCCTCCAAGACCTGAACCAGCCTGAACTCCCTGGGGGCTTGGCTAAATTTTTGTTCTATTTAGAGCCAGTTTGGTGTAGTGGTTAGGAGTGCGGACTTCTAATCTGGCATGCCGGGTTCAATTCTGCACTCCCCCACATACAGCCAGCTCGGGGACCTCGGGCTTTCCATGGCACTGATAAAACTGTTCTGACTGAGCAGTGATATCAGGGCTCTCTCAGCCTCACCCACCTCACAGCGTGTCTGTTGTGGGGAGAGGAAAGGGAAGGCAACCGTAAGTCGCTTTGAGCCTCCTTCGGGTAGAGAAAAGTGGCATATAAGAACCAACTCTTCTTCTTCTAGTATCATTTGCCAAAGCCATTGAAATTCTGTTAAATTGGAACCACAGTTGGTTTATTGTTGATATGTTATTTTATGACTGTGTTATATATTTAGACTGTTCCATGTATTACCCCTGCAATGTTTCATGTGAACTGTCCTGAGCCATATGGGATGGTAGTATAAAAATCAAATCAATAAATAGATAAATGAGTTGATTGCTTCTTGATGGCACTTTTCATTCCAACAAAGGGATACCAATTTTGAACAAGTGATGCCACTCAGCTATTAAGACAGTTTGCATGCATCTACAGAAGCATCTAGTATGGCAACAGATCCCCTCAGATTAAATTACTTAACCTGAAAGAGTTATACAACTGTTAAAAATAAACAGGAAGACTTTGAAAACAGTCAGAATCAACACTTTAGAAGTTTTATTCAAAGGGCGGGCGGGGGGGGATAGGATGTAGTGTACTTGGAAATCTAGCTATAGTCACATCTCAATGGACGAGGCCCATGTCCCAACAAGCTTGCCTCATCATTCCATGAAGTTAGAACAGAAAGTTTTTGCATCTCATGTTATATTCTAAGGTTAGCAGGTGGCAATATTGCAAAGTACATTATTTTCAATGTATGCCATGTGTGAATTTACTTGCTTTTCAGTGGTCAGGGACTGATCAAATGCACCTCTGCACCAGGATAAATGTACAAACTTGATGGGACATAAGTGGTTTAATGAAGGGGACACGGCTGAACCATTAATCATTCTGAAGTCCATAAGCTGAACATTTCTAGCATATAAAAGGGGAAAAAGTATTCCAGATGTTCACAGGTATAATAAAGATCAAGGAACTCACTCTTCAAAAGACCAGTTGTACACATCTACATGTGTCGTACTGGGTCTTCACGGAATTGGAAGTGGGAATTTAACCCTGCAGTCCCCACTCAGTCTCACTAAATGCAGCTAGTCTTCCTATCTAGCTGAGAGTGAGTTACAGATGGAAAAGTCAAGTTTCAAAAACACATCCATTCTCCATTTAAAACCACTATCAATGGCCTGGTGAACCCAGTTCCTATTAGATTGTGCATGGTTCAAAGGAGAGCTATATCTAAAAATTGAAACTGTAGGTATGAGAGAGAAGACCATAAACTGATTTGCTACTTCAAAATGAACAGCCAGAAGAAGAAATTGGACATTATTTTGAAATAAATAGCAACCCAATTTGTCTTGCCGATGCCATGAAAGCAGGCTGCAGAGGACATTTAATTAGTGCAGAACAGAAGGATAAAAGAAGCGACAAACAAAGTCTTCCAGCTGAAGAAGTCAGGCTGGAAGCCTGCCATAAGCATAAGACTTCTATATAAACAACTTACTGTTGTGTATTTCCAGAGCTTAAAGGGCATTAATTTATTTGAATCAGAATGTTATTTTCAGGGCAGCAAGGCAAAGCATCTTCTTGTTTGGCAATCAGATTCCAAACACCATAAATCTGATCTTACATTAATAAATGATTTAACTACTGGTGAAATAGCCAAACTTGATACCATTTTTTCAGACATAAAACTATTATATAGTTATTAGCACCCTATACATAACCTATAATTGCTCAATTTTATAAGAAATTGCACATCAATATGTCTTTTCATCCTACCTTTGGCAATTGTTCTATTAGGTTTTACAATCTAGGAATATGTCTGGAAAGAGGAAAAAATATTATTTATACTAAAATCTGGTCTAGATCTTTTAAGGGGAGCGTCATGCAGGCTAGCAACTCTTATTCTAAATAAGAAGATTTTCTCTTGGTGCAGTGGTCAAGAGCAGCGGCTTCTAATGCTCTTCCACATGCAGCTAGCTTGGTGACTATGGGCTCATCAGTTTTGATAATGCTGTTTTCACAGAGCAGTCCTGTCAGAGCTCTCCCAGCCCCACCAACTTCACGGGGTGTCTGTTGTGGAGAGAGGAAGGGAAGGTGGTTGTAAGCTGCTATGAGACTACTTTGGGTAGTGAAAAGTGGGGTATACAAACCAACTCTTCTACTTAGATAAGAGGGCTTTAATGTTCAGGGGGGGAAATGTCTCTACAACGCTGGTAGGAAACAACTGCCATAGAGGCTTAAACTTCATTTATTATAGCAAAACAAACACTACAAATTACCTCCTTTATATGCCAAAAAATATTTTTATCTCATAATACGGAAATTTTAGGAATAATTAATTGAGAAAATGGGGTTTGGCCTAACTTTCAAGAGATTGATAGCTGGATCTGTAAGATGTAATTTCCCCATCTAATGTCACTAGTTAAGGATGCCCTTGTTTTGCAAGTCCCTTATTTGCATTTCCAGTAGAGGCCCCTGCCCGGAAATTAAGCTCTATGCAAGACAGAAGTGATAAGGAGTCTGGACAATCCAAGCAACTCATTAGTTTACTCTGAAAATAGGGTTAACAACTCTGGGTTGGGAAATTCCTGGAGATTTGGGGGCAGAGCCTGGGGAGGGGCCTTGGAGGAGTATAATGTCATACATTCCACCAGCCAAAGAAGCCATTTGCTTCTGGCTAACTGATCTTTGTTATCTGAAGATCAGTTGTAATTTTGAGAAATCTCCAGGACTCATCTGGAGGTTGGCAACCATACTTGAAGACAGTCATCTCTTTCTCTAAGTATGATATAATGACATTTTATGCAACAACTTCTGTCAAAAGGTTGCTGAGTTTTAAATTAATTTGGCTACATCAGAAACAATATCAATATTTCAGTTGAAGAAGTAGAGGGAAATAAATTGAGAGCAAACTACTGCTTGTTAAATGGGCTGTTAAACCTTGGAGATATTTAGAGTTTCCAAGCTCCTTGTGTAGCCTGGAGATCTCTTGGAATTACAACTGATCTCCAGACTACAGAGTCAGTTCCACAGGAAAAAATGGCTGCTTTGGATGCCTTCCCTAGACTCCATCCCCAAACATCCAAGGAATTCCTGACCTGGGGTTCACAACCCTAGCAGAAATTTATGAAAACAACTCATGCTATGGCAGGAAAGATGTGTATAAATACAATTTATGCCCTTACTAAAGCCACACAATGGGTATTTAACAAGGTCCCGCTATTCCAGGAAGGAAATATGATAAAAATAAATGACCTGCCCAGACTTTTTCTTTTTCAGTCCCTGACAATTTTCATCCATATATCATAATTGAAATAATGGCATTCCCTACTAGGTAGGTTCATAGAGACTAAATAAAAGCACTGTTAACAACCATAACGCTGCACATGCCAGGTTGCATAGTAGTATTATTCTTCATCACAGTTCTGAAACTTATTTGGTTGGACTCAGCTTGTTTTTCTCCCCACTGCACTGTCATCCATAATAATCAGCAGCATGGCTGGGGGGGGGGGTATCAAAAAGGCCTCCTCTTCCCTCTTGTGACTGGGGAAAAGTTGACGGAATTCAACCCATTGTGTTAATATTGCATAACCAAACCATGTCAGAAATATTAAACAGGATCAAAACATAGTTTCAAGGATTAAATGTTGCTTCACCACTGAGTATTTCTCAGATTCTTTACTGAAGCTGTTTGCAAGATGGGACAAAATATTTCACAATTCTTGGGAATTAATGGCTTTCAAAATCCTGACATATTTCTGTCCTGTCATTGCCTTTAAAAAGATAGCTTTAGGGAGCCTATTTGGCCCTAGTGATTTCCATATATTCTAATACCTGAGTGACAAGCATACCATCTGATATCTGATACTTAAAATATATTTAAAATAAAGTGGCCCAGCACAATAAAATGTCTTACACACTATTTGATGTAGGGTTGGGGGACAGGAAGACTTGCTGGCAGTGGGGGAAGCACTAGCTGGCAGTGGGGGAAGCACACAGGAATATTGTCAGGGATGCAGCGATGTCATTTCTGGCTTACAATGGAAGTGACATCATTGCATTGCCAGCAACTTGGGGCACTCTAGTATTTTGGCAAAAAAAGTCTTATAGGAGCTGTTTTCACTAAAGTGTTTTTGCCCAAATATCAGACCATCCTGCATTGCCAGTGATATAATGATGCCACTTCTGGTACACATTGGAAGTGATGTGTGTTCATTGCCACATTGGGCTACCCCCCCCCCCCGCTGCCATTATCACCACCTGCCAGCTAGCTGATCTGTAGTAGCTGAAGGCAAGGGCTTAGTAGCCCTAATTTGAGGTATGAACATCCGTAAATTTAACAAGCGTTTACACAACTATACCACATACAGCTAAAAGAACTAAAATACCAAGTTAAACTATATTTATAGCTGGAGAACTGATTAGCAAAAGACGGTGGAAGATTGGCATAAAATCTGGATGATCTTTCTTACTCGTTTAGCATGCATTATTATGAGTGAAGATCTTCTAAAAATCTGTTCAGACATTATGTGACTTCACTGTACAATATTTAAAGCAGGACAACAAAACCTATGCTGAAAGGGGGTATATATTACACATCCTTACACCATTTTGATCCAGGGTTGATTCTGCACTTTGTTTATTCCGTTGTGAATCCTGCTGAATTCAGATCGATTTGAACTCGGGTCTTCTTCTATCCACCCTTCCCCATTGAAATAGAAAAATGTTCTGCATGTGATTAGGGAAGCTCAGAAAGGGGGGGGGGGTGGAGCCAAGCACAGCAGGAGCCTCTTTCTTTCTTTTCTTGAAGGAGAGGGGGAGAACATTGGAGACAGCAGAGGAGGGGGAATAAATCCAAGAGGCAAATCTCTGCCGAGAGAAGGCTTCTGGAGCTTCTGTTAAGAGAAGTTAGGGCTTTAAGGGAAGTCTTGCAACCTGGGAATGAGGAAGACTTTGAATTGATGTCCTGGCTAATCAGGGCTTTTCTACAGCATTGGAGGCTTGAGGCAGAAAGTTAGTTCAGGAAAAGCAGAGAGCTACACCTTTACTTGTGCCGATGTTTCAAATAGCGAGGGTTATATCCACTCCAGGATATCGCGGGGGAAAGGTAGGGTCATTCTGGATCAATCATGCTTGTTGTGGAGGGAAAATTTAAATAGTCTAAAATCAAAATGGAGATCACATTCAGTGTAGATGGCAGGGATTGAATAGACCTGGGATTGGAATAAAAGCTCTGTGCAGATTCAGCCCAGGTTTTATCTATTTTGCTGTTCTTATTTTTAATTTTATTCTGGAAATTCTCAATTTTTCAGTGGTTTGGGAAAATTTAAAGTTTTCTCATTGCTGAGAAGAAAATACACTACGTGTGGCGATAAACCAGTGGTCTTTCCATTTACAAGTGGACCAATCTTTCACAAATCTGCATCACAAGCCAACAAGCCACCAGGCATTTGCCTGAGACCGACTAACCCAATAACATCCACAGGTCTCCCTCAAACACCCCTACATGGCTTGAACCAGTCTGACCTCTCTGAGGTGTTTATCTACCTTATATACTCGCATATAAGTCGAGTTTTCCAGCAAAGTTTTTATCACTTAAAAGACCTCCTCAGCTTATACACGGGTAATTGATTAACAGCCTTCCCCCAGTCAGCCAATTGCAGCATTGTACCTGCAACCTGAGCTCTTTGCAAGTGAGCTAGTGGCCTCCAGTTAACCTTTGCCTTCTGCAAAGATCTTAAAAACTAAGCTCTTTGCAAGTAAGCTAATTGCTTCCAGCTAACCATTACCTTCTGCAAATATCTTGTAAGCTTCCTCTGGCAGCTTGTAGGACATCAATGGTTTGAATGAGGGATTCTGATATTTTTTCCCCCTTCCAGGATTTGGAGAAGGATCATTTGGGACAGTGGTCCCCAACCCCCGGTCCGGGGACCAGGACCAGTCTGTGGATCAGTCGGTACCGGGCCGCGGCTCCTCCTCGTCCTCCTCCCCTGCTGCTGCCTCGGGGGCTGCCCAGCCACTCTGCCGCCAGCTCACCTTTGGTGCTCTCCAGCGGCCGCCATGGCTGGGGCTCCCTCTCGGCATGCCACTGCGCAGCTGCTGCTGGCATTGCCCCCCAGCGGGCAGCGGGAAGTCAGGAGCGCTGGCGGGAAAGCAAGTGGAGCAGGGGCTCAGTCGGCCGCGACAACATCCCTCGGCAAAAGAGGGTTGCATCCCCCCGGGCCTCAGTAAAATTGTCAAGCGTTGACTGGTCCTCGATGATAAAAAGGTTGGGGACCACTGATTTGGGGATCAGAATGACTGCTCTACACACATTTAACAAATAAATAAATACAGCTGCCACTTCTGCAGTACCTATGCATATGTGCAAATCTATAATAAACTGTTGCTTTGTGTATGTATTGTTTCCTTAAAAATAGAGTTACCTGTCTCTAGGTGGTAGCTGGAGATCTCCTGCTATTACAATTAATCTCCAGACAACCAGTTCTGGAGAAAATGGCTACTTTGAAAAGAGAACTCTGGCATTATAGCCCAGTGAGGTCCCTCTCCTTCTCAAACCCGGCCCTCCACAGGTTCCACCCTCCAAATCTCCAGGTATTCTCCAATCCAGAGCTGGCAACTTTGTTCAAAGTTATTTTTTCTGCATGATATTTTTTCTGCATGCTTGGAGCTTTCTTTGGTTAAGCATAACTCCCTCTGACTTAATGACTGGTTCTATTGTGTGAATTAGATATATATTTGATATAGCGATGAGTGGAAGTGTTCTCTAAGATCTGCAGAGCCAAAGTCATTACAACCCTTTTGAGATCATTGATCTTCTGTAGCCTTTTAACAAAACAAATGGTTCAACTGCTCCACATATTAGGACTGAATATTTCTCAGTGCTTGGAGCACTTTCTGCTTCTTCTTTTTTTTACTATTAATTTTGATCTATTGTGTTCATTCTTTAAAACACATAATGTAACAACATTTAGGCTGGGCAATAGTTTTCAAGGGAGTAAAATAAAGAATGAAAGAGCCATCGTTATTCATGATTTACAAAGTTGATTTACAAAGCACCTCTATCATCTGGTCTAAAATGTCATTAAAATCTGTATAGTCTATCTCAGCCTTTTTCAACTGGAGGAGTCCGTGAAATAATTTTTCAGGCTTCGAGGAACACTAGAATTGGTATTAGCTGGCCATGCCTCCGTGCCATGCCCCCAGAAATGACATCACCACCTGTATTAACAGGCAGGCTTGAGGAGGACTGAAGGGGAAGAGACAAGAGGCAGTTTAAGGCAGTAGGCATGGATAAACCCCCTCCCAGACACAGAGACCACAAGAGAAGTCATTGATGCTTGGGAGGGTGGGAGGGGGAGCAATGGAAGCAGACAGTTCCCTAACTTGTGGCTAAGTCCATTAATGCAGGAGGGGAAAGGATGCGGACCCTGGCAGAGCTCCTGCGGACCCCTGGGGGTCTATGGACCACTGGTTGGGCTCTGAACAGAGAAAATACTTTGGGGTGGCTGGATGGTTGTGTGATTATTTGTAATAACAATGACTGCATTTTGCCATAGGTTTCCCATTCCAACTCTCAAAAAACTGATCAATATCCAATATTAAAGCAATATTATATGTTGAGTGCTTTTATATAAAATGGCATTTCTGGTGTCATAAAGTTAAATGAACAGAGACCAAGGTCAGTATTTGTCATACTTACTAAAAATGTTATACCTAGGTTTGCTAGATCCCTTTGAGAAGCTGGTGGGGGTTGCACTTGCAGGAGCAGGGAGGAGCACCTGACATTTCAATGACATGCCTACTTGGCCCAGAAGTGGCATAGGCATGTCAGGGGGGCAAGCTCTGGTGTTGGGGCAAAATTCTATGGTAGAATTAGCTTCTCCCATAGATCTTCTGCCCCAAAACGAGTTGGCCAACCCAACATCCCTGATATGCCTATGTCACTTCTGGGGTCACACAGGCACATTGATAAAATGCTTGGGGGGGGGGAATCCTCACCAGCAGCCAACTAGCTGGCAGTGGAGAGGTGGAGCCTGACAGCAGAAGACCCACACTCCCATCTGGACATGTGTGTGTGACATCCCTAATGCCTTAACATAAATTGAAAGAGATGTGCAGAACTGCTATCAAGAATATATTTTAATATATATTTCTATATATTTCTATATATATTAAAATAAAAACAAAACGCCTGGTTCTTCACAACAGGTGTTACAGTTAAATTACATTGTGCTATGAAGTCGTTATTTTATAAGTGTTTCCCATTCTTTCATGCAGCCGGCAATAATATGGAGCATGGTTTCATGATATCATAAATGAAGCCATGTTGCCAATTATAGAAAGGATCAACATGATACTGCTTTTTTATTGGCACTCAACCATTAAGAGATGATTGAAGCAAAACATGATAAAAGGGGATCAAACTTACACAAGATGCTGGGATTCTATGAATGAACTTTCAAGCACTTTTCTCCCTTTAAGTAGCAGCTGCACAGTATCCTGATCCAAATAAAGGTTTGTGCCTTTCCAAGACAAAACAGTTCTACAGAATTGCTATATGGGTTCTGATGAGGACCTGCATGTTGCCCCAAGAAGAACAAACAGCACCTCTACAGAGTCACAGAAAGTTCAACATCATGGTCATGAAACAAATGGGATGCCTATACATTTTATTACAAAAAGAAAGCAACACTTGGAAATTCATTCATGGAAGTGCCTGTTGCATATATAGATCTGCAGAGGACTGAGCTTGAGGTCCAAGGCAGGACTGAAATTCAGAGCCACCGACTGGTTCAGGTCTGGCTGGTTTTTCCACAGGAGCCAGCATATTGGGTTGCCACAGCTGGACTAGATGGCTCACACAATAGGATCCACCAAGGATCCAATCAGTTCATACTCTTATGTAACTGATCACCCACAACCACAGGTAGATCTATTCTTCCATGTCTGTATATATTGGGGGATTTGTTCAGGGGTTTTCCAGTGCAGTCACTGTACACTTGTGCTATGAGCTGATCACTAATAAAGAGCTGGAAGATTCCAGTGCCTCCGTGTTCCTTGACCCGCAGATATAACACTTTCAGCACCTTGTGTCCCATGAGGGACAAGAAAAGTAAATGAGTAAACTAGATAGCCAAAAACAGATGAAGAAAAATGTTTCCAGAAGGGCAGATTACACTTTGTCCAGGAGCTCCAAGCAGTATTTTTAATTTTATTTGAATAGCAGACTCCCAGGCCATATCAGCTGCTGCCTTTGAAAAGCCCTTCAGATTATAAATGGTTTTCTATATAACCCAAGTGTCCTGTGTAAAGTCCCCTTGGATTTACAGAATTAATCCAGCCTTTAAGTATTAGACATTAAATATGCCAGGAAAAGTAAAACATTTAGTAATCTGCCTTTCAGCTTCTCGTTCATAAAAATTACTGAAATCAATGAAAGCTCCCTATTAAATAGCAATTTGCTATTTACTGTTAGTATTTTGTCAATATTCCTAAGACCTGTGCCAAAAATGTAGGTAAACATGCAAAAACAAAATGCACAAATCTGAATGGTTTGCTTTCCTAAGCCTATTGACTTCACAGGGAATCAATTTCTGCAAACTGTTAGGCTGAGGGGGAATGACAGTCCCAAGGTCATGCGGTGATCTACATACTCATCAGCAACTACCATTTTGTAACCTATAACATCTTGCCTTTTGACCAATGAATTACAGTTTATAGATATTTCTGTCTAAAGAGAATATTCATATACTCCCCATCACTGTAGCACATCAAACAAAACAGTTCAAAGCACCACAAACTGTCACACTATGTTAACACAAACAACAAGATCTTCACAAAACAAAGAGATGGAGTGTCTGCTCTTGTCACTCTCCTAAATACCACTTGGAATAGATCTTTGCAGAGTTAGTATAAAACATCTTGCTATCCACTTCAAAGATTAGTCAAGTGGCCTTCACTACTCCTTGACTTTAGGGTTGCCAGGTCGTTCCTGGCAATCGGTAGGGGGTGGGGAAGTTATCTTTCTTCTTTGCTTCAAATGGATATAAGCAAAAGAGAACAACTAGACCCACAGCTACCCCTGTTATAATTTCTTGTTAAATCTGAATTTTTCTCCATAAGAATGTAAACTAAGTGAAGGCGTGCAGCGAAACAGTCAATTAGCACACTTACTTAGGATGTCTAATATCTGGCAATGAGCGCTCCAGGGCAATGCTGTTGCTCACAAAAATGTTGAAACCATTTTCCCTGTAAGCAGAATCATCGTTGTCTTCTTCTGTGAGAGGGTACGGCTTTCCCTGTTCACCTTTCCCTGGAATGGAAGGAAAAAGAAAACATAAGTCACCCACTCAGCCACTGGTGCCTGAGCATCCAGGAGATATTCACAGTTTTATTGGAGGTTAATAAGCAATAATCCTGCGGTGGACAATGTTTTGGCAAGCCTATTATAAGCAAAGTTCCAAGCAAGAAATGAGAGCACAACAGTGCCCATGTAGGCATCACTGTAAAGTTAGGCCAATAGTCCCTTGAGCCAAGGAATGAACAGCAGCATAGCTCTGGAGAGGTAAACAAAATAGCAGGCTTCATTCTATGTGACAGCCAAGTTTAGAAATCCTCTTGACCATGTCCAGGCATGCCACAAAACTTGGCTTGGTATACAGTTTCTTGAAACGATGTTTTCTGATGGCTTTCATCAATAATGACCTTTTACACTGGTAGCATCCTTGGAGGAGCTTGAAAATAAAATTATATAAATATCTCAAATTAGCTCCTACCAAATTATATTATGAGATGATTCACCTCTGAAAGGGTTTTGCTGCCAAATGGCTTATGTTAACTGTAGATGCTAGAGAATGAAAACTGGTAAGGCAATTAAGTGCCTTAACAATTTTTTTTTGTTAGGCAAACGTTATCTCACCCAATAGACATTTAAGGAGCAGGACCTAAAGTTAACTCCTTGTTAATAAAGAAATAAAAAAGCCAGATGTGTTTGCACTGGGATATGTTTGCACTGGGTTTGAGTTTGTTTCCAGTGTCCAAGATACAGCTGAGGTGGGTTTTTTATTTAAGTAGTGGTTAGTGTTCAAATCCATACTCTGCGTTGGAATCTTGCTTGGTGACCTTGGGCCAGTCAGATTGGTTGTTTCAGGGATAAACTAGAGGAGGGAAAAACAATGTTGCAAGAGGTTTTGAGTCCCCATTGGGGAGAAAAGCAGGCAGAAGAATTGTTTAAATAAACAAGTAGGCTGGAATTATGCTGTGAACTTTTAAAATACATAATTTAAGACTTTAATGAGATAAGTGTGGCTTCTCTATTTTCTAGAGAACAACACTTAGTTTTTAAGCACATTATTTTCTCTAAATGTGTGGTTAGAAATCAGGATTTTGAGGTCGCAACCAGAATATGGTAAGGTACCAGCTGCATTCTGTTCCCAAGATGGACTTCCTTCCTGATCTGCTTTTGTCTCTTGAATGAGGTTAAATATGCAGAAATCGGAAGGGAAAGTTTTTCACACCAGGGCTACTAATTATTATAGATCAAACAATTCCTTAAAGGGCCAACAAAAGAACCACCCACTAGGGTGTCAATTGACCTGCTGCCATCTTGGGCATCATCTAGAATTAATCCCAGACTATGAAAAAGTAAGTACCAACATGTTTCCCTGCTAGTCTCAGGCTCCTTTCAGACAGCATTTGTAATCCATTTTGGTAAGTAGTAAGTAAGGGATTTTTTATACCATTTCAGACACCATTGTTTTAGCAACTGGTTGCTAATGGATTTTATTTACCTTTTCATAGAAAACCACTTCTGTTTGGTTAGCAAAGCATGGTTGACCCATTCTTAAGATAAACAGCTTTCTTATATTTTCACCTCTTCTTTGTGCTTCTGAAACACTAGTGTGCTGTTTAAAATGACTACAACACTTCCAATAGCAGCACACTTTCCCCCACCTTTTTTCCATGTGATCCTTCTTTGACCAGATCCAGCATCTTCCACTGGGCCCCCAGCCTTTCCCTCCCATGAAACTTAATGCCTTGAACCAACTATGAGTCTGCCAATATGTTGCATTTATTAATTTATTGGTGTCAATGTTCATTATGGTTAATTTTTATGTACTTCCTACTCCTATGTTTCATGTGAACTGCCCTGAGCCTCTTGTGAGGGTGGTATATAAACAAACAAATAACACTAGCAGCAGCAAAACTCATGGTGGCTGCTGGAGAGGGAGCGGCTGTATTGGCTTGTCCAGAATTGCTCCAGATGAGACAGCACAGTCTCTTCCCCATCAGCTCCTCAGTGAACCACAGAAAGTTGGGATGGGAGGACTGTATTGACATACTTAGAGCTGCTTCAAGTGAACCACAGAGAGTGGCCAGAGTGGTGGTGGTGGGGAGTCTCTGCTGGATCACTCAGAACTGCTCCTGGCAAGTCACCACAGTCTCCCTCCCAGCTTTCTGAGGTTTGCTGGAATCCTCCCATGAGTCTCACAGGCTGTCACTTGGATAGCCTAATCTCAGCAGATTGTGGAAGCTAAAAAAAAATTGATTTTTGGATGGGAGACAAACAAGGAAGACTCTGCAGAAGAATGGTAATGACAAACCGCCTCTGCTTCTCACCTGCCTTGAAAGCCCCATGCTGGAGTCACCATAAATTCATCAACACTTGATGGCATGTGTGTATGTAATTTTCATTGAACACATTTAACTATGACAGGACAATCATAAGACTGAACTGTAAATTAATGAAAATTAATGTAAATTAAGCAAATTTGCATGTCGGATTTGCACAATTTACTATTTTACTTATAGTGATTAAGTGTGGTGAACTCTAATCTGGAGAAATGGGTTTGATTCCCCACTCCTCTACATACAGCCAGCTGGGTGACCTTGAGCCAGTCTCAGTTTTCTTAGGGCTGTCCTCACAAAGCAGTTTCACCTACTTCACGGAGTGTATGTTGTGGGAAGAGGAAGGGAAATGTGTTTGTAAGCCATTTTTCAACTCCTTAGAGTGGTGAAAAGTGGAGCATAATCCCTCCCCCATGTTCTTCTTATGCTAAAGATACAGGGCACACTGAAGAAATGCCTCTTAAATCTGAGAAATCTTGAACCACTACATTTTTGCTTTTTAAAAACACAATCTGGATACCACTGCCGCTGCCTTAAGAGTTAGAAACTTTAAAATCTAATGATAAAATTCATTGGATGCTGGATCCTGTTCCAGAACAGACTACGATCCGTCACTATCATCTCTCCTTCCTCTGTCTTGCTGGACAAACTCATAGAGTTCTGTTTACCCCGGTCCTGCTTGCTGCATGAACATGACTTCCTGTTCTAACAGAGTATGAGGAGCAGCAGGGTCTTGAGTTGCCAAGCAGCAGAGCAGATGGTATCCCATCATGTGGCCCAATCTGGTCCAGGAGGCTATCACTTGGAGACTCCTATTTTCAGGTGAAAACAACAGATGCGCCAGAGAGCCTTATTGTATTTTTATTTGTAACACTGCAATGAAATCATATATGGGGGGGAAAGCCTAATGTAACCAACAAAATAAATAAATAAGAAGTTTCTGCCAAAACTAGAAGTGATTTTTCATTCACATCATCTTCCTAGTCACAGTTAGGCTGTCATTTATGTTCCTAAAGAAAAATACGTCTTAAAAACATCTATCACATAGCCAGAGGCAACTGTGAATTCAAAGATGCCAGAGATCATAGTTTTCTTTCTGAATCTCACACTGAACTGTGAGGAGAGAAATCTTAGTAGCAAGTGTCTGTTTACTGAATGCGAGGTACTGCTTTACTTCACAGAGCACTGGATTAAGATCAACAGCAAGTTTACATTAGATTTTAATAACACAAAATTAAGCTATATGTTTTCATAATTCAGCCCAGGAAGTTATCTTGTTTGCTGTTCCTCGGGACATATTCTAAGTAGACCTTCCTACCCCTTAGCTCAGTATTTAAACATGTGTGTCTAAAGTGTTTCTCATCCTTTACTGCACTACAACTTAAAACAGCACCATGTGCCCCAGGTGGCGCAGGGAGTCCTGACTAAAGAGGTGCACGCATTCCAACCCATGTGAGGCTCCTGGTATGCCAGGTGTTCCTAGAATCAGGCCACACCAGGAAGATCCAAACTGCATTTCTGACAGAGTCTGCCTCAAGGACTAATGTTCTCTAGCTTCCTCCCCCCCATTTAGCCCTTTGTGGAGGTCTGGTGCAACTCACAATTTCCTGAGGGGAAATGCAGTGGCAGTACCTTGATGAAGAGGATTAAGTCAGCCCCATGTGTCAAGGGACACTGTAAGCACCAGGCCTGATCTAGTGGTTTATAACCACTTTGCAAGGGGAGTAGTCTTGCAAGATTTTTATGAGCCTTTGGGGAGGGCGGTATATAAATGTAATTAATAAAAAATAAATAAGGATGGTAGTCTTGCAAGAATAGACATACTTATGCAAGCTATTACTATTATTATTATTATTATTATTATTATTATTAGCCTTATATCCCACCACCCACAACAAGCTGTCTGTTATAAAATCACAGTTAAAGCCTTAATAAAACTTTAAAAGCTCAATTAATAGCCTATATATTAATTAATCCACCTTTTCCCACACTGCATCTTGGGTATTCAGTTTACTGGCAGGAATTGCCTGGAGGTGAATGGAGGGAGATTTAAGACAAAGATTTAAGTCACTGTGAAAAGCTCATTAGCCTGAAACATAAAAACTAAAATCTGTGCATGTCCTGTTTTTATCTCAGAAATGTCAACCTTCGATTACACCTGATATTTGTGTTAAATACAATATTTTGTTATTTTTTGATTTCAAAATGTCTCAAGCACCATTTAAATTGTTTAAATTAAAGGGGCCTCCTGATCCTTACCTCAGGTTCCTGGCCTGAGCCAGCAGCCAAAATATTATACTGTGAAAGGGTGGGACAGCCAGAGTTCTTCAGCAAAGATGAAAATATGTAACTAGGGCAGCTCAATCAGTAAAGGGAAATAAAAATGGAGGGGAAATCTTGTGGGGAGGGGGGCGTGGATGGGGCCATAATAGCAGTACTGTTGCCAGGTATGTAAATCACAAACAGAGGAAGTTGGCTCAAAAGGCAGCTGAACAAAGCAATAAAGGGTATATAGAACTCCTTTAAATCTACTGCAATATCTGCATTCACTGGAAACCTGGGAATATGGTTTGCTATTTTAAAGTGGCACCTTATTTCGTTTTCAAGGAAGGCAAATGTTTATTTTTACTTTGGCATTTTCCAGGCTGGCTTCCATGACCCGATGTTCATAGAATCATAGAGTTGGAAGGGGCCATACAGGCCATCTAGTCCAACCCCCTGCTCAACACAGGATTAGCCCTAAGCATCCTAAAGCATCCAAGAAAAGTGTGTATCCAGCCTTTGCTTGAAGACTGCCAGTGAGGGGGAGTTCACCACCTCCTTAGGCAGCCTACTCCACTGCTGAACTACTCTGACTGTGAAAAGTTTTTTTCTGATATCTAGCCTATATTGTTGTACTTGAAGTTTAAACCCATTAATGCGTGTCCTCTCCTCTGCAGCCAACAGAAACAGCATCCTGCCCTCCTCCAAGTGACAACCTTTCAAATACTTAAAGAGGGCTATCATGTGCCCTCTCAACCTCCTTTTCTACAGGTTGAACATTCCCAAGTCCCTCAACCTATCTTCATAGGGCTTGGTCCCTTGGCCCCAGATCATCTTTGTTGCTCTCCTCTGTACCCTTTCAATTTTATCTACGTCCTTCTTGAAGTGAGGCCTCCAGAACTGCACACAATACTCCAGGTGTGGTCTGACCAGTGCCGCATACAATGGGACTATGACATCTTGTGATTTTGATGTGATGCCCCTGTTGATACAGCCCAAAATGGCATTCACCTTTTTTACCGCTGCATCACACTGCCTGCTCATGTTTAGTTTACAATCCACAAGTACTCCAAGGTCTCGTTCACACACTGTGTTACCTAGAAGCGTATCCCCCATCCAGTAGGCATGCTTTTCATTTTTCTGACCCAAAAAATGTTATCATGTATGTTTTACTTGTGGTCAGAGAACTTCATTAAAATCCCAATGCTGTCCCATTTCTTCCTCATTCCTTTTATAACTGGTTTCTACTGTGCTTTTAATTTTAACTGTGAAATGAATTCACAAGAAAGCCTCTTCCTGTGAATCTGAATTTTCCCCCCTGCCTTCAGAATTGCTGCCCAAACCCACATAGAAAGGGCAGGTTTGGGCAGGTTTGCTTTTCAAATTTGCATACCAGCAGCAAAACATTTCAGTGCTGGAAGGTGCCTGCACTGCAACAAGCACTCATTCCCACTGGGGGCACCTTCCTCTCTGTGCTGGCTTGGGCGTGTTTGTTTGTTTGTTTGTGTGTGTTTGTGTATGGTCTGGTCTCCTCTCTCTGCCTCTCTCTCTGTCAGAAAGTCTTGAGCTCGCTTGTTGCCATTTCCACACTGCAGAAATCTTGGAAGAATAAAGAAGTCTGCAATTCCAGTTCTTTTAAAATGGCTCTTGAGAATTTACCAGAACAATGCAATGAAAGACTGAAGGAGATACACATATTAATCATAAGACTGGGATGCCCTTGATCCTGCTCCCTCTTACTTTACACTGGAGTAGATATAATGAAGCCTATAATACTACTCTTGTGTAAGGGAATCTCTAGTTGCAACACACACCCCATCTAAATATTCCCACCACTCACCAGACCACCTCATGATGTTTGTGCCTTTCTCCCCAGCGTGGGAAAAACCATCTCCCAAAGTCAGTATAAAGATGGGATGTAATACAGAGCATATACATAGGTTATAAAAAATATTTTACTCAGTGGGTACAAAAGTTAATTTAACCAAAGTGAAACAGAAAAAAGGGACTGAATTCATTGCAGACTTCATCACCAGATGTTGCGACATAAACATGTGAGGTGCACAATGTACACATCAGCCAAATAACCAATTATTATGACAAAGCCTGCTTCATTACTTAGAACTTGTTACAAAACACAGAAACACTGAACCCTGAAAGCTGTTCTAGTCTATGAATTCAACTGTCTGCTTCAATCCAGAATTAATATGGGCAAAAGAGCTAAATATTAAGTTTCAATAGATGCCAGATGGAGTATCAATGTCCCACAAGGGCAAGTAAATACACACTAGATTAAGGTCAAAGAATGAATAATATTAAGTAATGTTGTTTGAGAACTGATAATTCATAGTTTAAAGTGATTAATCAGATCTACTATTTAATCCTAGATACTCTGAACTGCTATACCACAGTTTTTATCAGAATTTGTTTACAATTTTGTGTCCTACCAAAGAATTTGTGTCCTACCAAAGTGAAGCATCTAAGTCTTGTTAACTACAGTAAAAGATCTGCAGTGCAATTCTTGCCAAATTTCCACAAAAGTCATAGTAATTTCAGTGAGACTTATTCCTAAGAAAATGAACATACAATTAAAAGCATATGTTTAAATAGTTCTTATTAAAATAAATTGGAGGGGAATTCAGAGAGCCTAACTTTACAGGATCATGCTACAGTTTGGAGAAAAGGGCATCTTCAGGATTTCCCTTTTAATTCTACATTACTATATTAACACCAGACCAAAAATAGCCAAAAATAGCAGGCTTTTACAACCCTGGGCCTGGAAGGGTTTCCTGAAGGATAATTTTAATATTTTTTTTTAAATTGTTAAAACAGTTATTGGGAGATATGATCATATATGGAAATGTTGACCTATGCCTCCCCAAATGGCCAATGATGGGCCTGGAGGGGGGAAGGGGAGGAGCCCTGGGTGGACATGTTCACAGCTATGCCTCCCAACCATATTCTGCATGATTGTGCTACTTCTAGGATTTCCTGAAGAATGTTTCAGGGGTTTTTCAATAGTAAAAAAGTTGAGAAAGGCTGCCCTAAAGAAATAAACAGGGTTCAGGTGGGCCTTAACTTTCTGTTCCACTTATTAAAATCCTTTTTCAATTATTAAGATTGGTTCCCAACGATCTACCTATTAAACCAAACATGGGTATGTTTGTGTACTATTATTTTTAAAAGGTATGTCTATGCCACTGTCTTATTACTTGTTTACATGGCAATAACTTGCCTTGCACAGCTGACAATCAACAGATCTATAAATCCTCATTTTAAAGCCCTCAGAGAAATAAATCAATGCACGAAGCACCACTACCATACTTCAGCTACTACAATGGCAGTACAAGTATGTTTTTGAGAACAAAAAAGACTTAATCTAACCCCTAATACTCCCACATTGTAATGTTAAATTGGAAAACAGAAATAAATGCCTCTAGTATATTGTGCCTGGTGTGTCTGGAATGCCAGAGTGTGCAATGGGCGATAAGGACCCCTACATGTTCCGATATAAGTCACAGTACTATCACCGCTCCAAAAAGCCTGTATTCTCAGCAGCAGGCTGAAACTAATCACAGCTTTGTAGCCAAGGGATGCACGGTGCATCTTCTATTTAGTCTAGCTACTTATCACCAAATGCCACAACTGCTAGAATGCTTTTTTCTCTCATTTAACATAAGAACAGACTGGCAGTCAGCTATTTCCCAGAGCCAAGCCTCATAAACAGCAAACAAATAACCTACTGAAAGAAACCATGACCTATCTCAAACATTATACATTTTTGTAGTTTGATTCAGTCTCTGGCAGACCTGCCAGGGATTGGAATCCAGTACATGCCCAAATAATTTGAAGAACGTAAGTTTTAAGGAAAGAAGAGGAATGGAGGCTGTGCTGTTCAAACACACAAACACAGGTGACATTAAGTGAAAGGTATAAATATAATAGTTACATCTCCAGAGAAAATACAGTGTTAGAAATTCACTATCAGATTTAGGCTTGTGCACTAAGGCTCTGATTCAGACCGATTTGGCTTTAGTCGAAGCGTCCGAAGCACTTCAGCACCCATTAAAGTCAATGGTGCCATTGACTTTAATGTGAATTTTGGCTTTTCTGCCTTTTCCACGGCCGGGGGGGGCGGGGTTACAGTATCCAAACTTGTAGGGTAGCTGTAGGAGACTCTTCCCTCACGCCTCTCCAAATTTCAAAAAGATTTCTCTAAGGGGTCCAATACTAGGGACTCCCAAAGAGGGTGCTCCCTCCCTTCCATTATGTCCTTGAGATATTTGTCTGGCCTTGACCTGGGCCTATTCTGCACACAATAGATAATGCACTTTCAAAGTAGATTTTCCTGTTCTGCACAGGAAAATCCAGCTGCCAAAGCACATTGAAAGTGCATTATCCTACGTATGTGGAATGGGCCCTGGGCCAGGACTTTGTTGGACCTGGCCCCAACCGGGTGTAATGAGCTCCCTGAGGAGCTACGGGCCCTGTTGGAGTTGTCATCTTTCTGCAGGTCCTGAAAGACAGAGTTCTTCTGCCAGGCGTATGGTTGAGGCCATGTTGGGATCCCAGAGTTACCAACGGGGGATCCCTAATTGCTGGTTAAATCAGGATCCTCATTTCCAATGAGAGAGAGCTTATGACCACAAGTTGGACAAGTTGGTTGGTGGGAATGAGAACTTTTTGCATTGCCATCTTTTACGGACTTAATGTTAATGTTTATTGTTTCAAGACACTTTTAGAGGTTCTGCTGTTTTTTATTGTTTTATTGTGAACTGCTGCAAGTTCAACTGAAGAGCGGTGATACATAAATCTGAAAATAATTAAATATCCTATGGGACAGACTCTCCATTGGATATAATGGAGAGATGGGGGCATCCTCTTTGGGAGCCACTAGGATTGGACAACCTGGTCCAATCTCCTTGAAACCTGGAGGGTTGTCACAGAAGAGCCTCCCGGAGTACCCAGAAAGTTTGGAGGCTGCAAACTAACCCCCCTCCCCCCCGGGCATGGTGGAAAAGTTAAAATTCCCATTAAAGTCAATGGTGCCATTGACTTTAATGGCCGTGGAAGAGCTCCGAAGCGGACTGCTTTGGCTCTGTTGTTTTGATGAATTGTACAGTTCAGACCACCTCGAAGTGACCTGTCTCTGAAGCACCACGGTTCCCTCCCCCCCCCCGCAGTAAAAAACTTCCCCGGGCCGCAAGCGGGCACGGCACTGCGCGGGCGGGGCAGTTGCCCCGCCGGTCCCCAGCCGGAAAAAGGTTGGGGACCACTGGTCTAAAGAGCAGTGCTCAGAAAGGAAACATAGGTCAAGTACCTGGAGATATATCATACAGAGTGCCAAGCCAAGAGTCATTTTGATGCCCTGATATACTTCTCAATATGCAGGAGGTATTGCACCTGTTCTATATATAGTAGGTTCTTCTTACTAGGCAGTAAAAAAGGCAACTCTGTAGGGACTTGTGACCTAACAAAAGGGGTCAACAGAAAGTTGACCTATGATTTAAAGACCAAGAGCCTGCCCTTTAAAACAGAGACCATCAATGGATTTAAACAATTATCCTTACAGAGCATGTCTGGGACTACTCAGAAGATCTGTGTGGCCTAAAGGAATAACAAAAGTCAGCTCTTGGATCTCAGCTTTTGAGACAATAATGGATAGAATATTTGGTTTCATTCATATATCTTTTCTTGCATTTCCATTTGAAATTGTAAAATACTATGGTTGCATCCTACAGAATTTTCTTTTTAAGAGATTTCTTCTGGTGTAAGAAACCTTTGCTCCAGAAAACTGCTTCTTTCAACAGATGTAGGCTCGTTACACTGGAAGAAAGCACAACCATTAATGGAAAATCTTCTGTAAGATCCAACCCTTGTAACATATTGTCAGAAAGGCAACACAAAAGTGCAACAAATTTAACTGTGGTTTATAGCCACAGTCTTTGCAGTCTAAAATGTACACTAATTCTATCCAAGGATATATCCTCCCCTCTCTCACACCGCATTCATTAGTATCCCATTTTTTTGCAATTTACTAGCGTTACAGCAATATATTTCTCCCCTGTCACCAAAGGCTTGCAATAAATGTAGATACTATATAAACTCTCTTTCAAAGATACCCCACACTGCCAAGCTACTTGTGATGTGCATCAATTTCATGCCCTAGTACATCTCAAAGCCACTTTGAATTACATAGCCCATATGCAGGGGACTATGTATTGTCATGTATAGCAGTGGTCCCCAACCTTTTTATCACCAGGGACCGGTCAACGCTTGATAATTTTACTGAGGCCCGGGGGGGGGAGGGTAATCTACTAGAGGACCCGTCATTGGATGGCACCGAAGGGGCGGAATTAGCTGGCGGCCAATACAGCTCCTCTGATTGGGCAAACAGATGAGAAGGATAAGGGAGCAAGCTGGCCTCTGTTTCTTTTTGCTGTTGCTGAAGGCAGCGGGCAGGAACCTCGTTGCCATCTAGTTGTGTGGGCTGCCCTGGGAATAAGTTGCTCCTGGATGTGAGATGAGGGAGTCCTAGTCAGAGCAGGAATGGAGAAGGGTAGCTTTGTGACCTGGACTTCTGCAAAGTTGGGTCAACATTGGTGGGCTGAAGCGCCTAACTTCTTAGACAGAGCCACGGCCCAGTACTGATTGATCCATGGACCGCCACCAGTCCCCGGACCGGGGGTTGGGGATCACTGATGTATAGGGCCACCATATGGAAGCACTGTAATGTCATCTCCAGCACTGAAATAGGGAAAGTACCAGTATTCTCAGCACAGGGGTGAATTTGAAAATGTGGTATTACATATAGGGTTATTAAACATGAAAAGTATATGGGTCCCTTATGTGCGTGCCATCAAATTGCAACCAATTTATGGTGACTCTAGCAAGACCTTTTCAAGGAGAGTGAGAAGCTGAGGTAGTTTGCCATTAATGTCTCCTGGAGAGTGTTCCTTGGTGGTTTCCATACCATGCTTAGCTTCTGAGATCTGACAATCAAGTTTTACCATATGCTTCCATATCCTCTTTACCTATGAGGAATACAGAATTTTGGTATGTGCATCTTGAATCTTGCCATGCAAGGAAGCAAATATTTGTAGCCACTGAACCTTCTACACTGCTAGTAAAGCAATCACAACTCAGGTTTTACTTGCATTGAGTTACTGTACACTTAACTGGACCCTGGATTTTCTTACAAATGATGTTTTGGGTAAAAAGATATATAAAGAACTGAAACTGACATTCTGAGAACAGGAAAAAAAATAACCTGGCATCTGCCTTGGGATTGGCTAGAGGAAATCAAATGCCTGAAAATGGATTTCTAATTGAGACTGGAACACTTACCTGGCAGAATCTCTAAATTAACTTCAGTTCTGCCTTGGAGCTAGAGATGCTGCTGTCAAAAGTACTGCTGCTTGCCCACTGGCAGTTGATTGGCTTTAAGTACTGAGAATACTGTTCAAGCCTAGAGATGAACCTAATCTTCCTTATGCTGTAATACTAGCTGGAAGCTACGATAGCAGCTATAGTTATGCTTCGGTATATAGCAGCTACTAATTATACCATTTTTGTTTGGGTTTATAGTGTTTATACTCTACACAAAGAATTATCTACATACTTAAAGTGTGCACATTCTCAGTGGGTAATTTTATATGAAATTAGGTGGATTTGCATAATCACTGGCATGATCTTAACTTCTTATCTTCCAACTGTCCTTCAGTATAGCTATGTCCATTAAACCCTTTGCACAAAATAGCTCTATCATAAATACAGTAAGCATCATACAGACAGGCCAATAAAAGCTAGATTTAGTGTCAGGGGAAAGTGTTAAGTAGGCTCGCCTTCAAAACAAAATAATTTTCAAGTCTATTAAAATTCTATACCTCAGAAGACTGCCACATCATCCCTTTTATCCTTTGGTTAGCACTCTAGAGCCACACAAAAATAGCTTACATCTTTAAGCTTAATCTTAAACATAGTTGCGAATGAAAAATGTTGCTAAGACGTTTCAGATCCATCAAACCAACCTAAGTGAATTGTTGGAGGCTCAAATTCATTTTGCCCTTTTACACTGTGGAGATCTTAATGGGGAAAAAGTTTTGAAATGATGATGTTATGGCATGTGACAGTTTTTTTCACCACCTGTCGAAGCTGAAAAGAAAAACCTGCAGAAAAATTTTCTGACAGCACTTAACGGATAAATGGTCATAGAAGAGTCTCATTGACTAATTTTTTTTTCGTTGAACTAGAAAGAGTTGTTGCTCAGTTCTATGGTTTAAAAAAACTCCCCCCTGTTGTATGTCCTTCACCATTAACCTAGTAGTCTGAAGTCTGGCCTATATACAATTATATCTAATTGATTTCAGTAACACTTTTGCATGATAATTCTTATTGACAAATTGGTAAAATATGGTATGGATCCTATTACTGTTAGGTGGATCTAGAACTTGTGGACAGATCACACCCAAAGGGTGCTTGTAAATGGTTTGTTATCCTGGAGAAGATTGATGAGTGAAGTACCTCGGGGATCTGTTTTGGAACCTGTGTTGTTCAAATATTCATAAATGATTTGGAACATTTTACCCAAACAAGTCACGGCTTACAATCAACATATTCATAAATGATTTGGATGAAGGAAAAGAAGGGGTGCTTATTAAATATGCAGATGATACTAAACAGGGAGGGGAAGCAAACATACCATAAGACAGAATCAGGATATAGGACGATCTTGATAGGCTGGAAAACTGGGCTAAAATGAATTTTAATAGTGAAAAATGTAAAGTTCTGCATTTAGGCAGGAAAAATCAAATGCATCACTAGAGGATGGATGAGACTTGGCAGTAGTACATGTGAAAAGGGTCTGGGGGCCTTAGTAGACCATACACTGAACATGAGTCAGCAGTGTGACTTGGTGGCTAAAAAGGCAAATGGGATTTGGGGCTGTATTAAAAGAAGTATAGTGTTCAGATCACGTGAGGTGATGTTACCACTTTACTCTACTATTGTTAGAACTCACTTGGAGTACTGTCTTCTGTTTTGGGCACCACAACCAAAGAAAGGTGTGGAGAAACTGGAGCGTGTCCAGAGGATGGCTACAAAGATGGTGAGGGGTTTTGATATCAAGTCATATGAGGAAAGGTTGAGGGAGCTTGGTCTGTTTAGCCTGGAGAAAACATGAGTAAGAGGTGATATAACCATCTTCAAATGCTTGAAGGGCTGTCACACAGAAGATAGAGCAGAGTTGTCTTCTGTTTCCCCAGAGGGTTGGACCAGAACCAATGGGATAAAATTAATTCAAAAGAATTTTTTGCCAAACATCCAGAAGAAGATCCTGACAGTTAGAATGGTTCCTTAGTAGAACAAGCTTCCTCGGGAGGTATTGAGTTCTCCTTCTTTGGAAATTGTTAAGCAGAAATGCTGATTTTATGAACTTAGGCAGATTGTGTGTGGGTGGGCAGGAAGGGATATGCTGGTGTTTCTATCTTGTGGCCCTTCCTTGCATACCCAGGGAAGTGCCGATCACCACTGTGGGAAGGTAGGTGAATTTCCTCCAAGCCAGGCTGGATTCTGGAGATTTTTGGTGCAGCATGAAATTGGGGTCACTGTAGAGTGGGCAGGTAGTTGTGATTTCCTGCATTGGGGAGGGGATTGGACTAAATGACCCTGGAAGTCCCTTCCAACTCTATGATACTATTATACTATTTCAGTTCAGCCTGCCACACATCTGCAGTTCCTGGTCAGGTGCATTTTTCTTCTCTGCATTCTGTATTCCTTTCAAATATTCTTCTGCTGGGTTGTTGTTACCTTCACTTCACTGCTCTTAATTGTCCCATGCTTTCTCTGCTTACCTTGGTTTGCTGCCTTTTCAGAGTCCTGTTGAATATTGTTGAAACCAGCTATGCAAATTGTATCTGAATGGAACTACACATGGCTTTCCCTCAGAAGAGGACTAGTAGAGAGATTTCATTGCTTTCTCCAGAATATAAATAAAGTAAGGTGCAAATGGGCTCTAATAAATTGTAACCCAAGTTCAGTCCTCTCTAGAGCTGCTGGAGGTGTTTCATTAGAATGCTTGGAAACAAATTCTAATTTATAAAAATGCATGATATTGTGAGTTTCTCTAGAGTTTGTGAAATGTGCTTTTTCAGTGGTACTGCACAAGCTATACCTTTTTAAAAAATACTGCTGTTTTCATAAAATATTCTATTTACAATAACAATTAAGGATTAGTGCTACCACCACTATCAGAATGTTGCAGCACCACCAAATTTCCCAGGGCATATTTTGTGTTTGGAAAAAAATCTTCATGAAAGAACATTTTTCAAAACAATCAGGATTAGCCAAAGCCTCTTTGAAGTATCATTCTTGTTTCTGAGTTGTATCCTTTAGTAACAGAAGTATAATATTTTAATTGGTAATAGACATGAAAATAATCTAGAGCTCTGTCATTTTCATGACTGTTGCTAAGAGCTTTTAAATCTAGAATGCTAGTATTAAACTGTGCTGACTACCTTACACTGTATTACTGCAAATTCTTCAAATCATATTTTCTAAATTATTTACTCAGAATCTAACTTCTTCTGCCATAATGACTAGTTCTTCAGTGGAAACATTCAATCTGTTATATTTTTATCTTGTCTGTTGTCTAAGGAATCAGGATGGCATTACCTCTCTGCAATTTTATCCTGAAACAATCCTGAGTAGCAGATTAGCTTGAAAGAGAGTGACTGGCCAAAAAACAAACAAAAAGTTTCATGGCAAATTAGAGATTTAGCTTGGTCTTAATTGTTTTAATGGTGTGTTGGTTGTAATGGGTTTTATTTATTTTTATTATGAATATCTTTATGAATAATCTTTACTCTGTTAGCTTCCTTGGTGGCTTGATGAGGACAGAAAAGCAGAGTATAAGTTTTGACAACAAATGTTTGAACCTGGGTCTCCCAGATTTATCAACTATGCTGGAGGACACTGGATGGTGGAAAGGAAAACTGTGATGATTGCAAGCTGCAATGAATGTACAGATGCAAAGTTTCTCAAACAATGTACAGATGCAAAGAAGAACAAAACCACAATGAACGATTTCCTCTCCTAAGATCTTATTAGTCCATGAAGGACAAAAAACAAAACAAAATCCCTGCTCTTTCCTCGTCTTTTAATGTCCTTCTCAGGGCTAACAGCAGCACTGGAAAGGACATTCCTAAATAAGGACCTCACAGCTTCTATTAGGTCTGTGTAAAGTGCTATCAAGTCACTTATGAAGGGTTTTCAAGCAAGTGAGAAATAGAGATGGTTTGCTATGGTCTCTCTCTGCAGAATCTTTGTTAATGGTCTGCACGGAAGTACCTACCCTGCTTATATTCTGAGATCTGATGAAATTTAGCTATATCACTGTGCCTTCCCTCCCAACTTTTCATATTAGACATTTTATTTAAAAATGTTGGGAAGCTCTGTTAGGGGCTGACCCAGCACTTCATCTAATGAGGCGAGTTCACATGATCCAAGGAAGTTTCCTCCAAAACATTTTCTTTACAAAATAAAGTAGATTATTTTTGTCTACAGATAACTGTTAAGTAATAGAATAATGAACTGAACTCTGGTACAAGAAAACTTATCAATTCCTTTTCTGTGCATTAGTTTCAGGAGGTCAGAATCTTTGGTGCTGAACTGGGGCCAGTGTCAGATAGATACATACCCTACATAGAATGATTATAATAGTATCTGACACATCTAACTTGTAAAAGTTCAAAAGCCTGCAATTAAAGCCCTACAAATTTACTTTTTATGACAGTGTATAGATTAGTGTTTCTGATAGCTAAAAACCACTACACATCTGCAGCAGAAAATATTTTTCAGTGTATAAAAATAAAATGATCTTAGAGGAGTCAGTTCCATTTTACTTGTGTCCTACGTTAGATGAGGCAAAGTTATGGTAGTGAATCATTCAGAGGAAAAAGTAGGCAGCCTCCTCTCTAGATGTGGCACCTTGGGGGAATTTCATTATTCAGTTATTGCCAAACTGATGAGCTAAGGTATACTTTATTATTGCTTTACATTATTTTGTTGCAATAACTATATAACCCCATCCCTGTTTTTGACTGCACATAGCATATCCATTTTTCTCCCCCAGATGTATATCTAAATGATTTTTGTGCTCTATCAAAACCAGCCCCACCACTTGCCCCAATTCTCTGCAATGCCTCAAACAATCATAATGGCAGCTCCATGTATGGCAAGAAGAAAGCCTTCTACGGGATGGCTGCGTAGAAGAGTAGGTGACAACTACTCCTTTTTTTGTGTGGCCAGTTAGTATTCCCTTTTTTGATAAAGAGATCAACTAATATACTTTATTATAAAGTTAAATGGGGATGGTTTGCCAACCTTATTGCTCTTTAAACTTTTAAGTTCACAGGTAGATCAGACCTACACTTCCACCATACTATCGGCCAGCTTCACTTCAGGGCAGTATCAACGAATACTGGTCGATCCCAAATAAGCATTAAGACAAAGGAAAAAATTGGCAGGAAGGTGGATCGATAAAGAAATGTCAATGTCCAATTCTCTTGTGTCTCTGTTTCATTGTGCCAAGCCAAAACAGGGTCTGGATTTACCTTCCATTTTCAATGTACCTACTTTTTATCAGTGGCTTGCCCCCACATAAACACAACAAATGTCACAATGTTCACACTCTCATGAATACAATGGCAATCTCAGATCAGAGAATCCCACCCTAAACATGAACTACACACACAAGAGAATTGGATATTAAAGTTTCCACCTTCCCGTCAGTCTTTTTCTTCATCTTGCTCACTTTAGTGTAGGCCAGCTGGCAGCCTCCCTTGGGTCCCTCAACAGTGGTCGGATGGCCAGTGAGATATGCAGGGCAGGCGGGCTATGAGCAACAGAACCTTCATCTGGGACCACAGCTAGAGCTACCACCAGGCACACTATCTGCCCCTGGGTACACTGAACCATCAGTGCAAGTGAAGCACTGTCATCTGAAGTGTTCTGGCTGCTCTCTTGGGGGCTCCTAATCAAGCTGAGCAGGAAACTAAATGCATCCTTTGGCTGCCCTCCAAGAGAAAGTGTCACACAGTCATGCACCTTTAGTGGAGCTGCCACATCCGCAGAAGTCTGATACTCTGCTGGTGGAGCCTGGGAAGATAGAGGCTTGGAGTGGATTGCTGCCCTGGAAGATGAAAAGCCCAAGCTCAGCATCTGCTCTACCTTCTTGGTGGAGCCCTTCCTGCCCAGACCTGCCCTTGCAGCCAAGGAAAAGCTTCTCCACATGCCTTTGCCCCTGCCCATCCTACTGGACTCTCCACTGTGTTGCTCTGCCTGCCGGCTGTGCTTAAGGAATCACCCTGTACCAAGAAACCCAAGGCAGCACAAACTGAGTTCAACAACGAGGTGACCAAATTGCTGGTGCAGGGGCTGCAGATCAAAATGATGTCCAAAGGGCACCTTTACCAATCCCAACTCCTATATCACCAAGTCCCACTCACCTGCCTATCTTGGGCACCAAATAGGCTAAGTATGCCTAGATAACAATTACACATTTAGAATTACATCTGTAATCCTGCTGCACATGCAACACAGTATTGTGACTTTCCCAGTCACTATAGATAAGCAGATTCCAGGCATCCCTGAGGTCACGACCATTTCCACTCAGGTTATGTGCCCCAATTCAACATTGTTAAGAAGCATCCCCCACTTCTCTGTAGTATCACACTGAATTTGTGCAGCTCCCAGAGTTTCCCCAGTTTTCTCCAATTTCTTACACACTAGTTTTGCCATGAAATTTTGGAAAGACTACAGTGAAGCTGGGATGGCTCTTTTGCGGGTGAGAAAGCTTGGATTTTCCCCATCTTGACTACCTGGCATCCATTTTCCTCTGACAGTATCCATATATTGCCCATTTCCTCTCCCACACCATATCATTATCGTGAAAGGAATAATAATTTGTTTTTAAAAATGAAAAATCAAACAAGTGGCCCGGGGAAAGAGGAAGGCCCCCGCTGGGAGACGGGGCAAGGAAACTGAGGAGAAACTTGTCAGGTCATAGTCTCATTGGTGTTGCATTGCAGCAGCAGAGCGCCAGCAATGGGGAAACCACCCAAGTGTCCTGGGTTAAAAGATGTAAAGATTGGTGGGGCCCTAGCAGTCTACAGTTGTGATGGGAGCAGCCAGACTGCCCCCCCCCCAAGGGAAAGGAGTGTCACTCCTAGTGTCTTTAAAGAGGGGAAAGGGAGGAGAAGAGAGGCTACAAAAACAAAACTTTAAGTAACCACTCTCTATGCTGGAGCCTCTGCAACTCTATCTACAAATTGCAAATATCATCACAAGATTCTGGATTGGCACATGTTTTCTGGAGCTTAGCTGGTGACAGAAAGAATTAGATCAGCATATAAAAAGAATTATGGATGATGCTCATTTTGAAAAGGAACACCAAAAAGGAATAGAAAGGGAAGAAGACATAGGTAACTTATTCTTGATTTCTGCACATGACAGAACTGTGTTTATGAAATGCTTCTCATAATGATGTGATTTTTGCAGGGCTTTTAAAAGTATATATTTAAAAGGTTCTTGGGAAGGCTTCAAGTTAAAAAAAAAGACATGTTTTTATATGAATGCTTTCTTATTGGAATGATGCTGTGATGCTCCGAGCAGCATGAAAAGTAGCTGACTTTTGTTTTTGGCAACAATCAACATTGTTTTGAAGATGACAAAATTAGGAATAAGATTTTTAGAAAATGTACGTTTAGATTTAGAAAATGTAAACCAAGCTAATAGCTCTAAACCACCAGTGTTTTCAGTTTATTAGAAAGGCAACTGGTCTTGTAAACTACATTTATATTTTGGTTCTTGTTCTAAGAATAATTACCTTTCTCCAAGGAGATCGTGCTGCTGCATTTTATTCTGATAGTGAAGCAGGCTAAGCTGAGAACCGAAATTGGTCAAGGTCGTTGTCATAATCCTAGGCCTCAAGGCAGACTGTCTCCCACAAAGGTCCAAAGCCTTTGTATAGAATTTTCAACAAGGATCAGTTTCCAAGCAACTTCCAAGCCTTATGAAGCAGAGTGAAAAGCAGAAGCTGATGAAGTAGAGCTTTAATAAATTGTTCTTTGTTCACTCTGTCCGGGTCCTTTGCACTTCATATTCGATTATACATCCTGACTGAAATGGGCGTTGCCTGGGGGGAGCAGGGAGGGAGCTCTGGGCCCTCTCCATTAAAGCCTTTGGACCAGAGTGGTGGCACCCAGTTAAGGCCCTTGCCTGTCCCAAGGCTGAATCTGGCAGTAGTGAGTACAGGGAGGGAGGAAACCTTACAGGGAGTGTACTGTCTGCTGCAAATCCTGTATAGCCCTGTCCCTTTCTACAGCAGCTATGTGTTGAACTTCTAGAGCTACTGAAACCTGGTCTATTTACTATCCCATGCTGGCTCTCTAACTGCAGATTCAAAAAAAAAGTGATATAATTATTGATTTGGAAACACAAATTTGAAAATTTGTTATTTTTAAACTATTCCACTCAGTTTTGTGTCCTTTATTAATAGTTGCTGTTCACATTTGGAACTCTTGAAAGGTCTTATCAAAACCATTAGCAGGGTGCTTCTTTTCTTCCCTGTGCTTCTCCAGTAGCTGGACTCTAGCATAATCCTCTCCCATTTTAACTATGATAGAACTCTGTTTACTTTGACAAAAAGGGTAGTGTCAACTATCATCAGGGCTCCATCAAGCACATTTTATTTAGTTACATTAAATTAAAATACAAATTTATTCCATGCTATACTTAATTGTCATTCCCCATAATGAGCTCTTAGTTTCTGTGTTAAAACAGAGGAAGATAGCTATGAACCCATATCCAGACCAGGCTTTCTTTCCCCCAAAAGGTTTTACTTATCCTACCTTTCCTGTCATGGGCTACTTATTGCTATTGCTAGGATGAGTGACAGAAGATCAATATAAAGTCATAGTAAATATAACTACTATCACAAAGAGGATGATTCTTGAGGGACACTTCTGCTGAGTTTGGCTCCTTTTCTCATTCCTGTCAGTTAAAAACTTTTCAATGATAGCCTAATGATGAGAAACTGGTTTCCTCAGCAATTCTCTCTCCTGATGGCCATGGGCCATGCTATGCTTGCTTCATCTGTCTTTGCAACAGGTCTATCCCTGTTGATGGACATGTTGCAGCACGTCTGGAGACAGTGCCCCTACATTTACCAACAATGGTGGCATCTTGGGGCATGCTGTAGCAATAAGGGCCCTACAGTAGCTGGCAGCTGGGACCATTGGCAAAAGAAACCTTCTTCTTCCTCCCCCAGATCCTGATGCAGCTGGGGAGGCTGAAGCACGCCATAGCAATGACAACAGCAGGAAAGCCATCAGAAGAAGCAGAGCCTGAGAATGACTCAGTAGCAGAGAGGCTTGTGCAGACCAGGAAAATCTACTTCGAAAGTTCATTGAAAACACATTATCTAGCCTGTGTAGAATGGGTTCTGGTGGGGCTGAAAAGATAACAGACAGACCCAGCTTCACTAAGCCTAAGAGAATTACATTTCACTTAAGATATTAAACATTGTCAAAGAAATGTTTTTTTAAATTTAACTTTTGCCTAAAGAATCATAATCAGAACTGCTCAGATATTGGGTTGTATCTTACCATAGAACTCATCTGAGTAGGAAGTCTTTCTTCAGTGCAAGGAGTCTTCCTCTGGAGGAAGAGCCATTTCCACTGGAGGAACAGCCTGTGTAAAAACATGGAATCAGTGGGGAATCAACAGGGGTAGATGTCAGGTCTACCCCTGTTGATGATGGATCAGACCAGTGTTCCATCTAGTCCAGTCATGTTTCATCCACTGTGCAGCTAGTTGCCCTGTAGGGACAACGACAGGGCATAAAAGTTGAATTCTTCCCCTGTTGTCTCTTAAAACTGGTATTTAGAGGTTTACTGCCTCTGGATATGACATTCCCTTTAGCCCTCATAGCTGTTAATAGCAATTGATGGATTCACACTTTATGGATCTGACTAATGGGGTATGCATTTGGATATTTCCACTCAGAAGATGCCAAAATTCAGACTGGAAATATGTACTGTTTCAGTTTGGGTGACTTGACATCAGACCAGATTTCCACCAACAGAAAACAGTGTCTGCAGCCCTGGCTTTCACATTCGGCCACCTGCTGCCCATTGGAATTGAGAAGGGGAGATGTGGCCTCTCGATGCCAAGTCACCTCCTGCTGACACTTGATACTTCTGAACCTGATTTTTCCCCCTGAAACTACCAAAACTCCCAATAATTTTGATAATAAGTCATGCCCTTTTTGAAATAGTGAAACAAAATTAAAATGAACATTTTGAAGCATGCACTCCTACAGCCTAATCTCTTTTTTAAAAACTAGCGATCATTACTGGTTCCACAATTTAATTATTAATTGAGTAAACTTCCTTCTCCCTGTCTTCTGTTGAACAAAGAGACATGTTAACACATATTACTACTTGAGTTAAAATACAGTTCCTTATTTCCCCACCCACATTACCACCAACTCCATCTAATTATTTTCACTTCCACTAGGTATTTATGTCACTTTTCCCTAAAGCATCTGCTGCAGAAAGCTATGGGGAAGCAAAGAGATACTTCTGATTTGAGGGGACAATTCTGCTGTACTTCCTCCAACTTCCTGAACAGCATCAAAATGTGCTATGCTGGCTTGATCTATCTTTACAATGATTCCTTCACAGTATGATGTGATAAGGGAAGGGGGACCAGTGAAGATAGTGAGACTAATCCTAAATTCAAATCATGTGTTTCAGCAGTATGTGCACAGCCCTGAAAACAGACTTACAGGACTACAGGAAAATAAGACAAATTCAGCAGATTTTTCTGAATGCACAAAGATACTCCTAGAATGACTTTCATCTTAAGAGTACAGATGGAAATCCAGTTGGGAGCTTTCAGATTTTAAAATATGGCATAAGAAAGCGGATAAGACAGAGGTATCTTTCCAATAGGCACACTTTTTGCCATGCCTTGTAATGTTTGCTGTAATGTTTGCATGGCAAAAAGAAGCATGGGTTTTCTATGGGATCAAATAAATTTATAAATCTCTGTAAGTTAGAAATTAACACAGTACACACTTCAGTAGCTAGACTTCCAGGCAACGTGGTTGCAAGTAAGCTAGAAAGCCTTGTGTTCTTGCTACTTTTGGGGCCAAACCAGACCTGATGGTGCCCAAGGGCCCAATGCCACCAATGTTGCCACCATTTTCAAGAGATTTAAAAATGCAGCAGTCTGGTCTGTAGCACAATGGACTTGAGAACATGAAGGGGGAAATGAATGCCTCAGACCACGACAATGTTGGCCTCATCAGTATCGGGCCCTCATGACATTTTTAAATGGCAGCAGCATCTACAGGACAGACCTCTGGGTGCTGTTATATCAAGTCTGGCCCTTAGCTGATAGTCTGTGACAAAATCTAATCTCCACATCCCATCTACAATGTGCATTAATAATGTTAGATGGATTTACATATGCTGTTCCACTGAGAAATTATTAGCTCTATGAGTGCTAAGCATTGTAGATGAAAACTGCAGGCTCACAATCTCTAGTGTCATTTGCTGAAATTCGAGCAGGTGCCAGGCAACCATTTTCTGAGCTGCCCAAAGCCTCCATAACGCCTTCAAGGGCAATCTGTCATGACTGAAATCTATAGCAGAAACAGGCACCTGAAGTATATAAAGTAAGGATCCATCCTCATGCACTATCAGCCAGCTTGAGTTATTTTAGGGAGGGATCTTCAGGGAGACCAGCATATATATACCAACATATATACCAACAGGTCATAAAAGATCAGTCTGAGCTATTAGGGAGCCTTGTTATGTAGCAGCTGTCTTCACCTCTCTTTACCCCACCCACAGAACAGAAGGTTAGTCTATCACAACCTTGAGAACCATACTTGAAAAAAATCAGCATATTTCAGCAAACAGTGCAGAACATTTGCTTTAATTAAAGGAGAACAAAGTGTAATGAAGGGAGTGTCTTTTCTACTAACATTGTTGTGATAGCACTTTAACTATTAAATCATAGAAATTATATATAAGGGTTGTTTCCCTAACTTATAGAGGATACTATTTTTGACAGGTATTACTTATGATCTATTTTTACATGACAGCGTAGTGTGACACATAACATATATTCCAAAGAAATTTCAGTAGATAATGCTTAACCCAATCTAATACAAAAGAATCCCTCTGTACAGGTACAAATATGGAAGTAATTTACTGTTGAGTAACCTACCTGCACGCATGGCATCTTTTTGAATACTTTCATAGTCATGCCAGTCCTTTCTTTTCAAGCCATCTGTCCAGGTATACAGCTGTCCATCTCCAAGCCCCATCGGGAGCATCTGAGAACACAAGAAAAAGTATAATGATAAACTAAATGGGGAAAAAATGGCAGGAGACAACTAGGAGTCCAGTCTGCATTGTAGGTAAACACAGAAGTTTCCCCTATGTAGTTCAATGGAGGCAAGAGTGGTATAAATCTATCTCTTTGAATGCTTTTATGGTGCACTGATTAAAGGATCAGGTTTGATTGTATAAGCAAATATAGAATTTATGCAACTGAACGGAGACAAAGGCAGCACTAATTTCATATTATTTCTGTTACCCACAGGTTTTTTCACCCCCCTTGAGAATGATAAACATGTGTTAGTTATATCTGTGCGCATCTGTAAAACTGACCTCTGATGAAGATCTATTTGATCAAAACCCATTAGGTCAAGATCAAAAAAATATTTGGCATGCACTTAGGTGTTTTATGTATGCCAAACAGATATTCTTTTATGGGTTTTAAACATTTGAGCTCCTATAATAAACTGTTTATATTTTTTTAATTGATTTTATCCCTAACCTTTTTGGTTCTTGCTTAAATGTAGGGAATCCAGATTCAGTTCTTCACGCAATAATGAAGCTTTCCAAATGGTTTCAGGAAAATAATAGTACTTAGCTTAAGCAACCTTGGAGTTGCTATAAGTATATAGTAAATCAACACCTAAACTCCTTAGGGGAAAACAAACAGGCTCAATAAAAAGACTTCACAAAATCCTTTATCAGTTTTTACAACCCTTCCACCAGGTGATGTATATTGTTCTCACTGCCTATATTTTATTATCATAGCAACTTGCAAAGTAGGCTAGGTTGAGACTGAGTAGTCAAAGGCCACCCAGAAAGCTCCAAAGCAGAACATGGGGTTCCCCCAGACCTAAAATAAGGATTTAGACCACTTTTCTTCAAACTTTTGACCATACAGGAGAAATAACATTAGCCTTTGATCCCTGAAAGTCTTGTTAGCTGGTTACACCTCCCTGCCATGCCCCTGGAAGTGACAAAGCCACCCACATTCTTCACCTTCACATTCTTCACCTTCATTTCACTCCCTCCCCCCCACTACTACTACAAAGGTGGCTTCACCTCATGTAGACCAGAAAGAAGGCTAGGAGCTAGAAAAAAAGCCTGGACCCCCGCCATTCCATGCCACCCCTGACTAACCCCTTTGATTTTACACCCACTGCCTACTCACCAAGCCCTCCAGGTGGAGGTGGCTAGTTCCCTAGCTTGTGGCCAAGCCCATTAAGGCAGGAGGGGAAAGGCCATGGACCCACTCTGGAGTTCCTGTGGACCTCTAGTTGGGAATCCCTGCTCTAGACACAATATTATTCTGACTATGAAGAAGAAGAAGAGTTGGGTTTTATACCCCACTTTTCACTACCTGAAGGCGTCTTAAAGTGGCTGGCTTATAATCACCTTTCCTTCCTCTCCCTACAACAAGACACTCTCTGAGGTAGGTGAACCTGAGAGAACTCTGACAGAACCACTTTCAGAGAACAGCTCTAACAGGATTTTGACTAGCCCAAGGTCACCCAGGTGGCTGCATAGAGAATCAAACCCAGCTTTCTAGATTAGAAGCCACTGCTCTTGGCCACTACATCAAACAGATGAACACCAAGTTCTTATGGAAGCTTTTGTGTATACATTTGGTATATAAAAAGATACAGCATTCAAGAACAGCATATTTCAAAAAACAATTGATTTTTATTTATTAATTGACAAAATATCTACTTTTAAATCAAAAGACAATACTGGCAAGTCATCATTCAGTTAGTTAAAAAAATTAAAAAATACTAAACATTATATTGAAATGGGCAGACCGAAAAATTCTACATGTGTATTGTGTTAGTCCCACTTTCAGGAAACATGTACCATCATCGATTTATCTTCAATGACAGCAAATATCTCTTAATGTCAGAAGTACTCAAATGTATGCCAAAATACTTCTAGCATCAGTCATTCAAACCTGCCCTTCTTTAGCTACAAAAGGAACAAAGGTAGTTCATTTGAATAAAAAGTATTGGGACTCAAAGTAGCTTGCACAAAATATACCACAAATGTACCTTAAACATGTACAGAAATTCATACATATTTGTAGAACAATTTAACATAGTTTTGAAAGACATCAAGCCCAAATCCTCATAAAAGTTAAACAGGTGTACCAGTCCAATTAATATTAAAGTCTATCAAATGCTCTTCTGAAACATACACACAAATGCACAAAATCCCATTCCCCCCACCTTATGATTTTTCCATCAACATAGGTGATTTTCTATTATCCTCTGAAAACCTGTTCCTAAGAACAGAAGCTGCTACTTGTAGCCTACCTTTCTTCCCAATGAAGACCAAAAGCAGCTGACATCATTATCCTTTCTACTATTTTATCATCACAGTGCTTTAAAATAGATTAGACTGAGAGTATGTGACTGGCCCAAGGTCATCCAACAAGCTTCTATGCAAACTTCCAAAGCAGAGTGAGAATTCAAGCAGGGGCCTCCCAGATCCTAGAATGCCACTGTGACAGAGTTCACCAAATAACGCCTTCAGATTCCATGGCACCTGATATTACTTTCCCTGATGACTGCTGGGATTTTCAGAAAGTGGGCAGGGCGGGCTTGTTACTGGCTCTATTCAAATGAAAGGGCTTTACATGCCTGCAATAGTATTCCCATCCACTGGAGGACTGGTAAACCCAGTCTTTCCTTAGTCAGATAGTGTGACAGACTGCATTTTTAAGAGCTAAGAAGTGCTGCAAAAACAGCCAAAGCAGTGTGAAAAGTTAATTTCACAAAGCTGGAGAGCCTTGAGTGACAAGATGTTCTAAGAGGTTCGATTAGTTAGCATCAGCTGAGCAGATAAAGACTTCTGGACTGGATGTTGAGAAGAATTGAGTCTGATTTCAGCCTTAGCTGGGTACAGTTTAACACAAACAGAAAAGTGGAACAACATCTAGTTTCCTTAACTAAATTGAAAATCCTTAACTGGATTGAAAAAGGAAATATAGTAATAATTAACTAAAAATATTTCATGTCCACTAAGTTTAGGATTGCCCTGGTCTAATTCTGAACTACTTATGTAGGCCAGCACTCTTACAGGTAAAACTAGCACGTGAGTGAAACTGTATCCCACCCACTCTCCTGTTGCTTAAAGAAGCAATACATAATGGACAGAAACTTGGCTTTTAAAAGAAGAGAGCCAAATATTTAAGCTGATTTTTGTGCTAGATAACAGTCTGAATGATTCCCCCCTGCATCTCTGGAAAATTACAGCATACCCATAGACCATTTCTACACTGAGGACTCATGCAGCCATCCTTTTGCAATGATTCCTGTTTTTGAAGTTCGGGACCGCACCCCAGACTGTTTCTGATTTCCCCATTGGGAGCCTTTGCCCCCCCCTTTCCCTCTGCTTGCCTTCAATTTGAGCCCCCAGATCTGTTTCTGCACTGAAAATGAGTGACAGGAATTGGAAGCTTCCCGACAGCCTTTTTTCACTTGTCCATCATAACAAAAATAGCCAATCATCTGCCACCACCATTCTGCTGCTTCTGAATGCCCCTTCATGTCTGAAATCATGTTAGCTTAAAAAAAAATCAACCCTAATCATGTTACATGTTATTGCAGCATAGGAAAATCATCCCATCCCCTGACCCACACACCTCCTCCTCATGGCCTGGAAGCTCAGGTTGGCATAATTGATTTAACACGGTCCTTGGATCAGGACCTCAGTTTCTGCAGAGCTCCAAAGCATATACTTGGCCAAACCCATGATCCTTGTTGATGTTGTTGTTAGGTGCGAAGTCATGTCCGACCCATCGTGACCCCATGGACAACGATCCTCCAGGCCTTCTTGTCCTCTACCATTCCCCGGAGTCCATTTAAGTTTGGCCCTACTGCTTCAGTGACTCCATCCAGCCACCTCATTCTCTGTCGTCCCCTTCTTCTTTGCCCTCAATCGCTCCCAGCATTAGGCTCTTCTCCAGGGAGTCCTTCCTTCTCATGAGGTGGCCAAAGTATTTGAGTTTCATCTTCAGGATCTGGCCTTCTAAAGAGCAGTCAGGGCTGATCTCCTCTAGGACTGACCGGTTTGTTCGCCTTGCAGTCCAAGGGACTCGCAAGAGTCTTCTCCAGCACCAGAGTTCAAAAGCCTCAATTCTTTGACGCTCGGCCTTCCTTATGGTCCAACTTTCGCAGCCATACGTTGCAACTGGGAAGACCACAGCCTTGACTAAACACACTTTTGTTGGCAGGGTGATGTCTCTGCTTTTTAGGATGCTGTCTAGATTTGCCATAGCTTTCCTCCCCAGGAGCAAGTGTCTTTTAATTTCTTTGCTGCAGTCCCCATCTGCAGTGATCTTGGAGCCCAGGAAAATAAAATCTGTCACTATCTCCATTTCTTCCCCATCTATTTGCCAGGAATCGAGAGGGCCAGATGCCATGATCTTTGTTTTCTTGATGTTGAGTTTCAAGCCAACTTTTGCACTCTCCTCCTTCACCCGCATCAACAGGCTCTTTAGTTCCTCTTCACTTTCTGCCATTAGAGTAATATCATCTGCATATCTGAAGTTGTTGATATTTCTCCCTGCAATCTTGATCCCAATTTGTGACTCCTCTAATCCCGCCTTTCTCATGATGTGCTCCGCATACAAGTTAAATAGGCAAGGCGACAGTATACAGCCTTGCCAAACTCCTTTCTCAATTTTGAACAAATCAGTGATTCCATGTTCAGTTCTCACTGTTGCTTCTTGACCTGCATATAAATTTCTCAAGAGACAAATACGATGCTCTGGTATTCCCATCTCTTTAAGAACTTGCCACAATTTGTTGTGCTCCACACCAGTGGTCCCCAACCTGCGGGCCGCGGCCCGGCGCCAGGCCGCGAAGGCCATGGCGCCGGGCCGCAGCTCCCTCTCCCCGCCCCCCCCCGCAGTAAAAAACTTCCCAGGCCGCAAGCTTGCGGCCTGGGAAGCTACTTACTGCGGGAGGGCGGGAAGAGGGAATCAGGGCGGGGCTGCGCCCGTGCAGGAAGCGCCCGCGCGGCCCGATCCGCGGGCGCGGCTCGCGGGCGTGGCCGGGCGCGGCTCGCGGGCGCGGCCAGAAGCGTGGGCGTGGCCCGCGCAGGCGCGGTCCCCGCGGGCGCGGCCCGATGCCCTGCCGGTCCCCAGCCTAATAAAGGTTGGGGACCACTGCTCCACACAATCAAAGGCTTTAGCATAGTCAATGAAGCAGAAGTAGATGTTATTCTGGAACTCCCTAGTTTCTCCATGATCCAGCGTATGTTGGCAATTTGATCTCTAGTTCCTCTGCCTCTTCGAAATCCTACTGAACATTAAATATTTAATCAGTTTTAAAAAGCAAAGCCATTAGCACAATTGTTGATGCTTATTTTTAAAAGTCATCTTTCCCTTTGTTTACTTCTGAACAGAGTTCCTCTGAATTGCTGTGGTAGCTTGCCAGCACAGAGTGCCTCCTCTTGCCAACTTTGATACGCCATGCAGTGAAGAGGAGGCACGTGGTGGCAGGTGGGGGGGGGGATTTTTTCTATACTGGAATAGCATTGTAATGCAATCCCAATGTAACAAATTAGTTTTCTCCAACCTGCTAACATGTGCCTCCTCTTCACCATGCCAAGTTTCATATCCATGAAGAAGAGGCATGCTGTGCAGGCAAGCCACCCTGTTGATCTGCCCTGCTGGCTGGTGAGGCTTGCCTTTAGAGCGTGCCCCCCATATTTGCTGCCTGAAGCCTCTGAGCAGTGAACAGGAGAGTGCATTCCAGAGGCAAGCCTCCTGGCCAGCTGGAACATTGTCCTACTTTCCAGGAGCGGCAAAGTGGGGGTGCGTTCTAAAGGCAAGCCTCCTAGCTAGCTTGAGCATCAAAATAATTTAAAACAACAACAACATTATACTATTTCATTTTGCTGGAATGGCGTAGTAACACAACCAGTCATTTTTTTAAAAAGTATTGGGAAGGTTCAGGAAGCTGACAAGATAAGTGATGTGATGGGAGGAGGTGGGGAACCAGGTTAGACACACCGAAAAAGTCCGGAAGTCTACATTTCTACATTGGCTAGAGCCAATTCAGACCCTATTAGCTTCCAGTTCAAAAAGTGAAAACTAGATTTTTGGGGATTCCCTTACTGTGGGGCAAGTGAGGGTGCAAATTGGTTTTGCAACCGAAAAGGGGAATTTCAGTGTAGAATTGGATGAAAAATTCAACCCTAGGCAAATGCAAACTCTAGTGTGGAAACAGTCATTGTCTGGAATATAATTTGGAAAAGTGATAGGATGGGAAAACTTAATGGCCTTGCAAGCAACACCTGGATCAGATCTAGAGCTGTCAGGCAGTGCCTGGAAACAGGTGAGAGGGCTGTGGGCAAAAATGGGAGGCATAATACCAGCTGTGGTACCATGTCACTTCTGGGAGGGGGGATGAATTAAAGTAACATAGGATAGGTCTAGGAAACACTGATAAAAACATAGTTTTCAATTATTCATACTACTAGCTTATGTCACTTCCAGGTTTTTTTTCTTTTTTTCTAACTGGAAGTGACATCAACCTGCATGTAAAATGGAGAGATTTCGTCTTATTGGAGAGAGTATGTCATTTGTTAACCATTGTCAGCTCTGGACAGGACGTAATTGGAAAACTCTTGTGGCCAAATACTGATAATCATACTTTTAAACCATTCAATTGTCAAATTTAAATATGTATAAAACTATAGAGGTCATCAGAAGTATTAGAATAATAATCAGAAAATCTAACTAATAAATAATATGAAAAAATGTCTCTGTTCCAAGGCTGTGTGTTGCATAAAGGGGAATTATCAGATTTGTACATCTTTAAAGCAAAGTAAAATGAAATAACGCACAGTTCATTCCTCTCTGCTATCAATTAAGTTGGCAATTTTCACTGCTTGCTGAGGTTATAAAGAGAGATTTTCTTGCCCACATTTTAAGATTATAACTAGAAATACCAAGCTACTTATTAAATGCTGTAAGACCAAAGGGAAAATAGCACAGCTGCATTTATTCAATAATAGTTTTCATCACTTTGATAGTACATTAAACAGACAAATGTTTCCATACTCAGCTTTCACCCTGTCAGTCATGCTTTTTTACTTTCCCTTGATTGCTTGAAATAGTTTCTTTTTTTCCCCTCCCTCTGGTAGGAAACTTAGTTCACCTTTTCAGCAAATTCCCTGGAGATTTTCAGATTTCTCCAGATAATCAGTTTCTACCACTTCAAATTAATAAGCCCCAAACCTGATTTCCGACAGAAACTGCAATTATAATTTACAAAAAGAAGCCAAAGATTTAGTTGTTTATTTACTTGTTCCTCTATTTACTGCCTTTATTCTGATAGAATGATGAGATACTATGAATAACCAGTTACTTTAAATAAAGACATAGTCTGTGTTTATGAGTGTAACAACTGCTCCTCAACATAGAAATCCCGTTGTATGATCAGGATGGGGAAAATTAATCAGAATTGCAAGATATATTTTTCACTTGCTTCCCCATATTGGTAAAATTAAACACAGTGTTAGATGGCATGGGGAAAGGGACTCAGCCTTCTTGAGGCACTCTGGCCACAAGGCAGCCAATTCTTTAAATATAGCAGGCATGTTTGAGTACATCTGGCAATTGCCAGGCTCTCCCGAGCACCCAAATGGTCTACTGATTACCAGGGAGGTGGCAGTATTTTGGGAACCCTATGATGCGTGAACCTCTGCTTGGTTCCAATTACCACCCAGAAGTGTGGTCCAGCCATTAAGGCCCCACTCATTGAGTGGGGGCCACCCTGCTCTGCTTTCCCACAGTACCCTTTGGAGGCCCCTCTCTAGAGCAGGCCAGCATGCAAGCCTGGTCTGCTCACCAATGGATCCTCCAAATGCCTACTTACCGACAGTTGTGATAAAGTTAATGCAAACAGCAGCATCCCTTTTACTTTCATTTGATTGTTTTATAACAGTAAACAATAGCAATAAATTTGTAAATTACAGTAACATATAACCATAACAATAACAAGGGATGGGTGGGTGGATTGCATCATTGATAGGGAAGTGGGAAAGAGGTACGCACCTCCTGTCCGCTTCCCAATAAGGGCAGGGAGGTGGAGGGAGAGCCCTCCCTCCTCCCATCATCCCTGAAGCCATCCAGTGGATCATGGGACTTGTAGTCCCACACCCCCACAGGTCCTGGAATGGCGTGGGGATTCCCCACATCAACAATCGTGCCCTGGGATAAATCACGTTCACCCGAATTCTCATTTTAGGCTACAGCTCCCCCACTCCTTACACTCCACATTGTTTGAAGTGGTCTACTGACCCTATGTACAGCTTTTCAGGATCTTAGGGGACTGCAGTTCAAAAACATAAGGTTGTCCTATTTGTAGTAGTTTATGAGTCTTAGCCTTTAATGAGCTTTTTCCCTGCTACACAGTCATTAAAAATACAGCAACTTGTTAAAAACTAATCATAGAAACAAAGCAGTACAGTAGCTGAGCAACATCATAATCTCACCTTCTCACCTTCTCAATAAATTTATTTAGATACTTTGCATAATGCTTGCCCTAAGACTGTTCTAGACAGATGACAAGATTAAAAAGTAATAGAAAAACAGTAGGCTAGGCTTGCTAGCTCAGTATAAGGCTAAGATACCCCAACCTCCATAAGTAAAATATTGTTTTGCAGAAAACACTAGTAAGGAAAGTTTACTTCATTGAGCTTGATGCCCAAAGTGGCTCAATCATAAAACTAATCCCATTCTGGTAAGAGATAAAGGCCAGTACCCTGATTTTCAACCACATAGGGCAGTGGTCCCCAACCTGCGGGCCACGGCCCGTTGCTGGGCCGTGAAGGCCATGGTGCCGGGCCGCGGCTCCCTCTCCCCGCCCCCCCACAGTAAAAAACTTCCCAGGCCGCAAGCTTGCGGTTCCCGATTACCCGCCAGAGCGGCTCGCAGTTGCTCCTTTGCCGGTGGCCTGATGCGTCAGGAGGCGCGAAGCGTCTCCCGCCGCGTCAGGCCACCGGCAACTGAGTCTCCCGACAGCCGCGCGTAGTGCGGCTGCCGGGTGCTCCCTGCCCAGTGGCCTGACGCCGCGGGAGGCCCAAAGCTTCTCCCGCCGCATCAGGCTGCCAGCAACGGAGTCTCCCGATCTGCCCCCCCCAACCTCCCTGCCCGGCGGCCAGCCAACGACCAACAGAGCAGCGGCACCAACGGAAGATACCCCGCCACCGCCACCACCAGCACGGCCCCCACCATGGACGACGAGCACACGGGTAAGCCACGGCGCGGGGAGGGCAGGAAAACCAGCTAGCGCCCGCTGTATTGCAGCTACAGCGGGCTTAATTACTAGTTTGAAAATAAAATTAGCTTTCTTCTTTCATCCAGGGTGTAAACTGCATGGAGCTTTTATTCCAACCCCAGATCGATTCAGTCCCTGCCCTCTACACAGAATGCGATTTCCGTTTTGATTTTGGGCGATTTAAATTTTCCTTCTGCAGCAAGAAGAATTGATCCGGAGTGACCCTACCTTTATTGTGTGATATCTTAGAGTGCTTTTAATTCTCAATATCCAGATTGGAAAAGAAAGCTCCGTGGTAGAGAACCTCTGATAGGCTACACCTGGACACGCTTGCCTTAAAGGAGAAGCCCCTAATTTCTCTCAACTTCTGTCGGTCCTGGATTTTTCCTCCCTCCTCTGCCTTTTTCGATCCTCTCCCCCACCCCTCCAAGAAAAGAAAGAGGCTCCCTGCTTGGCTCCTCTCCCCCCCCCCTTCAAGAAAAGAAAGAAAGAGGCTTGGCTCCCGCCCTTCTGAACTAACTTAACCACGTGCAGAACACTTTCCTGTTTCAATGGGGGGGGGGAGAGGAAGAATCAAGTTCAAAGCGATCTGAATTCAACAGGATTGACAATGGAATAAAGAAAATAAGTGCAGACTCTGCCCTGTTGTACTCAAGTTGTACTGAAGTCTCTTGTCTGATGTGTTCTGGACTTAAAGAGAGGCTTAGAGAGTAGCAACAGAAGATTAGTCCAGTGAGCCAGGACTTTCCCAACAACAGCACCATAAAATCATATAAACAACATGAACAATATTTTTCAATATTAAAAACAATATGTTTTCAGAGATACTTCTTAAGCTGGTGGAGGTTCATTGACAATGTATGTTATGGAAGGGACCTCTAAACCAATTACATTCTTTTCATAGATGGCTGGACAATAGAGATAATACCCTAAAATTTGAATTACAATCTAGTGATATTCAGGTTCATATTTTAGATCCTGCAGTGTTTAAAGATAACAATCAAATTCTTACCAGCCTTTATAATAAATCTACTGATAAGAAATGATAGTCTCCATCCCTCATATGTTAGAAACAATCTTCCTCTAACTCAATTCTTTAGAATTAGAAGAAATAGTACAAAGAAGCAGGATTTTGATTATGAAGCCTCTAGGCTACAAAAATATCTTTCAGAAAGAGGCTACCCACAACAGGTGTTGCAAACTTCCCTTCTAAAGAGAGAAATGAAATTTTAACAAGCAAGAAACAAAAGTGACATTGAATAGTGTGCAGTTTAACTTACAATTCAATAAGTGCAGCAATTAAAAATATATATTTACAAGGATTGGAATATACTGTATGGTACACCTATGTATGGAAAAAAGACCCCTTGTGGCCTACAAAAAAAGACCTTTTAATTCATAGTAACACCCAGCAAAAAAAGAAGGCACAAATCTGTCCTACCAGGTTCCAATTTTCCAGTAGGTCATTTTCCCTGTAGCCACTGTTGATTGTGTAAGAACACTAAACCCACAACTTATTAATCCTGAGGATAATAAGAAATTTTACCTGTGAAGCAGATGAGGCTGAATGAGCTCTCGGAGACTATGAGGGACCCAAGATCACCCAGCTGACTGCATAAAATGAAACCCGATTCTCCAGATGAGAGGCTGCTGCTCTTAACCTCTACATCAGACTGACTCTTGACACCAGACTGAATCAGTTACAACAGGAGAAATGGCAACTATGGAAGATGGACTCCATGTGCAGCTGCCAACTTCCAAATGAGCCCTTCTGGTATGACTACAGATCTCCAGACTACAGAATTTTGTTTCCCTGGAGAAAATGGATGCTTGGAGGAGGGGATGAATGGCATTATACCCCTCTGTCATTCTTCCCTTCCCCAAAGCCCACTCTCCCAAGGCTCCATTCCCAATCCCCAGGAATTTCCCAGTTTGTTGTTGGTAGCCATAAATCTGTGGTATAATCCCCCCATGAGATCGCTGTCCTTCCAAAATTCTACCTTTCCTATGCATTGTCCAGCAATTCTCCAGGGATTTTCCAGTTTGGCTATCCTAGTTACAACCTTTGGAGTCCGTTGAAGACAAGGGCCTTAAAAAGAAGGATTCCACCTCTGAATTGGGAAATTCTTGGGGATGGAGCCTGGGGAGGACAGTATTTGGGGAGAGGGGTCCATAGAAGAAAGCCCTTATTTGTAAAATGGGGAAAAATGATATAATCCACATAGCACTTGTTATTCAGACCCAACCAAGTGGGTCATAACTCATACATGAACTTTTAACAGAACTCTTCATCAAACAGGATGTTACAGCTAAAAAAAGACAGAATTTTAAAAAGGAAGGGAAATTTCTCAACATATTATGGTGAGCCCTAGGGTATAATGCTTGCTTCAATTTAAACTCAGCTCTTTTGGTTGAGGGACAGTAAAACAGTTAAACTCCATAGGCATGTAATTCCAACAGTTGTCTCTAATTACTGTCAAAAACAGGGAGATCTTAAAGTTTCTTTTCAAAAGAAAGCACAGAAAACATTTTGCTGTCTTATAGAAATACCCATCCCTTTCTTTCTCCAGGACCTAAATAAAGTAACAGTAAAATAAAACCCAATGAAACCATACAAAATTATATGATCAACAATAATTTTTTTAAAGTCCAAACCCAGAGGTATAGACGTACTGTACCACATTGCATTGACAGCTTTGCTTCTTCGGTGCTCAACATTTACAAATAGCGGGGGGGGGGGATCAGTATCACAGTTACTATTGGAACTTTATCTCTATCCCTTAATTTTATAAAGGAATTAAGTACAATGACCTCGAAAGCCATTTCTGAAGAGGAAAATTCAGACATAATAATACTTCTAATGAGACCTGTTGGGGGAAAATGAACATTAGTGACCCTGAGGGGATTACATTTAATGAAATGTTCTCCATGAACACACAGTAGGAGACTTTTTCTTATTCAGGGAGCCTGAAGCAAGTTTTCAGGAATTTCTCAAAACTTCAGAGCTGTGTTCCAAATGAGAAACTTTAAATTAAGGGGGTGTGAAAATGTGAAGCTGTCTGCAGTTCTTAGCTACCAATTCTTCCTGTCAGCATGTGGACACCCAGGAAGCCTTCCTTTTTCATGTTCTGTGGCATAACACGATTATTTTAAAGCATGGTAGAAATAGTTCCTTTGAGGTATACCATTGTAAGCCTACTGACTTCAGTGGAACTTTGAAAGGTTCAACACTTCTAGGGCTGCCCTAGGGGTTTGAGGTTCCCCACCCATTTTCTTTTTTCAAGTTAGGGTATATTAAATGAGAAAAAATGGGTTTTCTCCAAAATTCCAGATCCCAATACCAGTGCGGTATTCAGATCTGGGGTTTTAAGATACTTCCATTTTTTCCCCTGGTCTAATAGACCCAAATTGAAAGAACTAGGGCAGGAGGGATGATTATAGGGAGCAGGAAGGGAGCAATGACCATGGAAGCCCAACCAGAAGCAATGATCACAAGGAGCAGTCTGCTCTCCAGAAGCAGAGCTAAATCTGGGCTATTTTGTCATGTGGTCAGGTTTAAATAGGGCTGCAAGAGAAGCCAAGCTGAGGTGAAGGGGAGCTCTCAGCTCCCACTGCCCCAGCCAATCCTGGGCTGACTTCTCTTGAATCTTGGTGACCTGCAAGAGTAGCCAGCCCCAGCCAAGCTACCAGCCTGGCCAATTGTGGGCTGACTTCACTTGCAGCTTGGTTTAAAGCAAGCTGTAAGTGGAGCCAGCCCCAGCAGAAATAGTGGGAGTTCTCAGCTTCCACTGGCCTGGCCAGTAACTGTCTGACTTCTTTTGCAGCTTGGTTTAAACTGACCTGCAAAATGAACTAGCAGATGTGGTGCAAAGCACCTTCTGCTGCCCTGGCTGGTTGTGGGCTGACTTCTCTTGTACCTCAAATTTTTATTATTTGGCTTATATACTGCTCCTCCTGACCAGCCAACTCAGGGCAGTTTAAAGCAAATAGCAGGAGAAGCCAGCCCGCCCCAATTTGAGTCAGTGGGGCCAGTCTTCTGCATCTTCTCTAAAATTTAAAGAGATTGAAGAAACCCAACAAACTTAGCACTAACATTGTTTTATATCCTGAAGTTTCACCTATCAGAGTGCAATCCAAATTTTACCATCAGACAGCTGGATCCTTCACTTGGCTCAATGCCATTACATATCCTAATTCTGCATCAAATTCAACCAAAGCTGCATTTTCTCTTGTTTTCCCCTTGGTAAATCCAGGTGTATAAAAAGGTCTGTCAAGCCTTTTTTTTTGGGGGGGGGGGTTAGTGGTGCTACTTGAGAATTTTCTTCCATCCTCAACAAGGCACAGTGTTTTGTTTTGTTTTTCCCCCCTTTTTTCTGTTCTGCTACTCACTCCTGCCCATCCATTCTTGACTGGTCCACTCTATCACCAGCCAGTATTCCCAAAGAAGCCTCACTATGGATCCTTTCCCTTCAACACAAAAATCAGAAATGACTTTGCATATACTCTACCTTATTTCCTGATTCCATTTTGGACAATTCATCACTCTTCCTTACTCTCTGAGTTGGCTTTGCTGGACTAGTCACATGGGAAAAACACAATTCAGATTTTAAAGTAACTTTAACTGGGCATTTTACTTAAATGTTCTGACCAGCTGATTCTAATTCACCTGTTGATCTCACAATTACTCTGGCAGAACAAAGGCTATTTATAGAGTTCAGACTGCTTTCACAAAAATGAGAATCCTGCATGCGCTTACAGCTGGGTTTAATCTAGCATTCAGCAAAAACTCTCAAAAGATTTTGTTTGTCAACAATGGTTAGAAGAGAAGTCTGAGGTAGCCAGCCAGACAATCTGCCATTGGATATGAGCTCCTGTCCGTCTCATCTATTCCAGTGATTCTTAAGGATGCCTGTGGAGGATTCTTAAGGATGCCTCTGCTGAAGGGTGAGTTTCAATGTTGGGTTCTTCTGCAGCCGTCATACCTGGCCCCTCTTCTGGTGGCCATTAGGTTTCTGGTGCCATGGTCTTCCTAGGTGGCCTACCTGAGTCCTTGGTATCTGATGGACCAAGAACTGCAGTGTCTTCTAGGATCCTGATTTCAGTCCACCATAACTTCCTTATGGACTCTTCATGTCCAACTTGGACATTGTACTAGAGTTATTTTTATAACTGAATTCTCATATGTAACTTGATGCTGTATTGTTACCCCTGAATAAGTCATTCGTGAGCTATTTCTTGTTCCCCTTCTTTCTATTCTATTTCTTGAGTAAGGTAATTAAGTTATTAGATGGTTAAGTATCCATCTCCCAGCTTTACTTTCTTGGGAGACTTATTGCATCAAACTTTGCACAGTGTATAAATCAGACTCAAGCTGTGCCTTTTACCTCATATAAAATGAAAAAGAGGAGAATGATGTAAGCTACTTTAGGTCTTTATAGGTGGGAAAGTTGGGTTATGAATGAAGTCAGTAAGTGAATACATGGGAGAGAAGGCAGCATGTTATCAACCACATGCCAAATGAAGATGATCTTTCACCTAGCTACACTAAAATGCTTTATCCTCTGCCACCTGTAAGGAAAATATAATAGATCCTTAACAAGAGAGTGTTAACTATATTTGTAATGAAGCTTGAACAGAGTCAACTGAACACATACTATTCAAGTGTAAGCTGTACAATCACATTTGAATAGAACCATTAGCTTCAGTTTTCACATATTTTCCATGTTCCCAGAGAAAATATCATCTAAAACTAGTTTTGTCAGATACCAAGTGAGCTAACGAGTAAGATCGCCAAGTATGCTTGGGTGGGTACTAGAATTAGAAAAATCCAATCTGACATTTCATAAAGCATCGGGACTGAAATACGAATAGGACTTTCCATGATAATATAAGCTTAGCTGTCTAGTTTAAAATGAATTTTAATTAATTGTTAAAAGCAAATTTCATCTTTGTAACCTAGTGGTTATTCTTATATTATTTTACATGTTCTTTTTTAATGCTGGTCAATTACCATAATTAAAGATTTATTTGATTGATTTGACTACAAGCCATTTTACCTCAGCCTCTTAGCCCCAACCTTTTGCCATTTTCTTTCTAATTCATCCCAGTTTTGCCCACACATACCTCACCACGTTTCTCACTCCTTCCCCCCACATGTACACCGAGCAGTCTCCTGCCTTCCCTTTCCACACCAGTTATTAGCAGGCCGGGTAAGGCCCCTGGCTGGCCCACCTCTGGCCCACAAGTTGCATGCTTGATAGCACAATATAGACTCTTCTCATCAGATCTCAGGAGCTAAGCAGTACTTGGATGGGAACCTCCAAGGAATACTTTGCAGACAAAAAAAATGGCAAAAAATGTTTCTTCTCATTTGCCTTGAAGGCCTCTTGCTGGGGTCACCCTACATTAATTGTGACTTGGCAGAGAAAGTGAATACATAAATTTGTGTTCTAGTTCTCCCCATGTAGGGGACATTCTTCACATAACAGTGCTGACACAGGATCTCTTATTTCCATTAGCTTTCTACCAGTTCCAGTTTTTAAGGGTAAACAGAAAATTATGTTGCTTAATGTTAAACTTAGTTTGCTTTGGCTGCCTGCAGAACAACTCACGGGATGATGCTGTTGACACTTGTGCATATCTACTAACCCAAAATGAGTTTATTTATTTACTAGAAATTAAGCCCGCTGTATCCGAAATACAGAGGGCGCTAGTGGGCAGTGGGTGGGTGCGGGAGGCCCCCCTGGCCACCCCCTCCCCCCAGCTTCAGCACGGGGCTTGGACCACTGCACTGAAACCTGCCCCACCCCCACCCACTCCTGGCTTCAGCGCGAGGCTCGGAGCCGACTCTGGGGCTTCAGGGCGTCCCAAGGGACAGGCCCGCTGCATCTGCGACATGGCAGGGCTGCCACTTGGTCCGCCCTGAAGCTGGCCGGCCACCTACCTGGTGTGTCGGCAGGTAGCCACATAATGGCAGCTGTGGGTCGAAGGCAGCTGAGGTTGGGGGGTGGGCGGGTCGGGAGGTGGTTCGCGCCTCCCAACTCATCAGTCCGAGGGCAAGGGACCAATGGGCTCTCTTCCCCATTCTGGACTGAGCACACCCCCACACTCCTTACTGCTTTATTTATACCGCTGACATGGAGCGGTGTAAAGATTTGTTTGTTTATTATATTTATATACCGCCCTCCCTGAAGGCTCAGGGCAGTTTACAGGAAACAGGAAAAAGATACAGATAACATATGGTAACAACAGGTGATAACAATAACATTATCTATATCTTTTTCCTGTTCCCTGTAAACCGCCCTGACCCTTCGGAAAGGGCAGAATATAAATATAAATATAAATAAATAATAAATAAAATTATAACAACAATAAAAATTAACATGATAATAACAATAACATGAAAGAATAATGGAATTGCAAAGGAGCCTCAGCTCAACTCTTACTGAGACCCAGTGGGTTGTGCAGGTTTGTAGAAGTCATAGGAGGAGGAGGGGGGCTTGGGGGCCAATTGTAAGTGATGGCTTACAATGCCTGGCAGAGGAGCTGCCTTTTGCAGACCCTGCAGAACTGTTTAGGTTCTGTCAGGGCCGTGATCTCCTCTGGGAGCTCATTCCACCAGGTGGGGGCCAGAATGGAGAAAGCTCTGGCCCTGGTTGAGGTCAAGCGGGCTTCTTTGGGGCCAGGGACCACCAGGAGGTTGGAGGTAGTAGAGCGCAAGGCTCTTTGAGGGGTGTAGGTGGAGAGGCGATCCCTTGGGTATACTGGGCCTAGACCGCGTACGGCCTTAAAGGTGATAACCATTTTATTAGACTAAACCAGTACTGGACACTACAGTTCTACCTCATAGGCTGTATATGAGTAATTAAAACTTTTCTTCTCTCCAGATCCGCATGTTAGGCTTATTGCAATTCCTGCAAGTACCAGGAACAGGAACCAGACATGCCTCACTGACAACCTTTGGTAAATAAACTAAGTGAAACAAGAGCTTTTACAAGGTCTTTTCCAGGTCCACAGGTTGGAACTCCAAATTCTAATTTCAACAACATCCTCAATGGCAAATATTACAGCACTTTCAACTGCTTTTCTTCATAGTTGCTCTTAGAACAAGAATTTTATTCAAATCAACTGGTGCACACTGTTTGTTCAGATATAAAATGTTTGAGAAAGATGTACACGTGGATGTTGAAAATACTGCTTGAGCAGTGTGTTTTATGAAATGTATTTGAGTAATTATGATGTTTATGGCCTCTGAAAGACAAATAATAATTCCAGAAAGATGTATCAAAGCCACCAAAATAATAAATGTCTCCAAACAGCAGAAAACAGAGGGAATATCAGTCATGGACAGCAAAAGAATTACAGTGTAACACAGCACAAGTTTATTTGCCAGAATATATTCTGTGGACAGCTAATGGTGATTTTATTTGTGGATTACACTTTCATGCTCCAATAAAGGCAAATTTGCTTCAATCATTGGGAAATGCACGTTGGCAGTATTCTAGCCTCCCTTAGCAACTGAAGTGCCATACCTGTGATGCTGAGTTTCTGGATCAGATTCAGAATACAGCAGCAGCCCATGATCGTGGTGCTAGTACTGTTTAAGACTTGTACAATGCTTATTTTAGATCTTATGACACTGTTCCATTCACAACTCTCTCTTGCTGCTGTGAAAAGGTTTCTTCCCCTGCAGCACTCATTACCTGTGCTGCTAGCGCTTCCACGGGCATGAGATCAATGTTTTTCAAGGAGCTATTATATAATGGCCAAGGAAGTAAGTACTGCAGTGGGTGAAAGCCTCTGCAATGGTCAGAGAGGAGTTGGAGGGGAACAATGTCATAGGATCTAAGTCTATAATTCATCAAATACTGTTGGGCACTTGGTACTTGATGGCCTGTCTCCTGAATGGTCCCAGGAGGGCAGCAAAACTGAATGTTACTCACAGCTGTGGGTTACAGCCAGTTTGTTGGTGACGAGTTGTGCAGTCTTAGCTGGAATATATCCTTGCAGCGAGTTTTAATAAATAATGATGCCTCTTGCCTCATTTGTGAGCAAAGTGGTAAAAAGAATCATGCAAACACTTATTATAGCAAGGGGACTTCCTAATGTGCAGCTCTACACAACATGGTTGTTCTAAAACAGATTGTGCAGTTCTTATAAGAAACGTATGAATTACCATAGAGCTTTTGGGTACTCCTACAGAGTCAGGCAGAAGTGATGCTGCAGAGCCAAATGGGACATTCCTATTCCCCCATGATGATAGCAACCCCATGCTCCCCTCCCACTCTGCCGCTGCCACCAACACCACCGTGAAGTGCGGTGAACTTTTCCCACCCTGGAGTTGTGCATGCGCGTACACAACTCTGGGGAAGACTGTGTGCACCAGGAGATTTTGTCCCCCATGTGTACTCAGGAAGTGACAGGGCAGGAACCAGTGGTGGCCTAGCATAGCCACCACCATGCATAATCAGTCCCAGAGATACATTGTTCAGATGGCCAAAGGCTCAGATACATGCTAAGGAAGGTCAGCCAATGGGAGCATACTTGGGCCACCTCACCTAGGACATGGAAAGCCTTGAGGCACCCCTGGTTCTCAATCACCAAGAAAACCAAGCAATTCTTTTATTGGACAAACACAATGTAACAAATCAAAATCATACTCCTTTCTCTCTTCTTGTGCTACTGTAACATTCAAAATGTCATGCCTAAATCTTGGCTTTGGGGTTCCTACTGGCCTTGTTCTTATCATCAAGGTAACATTTTGATAGCCAGTAGTAATCCCTGCCTGGAAATAATATCCAGACTGTGGTAATATATATGCTTAGTTAATTAAGCAGAGTCTGTGACTCCTCAATGTGAGGAGATGTACAGAAATCACCAAAAGCTTGAGCTGAGCTTCATTGACTGAAATGAAGGACAGATAGGGGAAGCCACAGGAAGCCAGACTCTCCAACACAGGTCAGGGCTGACAATGAGATTAGTAGCCATCTATGCCTGAGGGAAACCTTGCTAGTTGGGGTTTACCCAGAGAAGCATGCCTGGCCTCAACCAGCACTAAGTACTTTTCGATCCTGGCTCCGACCTAGTGGAAAGAGCTCCCGGTCGAGATGTGGGCCCTACGGGAACTTTCTGCATTCTGCAGGGACTGCAAAACAGCCAGGTCTATGGTTGAGGCCAGGTGTAACAAATGGGTATTAGGTATCCCAGCGGATGGGTATTGTGTGCTATTACTGCCATGTTCTGTTCTATTGTATTGTACTGTACTATTGTGTCCTGTTTTTAATGGGGGGTTTATTTGGGGTTTTAATCAAGGACTGTTGTAACCCATCACAAACTGGTCTAAGTTGCGGGGAATAAATTTAACAACAACAACAAATGGGCTGGAGGGGAGAGCAGCAAACCTGGTGGGGCTGGTAAACTGGGACCAAACCTATCTGGCAGGGAAGAGTCCCAGAAGACCTGGGAATGGCAGCCAGAGTCAGGGTGACAAAATAGGGGGACCTGGGGATATACACCAATCAGATCCGAAGACCTCAAGAATTGGGTAGACAGGGAAAGGGGTGGCAAATAAAAACAGTCCCCTCCTTTTTATTGCCTCGGGGCAGAGGAAGATGGAAGTAAGAGGATTGGTTCCTGGCATGGAGAAAGAAGGCCGAAGTGATATAAAAGTATAAATTTCTTATTTGTCCAAGAAAAAAGAGGCTGAGCTCTGAGAGGTGAAGAGTCATAGAGGGCTGGGATGAGTTAGCAAATAAGGCAGTGAGGTTGCACACCCAGATAGGTAAAGGTTTATTCAGGAATTGCCATACTTGATAGTGCAGAGGAGAGACAGAAGAGCTGACTACATGCCTAACAAAGACTGTTTATGCACTGGAGGTTTCATGCCAGGCTGCACACTGGAGTTTTAGTCATGCCAGGTTGCCCCACCTCTTCCTGCACCCACACAGGGGAGCATTTGGCCTGGTATGCCTCATCCACCCTCGATTTGTGCTCCTGCACGAGAGCTGGGGCAATGAAGTTCTCAGTGCATAAACAGTCTAAGAGAGGAACTGTGGCTTTTGAGAAGGAACAGGAAATTGACCCTAAGAGGAGCAATCTGGAGACAGACAAGGAATAACACTTAACAGGAGAGAAGGTCCTCACTATCCTACCTAAAAGTCTTCCTGCTGATCCATGCAGGGTCCTCTTTTCTTCTTCTCTGTACACCAGACATTGTCTATTGCAACAGTATGAACCAGCCAGGGGTAAGGCAGAAGACTCAGGGTGGCAGGATCCCTTCCCCATTTCTGAGACTGCAGATGAGCTATATCCTCCCCTCAAAAGATGGTAGAAGGTGGGAACCCTAGTCAGAGGCTGAGGGATCTCAAATATATGCAAATTCACAGAGTAAATTACAGGCATCCAAAGTGTGTATACACATCACAAAGCATATTTAATCCATGTATATTGATTAAAATATGTATAATATATATTTGTACAATGATGTTAGGTCTCTGTATGAATATGGGGGTGGGGGGCAAGGGGAGAGAAATGAGAACCAAAAATCACATTTTGTCTTTCTGTGCCTGTGAATCTTTTTTTCTTTTTCTTCCCATCCTCTACCATCTTTAAAAAAAGGGGTTGGGTAGGGATGAAAATGATAATTGTAGTCACCTGGATATACATTGTAGATTAATCATGACTGTATCTCTGTAAACATAGTATCAAAGTGAGGTTTCATGTACACACACATCTTAGCAATTTTTAGTAAAAGAGATTTGCTAGTTTGCACAGTTACCTAATAAGAATCAAACACTGTTATCAATAGGTAGGTAGGTAGGTAGATAGATTTTCCTAATTTCCAGAATGGCACATCCTCATACCATTTGTTACACCTGGTAACATCTGCAGCTTGCATGGTTTTAAGTGTCTGGGGCCAGGAGGGAATACCAACAGAGCAGCATTACATGCAACGTCTGTTTCACCATTTGATTTTTACATTAAGCTGCAAACCCTGTGGGATGCCAATCTAATAAAGTACTACATGGATTCAGAAGATCCATCTCCTCTGGAGAAGATTTAACATCTGGTTCAATTACAGAGAAATATGATGAGCCAAAAAGGTGCATGATTATTGAGGAGACTTGCTCTTGGATTTTTATTAGATTCCTCAGAGAAGCCAAACATGGCTTCTTTGCCGAAGACATTTGAGGGATGAAATTTAGCAACAGCTGTACTTCACTGGGTAATTAATTTGTTTTAATTTCATTCCATGAAGATACATATTGGAAGGGACCTGATCAGCTAAAGATGATAATGGATCAGAAAATTCAAATTTCTAAAATAAAACAGGCCTAATTGTAACTATCTTTGACTTTTTTTCTCCTCTCCAAAAATTATTAAACTTAGTAAGATTGCTATTGATTTACTTATGGTTTAGTTTCTAAATGTTAGATTTAAACCTGGTAACCTGAAAAACTGAGCCAAGGCCTAATTACAAAACAAATATAGCGGGTTTACGTGTGTATGTGTACATACATACATACATTCATATATACACACAGAGAGAACAATATTAATTCATGTTACGTGGTACATTTTTTCATCAAAGCCAGAGGCATTTGCCCTAATGCCTTCCCTCATGGTACAGATAAATAAAATATACACCATAAAGGAAGTCACAATTAAAAATGCATCAGTTTTGAATCTAAAAAACACTTCACAAGAAGTAAGGACAATTAGTTAATTAAATAAATTAATTTTTTTCTTTTTGGGGGGGGTCATAGGTAATTTGCTGGGAGGAAAGTTGTTTTCAGGTGAACGTCGAGGCCCTGCAAATGCCCTGAGCCTTACGGGAGAGCGGTATAGAAATTAAATTATTGCACGGTTATTCAAATGTTTTATAGACTGTTCCATGTATTGTTCTTATGTTATTATGTAAACCGCCCTGAGCCCCCGGGGAGGGCGGTATATAAATATAATAAATAAATAAATAAAATAAGTCCCATGACTGCATTTGTTTTGTTTGAACCTTTATGGTTACCAGATCCAAACAACTATCATACCTATGATCAAATCTATGCCATTCAATCAACTGTGAATGATTTGTTTACATCTTTTGTTAACAAGAGACACTTCCACATAAGGAAGATTTTCTGTGGTAATCTCATTGTTGGTTTGATTCTGAAGAGATTCCAGACAGCACTAGCTAATCCATCTTCTCTCCACTGCCAGCAGTGGTTTCCCTTTCATACCTAATGGCCAATGAATCTCCCCCCTAGCTGTGTTCTCATGTGATCCTCAGGATTCTTCACACAACCTAATTTCCTTTCCTTTATTTTGAGGAACATGGAAAATGCTGCATCAAATTAACTCAATTCTTAAAAAAAAAATCCACATATTTGCAGACGCCTTCCGTGATCCCCTCTGCCCTCCCTGGCTGGCAGGCTCAGCTGTTTTATGAAACAACAACAAACAAGCATGCATAATGTTGCATAGAAATAACCCAATACCTTTACAAAAAGAATTTGCAAGACACCTCCAGTGATCCGGTCTCACCTCCTTAAAAGGCAGGCTGAGCTATGGGTGATTATCCCTTCTCTCTCCTGCTTTATTTTTTTAAGTGAGCATTAATAAAACTGCATAGAAATAATGCCATAGCTCTACAACCTTTTTTTTTTAATCCTCCTCTGAGGATCCCTTCCCTTCTGTCTAAAAGGGAAGCAATGCACTTCTGCTAGGTTAATTTCTGCAGGAGACTGGCCCCTTGTGGTCATCAGGAAAGGAGTACAGTAACTGACTGGTGCTTCCCTGGTTACACTGTTTCCCCTTCAGATTCAAGAAACTGCTCCAGTGTCCTCCTACCCAGGAAAATCTGGGTTTGGACAAGTTTAAAACAAAGCACAGGGCTTTTCAAAAAAATGACCTGTTAATAACCTGTGCGTAAATATGATGTCATGTGGAAATATGAAGAAAAATACACCCGTTGGATGAATGAAATGTATGAAATCCTTGGTGTAGAAGCAACCTAGGTCATATTTGCATTTATTTTCTCTATGTGAGTCAGAAAATATCAGATTTTAAACCTGTACTGAACTACTTCATATAAGTATTACAGTTTTCTTTAAATTATTACTTTTCAAACACAGATCTGTAGCCCAGGTGGGGTACAGCTGGTAAATAGCCCCATTAAGTACACTGTTTTTTATCACTTAAGCATATATTAATTATTATTTATTTTATTTTTTTTACATTTGCTTCCTTTTAAATAACAACAGTTTGGTTTTATAAGAACAAGAAAAAAATATATTTAAAATAATGAGTGGTAGTCACCCCCCCCCCAAACTGTGATCTCTAAAACTTTCCTAAATACCCAAGATTTCCCAAGGGGAGCAATTAATTATCACTCCTGCCTAAATCACCTTGAAATGAATTCTAGTATATCTACCACATAAGGGGTAACTTAAAGCAAGAAAGCATCATTTAAAGACAGAATATGGAAGCAATGCAATAAATCTTTTCTGAGATGTATTATTATTATTATTATTATTATTATTATTATTATTATTATTATTATATTTATATTTATATTTATATTTATATTTATATTTATATTTATATTTATATTTATATTTATATTTATATTTATATTTATATTTATATTTATATTTATATTTATATTTATATTTATATTTATATTTATATTTATATTTATATTTATATTTATATTTATATTTATATTTATATTTATATTTATACCCCGCCTCCCCCCGAAGGCTCAATGTAGCAAGGAAACACCAAATTTCTGTGCGCATATTCTGTATATATACATTATTAAATAATGTTCCTTTTAAGTTTAAATATGCCAGCTCATGCAAATAGTGAGATGGGATATTGTTGGTAATCCAGGATGTTGCTGAACCACTATAATATCCAGAAGCTCAGCCCTTTATCCCCTAAGAGTTTCTAAACCCCAAATCTGGTGCTGCTTTACTTATGACTAAGTTTCCCATCTTCATGAGATGGACCTGGTCCATCATCAGCCACAAAGACTCTGAGATGCCACCTCACTCTATGTATTTCTTTGAATAAAAAATAATAATCCTATAGAATTAGAGTTTGCTCAGAATCCTTCTGTGTATTTCCCTAAGCTTATGAAGATCTAGTGCCCATTAAGGCACAGCCAGAGAGGTCAAGACTGCATTTCAGTTAATGTAAATCAACAACAAAACCTAGCAGCCTTAAGCAATGCTATGTATGAACTTAGCATCCATGATAGATCATGCCCAGTACTGAGAGAGCTCCTGCAACAACACACCAATGCATACTTTAACAGATTGGAAGCCTGAGAAGCTCACAGCAAAATTATATCCAACACTAGATAAAAGAATTCATGTTTCTTCAAAACACTTCTGTAGCAGAAATGAAGGTGGTATGCCCAAGGCAGGTTTTAGAGTTTTGGTTTTTTTTTCTATTTTTATGCCACCTTCCCATATGGCTCTGGGTGGTTTGCATGGAACGTTATGAGATACATTAAATATCAAAGGTATAAACTACAGTTATTACATAACACAACATGAACAGTTTCAACAAGGATGTTGCTTTAACTAATCCAATTGAATAATATCAATAGTAACAATTTTAACAAAACTCCCAGGGAAGTCAGAATCATTCAGGTCATGGAGCATGTGACTTGCAGGGGGACCCATGGATGTTGATGAGTGGAGGAACTTCCTTTTGCAGTCCCTGGGGAATTGTGGAGTTCAGGCAGGGCTCTGATCTCTTCAGGGAGCCCGTCCTACCAGGTGGGGGGCAGTACAGAGAAGGCTCTGGCTCTTTTTGAGGTCAGACATGCCTCTTTGGTGTCAGGGCTCACTAGCCAGTTGGTGGTGGCAGAGCATACATTTCTTTTGGAAGTATAGGCAGAGAGATGGTCTCTCAGATACACTGGGCTCAGACCGTGTATGGCCTTGAAGGTAATTACCAAGACTTTAAGCCTAATCCAGAATTCAATTGGGAGCCAGCTGAGTTGTTGAGGTGCCGGCCAGATGTGGGATCTCCCTGGTGTATTTGTGAGGATCCTCGCCGCGATGTTCTGGACCAATGGTAGTTTCTGGATCAAGGATAAGGGTAGGCCTGCGTAGAACAAGTTGCAGAAATCCAGTCTATAGGTGACTGTTGCATGGATCACTATGGCTAGATTTTCTGTGGTTCAATAGGGTGCTAGTAGCCTGGCTTGGTGAAAGTGGTAGAAGGCCTGCCATGCTACTCTTGTGACCTGTGCATCCATGGAAATGGAGGCATCGAGGATCACTCTCAGGTTTCCGATGATATGGGCTCTTGCTAGTCGCACTCTGTCCAGATTGGGCAAGCACACTTCCTCATTTGGTCCCTTCTTACCCAGCCAAAGAACCTCCATCTTTGAAAGGTTGAGCTTCAGATGACTCTGCTTGAGCCACCTCATCACTGCTTCCAGGCATCTGGCTAAAGATTCTGGGGAACAGTCAGGGCAGTCATCCATCAGGAGGAAGAGCTGGAACCCAACCCAAATCTCTACACCAGCTGAGCAAGAGGGTGCATGAAGATGTTAAACAGGATAAGAGAGAGAACTGCTCCTTGTGGGACTCCACATGTGAACTGGTAATGATTATGTACTCTCTCTCCTATTGCTACCCTCTGTAAGCAACCCCAGAGGAAGAAGGTCAGTCATTTGAAGGCTGTCCCCCATATTCTAGCATTGGCAAGAGACTAAGATCTCATGATTGACTGTGTCAAATGCTGCTGACAGGTCTAATAATGCTAGCAGCACTGACCCACCTTGATCCAGCTGGCGGCAGAGGTTGTCCGTCAGGGCAACTAGCATTGTCTCTACCCCATGGCCAGGCCAGAAGCCCAACTGAAATGGGTCAAGGGCTGAAGTTTCCTCCAAGAATGTTGATACTTGATCTGCAGCAGCCCTTTCAACCAACTTCCCCAGCAATGGTAAGTGCAAGATGGGGCAGTAGTTGTTAGGTTATTGTGGGTCGAGAGATGATTTTTTGAGTAACGGGCAGCCTCTTTTAATCCCTACAGGAATTCTCCTGTTGATAGGGAGAGGGAGAGTTGCAGCATTTATATAATACAGTTAACAACTATTCTTTCGCTAAAGGCCAAAACTAGATGTGCAGAGGTAGCCATTCATGTGCCTTCTCCATTCACATATGAAATGGATTGTCCAAGACGACTTGTGAGTGAGAGGAGCTGTAAGTTACTTCCTCCCTCTCCTTCCTTTACACAGTCTGATTGTAAGAATTTTCTTCAAAGCCCTGGCTCATATCTGGTACTGGAGCTGGGCTGGGAGGGGAGAAAAGGCTACTCATGTACTTCCTTTAATGTAAAGACAGTGTCCATAGCTAAATTCTTGTCTTCTTCCCTTCAAGCTTCTTTGAGCTAATGAATTTGAGCAGTAAATAAGGAACCTTTATTTCTTTAATGAAAATATGGTGGAGAGATACTTGGCCACTGCTAATGTAACCCTTGGGTGGTGTCCATACCCATTTTATAGGAACACACATCTGGTTTTACCCTAAGCAGAGACTAAAGTACATTTTTTTAACTTTTGAGATTTACTGTGCCATTAATTCATCATCATTTAGTTTAATGTTTATTGCCCTGACATTTACATTCGTTGAAATAATTAACCCAGCAATCAAAAAAGGGCAGCATTTGATTTAGACTATGGCATCTGAAAGACTCAAGGTTATTTAATTTCTCAATTTATGTTGTCTGAAACTCCTAGAACAGTTTTTTTTTTACTTTTTGAGACTAAGTTTCCTAAATCCTTCTTGCTTACACCATATACTATCTTTTTAGAGTTCAAACCTCTTTCCCCTTTATTGTTGAATACTGCTCCATTATCCAGCAGTATGCTTTATGGCAGGTTTACAGTACTGTAATGCAGCAAGAGGCACTCTATTTCTTCTGTGCACTTGACAGAATATGCATTATGGTTATATTAAAAACATCGAATAAAGGGCTCTAGAGATGACCAATCGAGAATGTTATAAATGATAACATGCAATTGATATGGTTCAGAAGTGATATTGTTATATTTTTCTGTACCAATCATATGAGTTTTTCATCACATCTTAAAATGCATAAAATAAAATCAGGTATGGTACTGGGATCATAAGCACTGATCTATGAGATAACCCTCCTCCTAATTTGAATATTAATATAGCAATACATTCAATTGTAGTGTTCCTCAGCCCTCTTGGGCCCCTGTCCCTAGGGCTGTCAGCTCTGGGTTGGAAACAGGGATGTTATAATGCTATGGAGTCCATCCTCCAAAGCAGACATTTTATCCAAGGGAATTGATGTCTTTAGTCTGGAGATGAGATAATTCCAGGGGATCTCCAGGTCCTACCTGAGGACTGGCATCCCTACCTGTCCCACAGAAGTTGTCTCAGTTAAATGCATATTTAGATTTTATATTTCTAGGCATTTGATTTCTATTATGTTTTCACCAGAACTTGAATGGATTGTAGAACGTTTTTTTTTTAACTTTCTTGTTTAGCATACAATAACGTTTCTTCTTTTCCCCAGTAGTACATTAAAGTGGTGCAACTTGTCATTCTTAAATTATGTTGTATATAGTGGCATGTTCAAATGGCTTCCTTGGAAGTAACATTATGCTATGCATTCAGTAAGCACATTGATATTACAAGTAATGCTGTGTGTTTTGCTTCACTATTATAGATATTGGCTAAAGGACATTTGGGAATTTTAGTTCAGTGTCTTGAAGAGAGTTCTGCTATTGCATTCAATGGTGTCAAGAAAACACTGAAAATATCCTTTGCTGGATAAAAATGTACTAGTCATGTACAGCAGTATTTCATGGTGTCTTTGAATCTACAAATGTTCTAAGGAACTGACTCTGTCTCCCCTGAAACATGAAAACAGTAGCAGTTATCTGGAAAAACTGAAGCCATCAAAACCAATATGCACAAGTGCAGGCACATGTGTGTAAAGCAACATAATTAGTTGCATAGGATACACGCAGAGAAACCAAAAAACCTAAACAAAACCCCAGCCAAAATTACTTCGCTAACTTTGATGAGAATTATATGACCACTCTTTTGAGATAATGGAATGTAGTCACAAGATGAGGTGCTTGAAAGTAGCCACAACATCGTTTTCTGTACTAAGGACTAACTCCTTGGCTGAAAGACAGGTGAAAGAGATGTTCATCATCTGAATGAGCTACCAGAGGCTACTATTATTAACAATATAAATTGACTGCCTCATGCCATCCCTCTGGGAGCATCCAGTATGAATAGTCAATTGTATTGAGTGTAAGTTTAATTGAGTTCTCTCTATATTTTGCCCAGAAATAATTTAAAACATACGAGAAATTCATTTTTAAATAATGGAAGTGTAATCACAGCTAGAAGCCTCTTGTGGCACAGAGTGGTAAGGCAGCAGACATGCAGTCTGAAAGCTGTCTGCCCATGAGGCTGGGAGTTCGATCCCAGCAGCCGGCTCAAGGTTGATTCAGCCTTCCATCCTTCCGAGGTCAGTAAAATGAGTACCCAGCTTGCTGGGGGGTAAAGGGTAATGACTGGGGAAGGCACTAGCAAGGCCACCCCGTATTAAGTCTGCCATGAAAATGCTAGAGGGCATCACCCCAAGGGTCAGACATGACCCAGTGCTTGCACAGGGCTTTACCTTTTTAATCACAGCTAGTAATGGTCTATGTAAGTGTTGTTTAGGGTTGTCATCTCTGGGGTGTGAAATACCTGGAGACTTTGGGGGTAGAGCTAGGAGTGGGCGGATTTGGGAAGCCTCCGGGGAGGGCGGTATATAAGTATGATAAATAAATAATAAATAAATAAATAAGTCTAACCCTCTGCTCAGTGCAGGATCAGCCTAAAGTATCCATGATCCATTTGGGATGTCTCTCTGCTCAGTGCAGGATCAGCTTGAAGCTGTCTTGCCAGGTCTATGGTTGAAACCAGGTCAGTTAAGAGTGATGCCCCCCCCCGGCTGTGCTATACAACCTTTAGCACACCCCTTGTTAGATGACTATGGGAGGTAGTAGAGCCCTGGGTATCTTGGGATCTTTGGGTGTTATACTGGTATTTTTAATGGGGTTTCATGGGATTTTATGGAATTTATATTTTTATGTAACCTGCCTTGAGTCTTAGGAAGAAGGCAGGCTATAAAATTAATTAATAATAACAATGACAATAATAGTACTTAAAGACTGCCAGTGAGGAGGAGTTCACCACGTCCTTAGGCAGCTGATACCATTGCTCAACTACTCTGATAGTTTACCAATACTGTTCTACAAGTAGTTTGTTTGTTTATAGCCTGTTTTCCTCCTCGGACTCAAGGTGGGTTACCTATAAAAATATCCCCATAAAACCCCACCCTAAAAGCAGCAAAAATTACTACAATGGCCAGATCCCTCCTATCTCCCACAATCAACTAACAAGGGTGTGCTAGATATTATAGCAGAGCCTGAGGGGGGCCCAATGGTCTTGCAAGCCCAGACTCAACCATAGACCTGGTGGAAGCACTCTGTTTTACAGGCCCTGGGTAACTTTGCAAGCTCTGTAAGGCCCTCAGCTCTCCCAGGAGCTCATTCCACCAGGTCAGGGCCAGAACAGAAAATGTCCTGGCCTGATTTGAGGCCAGGCATATCTCCTTGGGGCCAGGGACCAATAACAGATTAGTACCCAGAGAGTGAGATGCCCCACAGGGAGCATAAGCAAATAAGCGGTCCCTCAGATAGGCTTGGCCCAAGCTACAGATGTCAAAACCAGAACCTTGAACTTGATCTGGGCCAGAACTGGTAACCAATGCATCTGCCTTAGCACAGGCTGGATATAGTCCTCCAAGATGAACCAATGAGGACTCTAGCAACTGCTTTCTGAACTTGCTAGAGTTTCTGAGTCAAGGACAAGGACAGGCTAGCATAGAGTGAGTTACAGAAGTCCAGGCTAGAGGTGACTGTCACACGGATCACTGTGGCCAGACAGTCTGGGGGCAGGTAGAGCTCCAATAGCCTTACTTCGTGAAGATGATAAAATGCTGTGCATGCTACCCCTGTGACCTGAACCTCCATCATAAGGGAGGCATCCAGGATCCCTCCCAAATTCCTTGCCATGGGTGAGATGTTAAGTTGCACCCCACAAAGGTAGGGAGATGCACTTCCTGTCTTGCTCCTTTCCTGCTCAGCTATAGGACCTATGTCTTGGAGGGGTGAGTTTCAGGTGGCTCGGCTCTAACCACACATTCATGGCTTCCAAACATCTGACAAATGTATCTGGCGGGGAGTCTGGATGGGCATCCATGAGGAGATAGAGCTGGGTGTCATCTGCATATTGACGAAGAGTGCTTGCACTCGAAAGCTCACGCCCTGAATAAATCTTTGTTGGTCTTAAAGGTGCTACTGGACTCTGATTCCATGTATGATCTGACTACTATGGTATACAGCAGGACCTTGACATCTTGCAATTTCAATGCGATTCCTCTGATGATACAGCCCACAACAGCATTTGCCTTCTTTACCGTTGCATCACACTGTCTGCTCACATTTAGTGTACATAAGTACTCCAAGATCTCATTTAACATGTTATAATGCCATAAAATCTACTTTTCTAAGCAATCATTTTCTCCAGGTGAATTGATCTCTGTTGACTGGATGTCAGTTCCACACCCTGGGGGGTCTCCAGCCACCACATGCAAATTGGCAACCATTGGTTCAGGCATGCTAGTGATGTACTATTGCCTTTCTTGTGCTACTGGCTATTTCTATAAGCTTTTAAGTGAGAGAGGCAGACTATAAATAATGCAGATAAAAACATTGTGCAGATGCACATGGGTACAAAGTTCACTGTAACACATATGTACTTTGTTGTAGCCCTGTTATAGCCCTTTGAAAGCTCAGAGAGGTGAAAGAGATACCATACCTCAACTCTCCACTATTGCTGAAGGCACCTAAGCTCTATAGGCATTTATTTGAGTATACATTGATTGCAAGTGGGGACAACAACAAGCTCCTGCTCCCCTCCTCCAATATTCATGGTTCACTGTAACATCTGCTCAGGGCTACAGCTAATCACAGCTGAGCTGCATTTCCTAAAGCCTTAGAACCTAACAGGGAAGATTCTGCAGTGCAAGCTTTAATCAAACAAACATGGATTTGAATACATGTGGGAGGGGGGATAATTAATGCCATGCTGGGCAGCAAATAAAGTTGATTTGGCAAAAAATAATTACAAATTATTCATTCCACCAAGTAAGCTATCATTTTGCATAAGAAGAAATTGACCATAATTTTGTTTGCATTAAGTGTCTTCATTTTGCAAAAATATATGTTAGACCCAGGAATTCACTGCTGAATACAGATATAGTATGTGTGTTGCACATAGTTTTACATTATGTTGAAATGAAGGTAACATTTGAAAATGAAGGTAATATATGAAAATTAACATTCCATCTTTGAGAAAGTTAAACTTTAAGTAATGGCTCCTCCCAAGTCAACTTGATTTTTTGCTTAACTCTAAAATTCAATGCTGTTTAACTTTAACAGTTAAAGTTTATGTGTCATTTCCAGACCTCTGTGAATTCTATGTTTACATCTGCAGCATGCTATAATCCTCATTTTCTAACAGACTCTCATTTTAAAAACAATTGGCTCTTGAATAAAGAAAAGAAAATAATGGTCAGGTTTACATTGCTGTTGTACCTCAGTCAAACTCAGGCTAGAACATGGTTTGATACAATAATCACTCTAAAGCATATTGGCAGTAACAGGTAGTATCATTTACCTTCTGGAGAATAATTTTGTAGTTCAGCAGGGAAAGTCATAATAAAGGTCATGGTCAATATATTGGATTCTCAGCACAAAATTGTTACATCCCTTATTCTTGACTTAGTGGATTCAGGTGTTTCAATCTGATATTTGCTTTTTAATAATTATATCTAGCTCCATAACTGCTCAAATCCTTTATATAAATGGAGGCAGAACTGAATCACGTACCAATTTCTGTTTCAACACCTAGTTGCCGGATTCTACCAAAGGTTAGACAAGATGGTCCAGTGAGGCAAATCTTATATTTCTTTTGTTTACTTATTTAAATACACTCAAGATTTTAATAAAAAGTGCATGTAAGTAAGCTGACAAGGATATGAATTCTAAGTACAAATACAAAAAGATTAAAAAAAAGAATAACACAGAGAAAACCAATTTGGCATACCAATTTAAAACAGTATCAGATACAACGATACTCAATATCATTTCACATTTTTAAAAAGTAGGAAAACACTATTAAAAGAATCATGAAATACAGAATACAAGGAAGGGGTTAGTAAAATAAAACATGTTTGTTTACCACCTCAAAGCTTGTCCATTCAGCACCACTGGTGCCAACAACACTAGTAAGGACTTATCTAGCTAGAAGAGATAGGGCAGGAGGTCAAGGGAAGGGAGAGGGATAACAGCATTTGCTCAGGTTACCAGACTGCCCACTTTGGTAAGCAACCTCCTGCCTCTGTTCTAATGAGCAATGGGAGAACAAAATGGAGGCGGGAAGGATTTGTGTGACACTGCAATGTCATTTCTGGACAATGCTCTAGGTCAGTGGTCCCCAACCTTTTTATCACCGGGGACCAGTCAACGCTTGAGAATTTTACTGAGGTCTTGGGGGGGGGGTAGTCTGTTGCCAAGGGACGTTGCCACTGCCACCTGAACCCCTGCTCCACTTGCTTTCCCACCGGTGCTCCCGACTTCCTGCTGCCCACTGGCAGCTGCGCAGTGCCATGCCAAGGGGGAACCCCAGCAATGGCGACCGCTGGAAAGCACCAAAGGTGAGCTGGCAGCAGAGTGGCAGGGCAGCCCCCAAGGCAGCAGCCAGGAAAGAGCTGCGGACCGGTACTGACTGATCAGCGGACCGGTACTGGTCTCCGGACTGGGGGTTGGGGACCACTGCTCTAGGTGATCCATTTTTGTAAGTCTGCCGCATCCCCCCTCAAAAAACCCCCAACACTCCTGCTGGTTGCTGGAGCAAGGCTGGCTTTGGGATTCCCCTTCCTTCCAAAGACACTGTGGGCACCTAGACAGATGATTAAAGGATTTGCCTCCCCATCCATCTGGTGCTGCCTGTCTTGAAATGGAACAAAGCACAGAAGGAGTTGGTGTAGAAAATGAAAAGGGAACAGAGAAAATAAGGGTGGGATTGCAGAGAAGGTCTGAAAGGGGAATTAGGAAGGAGGGACAGAAGGAAAAGGGGGCATAAGAGCAACGTGAGGGAGAAATGAAGTTCGGGGATGTTGACAGACAAACTGAAGAGGGAAAGAATAGAGAGGAGGAGAGTGGAAGATAAATGTTCTAAAACTGAGTCTAAGGCCTATCCCAGGTACAGAGGAAGTGGGAGAGACAGAGTAAACCAACCCAGCAAGATGGAGGTTCTGTGCCATGGAAACCTATTAGTCCTGTGAACAAAATATGCCTGGGATGTAAAGCCAATAAAAAGAAGTCTGCATGGCAACTGCATCTGGTGAGTTTTATAAGAGCGAACAGGAAGGGTTCAGTATGCGACTTCTTCCTGACCCCATCAAACAGTGTCTTATTTAGACTGAGTTTCAGTTTATAGGCCCTCCTCCAGGCCACCAGTTTAAGTTATTCACTGTCTCATTTCATACAGCTGAACAAAAGAAATGAAGCAGGACACAATCTGCCTGCTGACAATACTGCTGGCCAAAACTCCATACAGCCTCTCCCAGCAGTTTCCTGTAGATACCAAGCAACATGGGGGACACAAGAAAACTCAGCAGATTGAGATGCCACAGGGATGAACAACAGCACATACTTAAAATCATTGATTAGTCACACATTAACTGTGATCTTGAGGTACACCCAGCCATTTTCCCATCCAAACTCCATTCCCTTCTTTATTACAACTGTCATCTCCTCCATGGCTTTTGTCCCATGATTCCAACATAGCATTTCGGAAGCTCTCTTTTACCTCCCTAACTTCCCTTTTCACCAATGGAAACACTTATTAGATCCAGCCTTCTTGATTTGTAAATTTAAACTGGATCATGTGGATGGATTGTGGAGTTGTAACACAAAATGGTTCCAGCCCATTTTTAGGTCGCAGTTCCTTGGTTGCTGGGTTCCCAAGCTGGATTTTCACTTCTATATGAACCAAAGTTCCTGGGTCCATTGCTGGAAATATGGGCCAAAACAATATGTTAGGTCATTTAACATTTCTAATATCCATGGTGGTGGCTCCAATACTAAAAGCTATACCCTAAACTCTAATGTAAATCCTTTTTGTTTATCCCCAAAGGATACATATTATGAACATTTTTTTTACAGTTCATCTCTAGTCTCAGTATCAGTGTAAGCCCTTAGAAGTCAGTCTCTTTAAAAATACTTTGAAAATGGTCTGATCTTGGAAAGTCTTACAAAGACTGCAATGTGCCTCTTAGTCCTCAGTGCCAGACATCTGGTTTGAAAGATCTGACACTGAGCAGAGTACAACAGAAGAATCTGTGATAAGCAGTAGTTTCAAGCTCTTTAGGAAATGAGATGACAGCAATCACACTGAAGCAATGCTGTGCACATTTCCACCACAGTAGTATTGCATGGAGAAATGTAATGAATGAATCTGAGATATATTCTTTTACTTCAAACTACACTACTGTGATTGTGGGAATTACAGCACAGAATTCTAGTATGGCAATGATTGACCACAGATTCACACAATGCCATTGCTGGAGATGGGTGGAAGATATCATGCGGAACAACAAAGGCCAGTGGGCTTGAAATAATAGACTGGATTTAACTACACATTCCCAATGTGCTTTTCTCTGTCCCAAAAATGTATGCCTGCTGAATGAACAATTGTGTGAACAAACCCTTGCTGCATCACAATCTGAAGGGCTGTGTTTGGAACTGTCAGATCAGCTGTGCAGACAGCACTTACTTCTGGTACTCTAGTTTCTATCTGGTCAGGTGGTTGGTAGGTGATAGAAGGCAGACAGCCCAGGGCACAGATCTCCTCTTCCATACTTTCGCTGGACCTGGGCAAGCAATGTTATTATTAACTATTAATAACTATATTAACTAATCTGTCAGTTCTCCTATCTTCTGTAAAAGTAATGTTTGAAAAAATCCTAAAATCAAATGAGGAAGCCATTTTCCAAGTCCTAAATCCATTCAATCCAAGGCTGCCTTGTATACTGGCCCAAACAATAATGGAATCCTAAGTAGGATATTGTGATTAAATAAATGGAAACACATAAAACATAATGCACAACATCCAAAATTGGGATGAAACAGTGTTGATTGATACTCTGCATTTTAATTAACATTTCTCCATTAATTACAAGCTTTTCACAGGAGCTAAAACTTACAACTCAGTGAACGCTCTGCATTATTGCAATTGTTGCAGTTGTAGATAGTGAACCTTCAGATTTCATTACAAAGAATCTAATGAAGAATTTGGAGAAGTGTCAGTAGTTAGAAGTGCAACGGGAATAGTAAGACCATTTCCGCACACAAGCGTAAAATGTGCACCACCTTCTGCTAGCAAACACATGATAGTAAACTGCATGTTTGCACGCTTCCTGACAGGAGACTCCTCCCATATTATTAGCTGCCCTATCCCAATATTACCATGCATGCTGGAGAGAACATTTTATTTGTACTGAGGGTGCACCGCTTTATGGTTCCATATCTATGCATACCGCACCATTTGTGTGTGTGTGTTTTTTTTAGTTTTGATCTGGAAACAGGGAGGGGAAGGTGGGTGTGAGGGTGGACACAACGCTACTGAGACTGTCATGTATTTCTCTCTTTGGACAGATTTGCCCTGTTGGCACCCTGATTTTCAGCACAACAAGAAAGGGAATTTTTTTTTTTTTGCAATTTACCTAATCGCGGAGCAAACCAGACGAGCAAAACTCATGCCAACTACTGTATAGCTGCAGGTTACTGCTGATGTCATAAGGAAGCAGCATTAAAACCCACAAACAACGAGAGGCTGGATAGGGGCAAATTCCTCATGCAGAAATGGTCTATCAAGCAGTGCCGCAATTCTAGTTACAGACATAATCATGGTCTGAAATGCAAAACTCAATGCCCACATCCTAATGTTTTGCAAAAACAATTACTCCCCATTGCATGTACTAGTTTCCCTTCTCAGAGAAGAGAATTAAATGGTTCTGATGGCCTCTTGAACTTGCAGGGCCCCTAATGGGAGTCTCGTAGTCTTGTTTATGAGCCAAAATAAGTAATGGAAAGGACTTATTTTTAGCATGTGTCTTTCATTGTATCTCCCTACTATTGTTTGTATTCCACCAACTTTTGGGGCAATGACCCAACAACCATTTGCTAGATTTATTACAACTACTTCTGATAGAAAGCTGCCTTCTGACACTGATCAGTACGGTTATGTCAATCTGCCCTCAAGAGGAGTTTTAAAAATATGGTTGGGAGACTACTTCTGGTACATAGGCACCAATAGTTTTTGCTATTACTGGTGCACCCCTAATTACTTCCCGGGATGATGTCCAATTTCTCATCCCCGCAATTTTGAACAGAAAGTCCCTGTTTTGACTTCACTTACATGAATGAAATCCTAGAGTCTTTATTTTCATGCAGTTCTCTGATTCCTGGCCTCAATTCATCCTGTGAAATATACCCCACTTTCCAATATTGTGTGTTAATAAATCAAGGGTGTATGTACTTTATATGTCTATTATTATATGTGTAAATAATCAACACAATGTAATTCATATTGTCCACACGTCATATAAAAATGAAACCATATTTGTACACAGTGCAAATCAATCTAAAAACAAGTGTGAAGAATGAAGAACTGGCAGTAGCATGTGCAAAAAGGATCTAGGAATCTTAGTAGACCATACATTGAACATGAGTCAGCAGTGTGATTCAGTGGCTAAAAAGGCAAATGGGATTTTGGGCTGTATCAAACGGAGTATTGTGTCCAGATCACAGGAGGTGATGGTACCACTTTACTCTGCTCTGGTTCGGCCTCACTTGGAGTACTGTGTTCAGTTTTGGGCACTCCAGTTGAAGAGGGATGTTGACAAACTGGAACGTGTCCAGAGGAGGGCAACAAAGATGTTGAGGGGTTTGGAGACCAAGACATATGAAGAAAGGTTGGGGGAGCTTGGTCTGTTTAGCCTAAAGAGGAGATGACTGAGAGGGGATCTGATAACCATTTTCAAGTATTTAAAAGGGTGCCATATGCAGGATGGATCAGAATTGTTCTCTCTTGCCCCAGAGGGACAGACCAGAACAAATGGGATGAAATTAATTCAACAGAAATTTCATCTAAACATCTGGAAGAAGTTCCTGACAGTTTGAGCAGTTTCTCAGTGGAACAGGCTTCCTCGGGAGGTGGTGAGTTCTCCATCTTTGGAAGTTTTTAAACAGAGGCTAGATAGCCATCTGACGGAGAGGCTGATTCTTTGAGGGCAAAGGGGTGGCAGGTTACAGTGGATGAGTAATAGGGTGGTGAGTGTCCTGCATAGTGCAGGGGGTTAGACTAGATGACCCATGAAGTCCCTTCCAATCTATTATTCTATGATTCTATGATTGAAACACTTAACAGAAATAGAAATGAATATAGAAAGAAGGTAACGTTTGCTTGCCTCTAGCCCCTAGTAATCAGGATGGAAGAGTTTTCTATATCAGTGGTCCATTCAATGTATTAAAATATTTTATTGCTGTCTAGATTCAACTGCTGGACTAGAACTACAGGATTCCTATCCCCTATTGTAAGCTTGTGATTCTGTATCCATATGCCTATGGATATCCCAAGGCCACTTTGAACTTTAAATCCCATAATGCACAATGTAAAGGTTTTTTGTTATCAATATTTCACATGTGAAAAGTTGCTGTCTTGAGATACTTTCCAAATGCATGTATTTTACATGCTAACCACTTTAAAGTGCTCCAGTTTTAATATTATTAGCCTTCCTCCCCTTTAAATTCATCAAGCTGAACTTTTAAAAATGTCTTGGTTCTCGGGCAGATGAAGATTAAACTGTCATAACTCAGAAAGCATAGGGTTTTTTCATTCGAAGATATTAAACATTAATGAGGTCTCAGGTTTAAGGATATTAAAATAAAGCATCAGGCTGATGTGAGCTAGCACATGCTGGAGGGAGAGAAAGTGCACAAGAGAAGCTAATAAAAGGTACAGTCACAGAATTGCCATAAAGTCCAAGCACAGAAAAGGGTAAGCCAGCAATACAACTGTGATTAAAGCAGCAGGTAATATATCAAAACAGCCTGTCCACTAGCAGTTCAGATGTGAAATATAAAGAAATAATCTAATGAAAACGTATGTGCCATTAGAGGGCAAAAAGGAATGTCAGGAACGCTATTTTCTTTCTCACATGTTAGGGTTTCAGTTTATATGCAAACCTATGGCTAAGACATTTCTCAGATCTGATCACCACTTTGACTGTATACTGTTTAGCAAAAATGCTGAAGACAGAATTTCAGCACTAAGCTTATATGTATAATAAGTTTACGTGTATAATAACTAAGTTTACCTGTTCCTGACATTCTGTTTACGTTGGGTTTCAGTTTCCTTTTTTTGTTTTGCAATGCATAATACGCCAGCACCCCATTTTAAAGTTCTTTCCTTCTCTCCATTCATTTACATATTCATGATCATCAAATAGTGATGCATTGCTCAATGATTCGAGGCCAAACCAGATGTTATGGCATCCATAGATCAGAACCTTAGGTACTGACTCCTAGAGCTGAAATCAGCCATTTCAAAAACGCTTCAAGAGTGGCAAAACTAGGCAATTTTGTTCCTCTCCCACACCTTTCTATGTGCAAAAACAGCCCAAAACAAGTACTAGAAGGCTTGGGTTGTTTTTGCATGTAGAAAGGAATGGGAGAGGAACAAAATCTGTATCCAGAGCAGCCAAAAGGTTTTATAGATTCCAAATAACCAAATTTAGTTTGCAAAGTGCTAAGTGCAGAAGATTCAAATGGGTAGACGAAAACTCATAATAAATAAATAAATGAATGAATAAATCTTTGTTGGTCTTAAAGGTCCTACTGGACTCTGGTTTTAAAGTGCAGAAGAGCCTGTTTGGACTAAAACAAGCGGCATGTGCCTAGAAGGAGAAATTCCACACATTGCTCATAGCACAAGTCTTCAAGCACAGAGAAGCGGATTCATGTTTGTAGCCTGACTTTCTCCAGAACCAGATCCAGAAGGTGGCTGTGGGGAATGAGTTGTTGCACTCCTGTAGTCTCCTAAGGGGGCAGTGCTCGCCACTCTTTTTAACATCTTTATGCACCCTCTGGTCCAGCTGATCCAGAGCTCTGGGCTGGGTTGTCTCAATATGGTATCCTCATGGAAAGCTGCCCGAACTCCACCCTGGAAACATTTGCCAGATGTTTGAAGCCATGGCTGGATGTCTTGAGCAGAGTTGCCTGAAACTCAGCCCCTCCAAGATGGGGGTTTTATGGCTGGGTAGGAAGGGGGCAGAATAATAAGTGTGTTTGCCTGTACTAGCTGGGACACAACTGATCACTGCAGCCCAGACCAGGAACTTGTGAATGACCTTGGATGCCTTGTTGACTATGGAGGCACAGGTCAAGGAGCCTGCTAGGCACTTTTCCACCTTCATTAGGCAACGCTACTAGTGACCTATCTATCTCTGAGCACCTAGCCATGATGATCCATGTGACAGTCACCTCCAAAATAGACTTCTGCAACTCATTCTACATGGGCCTGCCCTTGTCTCTGGCCTGGAAATTGCAGCTGGTGCAGAATGCAACTGCTAGGATCCTCACAGGAACATCTTGGAGGGCCCATATCCAGCCTGTGCTGAGGCAGCTGCATTGGTTGCCAATTGTGGCCCGGAACCCATTGAAGGTTTTGGTTTTGACTTTTAAGGCCCTTCACAGGCTGGGACCCATGTATCTAAGGGACTGTTTGTCACACTATGCCCCCCACAGGGCTTTGTGCTCTGTGGGTACCAACTTGTTGGTCATTCCCAGCCTCCCCCTAGCATTCTCTAGCAGTGGAGAGCTTTCTGCCAGAGAAGGCTAGAGGGAGGCATTTAAAGGCCACTGATCATGACACATCAGCTGCTTGGCGTGCTCTCCCCCACTTCTCAGGTGTTACCTGAGAATGCAGGAGACATTTAAAGGGCACATCAAGTCACTGATGATGACACATCACGGGCTTGGCTCTGCCTGAGAAAGTGCCCCTACTTCAGAGAAGCATTCTCTACTGCCAGAGAAGACTGGGGGGGGGGGGAGGCATTTAAAGGGTGCACCAAGCAGCTCTGAATATATGGGTACTTGGCACAGCTGCTCAGTCTGAAATTTTCAATGGCTGAGCAAGACTCTGGAAACTTAAATCTACTACTGCTCTGGAATTTGCACTGTGGGATTGAAACTTCAGTAGTTCTTTAAAGTCCATGTGAAAAATCATTGTGCTGATGCTCAAATATACCCAATGTAATTATTCAGCAAATGCAGATTTACAGGCCAGTGAGTTGACTAAAGTACCCCTGAGTATAGCATATAAGGACCCATCTGTTCTCATTATTTGTAAAACATTTTCTCTAGAGTTCACCAGCCTGAGGCAAACAAAATTTGGCCAACAGATGGAGGTCAAATTCCCATGATTGCCAGACTTCTCTTTGAGTACCTGAATTAGCTGGGAATGTCCTACAGCATTTTTCAGTCTGTTTTTGGTGAAACCCCATTGTTCATCCCACCCTGGACTTCATATGAATCATTTAGAAGAAAAACATACAGGAAAAGCCATAATGTGTTCTATTAAATTAATGTACCTGAGAACAAATGTTATAAACATCAACCTGCCGTTGTAAAATGGAATACTGCTTACTGTGGTACTTGCAAAAAACACAAAAACTGAGCTCAAGGGAGAATATAATTTGATTCACAATTGAGCAATATAAATATACACACACAGACACACACACACACAATGAAAGTGATTAAAGTAATCTATATTGAGGAACAGGAATTACCATATAAATAATTAACGTCTATTTCAAATTCACTAAACATATGCAATGGCTATATGACATAAATATTATGATATGACAGAGTACAATGAATCTAGATGGCAGTTTTTCTTGGATAAAATCTACCACATGCTTGATATATAACACATAACATTAAAACAGTTACACTTTCTTCTCTGTACTAATTTGAAACCACTTTGGAGGTCCCAAGTTAAAGAACTGTAGGCTCAGAACTCCACAGGGCTCTGAAATGCCCCAGGCAATCTTATGTAAGCCACAGTTTCTTTCATTCCAGCCTACCTCACAAAGTTCTTGCAAAACTAAAATGTCACCTAAGGTCCTTTTAAGAAAAGAGCAAAAGAAACATTAGAACATTAAAAAAAACTAGTTGGCAGTGTAACTATGAGTAATGCAATGAGAAAGTATCCTCTCCTCTATCTGTTGCATTTGGGTTGCCAGTCCCCAAGTAGGGGCAGGAGATCCTCTAAGTTGGAGCCCTTCCCTCACTTCAGGGTTATGAGGAAGGTGGAGGAATGATCTAATAAACGTATGCAATGTTATGGAGATTTAAAGGTACCTTATCTTGGCTATAAGAATGAATTATTTTTTTAAAAAAAATCCAGCTGCCTAGGCTCAACCTAGATCAGGGGTAGTCAAACTGCAGCCCTCCAGATGTCCATGGACTACAATTCCCATGAGCCCCTGGGGCCCGGAGTTTGACTATCCCAACCTAGATAATAGTGATTTATATTTGCTTTAAGGAGCAGGCTAGTCAAAACAGGGTTTAAAAATAAACACCTAACTCAAACAACATTGAGTTTCTGAGTAAGACCTGCTAATTACTGAATGTCCCAAATATAATATTCCAAAACATTTTTAAATCTTATAAAATGACAATGGGCATGGAAGGGATCTCCAGCTGTCATTAACCCCAGAAAAGAACCAAGACGGGCCCCCTGCTATATTATACCTGACCGTGAGGCCTGAAAATATCAGGACACATTAAGTTTACACAGGATTCAGAAGCATTTATATTAAAGTTAACTTTGGTGGTAACTCCAGGTGGAGAATTTGGTAACACCTAACTAATCCCAGGAAAATTCACATATCTAATTATGAGCAGAATTATTTTCTGGTCACTGGAGTAGGCTGTGATTTGATTTTTATGGTTTTTATGTTTTTATGTATTGGGATTTTATTCTTCATTGTAACTCACTGTGAATCAACTCTGAGAGTGGGGGGTAAGAAATCTAATAAATAACAATAACAATGAATGAATAAATAAATAAATAAAAGACAAATCTGAGAGGCAGAGGATCAAAAACTTCTTTTGCAGCTGCATGAATCCAATTTCAAGGAGAGAAAATGTATCCATACCCACATATTTCAGTGCTGTTGCATAAAAGGAACGTTTATTCTTCCCCCTGCTTTTTTCTTTTGATTGCTTCATCACTACTCTTCCCTGACAATTTATATTTCTAAATGTATTTCATTATCACTCAGATCCCCTGCTATGTTGTAATTAATATCGGCACACTTGGTAGAGTCCATCATATTATAAAAACAGAGGAACAAATCTGTCATCTGAATGTTGAACATCACTAATGGCCACATCAACTAGTACTGTCACATCTCTCATCACTGCACTGAAGTACATCTATTTGATGATCCCTTTAGCCTTGGATTTTTAGAAAGAAGCCCCTCCTGTTCAGAGCTCCTACTCTATTGCATGGTGTAGCCTGATCTCCTTAGAAATTAAGCAGGATTGGTATTTGGATTGAAGATCCTTCATTCAATCCTTGGCATCTCTAGTTAAAAGGATCTTATTATGCACAGAGTTTAAATTTCCAAATAGGAGTAGAGCACCAAGCTGCTTAAAATAACAAAATAGTTTTATTTAAAAGAGAAACAATTTTGTGTAGAGAGAGGAGAGGACAAAGAGATCTAATAGTCTAACTATTTAAATAGTAATACTGTTTTTTTTCTGTTCTGGAGGCAGGCAGGGAAGAAATGTGCTCAAAGGAGCAGGAAGTTTCCAATTGAGGTGATGAGGTCACCGGAAGAGATTTGAAGTTCTTGTTCCAGTTATGATAAAGACATATCTCCACTGATGCCCCCTGTAGGATATTCTTCATATCTTCTTGAATCATTGTTGTTGTTGTTATGTGCGAAGTCGTGTCCGACCCATCGCGACTCCATGGACAATGATCCTCCAGGCCTTCCTGTCCTCTACCATTCCCCGGAGTCCATTTAAGTTTGCACCTACTGCTTCAGTGACTCCATCCAGCCACCTCATTCTCTGTCGTCCCCTTCTTCTTTTGCCCTCGATTGCTCCCAGCATTAGGCTCTTCTCCAGGGAGTCCTTCCTTCTCATGAGGTGGCCAAAGTATTTGAGTTTCATCTTCAGGATCTGGCCTTCTAAAGAGCAGTCAGGGTTGATCTCCTCTAGGACTGACCGGTTTGTTCGCCTTGCAGTCCAAGGGACTCGCAAGAGTCTTCTCCAGCACCAGAGTTCAAAAGCCTCAATTCTTTGACGCTCGGCCTTCCTTATGGTCCAACTTTCACAGCCATACATTGCAACTGGGAATACCATAGCCTTGACTAAACGCACTTTTGTTGGCAGGGTGATGTCTCTGCTTTTTAGGATGCTGTCTAGATTTGCCATAGCTTTCCTCCCCAGGAGCAAGCGTCTTTTAATTTCTTTGCTGCAGTCCCCATCTGCAGTGATATTGGAGCCCAGGAAAATAAAATCTGTCACTATCTCCATTTCTTCCCCATCTATTTGCCAGGAATTGAGAGGGCCGGATGCCATGATCTTTGTTTTCTTGATGTTGAGTTTCAAGCCAACTTTTGCACTCTCCTCCTTCACCCGCATCAACAGGCTCTTTAGTTCCTCTTCACTTTCTGCCATTAGAGTGGTATCATCTTGAATCATACACACCACAGATTTTGCATATTCCAACACTTATGTCATATTGCCTTTAATATGACTGGGTGTTGAAAAGCTACAACTGTTAGCAGCAGACAGATATTTGTTCAAGACAGTGTCCATTTATCATGGATCCTAGTACTTAATACCAATTCTGGCATGGTAAGAAAAGCCATATGGAAACTTCAGCTTACATGTTTCAGTCATTATATATAAGGCCTGGCCTGGCCTTTTTATAAATAGACTAACCTGCCTAACAGGACAAACCATAACTACATTTTAGGTGATTAAATCATGGAAACTGCTGGAAAATCTTTCAAGAATATAGTCTAATAGGGGAATAAATCTCTTCAACATTAATAATAGCAACATTTATGCAAACACGGATGTCATAAAAATCCTGAGTGTGGAAATCCCAAATGCCGGCATTAGTGATGGCAACCCCCAGAACGGTGGGCAGTTGAAGCCTTACAGATGTGGAGCCAGAATCAGCAGCAAGGAATGAGGGAAACCAGAGTTGGCAGCAAGAGTAGAGGAAAGCCACAGAAGGTGATGAGATGGCAAGGTAGAGGTGGGTATGAATTATTCTGAACTAGATACAAAGCCCATTTATAAAAATGGGCAAGTAATGAGAGGCTGGGAGAGGGCGCTCGGCAGTGCTAGGGAGGGGTGGGTGGAGGTTGCTGTGTGGGGACGGGTCGGGCTGGCGGCGTGCAGCGGGAGTCGAACAGCCGGTCGGGGTTGGGGGGAGGCTGAGGGGGAGGGGGACCAGGCATGGCCAGAAGTCAGCGCATGCGTGGTCTGTCGTTGCGGGGTGGGCGGGGGTAGCGTGGGGGAATGTGGCTCAGTCTGTTGGCGTCGCGGCAGCCGGGCAGGTTGCACGGCCTGGCCGCAGCATTGGCAAGGCGCGGAGCGGGCCAGGAGAGAACGGGGCGATGGGCGAGATGGTAAGTAGGGGCGCGTGGGAGGGTGGCTGGGTGGGTGGCGGGGCAAAGGCTCATGTTGGGGGGTAGGGTTTTGGGGGGAAGCACAGAGCAGTTGGTGGAGATTGTTGGGGGGGTGTTGGCGCAATCGGCGAGGGAGGAGGGCTCACCTGGGTCGTGCAGTGGCGGCAGTCGGGTCCCGGAGGCCAGCGGCAGTGCCGTGGTCATCGTGGGAAGGCTGAATGGGAGGCGTGGGATTCCTTCCCCGCTCCCCGGGCAAGTTGGGAGGGTGTACGGCTGGAAAGGAGCAGGGCCACCACGTCTTTGACGCGGCGTCCCTGCTCCATTCCCTGCATCGAGGCGCAGTCCACAACGGCCAAGCAGGCAATTGCCTACGTGGTCCAGGAGTGAGTGATAGTCGGAGGGGCGAATCAGGAGCCGCTTCATGTCTCCTGATTCGCCCCTCTGAGTTTTTATCCCGGACAGCACCCACCCTAACTCCTCCCAACTTGCCCTTAGCCTTATATTTATTACTGCGGAGTGGTTTACAGATGAATTATTTTGCTATATTAACTGCACATTTCATGTCCCTCAAATTTGGGCTATTTCTGATTACCATCACATTTGTTCCCTGAAGCATCCTCCAGAAAGTACAGTAACTCTGCGCTACAATCTATAATTCTTCCTCCCCATTGATATTTTGGGTTCATTGGCTGAAACCATTTCACCATACACAAAGCATTATTATAACTTAAGATCGAAATTCATAACAAAGAAGCCATCAAGTCAAATTTCATCTGGCCAAGAACATTTGGGTTCATAACTGAGTATTAAAATATATTGAGCATTGAAATGGAAACTGGATGTAAAACTGCAAAATATGTATTTGTATAGGAGCTGAAAATGCACATAAAAATGCTTATCTGCTATATCTTAATTTATTAATCATTCCATGATCCCTTCAGGTATGGAAGCTTGGTTAGGGGCATGTGCCAGTCTGAAAGTATTAGCAGGGAAATAGGGATTGAAATTAAGAAAACTATTTTCCCCCCCTTCATATATTGAAACAACATAATTTGATGTCACCAACATGATGAACCTAGAGCAGCCTTTCTCAATTTTTTACTGTTCAGGAATCCCTGAATCATTCTTCAGTCTTCGAGAAAACCCAGAAGTGGTGCAATTGTAGAGAATATGATTGAGAAGCATAGTTGTGTACACAACCATCCAGGGCCCCTCCCCTTCCCACCCACTCCAGGCCCACCATTGACCATTTTGAGAGAGGTGGGTGGGTTGACATGACCATCTATGGTCATCTCAGCAATAAATGTCTAATTCCCACTCACTCAGGAAATCTTTTCAGGGCTGTCAAGAAACTCCAGGGTTTCATGAATACTTGGTTGAGAAAGCATGGCTCAGAAGATCATCCTTTTTATTATTAAAAAAGGTTCTCAAAAATCATAGGACGTGTTTATTTTTCATGTTATTATTAACATGCATATTAATAATACAGATATGTGAAAAAGAATTTGATCTCTTGAAAAAGCTGGTTATCTTTTTAAGCCAAACTTTCAGCTGCCATTATGGGAAGAAAATAGTGTATGGGCTAATTCATGATGTGAGTGAAATATGAGTATGGTTAACTTGTTATACGAATTCCCATAGGTAGTATTACTTCTTTGATTAGGAAGTGAGTCACCTTGCCTCGACATCTATCCTCAATTTTTGAGCTTCTCTGTCACTTTCCCATCGCAGCAGTTGCAGCTAGTGGCTGCTATTGGCCCTTGTTCAGAAATAGATTACTATTGGCCCTTGTTCAGAAATAGATCCTAAAACTGACCTGATTGCTAAAACTGACCTGAGTTTTTAGTAAATGGGAATGTAATTTACAGAACAATACAATAATACTCTGAGTCCAGCAATCATATCATCTTCGAGGCCAGGAAAGTCACATGGGTAGGACATGCGTCATGTAAATGGGATGTTTACAAAATCAAGTGGATAAGGGTTGGAGGGAGGGGAAGCCTTCCAGTCTGACTGTTAGTGAAAAACACTTTCATCCTGATCCACAATCAACAATCAATCAGTTGTGTGGGTGTTTTTAAAAAAAAGTCACAAAGCACCCCAATTATTTTAAGAGTTCCATATGCTATCAAAGATAGCAACAATGTTGCAGGGTAATTTTTTAAAAATGTATGCTTATTACCTTGCCTATTTTGAAAAGTCTAGCAACAAGAAGGAAAGAACAAAATTACAAAAAAAAAAGGAAAGGAAGGACTGTGTACTAAAAAGAAGCATTCACAGATGCTATTCATCATTGGTGGTCAAAATTTAATTCAAGCTATGGGAATTTGACTCCAGGGGAATGTCTGTAAAAGGCTCACAAACCAGACTAAGAAATTACTATTCAGAGATCAGATTTCTATTGCTAAAGAGGAAAGCATCAGTATCCTAAAGCAGTGGTCCCCAACCTGCGGGCCGCGGCCCGGCGCCGGGCCGCAAAGGCCATGGCGCCGGGCCGCGGCTCCCTCTCCCCGCCCCCCCCCCACCCCCGCAGTAAAAAACTTCCCAGGCCGCATATAAAATCACACTGTAAATATGGATAGGGTTGCATATGCTATTAATTTAAATCATTTTAAAATTATTTCAACCAAGACTCCTACCAGACAACAGTCACACTTTCTAAATAATAAAATCTGATTTATTTTAAAGATTAAACATGATCCCTAATTGGATCCCTAATTACTGTAAGTGCAATAATCTCACTGAAATCAGATATGAGGAATGATGATGCAGTTTCCTCCCATACAATGTGTCAGGCATCGTGTCCTCTCTGCATTCCTGAAGTGGAAGTTGGTGATAACGGAAAAAGAAAGCAATCACAGGTGGACAATGCTGATTATGGCTGCAAGTAACTTCCATTTTATGTCATCATTTATATTAACAGCTCTCATATTGGGCACTCCTAATGAAAATACCATTGACCTCATCAGTAAATGGGCTATACTATTCCATGAGGAGGTGGTTGATTAATATGTTAATCTTTGTGCAAGCTTTGCAAGGGTCAGGATACCACCATGGTGGGAGGAAGGTAGATACCAATGTTTTGAAAATTTATCTTAGGAATCCCCCCCTCCCCAAAAAACCGTTCATTGTGAAAGCAGCAGAAACAGTTTTCTCTCTTCCATGCCCCGCTGGTCCTGTCACAACAATTCAGTGGTATAATCTTTCTTTTGGTGACAGCACACCTATGAAATATATAAAGGGAGCCAAAATATAGATTTGCAGACAACTGCAAATTAAAGGGCTATGCTTCCATCAAAAAGTTCTGCTGCCAACATAAACCAAGGAAAGTGACACTAATGATTTTTGTAGTCACCGGGACCTAGAATTATAACCTAGTTCAAAGCGTTATAGAATTTAGAAGTTTCAATATGCTTTCAGTGTAAATCCTTTATGAAATATGCGCCAGATCCACAACACAAGGCTTCCACATGATGCTTATTTTGTATACCTGATATTAAAGTTTTAAAAACTCTAATTGGCTGATAACTCACGCATGCTCTTATAATATCAACTGTTAAGGTCTATGGATCAGTAGATGGCATACAAATTTTACTTTTAAAGTAAAGAATGGAAATTGCTCCATTCGCAGAACATTTTAGGCCTGAATCTAAGTGCTGTGGTGTTGGGCCACACAAGCTCAAAGCCACAATGAGTTACTTAATTAAAAAAATACACCAAGAAGAGTATGAATAGACTAAAGCTTAAAACAAATGCCAGCCTTACCATAAATACACTTAAAAGGATTGCAAAACTTGTAACCTCATCAAGAGGTCTATCTGCGCAGCCATACATGGGAACTACACAGGCTCGCTGCCAACCATTGTGGAGTGTCCATCTCATCCCTCACATTCTTTGAGCGCAACTGGACTGGAAGTTTTGGTTTAGATATGAGTGCTTTTGTGTGGGTCATGAGGTCTAGCATTAGATTCTTTGGTTATAAAAATGGGGTGTACTGACATACAGCTACCTGGCAGTAAGCAAACTTTTCTAAAATCTTTTCTGTTGCCTCGTGGGAATGTATATTAAAGAGTTCAGAGCCTCTAATAGCTTGGTAATTGCTACCTTAAATGTCAAAACTGATGACATGTAACCTTTCCTATCTAACTTCTCCTCTCTGTCAACCATTTTCATTGCCCTGAAACATTTTGCTAAAATGGAATGGGCAGTAGGAAGTCAAGAGGGGAAAGTTCCTCCTCCCTCCTGCTACATTTTATGCATATTTTCAATTTTATAGACAGAATAGGGAACTAAATTTGATTTTATCCTAGCTCTAGATACAAAAAGTAGCAATACCCAACAACTGTTTACAAACAAGTTCTCACTTGGGGAAAGCAGATTACAATTCCAAAAAGTAGTATCAGGGGAAGGATGAGATAGTATCTTGCAACTCAGAACCAGATTGCAAAGATTTGTCAATAGGGATGAGCACAAATCAGTTCAGAAGTGAAAATTCATCATGAATTTGGTTTGTGCACACCAAACCAAGGTTCAGGGGGAGGCACTGCCCAAAAACATTACTTGGACTTTTGTATGGGTAAGGGATTTGGGCAATTTAAACTTCACAGTTAAGTAGGGCAATCCACCCATCAGGTTTAAATTGTTACAAGCCATTTAAATCATTCATTTTTCTTCCTCCTTCTAAGGGGGAAGGAGTGAAATAGATCGCTGAAATGGCTGGACCCCCTCTAAGATGTTAGGTTTAAATGGCCAGCAGCCATTTCAGTAGTCCTTCACTTGCCTCCATTACTGGTCAATTTTGGGGGTTTTGGTTCAGTTTGGGAGTTAGGTCAAAGAACTTTCTGGAAAACTTGCAGAATTGGAAGACTGGAGATATGCCAGAGGACTGGAGAAGAGTAAATACTCTCTGAATCTTCAAAAAAGGGAATTGAGAGGATCCAAGAAATTACCAGCCAGTGAATTTGACCTTTGTTGTGGGGAGGTAATTGAACAAATATTAAAGGGGGTGATCTGCAAAAATCTGAAGGACAACTTGGTTATCCAGGAAAGTCAGCATGAATCTGTATCTAACAGGTCCTATCAGACTAAATTGGTTTCCTTCTTTGACCCAGTGATGGGCCTATTAGATAATGGAAAATCATTTGATGTTGTTTACCTGGATTTTAATAAGGCTTTTGACAAGGTTCCCCATGATGTTCTGATGGGTAAACAGGAGGACTGTGGATTGGATTTTTGGATGGTTATGTGAATAGGAAACTGTTTAGAAAACCTCACCCAAAGAGTAGTTGTCAATGGTGTTTCATCGGATTGGAGGGAAGTGAGCAGAAGGGTGCCGCAGGACTTAGTTCTAGGTCCAGTACTTTTAAACATGTTTATCAATAATCTGGATGAGAGGGTGGAGTGCTCCTCATTTAATTTGCAAATGACAATAAATTGGGAGGAGTAACGAACACCTCAGAAAAGAAAGAGTTCAACAAGATCTGAACATGCTGGAAAAGTGCTCCTGCTCCAGTAAGTCCAGGGCAGGCCAAGTGGCTAATAGGGGGCGCACCACTTGGCCCCCAAGTGGCAGTCGGAGGGGCCCAATCAGGAGCCACTTCGCGGCTCCTGATTGGGCCCCTCTGAATTTTTATCCGGGACTGGTCCTGCCTTAACTCCTCCCCGGGAGACCTTAGCCTTTTATTTAATCTGCTCCGCAGGAGCGGTTAAAGACGTGGTGTTGGAGGCAAATGAATCAGGGATGCTAATAGAACCTAGAGGCAGCCACTAATCTGAAAATACAAAGGATTTAATTACCTTTATGTTTCATCATACCCCATGTCTTTTGGGGACCCCCTACTAATGCCATATGGAATAATCTCTATTTGAGTTAGTAACAGTTTAACTTCACGGATTTAAATTGTTTCCAATAACATTGTAAAGAAAATTTCATAATTTTAAACATTGTTTGGGACATCCTAAAAATAATAGTAGAGAGGAACTATTTTTGTGACATCCTTATACCAGCTTTCCTCCACTTTGCTAGGGCTACTAACATCAACAACCTGGTATATGACTATGGCAAATTGATGGAGCCACTACTAACTTCAAAAAGCAGAGAATACAGAGCTGTGGGTGCAGGATGTTGTATTTGCAGTAGCTTATTTACATAGTCATGAAGTAGCAAATGCACATGTGAACAAACACCATGTGCCACCACAGTTCCTTCAAAGTTTTCTCCCACATAGATGACCCTAGGCTGCAACTGAAGCTAGCAACTTAAGATGGCTGCCAAGAAGCACATATGAAGGAGCCAGACAGGCTTAAATAATATTTTCTTAAAGAAAAATTTCTTCTACTGTTATGGACCAGTTATACTTTTGATCCATGTTCACTGTGTCATGTTATCTATAAACAATGTACACAGTGTCACAAAAATGTGCAAGTGTCCAGATAAGTAATGAAATAGTAAAGACTTTATTGGTATCACAACTTGGTTCTCAGTCATCATATCCTTTCTTTTAAATTATCATTATTCTACTGTGTTTTCATTTACAGAGGGTTTTGCAATATTCCAATAAACTAAAAACATCAGAAAAAGAAGTAACAGGCAACCTTTTTGACCCAAATGACAAAAAATCTGCAACACCAGCCAATAAATTCAAGTGGGGAGTCATGTTGGTATGAATTAGCATAACAAAATAGCACCTTTAAGATTTGTTCAAGGCATGAGCTTTCGAGTACATGCACTCTTCCTCAGAAAGACAGTGATGTGATGGCAAACAACTAAGTAAGAGGAGAAGCAAAGCTTATATGTACTAAGCTATACAGGAAGGAAGCTGAGCCCAAGTGGCACAAATAGCACCTTAGGGCCTTAGCTCAGATCTAGCTGTCACTGCACAGGTCTGGGAGGTAAGAACAGTCAGGAGGCATCCCATGTAGGGGCCATTGATTTCTCCATTCTATGGCCAACTGCAGAACTACCAGGGGCTAGCTTCACTTGCTTGGCCAAATCGAAGCCTACATGCTGAGCAAAGTGGTCCGTCATGCTGGTGCTTGCTATATATGTCAGGGGGGCTGCCTATCAGTAGTCTGAATGAACAACTTTATTGTATATGAGCTGCTTTGGCAACAGTCTTAATGCATGTGAAGAAGTAGTTTGTTCTGATGAAAGCTTATTCCAGGGGTCCCCAAACCTTTTGAGCCTGTGGGGACCTTTGGAATTCTGAGAGTGCGGTAGCCATAGCCACAAAATGGCTGCCTCAATAGGCAGATCCAGCTACAAAGCAGCTGCTACATCTCTCCTTTAGACACATATTCAAAATTCTTTGTGTTGTGGTAGCAGTTGCTGCCCAAAGAAACTTTTAAAAAAATCTGCAGTTAATCAATCCCCCAATGACCAATCAGAAGGCTTCTGGGAAAAAGCCCCACCCACTTTCTAAAAACTTGGTGGGTGCCAAAAAAAGTGTCCAAAGGCACTACATTGGGAACCCCTGGATCATGCCATAATAAATGTTAGTCATGAAAGTGCCAGCAGATTTTCATTTCTGCCACTAACATGCTACTTATCTCAAGTTTATCCAAAGGACTGATGCTGTTTTTACCACCCAGAAACAAGTATTGCTTTTTGTGTGTGTGCCATTCTGGAACAACTGAGATTATTTGTCTTGAATACAGATTGTTTCGAAATAAAATGGCTCACTACAATCATATGTTATCATAAGCATCCTGGTTGCTTTCTGCACTGTTGCACAAATTATTTTCTCTATGGGTAGCATTTATGGTCTTAATGGCAATTATCCTCTGGGAAGGCAGGGTATCTTAAAAACCGGCTGTAAATATTGATTTAAAGCTTTAAAATCATGCCTCTCTGACGGCACTTGAGGAAATGCACTTTAAAAAACCTATTCATACTGAGATTTAAGAACGGTTTTGACTCATTTTTAATTATCTAGAACTTTCTATTTTCATGCCAATTTAGGTCTCGGATAGCAGTTCAAATGTCAAGATGCTGCAGTAATTGACATTCTGTTTATGTAAATGTGTTTTCTTTCAGAAAAAATGGTATCTGGATTATGCTATGATTTTCGTGTCACATGCATATAACTGCCTCAAATGAAATTTTAAATAATGAAATTTTAGCTATTATTGAGATTTTTTTCATACTGCACACGTACTACAGCACTACTTGAAAATACAAGTTCCTCTCCTGAGAGATAAAACTGATATCTAAGGGCCATCCAGTTTGGTGTAGTGGTTAGGAGTGTGGACTTCTAATCTGGTAAACCGGGTTTGATTCCATACTCCCCCCCCCCCCCATTCAACCAGCTGGGTGACCTTGGGCTCACCACAGCACTGATAAAGCTGTTCTGACCAAGCAGTAATATCAGGGCTTTCTCAGCCTTACCTACCTCACAGGGTGTCTGTGGTGGGGAGAGGAAAAGGAAGGCAAATGTAAACAACTTTGAGACTCCTTTGGGTAGAGGAAAGTGGCATATTAGAGCCAACCCTTTGTCTTTATCCTATGATCAGATTCTTAAATTCACCCTCAAAAATCATCATTGCATGAGAGATCTGGATTGGGGCCAGTGGGCTAGGGAAGGGAGGCTTGCTGTTTACCACTGCAGCATTTCTCTGGTCCTATAGTTTAGGATGGCTAGATCACCTAAGGCTCATACCCTGAGAATTGGGGCCTAGACCTGAGAGCTCCAAGGGCTTGGGGAAATTGAAGATTTAAAGCAAGAGAGAAAAAAGTACAAGACTTTCCTTCTATCTCTTGCAGAACAATGTCCTCCTTCACAATTATTTTCAAAAAGCATTATGCATTTATGGGTGTTTATCTCACTGAAATGCAGCAAAGGGTCCCAAGACTAGAGTAATGTAGTAGAAAATGAGTAGAGACAGAAAATCTGGGGAGGGGGGAGATTGGTCTGCAGAAAAAGGCATTCTTTCTGGATCCTTAATCTGAGATTTAGTACCTTCCATAGAAATCCTGACAAGGAGGCTAAAATCATGGTTAAAGTGGTATCTGCACACCCACAATTGGTTCTATATCAGACATACTTAACATTCTATTGTAGAAGGAAAGCTTTGTTATATTCCATGGCAACAAACATCTAAGGAGACTGCTATCCATAAACATCACCTGTAAAGAAAGACATTTCTCTCATGACTGCAAAGCAGCAACAGAAGTCTTGAACCCAGAATCAGATGTATTGTGGGATAATTGCTTGACTGGATCACGGACAAACTTGAACTTGTATATGTGCCACAATGAGTTAAACAATGAGCTGAGTTTTGCTTTTTACTGCAGTAGGTATGTATCCAACAACAGGATCCAACCTAAGAAGTGGTAACTAGAGGTGTGCATTCAACTAATAACATGCCAGTATTTTTATGCATTATTTAAGCTAATTACAGATTGGAGAATCTGATCAGTTACCAAAACAGCTGAGCCTGAATAAAAGTTGAATGCCTTCCTATCTCTGCCCATGCCTTCACTTGACAATCAGACAAGAACTCTAGAATTTGCTGAGAAGTAGCACCATGCCTCTCCTACTTTCTGCTGCATTTCAAATAACATTGGCATTTAATTGGTAACCTCTTGTATGAACAGTATTAGCGATTACGTACACAGCCTTATTCAGAGAAGCTGCCACTCTCACAGTAAAGCTCTCGGAATACTCCATGATGACAGCGATTTCACACATGGCTTGTGAAAGCTCATGAACTTTGACCTGCACTGCTAAAATGAGCAAACTAGTTGTAGAAGCAGTAACAAGCCAACAGTTTTCAGAAGATTGCAGCCCAATATAGGTTTTACCCTACTAATGCAAGAGAAACTACTGCGTCATTACTTTCCATGTGCCAGTGTAACAGGAAAAATCTCTGGCACTCCAAGGTGCCCTTTCCCATACCACTGTCAATCCTAGTAACACTGAATTAACACTAATTCAAGGGGAAAACAGATGATGGTTTCTCCCATGTATTCTGGAGATTCTTATATTACTCAGCCACGTTGTGGTTCCTGTATCACAAAGACAAGAGAAGCACAGACCAAGAATTTATGTTGGGAGTTAAGATACCTGGGGGAGTTTTAACCGTGGAACAGGTTTGTAACATCCCACAGGCCTATCAATAAAAATATCATATTCCAAGGCTAATCTAGAGAGTGTTGCCTAAAATTCTCAACAGCTTTCAAAACCACTGAAAAATGCCTTAGAATTCTCTCTACAATAGCCATGTCTAAATATGATATTGGAATAACAGAGTGTTAGAGTGATGCATGAGGCTGCTAGACAGCTCTATTACATAGTTAATTGTCAAAGCTGACAAAGGCAGCTTTCTGTCAGAAATACTAAAAATCACATTTATGAACTGAAATGATCTGATATCTGAACTAAAAAAAATCACAATGCACCACGCTCCAGTATATTTTTCTTGCAGTGAATTTCTAGATCGTACAAACACACAATTACTCAGTGCAATATATAAATCAGGATATGTGAATTTCAGTGTGTTATGGAAACTCTGTGGCTCTCATCATCATCATCATCATCATCATCATCATATTATTATTATTATTATTATTATTATTATTATTATTTATTCCTCGCCTCTCCCTGGAAGCTCAAGGCGAGTTACAGACATATAACACCCCAATAAAAACATACAATAAAACATATAAACATATCATACATAAATCCCCAGACAATAGAACAAGATGTGGTAAAACTCAGTTCATATCTACTCTACCCCTTGGTAACCCAATATGGAGGGGGAGTGATGACAGAGGGTTCCAGATGGAGTAAGGGGGGCGAGATCTTCCATGCTGCCCGGCTTCACCCCGACCAGGCAGAAGAGCTTCATTTACAGGCCCTGCAGAACGCTGAGAGCTCATTAAAATCATAACATTGGAAGGGGTCATCAGGTCATCTAGCCCATCCCCCTTGCTCCATGCAGGATCAGCCCTAAAACATCCATGATAAAATGTGTGGCATGTGAACAAGAGCATGTAACAATGGATGGTACAATCATCCCCATCAACATACAGTGCAGATATTGAAGATTAATGTGTCTGTGATCCACTTGTCCCTAAGAATGGCCAATGAATGCCGAGAGAATGTTGAAAGTTGAGGTTGGAACAACAACAGTTAAAAATGACAGGTAGGAGTTAGTAGTAGAGACCTCAACCGTTTAAGATGGTGGGATGCTTGACAGAGTAAAATGTGCAAAAGAGCTGCTTAAAGCAGGCTAGAAATGTTGTAACCAAAGGATCTCAGTTGCAGGAATAGGACCTTATTCAAAAGTTCAATGGAAGTAAATTTATATAGTATATATCTATAATATATTTATATCGTATATTTTCCTCATTTATGTTCATATCATAAAGTTCTCTTATTTTGTTTAATCCTAACAGCTGTGTGTCTAAGGCAGTTTTTTTCAACTTTTTAACCTTTGAGAAACCCCTGAAATATTCTTCAGGCTTCAAGAAACCCCAGCAGTAGCGCAAACATGCAGAATATAGCTGGGAAGCATAGCTATGTACACGGCCCCTCCCCTTCCCAGCCCCTCCAGGCCCATCATTGGCAATGTTGGGAGGGGAGAGGTGAACATGACAATATCAATATCAATATCAATATATGATTAGGACAGTATCTGAGCCTCATTCTGAGTAGCTCTGTGTGAATAAGGACTTATTAAAGTGATGTGGGCTACCCTGAGTGTGAAAAGAAGGGCAGTTTTGACATCCTGGCCTATTGGTAATTTTGAATCTGAGAGGTTGCTGAAGGTTGAAGGTTGAAGGTACTCTGTGTGAGTGGAGAAGAAGCATCACAGATACCGTCATCCATATCTGCAAGATATCTCCAGAATACAGAGATCAGTTCCCCTGTGGAAAATAGCTGCTTTGGAGGATGGACCCCATGGCATTATTCCCTGCTGAGTTTCCTTCTCTTACCAAACCCCAGGTTCCATGCCTCAATCTTCAGGAATTTCCCAAATACAGAACTGGCAACCCTACATACACAGTTCTGTAACCTTGACTTACTTGAATCAGATGTATGCAAGGTAAAAAGGTAAAGGTATCCCCTGCGCAAGCACTGGGTCATGTCTGACCCTTGGGGTGACGCCCTCTAGCGTTTTCATGGCAGACTCAATACGGGGTGGTTTGCCAGTGCCTTCCCCAGTCATTACCGTTTACCCCCCAGCAAGCTGGGTACTCATTTTACTGACCTCGGAAGGATGGAAGGCTGAGTCAACCTTGAGCCGGCTGCTGGGATTGAACTCCCAGCCTCATGGGCAGAGCTTTCAGACTGCATGTGTGCTGCCTTACCACTCTGCGCCACAAGAGGCTCATGTATGCAAGGCATGAGGACCTTTATTGCAAGGCAGAGACAAGAACATTTTTCTTAATATATGAAAAAGAAATGGAAGGTTAGGCAGGACAGCCTCGAACTCTATGAAAAGATCTATCTGGTTTTCTCTTGGTCGAAGTAACATTTTGTAAAAACAAAAATCGCGACAAGGGTTCTTGGTTGTTCTACAGTAAGTTTAGTTCTTTCTTGCCACTAATAATTGTTGTCTATTAAATCTAAGTAGCATAAAAATAAAAGAGCATATTGTCTAAGTGGAAAGCTCCTGTGTAAATTGTACTTTAAGTGCACTTAAATATTACACTTAAAAATTATTTGTTCTGAGTTTAACATAGTTTACAAAACAATTCTTAACAAATGAATGCAAATTGTCTGTGCTTTTTCACATTTAATTTTTAATGGTGCATGATCCATTAGCAAGCTGGAACCCAAACTCACCTTGGACTCTATTACAGGCCTGAGCAGATCAGGATGGGAAAATGTGCAAGTCTGGCAGGCCTGAGCAGCACGGGTAGGTCAAGCAGAGAGCTGCAGGGTGTCTCTGCACCTCCCCCTATGGATGGGTGATTCAGACTGGGCCTGACATGGCTGCTGGGCCCAGCATGGACTTAAGGGCTCACCATGCCAGATAATTCAGCCTTGTGCTTTTATTGTATGTGTTGTAGAACATTAATCAATTTATTTGGTGTGTGTCTATTATACTTGTGCTGTTCCTTTGTCACAACTATATTATTGGTATCAACATGGGGCTGGAGCCGTTTCAGAGAAAAGTTGGCTGGGGTGCCCAGTTTTCCAAACTGGGGGATCTCCTTAAGGGATTTTGGAGTACGGGTTCAAGGGGCAAGATCAGTTGGGGAATGTCAAGGCATCTGAACTCTCAAATGGCAGAGGAGAGCACTCAGTCACTACTATCCACATGGTTCCCAACATCCTGTCATCCTCTGGTCAATCCTTCCCCAGAAGGCAGGCTGGGGCTGGGGGTTTTATAGACTGGCACGAGGGTCAGTCAGTGCGTGGATCTGTTTGTCGTGGCTATGCTAAGGCTCTTCCAGCTACCATAACCAATAAAGTTGTGGCCATTTTCCATTCCAGAGGATTGTGTGTTGTCTTATTGTTGTGTGAGGTGTTTGTTTGGGTGATGTCTTCCTATCACTCTGTCCCTCTCATTGCTGGGGCTGCAAATATATTTTGGTATGTAATTAACACTAATGAATGCATCCAGTCAAACGGTTAACAAATTACTGCCTTCACTAGTTGGGTCTCCTAAATCTCCAAGGACAATTCATTCAGTAAAGAAAGCCAAGAAAGATTAATGATTTTACCTTTCACACAAACAAAGTATATTAAACGGGAAAAAATAAAAAGATAATATCTCCCTCACATAATGATATAGGGGAGATCTGTGATCAGTTCTTGTCCTTTTTTTTCTTTAGTCAAAAGAATGCTTGTGGGATTGCTAATGTAAAGAAGGAAACATAGCGAGTGATTAAAATGTGGGATTCACTGCCAGAGGATGTAGTGATGGTCACAGACAGGGGATTAGATAGATTCATGAAAGATAGGTCTGCCAGTGGCTACTAGCTATGGTGACTGAGAGGAACCTCCATATTCAGAGGCAATCAACCTCTGAATCCCAGTGCCAGGAGCCAACATCTGGGGAAGATCTCAGCCTCTTTGCCCTATTTTGGCCATTCAGAGGAACTGGCTGTTCACAATGTGAGACAGGAAGCTGGACTAGATGGACCAGTTGTGTGATCTAGTAGGGCTCCTCTTATGTACTTAAGCACCAGATACCCCAAAACATGGAAGGACAATAATCTAATTTAGAATTATGAAGATTCATGTGAACTGTTCTAATTAGAAATTTCCAAATTCATGTTTGTTTTCAAAGTAAGAAGGAAGCAAAACAAAAAACAAACAAACAAATCTTTTAATAGAAACTGGAAGATTAGTCTAGAAAAGGACTGGGCCTATGACAAATTGATATGGGACAGTTGTTGGCAAACACTAAGAAATAAATGAGGAGGAAAATGTGGTTGGTGATCCAAAAGTTTACCAGTCACACACCATTTCCACACTAGTGATATCCCTCATTTCTGAGTTTTTAAAGTGCTAAACTTTGTGTTCATTTGCAATAGTGCACTCATTCCACAGCTAAGGATTTCCCGGTTACAGCAATTTCATTTTTTAAGGAGGATTCTAATTCAGGACTGCCCAATGGAGAAATCCTTGCATTCGGGTTTTTCCTCCCAGTCACCATTTTTATTCATTTGTGCATGTCCTCTTCCTCATCATCCTTCTCCCTCTATCCCAAAATATCCAAAAATGGCATTACAAAGCTGTCTCTAACCATAAAAATAGGATCTTGCTTGTCATACTACAGCATACTGCAGTTGTAACACAATAAGCTAAGGTGGTGTTGTGTTTTTAAAGGGAAGAGAGGGAGGCTATCACAATGCCTGAGAGAGGCACCATTTTGCAAAAGAAACTTTTTTGGAAATGGGGAAGGGAGCAAAGCATGATGGGAGGCTGCCTCCTTCTGAGTCAGATGCGGAAAACATATGGCAAATTTCGGCCTGGGAAATGAGGGGAGGAAAACCCAAATGTGTGATGACTCAAAGCATACAATGGATATCTAAAACAAGGTATGTCTCAAATCTGGGAATGGTCTCAGTGAGAGTTACCTGCTTCTGTGAACAACTACCCCATCCCATTAGTAAGTGGAAAGGCACGTGAGAGGGGATGAGACTCTCTGATTGTGAGTCAAGTTATAGAAGTGTCAAGGCTAAATTGCTTATCTTGGTCTACAGGCAAGCAACACAAGTGGCCAAAGTTTACATATGAAATTAGATAAATATGAAATCTTACTGGAAGAACCACTCTGCATTGCAGGCATCTCTTCAAGGCAAATACTTGCATCTTTTGTAACATACCTCTATGATTCTACTGCAAATAGATTCAGGTGGGTCATCATGCTGGTCTGAAGCAACAGAACAGGGTTTGAGTCCAGTAGCTCCGTTAAGACCAACAAAGTTTAATTTTGGGTATAAGCATTGGTATCCACGCACACTTCATCCGATATCAAAATTAAACACTGGTGATATGAAAAGCACCACTGGAACTTTGTTCTAGGACAGTTGTTCAAAAACATAGCCAGTTCAATCAGGAATTAGCACAAAACTGCTGCTCCCAGCCACCACCCTTTGTTGCCCTCTGGCCCTGCCTTTCACCATCCTGTTTCACTCCTATTATAACTTTTGCTCCTTCCCTTTCACTCCTATTATAAATTTTGCTCCTTCAGAATATTTAAAGATGAAACCTGTAGAGGTTTCAGAAACCTTGCATCTTGTGAGAGTTCAAGGGGCTCAGCTGAGCAAACATTCCAAGTTGTGCTGTTTGTAAGGGCACTGAGGGAAAGAGGAGAGGTGTTAGCTTCTTTGGATCACACGTGGGTGACAGGGCAATGGTAGCAAAATGAGACAGTGGCTACATGCTATGTCACAAACTACATATAAAAGTCCCCTTGGGGGTGCTGTTTGAGAAATATAAGCACCAAATTGACTGTTTAGAACCTGATTTACTATACTTTGTAAGGTTGGTTAGTACAAGGTGCTTCATCCCCAAACAGTATGACTGCCAACCTGTTGATTATCAAGCATGTATATCCATCTGTCTGTCTGTTTAGCATGTGTGCAACTTTCCTGAAATGGCTACAGCAGTTGAAGCCAATTTATTTCACTGTATTCTGCTGCTCTTCAGACAATCTGTATAATTAGCAAATAACAAGACATCTGCATCTTGCGCATCAGGAGGCTTGAGGCATTGTGCTTTTGCCATAATTTCATGTGCCAATTTCCATAGCACTGATGTGCTAATAGCATACCTTCAACATAACCATAGTAAAATTCGTGCCAATTTCTCCACATGCTAAAATCCAAAATGGAAAAAAAGAAGAGATATGAACTAATTAAAACCAGTGAAGCCTCAAAATTAAATGTCAGGCAAACTTTTTAAAAACCCTATTAGTACCTTCCAACAATACAATAGCAGTGATGTCACTCCATCATCTGGAAGCAACTGGAAATGTTTTTCTTTTCTTTTTTCATCCTCAACATTTATTTTTTTAAATACAGAACAGAAGCTTTACCTATTTCCAAACCAAAGGTATTTGTATGGATCAGTGGGAACTGACAGATGTTCATTGCTCAGACTAAGAAGGAAGTGGTACATAGTGAGATCCAGAGATGAATTTATTAATGCAGAACAAATTCCTATGTATTAAAAACCTTTCATTCTGTGACAATGATGAACAGTCAGTCTCTTTTTGAAAAAAAAAGAAGACATGACATGTACAACTCAATGGTGAAAAGCTAGTATGAATTGGACTGGGACACATGAGAAGCTGACCGGCATTTTCATGACTGCACTGCTGTAATCAGAGATGGCTGCCAGCTCAGTATGTGGACAACATACTGACGACTTGCTAGTATGGAGAATGAAATCCAGCAATGTGAACAAGCCTATTCTGTGAGCAGTCAGTATTTGGCAGTATTGGTGGAAGCATGTGGAAAATCAAACAGCATCTGACAACACCGTCAAAGTCAGCATCTGGTGATATCTCACAGCTGTCATGTACTAGAATTTAATAAATGTGGCATTTAATAAATGTGATCCTTTTACTGAATCTATTTGTTTAATCAATGAGAAATAGCCTTTTAATAGGAGATTCAAACAAAGGATAAAGTTTCGTTGAGAATCTTTCTATGTAGTTATTTATTTACACATCTTTGCTCTCTCACACGCACTTGCTCTCTCGTGTGTGTGGGCTGAATTGTTCTGCTCCATCTTTCTTCCCTGCCTCATTCATTCAACATTCCAACATTCTCCTTCAATGTCCCCCGCTTTCTGCTGGGATCAATTTGAAACAGCTTTGCCAACTCTTAAAAGGCACAAATCTAGAAAGCAAAAGGCCTATCCAAAGGCAAAGCTGAGGGCTTAAAGGTGAAGTCATCATAAAATGTTCTATTCCAGCTGAACTGCCTGTACTCCCATGTGCTTCCAGTTCTACAAAGCAATACCTGTACATGATGAGAGGCCCACAAAGAAAAATCTATTCTACCATGAGCACAAAGGCAAACCCTAAAATGGCATATAACCAAGCAGGCAAGGGTACAATAGTTTCACATTCACTCACATATACAAACACACATACGCAGCATTATTACACAATTAAGCGGTAAGTGCATAAACTGCTTTTCAGAAAACAATTTATCCATTTTACATTGGATAACATTGAGGCTCAGTCCTTCTAGTTCAAAAGATAGCCCAATGATCTCACAGCAGAGAAGGTTATGTAGAACAGCTCTCTCAATATAGTGACCCATGCCACAATACTCAGTTCAGAGTATTCAAATCTTCCAATTTCCCTTCTATTTCTTTTTCTGCTCTGGTTCCCTCCTGGGGTCCTCGTATCTAATTCAACAGCAAACCATGTCATGTTCAAATCTAGCCAAGTAATGGTCTCCCAACTACATGGTAAAAGTGCAGCCTTCTCTGCATTGGTTCATACTTCAGTCATTGTATACTTCTATAGAAATATTTTCTTCTCTTGCTGTCCATTAAAAACTAGCATTTATCCCATCATGAGCTTTCATGGGTCAGAGCTCACTTCTTTATGAGTTCTATTATGTTTCACTGGATTGGTCCTAATAAAAGGTACTGCATGGCTTGTGTCCCTGGTGCTTAAGATGCCACTTGACTTCTGCTTTATTTCACTACAATAGATTAACATGGCTACCCCTCTGGAATAGTCCACTGTTATTTGTCTGCCCTCTCATCTCTGTGCAGGGCTCTGCCATCAAAATAATCTCCATCATCAATAAGCAGACAAATACCTCTGCTTAAACTTCAGCACTGGCTTCCTGAATAGTCCCAAGCCTAGCACAAATGCATCATTTTCACATTCAAAGCACTCTATGGTCCCGCCTCCCCATTCCCCGCACATTACAGAGTTTGGTCCTCGCTCGGGCTGCCACATCTATGTTGGAAAATTCCTGGAGAATTGAGGATGGAGCACAGGAAAGGTCAGGTTTAGGGAAAGGAGGGAATCATAGCCACAGAGTCTATCTTTTCTTTTGGGAAACTGATTCTGTAGTCTGGAGATCAGACATAGTTGTCGGAGATCTCCAGGCTCCATCTGGAGGCTGGCAACCCTGGTCTTGGTCCCTGTCTGGAATCAGGTGTAATATAATCAAATGTGAGTTGTGTGCTCTCAATTCCTGTACACATAGGATACAGAAGGCGCTTCATCCTTCCCTCCTGCAAAAAATATATCCAGTGGGGGGGGGGGGCAATTGGCCTATGGGGTAACTCACATGTATCCCATGGAACATGTGGGTTTTCCCAAACAGCATCCCCTAGAGACTATATCAGGGTAGGAAAATGGAGCAGTGGGAAGGCCAAAGTCCCTTCTTCACATATACCACAGTCCTGATCTTAATCCAGAACTGCACACACAGGAGTTTATAAGAACCCATAACTCACATGTGTTTGTGTTATATTTGACAAAAGGTAGAGAATTGACCCAATATGTGAAGGTGCCTCAAACAGCCTGTAATAGTATATCCGGTGAGAGTTGATTGTCTCTTTCTGTGTTATACCAGATGAGAGGTGGTATCTGGGTTTTTTTTTAAATCTTATCCAGATCCAGGTGAGTATTGGCATCTGGACTGCTGTCTGCAAACTGGTTTTCTGTCTTGTCTCACCTGTTGAGGGAGAAGGGTTGTGCCACAATCAGTAGGGTGTGGAGCAGGGAAAGATATATTGGTGGGAGAACAGGCCAGCCAAGGGGAAGGGAGAGCAGATATCTGACTAGTTTTTCTTCCAGCCAAGGGAATGGACTTTAATATCTTGCTTTTAAAGGTCAGGTCAGATACAGGCAAAGTGCAATTTAATTCTGAATTACAGAACTAACTATTTACAAAACTATGCCCTCTGGGGTACTCAGTGATGCATCAGAATAGGGCTAGCATGTGGTGAGGTGGTATAGATTCTTGGGATTATATTGGGATTACCCAAAAGTGATGCTAAATGGTGCTCTAGGAACTTCCTCAATCTCTATTATATTTGCTATTGAAATTGGAAAAACTCCTAGAGTTTTGCACAATGTAGTGACATCACTTTTAAGTATGTGCCCAAAAGTGATGCTGTGGCATTGTACAAAGTTTCTGTCCCTCTACATTCCCACCATTTGCCATCTAAGAACTGGAAACCCTAACTCCACCCAGTTGGCCAGGCAGTGGCACAGGGCAAGTTGGGTGGCTCAGCTGTCTATCAGCTGCCATCCCACAGAAGGAAGCTCCAGCACCCACCATAGCTATGACATTGCAGTTGGACTGGCAAGAAAGATGTGGCTGCTGGTGCCCAGGAAAAAGGAAGCCACTGGACTAGGTGGACAGGCAAGGAAGACGCCAAAACATCTCTCCAGCAAAGTTATAGAGTCATCCTTGTCTGGCCAGCTAGCTCAGCAATGATACGATGCTCAAGCTTAGCACTGCGGTCTCTCTCTGTCTAGTGGTAGCTTGGGCTCAGCCATGCTGTCCAAAGAGGAATTTCAGTCTCTGCTGGAAGTTGAGAGGTTGTTTATAGTCTGTCATGCACCCTGCCCAGGTCATATTGACATTCCGCAGCACTGCAATAAGAGTGCCAACCTTACTATGGACTGAATTTTGATATATACTTCTCCCAAAGTAACCTAATAAGCTTCTAGTGGGGATTCAAACCTGAGTCTCTTTTTGTAATCACTCCATGTGTACTGGGTAGGGAAACAGATTTGCTGTCTTACAACAGAAGTCTAAATACTGCCAAAATGTTTTCCTTTTCACTTTGATGTAGCAGATTTATTTTGTTTGTTTCCTGGTTATCTTAAATATGCTCTGCACCAAACTACAGATTCTTTGAACAGGTTTTGTAAACTCAATATTTTTATTACATAAGAAGATATACAGGGCAATAAAAATTAACCCACACAATGATAACACCATCACAAACATGTAAACCTGTAAAGATCACAGATTGGAGAATGGGGGTTAAGAACTAAAATAATTTTAATCATGGTGAACCAGAGCACATACAAGTTTGCAGCTATAGTCTATTGCATTAACTAGGATAAGTATACACAAATATTTATTTTGGGTACTGATCTCATAAAAAGATTCTAGCCTGCTCATACCAGCTTAGAAAATGTTAACAACAAAAACTTCTATGTCAGTCTTAGAACATCAGAATTTCAAGATACAGATCTCAATATACATCTCGAAGCCAGTAAATTGTTCTGTACTCCTTGGAAGAAAATTTCATAGGAAGAGCAGAAATCCTGTTTTATCAGGCTTAGATTGAGCAAGAGCTGCAATGAAAACATTCCAAAAATATGCATTAAACCATTTGATTTATTTTCTGCATAAAGGAAAAGGTAAGATAAATGTGAATATGCAGAAGATGATATATAAAATGTTGATATCTTGCACACATTACATATATGCATACAGGTTTGACAGGCATATGAATAAATGTTGTGACAGCCTGCCTCTCACAGGTATGTGGAACATACCTGCTCCAGGACTGTTTGGTCTCTCCCTCCCTCCCTCACACACACAATCATGCAGACTCCTCCACCCCATCTCTACCTTCCCACTCCCTCCTTCCCTCTAGCTTCCTTGACCTCCTCGCTGGTCCCTCCCCCCTTCCTCTCAGACAGAGACACACTGATATTCCCCCTTCCCCCTCCCTCCTTACCTGTCATAGCAGGAGTGCACCAGCCTCCAGTGGTTGCACAGGTTGCGGGGCAGTCCCAGACTGCTTCAGGGGCGTTGCCCCACCAAGCAGCATTTGCACAGTAGTTCCAGCTGGCTTCAGCGGTGGTGCCTCTCCAACAGCAGTTCCACAGTGGCTCCAGCCAGCTTCAAGGGTGGCACCATGCCCCACAGTGGTTCTGCAGGTTGTGAGGTAGTCCCTGGCAGCTTCAGGGGCCCCACCTCCACCTCTATCAGCTTTGCTGGCACTTCAGCCATGTCATCAGCCTCCTCTGCTGGCAGCCTCTCCATGTCTTCTGGCGTGCTTCCAGGGGTAGGACTACGGAGATCATGCCCATACCCATTTCCATCCCACAGGGCGTGCCAGAAGATATGTTCAACATCAAAAATAAAGTGGGAGTGCGCCAGCCCTGTCCTCCAGTTATGATTATATATGCTGGCCCCTCCTGTATGCATTGGCTATGTAGGCTTTATCCTTGTGACTGGAACTGTTTAAAGAAGTCTTTCCAATCACTAGAATAGGGATGTTGCCCATGTGAGGCGAATAGGGATGTTGCCCATGTGAGGCGAATATGCACAGTGAATGGCAAGGCCGCCACTCAGTCATGGTGGGGTAGGGCCATTACATTCCATTTCCTCCCACATGTGCTGGACCTCCACCCTAATGACTAAATAAAAGGAGCAAGTTTGTTCTTTGACATTTTCTCCACACATTGTTAGACTCACAAGCTACAAAGAAAGAGAGCACTGCCGAAAAGAGTGATCATTTCACACTGGCAATTAGGTTACAATACACTGATGACCTATAATGCCCATCATCAAGCTGAATAGATATATACTGCATCTAACATGCAGTAAAACAACTGCAACTGAATTGTGAAACATTTCATTTCTTAGATTGATGGTAGTTACTAGGACAAAATCATCAAATTGTAAGCTTAATAATATTCTACTCAATCTAAATGTCAACCTTTACAGGGCAACTTGGTTAAAGACAATTGGCCCTCAATATGGTTTTCTGCTCCCTCAAAATGTGGACAATGTGAAAATAGTCATTGCCATAGGTTCAAAAGTGTTTCAAGCCATATGTAGCTATGGGAATAACTAAGTATTGACAAACTGACAGGGAGGGAAAGAGTATTTCTATGTACTTGTTGGCGATTGCCTGGAGTTATAATCACCAAGATTAGGAGCCAGTATGGGACTGATTAGGATTCCTTCAAGCAGAACCTGGAGGTAAAGTTTTTTTTCTCTTTACAATGTACTCCCTCCCCTCTGAGGAAAATTAGGCTGAGCAACAATATATGGATCAAGAACATCCAGCAAGCTTCCATTACAGAATAGAAATTCAACATTAACCACTATACCACACAGGCCTGAACTGAAGCTACAGTGCATAAGAAAGACCAGAACTGAAGACTGATTTCAAATATTTATACCAGGGCTGACCTATCCTGAGGATTCATACTTCTTGTCAATCACAGATCTCAATACCACTTATTGTAACTCCATTCTGTGAAAGAAGTGAATACTGTGACCTGAGTATATAGTTACATCTAATCCTCAAACCATGAAATACCTGGACAAACCTGTACCTTCTGACAATATTAGCTAGCAGATAAATTGCTGGCCTCATCTTTCTGATCTTTGAGTTGGTATCATGAGTTAAATTATTGCTGCTTAAGACATAGAACACTGATCTGCATGTCATGGTATATACTGTTAATCTCTTTAAAGTGTTTAGCAAGAAGTCAGCTCTACTATAAACTATCACAAGGAGGTTAGGGCAGTAGCATACTAGCAGACCCAATTTTTCCTTGGCAATTTGTTTTAAGCTATTTAGAGCCTCTTGTGGCGCAGAGTGGTAAGGCAGCCGTCTGAAAGCTTTGCCCATAAGGCTGGGAGTTCAATCCCAGCAGCCGGCTCAAGGTTGACTCAGCCTTCCATCCTTCCGAGGTCGGTAAAATGAGTACCCAGCTTGCTGGGGGGTAAACGGTAATGACTGGGGAAGGCACTGGCAAACCACCCCGTATTGAGTCTGCCATGAAAACGCTAGAGGGCGTCACCCCAAGGGTCAGACATGACTCGGTGCTTGCACAGGGGATACCTTTACCTTTACCCTTTTTATTTCAGGGGCTTCTGCAAGCATTCTCAAAATATCCATAGTGGAGATGAGAGTCAGCCAGACTTGTGAGAAGTGAGAAGGAACATAATGGTATTAATTTTCATCACAAAGCATTTATTACAATCTGTTTCTTCACTGAGAACTGGTTGTCACCCTCAGCTGCCTTCAGGCTCTTTCTCTTTCCATTCAAAAGGTTTCAGAGTACCTGCGCTTTCCACTGAGTTCCTAAACATTTAGATTTCCTGCAACAACAAAAAACCATTTGGAATTCTTCTGAAAAGATTCTTGTCCTATTGTACTATCTTTGAAGTAAATGAGTTCTTTTTGCATGAGACAGAATGGCTAACCTTGATGTTATACTAATATGATACGACGATTCCCCCAGGTTCCCTCAATCTTCTTCTTGATTGGGCAGCCCCTTTCCTTACTCATTTTTCTGTCTGTCCCATCCAGTTATTTAAATGTATACAGACATATGCTGACCCAGCCTAGGAAACTGAGGGTACAACTAAAATCCTCGTTTTGTCTTTGTTTGAAAATGGCTGATTGTAATTCAATATACACTGTTTTAATATACTAATGGCTCAGGTATCAAATCAGGCTTAGGACTTAGGACGTGAAAAAACAACAAGAATGATCCTGGTATAGTTTGTATAATAAATAGAAATAAAAGTTGGCTCCCAAACACATAGATTTTTAGTTTTTCAGACAAGTGTTTACTGAGGAGAGAGATTTCATAGCAGTTTCTACTTCAATAATACTTCAATAATCAAGCATAAGTTTTTTTGTGTGTCTGCCAGACACTTAAGTGGTTGATGATCAGGGTTCCCTCTAAGCTGTGCAGTGAGCAGCCACTCATTAACATGGGAACCTCTATTCAGCAGCAATCTTGAGCTGTGCAGGGTCTTGCAGTGCCCATTGTAAGATTACACCAAATGTATTCTGCCCAGGATGTGAGCTGCTCTGCCCTGTAGGAGGAAAAATTATAGGGACCACTCGTGATGGCAGGAACATTCAAACAAGTCCCAATTTTCCTCCTCAACGACTTAATATCTACCACATAAATACCCAACTCTAGGAGCTATTTTCTTCAGACTGGGTAGAACAACCCCCCCCCCCGCCCAGGGCCGGATTTTCCTATAGGCTAACTAGGCTTCAGCCTAGGGCCTCAAAATCAAGAGGGGCCTATATTCCACATTTTTATAAAGGTTAGTACCAATCACAACATGTTTTATTTAACATATTGATATATATCACAGTAATGATGTATTTTATTATCTCTCATGTAATTTACAAACTTTAAAATGGGAGGTGAAACGGCCACATAAGTGGAATAGCCTAGGGCTCTTTTCATGTAAATCTGGCCCTGCCCCCCCCCTCTTTTCTAGGAATTATTTATCTCAGACTTCAATGAGGATCCTTCTTGATCCTCTCACTCTTAACCTTCCTTCCCAGGTAACTGTTCAGTTCTTAACTGTCACTCCTAATTAATGCTCTCAACTGTAGAATTGATTTTGAATCCCTTGTCACTTAAGGTTCTCAGACTGGGTTAGAGAGACAGCTTGGTATAGTGGTTAAAGGGCAGTGGCTTCTAATCTGGTGAGTTGGGTTTAATTCCCTGCTCTTCCACATGCACCCAGCTGGGTGACCTTGGGCTTGTCACAGCCCTGATTGTGCTGTTCTCACAGAGAAGCAATATCGGAGCACTCTCAGTTCCACCTACCAACAGGGTGCCTATTGCGGGGAAAGGAAGGGAAGGCAGTTGTAAGACACTTTGAGACTTCTTCTGGTAGAGAAAAGTGGGGGTATAAAACTCAACTCTTCTTCCTCTTGCATTAACCATTTACTATCCATCACATGTGATATCTATTTGTGTCCAGTAATGTTTGGGGGACATCCACATTCAAACATTTTGATTTATGGTGGCAATGTGTTTACCAGCAAAGTCCCCATTATTATCAAAGGACAAGCAGGAGAAAAGTCTCTGCAGAATTTTCTGTGATAAGCCTCCTGTGATGGACTGTCAGAGCTTAATGCCTAACAGAGTCTGAGAACTTTTGAGTGACAGGCAGTTTGAATGGAATTCTGTTGAGAGAGTCAGTTAAGCAATGACGGGAACTGAAGAAGAGACAGTTAAGCATTGACTATAGACTGAGAAGGAGACTAAGGGAATATCCTGATCATGGAGGATTCCCATGCAAGGCCAATTAAGGGAAATAGGTTGTACTAAGGAGAAGTGATCCTGTAAGTCAAAAAGAAAACTAACTCAAAAAGAAAAAAAAGAGAAGAGCAATTCTGGCTTGTGTATAAATAAGAATTTGAGGGACTTAATTGTATGTTCCTGCCTTCTAATTTCACACGTCAGTAAAATTGGGAAATCTATGTTTAAGTGTTTAAGCAAAAACCGAAAAGAAAGCATCTGTCCTCAATGTTTTTTAAAAACTTGTTGAATAGCAGAAATACTTATTGGCAACAACATATCTAATGTCTCTGTAAATACAAAGTTACCTTAGTTTTATTGTCTGTTCACCTCATACATCCAGCACTTGATTTCACCTGGCCTTTTCTCTTCCAGATTAAATAAAACTTTTTTTATTTTGAACTTAGAAAAACTTCTTGTGTCATTTCAAATGTTGATTTTGTCTCTTCCCTTAGTTTTCTGGGATGGGCCAGAATATACATATGCAGAAAACTGGGTGATACAGCCACAAATAAGCAAATAAGATCTCAAAAATATTAACATGGTCCTATCCTCATTAACAAAATACATCTCATTCCTGCTACTTGATAAGCAAACAATGGTTTATAATAACGATTCTCTAATTCAGTGGTTCTCAACCTGGGGGTCAGGACCCCTTTGGATGTCAAACAACCCTTTCACACCGGTTGCGGCAGGGCCCTTGTCTCCAAGGGGGTCCCAAAGTGGTTGATATCGCTCCTCTTCCATTTCATCCACACAGCAGCCTTGCAGGGTAGATCAAGATAGAGCGTTCGTCTGTCTAAAGCAGAGGAAAATACTGAGATCAATGGTGGGGCAAGAGGCAGAACTTAACTGAGAAACCCCAGGGAGAAAAAACAATTTATATACAATCATGAACATTGGATCTTCATGCCATTGGTCTGTTTCGGTTTAATTTCTGTGAAAGAACACTTGCATAATTTTATGGTTGGGGGTCACCACAACATGAGGAACTGTATTAAAGGGTCACAGAATTAGGAAGGTTGAGAACCACTGCTCTAATTCATCGAATACCAATACTACAGTGATTCCTCAAAGTATAACTTATACAAAACATGACAAATTTCCTCTATAGATTTACTTTCCAGAACATTATAAACATAGCCCAGCATTTCATAAACTTATTTGAAATATCAAATTTAATAAGCAATGAATTCTCCTAAGCAAAGATTATTTTAGCACCTGGAAGTAGAGTTGACAGATTCCAAATCTAACAAAACAACATAATCTGTAATCTATACCAATAATAGAAACTCTGGATCATGAAGTAAGCTCATTCTTAAAATATCATTAATGAAGTAGATTACAAAATTCCCCCCCCAAATCTATATTTTTTCACAACTCCAAAAAATATGAATAACATCAGCACCGAAGGATCCACATCTCTTATACATTCCTATACCTAATCGCCAGTCAATGTGGAGTAAGATGCCACTGAAACAAACATACTGTGAGGTTTACCTATTTGAGTTTTTACACTTTTAACCCCTGATTTGAACTTGTTGTCTAGATTGCACTAATGTGTGGATGACCTTCTTGAAGACAGGAGACTTATAATAATGTATGATTCAGATAAACAGAGGTTTTCTTAGGATTCCATCCTTTTACCACAGGAGTCTATCCATTATCCCAGCACTTAGGTCTTATTCACAGTTTCGACTCCAAGGGCTGAATCCATACATTTTCATCAGTAGAAGAACAGAACTTTCCCATGCCTTTTCCCAGTGCCACAATGATCTTCACAAAATGTTGCTATTGTGGATTGGGACTCCGAGAAACAACATGAAGAAGGTCTCTAACAGTATGGAAGAATCAGTGCAAATTGCCAATTTAATATGGAACCAACTTGAATTTGGCAGCAGTTACAGAGCTAGAAAATGTTTGCACAAGCAAATCCAGAGAGAAATTGCTGATCTTTGAAACAACTATGGCAGCATTTCAACTCTATATATTTTGCCCCAGCTGTGCTTCTAGGACAAATACCTAATAACCAAAATATATGCCTTACATATTTTTCTCTGCTACAAAGAATCCAAATTTTACTAAAACTTTCAAACCTTTGGAACTATAGACTTGCACTTATACAAATTTCATAGGCTCTCCTGATGGGGCGGAAGCTCACTGTAGTTCTGTCCCAGTAGTTTGCTTTTAGTATTGAATTTCAAGTCTCAATAATCCAAGCAGGATTTTTATCTACATGATGTTTCTTAACAATATACTCTGGGCAACTGGATACAAAGTTTCACCCATATTTGTATCTGTAAAACTTCATGTTGACGAAAGGGTCTGGTTTTCCTAATAATGTAATGAACTTCACTGTTTCGCTGCAAAGCTAGTTGCAAGATTCTTGGGAAAGAGTCGATTGTTATCACAGGGGACCCAAATCATTCAAAGTAATTTGACCTATATATTGTCTGTTATCACATTTTATTGTTTTCCTCACACCATCATGTATATTCAGAATGGAAACATATGTTCACATCATCAATTCAGAACATCTGACTCAAGTCAGAACATTTCCTAAGCATTAAAGAGAGATGCAGAACTTACAATATACAATTTACTTTAGGCAGACAATCCAATTATAAACTATGCATTTTGCTCTTTATTTCTCCTGAAGCTGAACTGATACAAGAAAGAGTGGCAGGCAGTCTACTTTACACATGAAGTTGCCTAAGGTTTACTGTGACTGGGGGAAATACATGAATATATGAAACTGCCTTATACTGAATCAAACCACTGGCCTATTAAAGACAGTATTGCCCACTCAGACTTGAACTGGCAGTTCAGTATCTTAGGAAGAGTTCCTTCTTAACACTTATTAGTTGATTCTTTTAACTAGAAATCCAGGGGTTGAAGTTAGGACCTTCTGCCAAGCAGATGTTTTACCACTGAGCCATGGTCCATCCCAGAGGCTCTCCATGTTGTCAGGCAGAAAGCTGTTCCAAAACAAGGATGGCCATAGAGAAAAGCTTTTTCTTTTCATGTAAAATCCAGTTGTAGCACCTATGATTACTGTATGGTCTGAAGAGATCACTGGGCTGATCTAAGCATATACACAGAGCTATAACAAGAGATATGTGTTCTTAGGTCCTAAAGACCTTTAGGTAATATTCAGCAATTTCAATTGAGCCCTTGCTTAGACAAACTGGAAACAGTGCTTAGTGCTGTATAGATATGTGATTGTCTCTACTTTTAAAATACTACCTTCCCCCTTTTATCATTCTATTTAGTCGCTGGATTTTTAGTTTTTCCACCCCTTGTTCTTTCTTTCCCGAAATATTAATAAAAAGGAACTATTATACATTCAAATAATCCCACTCCAATAAACAAATGGGTGGCAACATCCTGCCCCAGCTGAGGCTTCTGAATTAGTTTCAAGGGCAGGCCCTCCAAACTATGCTATAGTAGTCAAGCCTTGAGGCTACAGCACCATGGTTTATTTTGTTCAGATCAGTTGAATCTAGAAAAGAAGACAATGTTTCGACTAAACATAGTTGGGAAAAAGGTTTGCCAGTAGTTGTTTTCCAAAGAACAACTGAGCATTGAAAAGGACCCCAAGGCCCTGTACATTTCCAACAAAGATAATGTCATGCCTTATAAAGAAAAAAGGTCAAGTCACTCAAGAACATCAGCACTACAAACCACCATCATCTGTCTTGTCAGAATTAAGTTGTTGGGCATTCTTCTTTGCCCACTTGGCAAATCCCTTGACTTCAATGTGATAAGGGATATAAATATTTTAACAAGTAAATAAAAATAAGCATATTCAAGCCCTGGTTTAGGACAGAAACAGCAGCATCTTGGGACTGCCGTGAGCAAATTTAAGACACTGAGCAAGACATTGAATGATCTTGTTTTAGTGGTCTGTTGTAAACATTAATCATCATTAGTAACAAAGTGGAATACTATTTGAATGTGCAAACTACATGGCACCATGCTCTCACTCACATAAAAGTGTCTGGATTATGCTTTCTTTTGACGAACATTTTTAGTGGCATGGTAAAAATAGCCACACAAAAACAGCTGCACCAATAGAGGTTGCTACACAGACCATAAAGAGTCTCTGATTATGTGAAGTTAGCCCAAGAATCACCAAGAATATTGTTTTCATTAATACAGCTGGGAAAAACCTAGAGGTAGAATGTTCATAACCTTCCATAAAAATGCAGTAATTATTTTTCCCGCTGATTGGTGTTGAATATTTTCTTGGTTTCTGCATTGTTCACAGAACAATCATTGACCTCTATATAATTTAAACCATAAAACTAGCAAACTGTAAAGTTTCAGCTAATCTTACTAATTTATGAAATCTTGCGTAAAAGAGCAGGCAGATTTAAACATCTATCTCTCACTCAGAAACTGCAGAGAAAAGCTGAATCATAAAACTAGATTGACTTCAGATCTTGATAGCCTCAGCAGCATTAAACAGACTGTCAGTCATGAGGAATATTTTCATCCACCTACTGCCCCATCATTGCCTTATGTAGGCAAAATTTAAAATCTAGATCAAAATTTTAAAAGCATTTAATTCAAAGTGAAGACATGTGCCACCATCACATTTAAACCTTCTGGTCAAGCACACAGTTCAACAACTGGTGCTGTCCAGGAAGTAATAAGGGCATAAATCAAACTCTTGGTCCTCATTTTAAATAAAATGGGGGCATAAAAGGTGTTATTTTCAAAACTGTTGACAGGTTAAAGATTCTTGAAGTTTTACACCACTGTAATGTAGTTAGTAAATCAAGAATATCAGCCTCCAGAATCAAAAGATAACTCATCTGCAAGGAAGATTTGTTCTACTCAGGATTTAAGCACAATTTATTTAATTGAAAACAGAACAAAATTTACAACTGCTTGTCCTAAAAACATAAAATGAAAACAAGATACAAGATTGGCCTCGGTAGTTGTCACACTGTTTCCATTTTGTTCATATTGTTTCTGTACTGGTGCTTTTTTTTTTCTCCATCTACACAAAAGAACATGTTCTGGGCATTCCAAAACACAAGGCTGAAAGCTAGTGAAGGACCTATCTCAAGTCATGCTAAATGGGCCTAAACACACATGCCAGATAATTATCTGGAGAAACCTGACCATGATTATTGCCTGGTATTTGTATCACTAATAAGAAACCCTAATAAATAACAAGTGCCTTGAGTCACTAGTTGAGTATTTTTATTAGCATTTCCATTAATGGAAGTGAGGATCTATGTCCATATTAGGATCAGGATCAGTTTCATTTCTTGTATTTATTAATTGAAATGCTTATACCTTACTTATCCCTTCTGGATCAGGGAAACTTACTATTCAAAAGTAAAAGTAAATATATACTGATAAAACCCCATTAGACCCATTTCCTGAGGAAGTGCTTATAGAAATCATCATCACTAAACATAATAAAATTCAAGTTGAACTCATTCTTAACCTAATTGACCCTGCCTGGCAGTGTGCTGCCAATAGGGACAGAGAACTCTCCCAGTGAGGGCCAATTGTGGGGCTTATCTGTCCTCCTCTTCCTGCCACTTGCTGAGTGGAAGAGGTGCTGGCCTCTCTGAAAGGCCCTGCTGCTGATACATTGCCCCATCCTCAGCCTTTTCCTACCCTTCATCTCCCCTAGGTAATGGAGGGAAGCCAGCTACTTCCTTTGCCTCCTATGTTGGTCTCAGGTTTCAGTTCTCTGCTGGAAGGAAACACAGACGAGCTAATAGGAAGGCTTAGCCTGGCCTTTGGAAGATGTAAGGTTGGATGGGAAAGTGGGGACCTGTGCAGACACTGTTGTATGTGGTGTGTGTGGGGGGAGGGGGTGGTTTGAGAGCCAGTACCCTTCCAGGAGAACTGATCCTTCCCTTCTCCCCCCCCCTTCTCATTCATCCTGTCTTCCTCTTTTTCAATCTTCTCTTTCATCCTTTCTCTCTCCCTTCCTCTCTTTTTCTTTCTTTTATCCTTTCATGCTCCCTCCCTCCTTTCTCCTTCCTTCCTCATTTTTTCCATTCTTCCTTCCAGGTCACTTCTTCTTCCTTGGAGATCAGTTGTTATTCTTGAAGATCTCCAAGTTCCCACTTGAAGGTTGGCAACCTAACTGGCTACATATGGAGGGAGATTCAGGAATCAAGCCCAGCTCTTGCGATTGGAGTATGCTACCCTTTTAACTACTTCACCATATTAGATCTCAAGATCAAGCAGGGAGTGGGGGTGGGGGGGAAGGGCCAGAATCCAGGAAGGTCACAGTGTAGGCATATGTTCTAGCACCCACTGTATTCCTGGATGCAACGAGCATTGCCTCTAGTTTTATTAGATAAATAAGATTTTTACTGCACCTACTAATTCCAATGTTTGATAAATATAAATACTTTAAAATACATAATCCTGTACAGTTACAATTTATAAGGATTTGCGCTATCACAGATACCATAGTGCCTGAAAAAGGGAGAAAAATGTATTGTACCATTCAAAAGAGCTAAGGTTTTTAAATGCCAACTTTCATGGTTCCTGTACTTCACAGTATCCCCCAAGTCAGCACTTTACCAAATCTTTCTGCTGATAATGCAATTGTTTTGCCCCTTAAAATTCAATACATGAGAATTTTTGGACTATCCACTATTATCTATAGGTTATTCCCAAAATAACATTATGGAACTTAAGTCTCCATCTGTAATATTTATTTTTCAGACACAGGTAAAAAACCCAGCCCATACCAACCAAACAAAACCACCCAGACAAAATCCAACTAATGCATCATGTTGACACATTTGTTGTTCAGCCAATGGTGCACATTGTGTAATTTCTGATATAATAAATGTTTACTGTATTTTGAGCTTAATGAGGGCTCTAGGCTACTGCAGTTGTTAATATACTTTTGTAGAGTAGATGCTGTGCTGAGACAAGACCAAACTATTTGACGTAGCAGAAAGCAAAACCTGAATGGGGAAGGGGGGGGGATGAACTCCATGTGCAGCTGCTTCAATGAAGCTTTTGCAGAGCATCAATAGAAAGCTGCGGGAAATGTGGAAAGTGAAGAGTGGCAACTGCTGGGTCAGTCAATTAACGTGGCGGCACTGATAGGAACTTCTTTCAGATGTCAAACTCAGCATAATGATGTATAGGGAACATTTTATACTTTCTTAGGAGCCTCTAGCTGCAGATCCAGGAATGCAACCTTGATTAAAGGTCTTATTCAAAGCAGTGCTATAGCCTCCCATTCGGAGATCTGATATATTCAAGATGAAGGTGTACAGGTTTCAAATTCCACTGAAATTTAGATTGAATTCCTGCCTGAAACACACACCATGCAAGAATCAGCACAGAACCACTGCTTTGCTTTCCATACTGCCAGGAAAGCACAAGATGCTCCCGATTATACAGAAAGTGGCTACCCCCCACGCAAGTGTCAATTCTCCAGTAAATGAGAGAATATGGGCAGTGAGGAGGAGTCAACACAAGGATTCTGCATTGCCTCAGTAGTATGGTGTGAGAACAGCTGCTGAGTCCTAAGAGGAAAAAAGCAAGTACGTACTGTGCCCTTGCAGTTCATTTGTAAACATTTCCTATACAAGTAACCCCAAGAACATTCTTGCCCATTAATGATGTTTCTGTGACCTTGAACAAACAATAGCTTTTAAAAGAACACTAATATGGTAGCATTTCAAGCACCAGGGTCCCTGGGAACAGTAGTTTCCCAAGGCACCTGAAAATCTTTATACAGAAATTATTCATTGGGGAAACTGCAGATTACTGGATTATAAAGCAAGCAGAGAAGTAATATCTGTAAAATACAGGTAAAATTATTATGGCACCAAATGCATATTCCATATCAAGTAATTCTTGACAATGATGATCTCATTATTGAAAAGCTGTATACAGCCTCAAGTCCTCTTTAAGAACCCAGTCTTACTCATTTATTTGTACTGCTACTGCTGTCACATCCACTGCCTGACACATGAGGCACAGCCTTCTGGCTCAGTTTTGTGACAGGTTAATCTTCCTATTTAGTGCTGCAAAAGCCAGGAACATGAGTGTGTGCTTGCGAGGGTGAAAGGTAAAAGAGAAATTGGTTGATGAGTAAGAAGGAGAAAAGGAAGCAAGAAAAGAAGAGAGGATGTGGGAGTTGACAGAATAAGAGAAAAGAAAAATGATGTGGGAAAGGGTATACAGGAGGAAATGAAGCAATTGCATCCCAATGCTGACACAGAACAATATCCTATCTGCACATAAAGGAAAGTGGAGGGGGATAGTTACCTGAAATCAACCTACCACTAAACATACACCTCCCATTCAGAGCACAGCACAGGCTACATTGCCAACAGTCAAACCTTATGCTATAACCACATTGTGGTGTACCAAAGGGGTGGGTGGGGTAAGGAGGGGTGGTCTTGCGGCAAGATAAAACAAACTTTCCCTCTCTTAATTTCTCTCTCTCTTTTCCATAAATGCAGCTGCTATTGTTATCTCGAGATGATCTTGGAGGGCCCATATCCAGCCTATCATGAGGCAGCTGCATTGGTTACCAATTAGCTTCTGGATCAGGTTCAAGGTTTTGGTTCTTATCTTTAAGGCCATTCGCAGCCTGGGTCCCGCATATCTGAGGGACTGCTTGTCTCCTTATGACCCCCACAGGGCTCTTCGCTCTGCGGGTTTGAATCTGCTGGTTGGCTCTGGTCCCCAGGAAGTACACCTGGCCATGACCAGGGACAGGTCCTGGCCTCAACATGGTGAAATGAGCTCCTGGAAGAGCTGAGGGCTCTAACAGAGCTATCACAGTTCTGCAGGCCTGCAACACAAACTACATGCACTTCTAATTCTCTTATTAGCAGGATCAGGGACCACAGTTGTGCCCTGTCTGGATGTCCACACACCACATGAATATTGACTGCAGATCTACAGACCACATGCCACAGCAATCCATAGAATACAACAGTGAGTACTAACCATCATGGTAACCCAGCTACATACACAATGGGAAACTCACAAGAACAAGAACTATATTCACTTCTAATTTTCTAATTAAGACAAGGGGCCCCTCACAGAAAAAAAAACCTCACAGCAGTATTTAATGAGGGCCTATCACTTACCCCTATAGAATACTTTCATGTGGAATCCAGAGAATGCAACAGTCATAACAATGCACTTATTTTCTCATGAACATAGTCAGGTAGAAACACTGTATCTCCACAGGAATAACAAAAACAGCCACATGGCAACTGACTCTAGATCCTCTAGAACAAAACCCCCCAACCTTTTTCCAGTTGAGAACCGCCTTCGTGGGTGGAGGAGAGCTGCCGGCCTGGGCGCTGCACATGCACATTTTCGCCAGCAGGTGGCGCTAACATGCATGCGCAGAGTAGCCGTGCATGTGTGTTTTCACCAGCAGGGGGTGCTAACGTGCATGAGCGGCATCTCCGTGCATGTGCATGCACATTTGCGTCCACTGGCGTGCCAGAGGCCATGCCTGCCTCTTCTTCCCCCCTCACAGCCTGGTGAGCTTCTCGCTGCAGGGGGGGGGGGAGAGAGGCAGGCATGGCTGCTGGCAGCCTGGTACTGAGGCCTTCGCGGCCCTGACCCGGGGTTGCCGACCCCTGCTCTAGAAAACACAGTGGTGAGTCCTCTCAACCAGAATCACACACTCATATTCACACCAATTCATACCAATTACATACATTCTTACTTCTCTCATTACCAGGGTCAGGTTCTAACAGTGCATCCACTTAGGACTAACAAATATCCACATCAAGACTGACTGCAGACCTACCACTTGCAGGTACAAACTAATATCACCAAGAATCCGCAGAAGACAACTTTGACTCCTAAACAAAGTGGCAACACAACCAGACAAATCCACACACAATTAAACACAAACAAGGTCAACCCTAAACAAAACACTAGACTAAAATAAACAGTGACGATTTCAGCCTCAGATATTTCAGCCATGCCATGCCATGGCCAAAACGAGATAGGACAGAACAGGACATCTATGTGGCAAAATGCCGAAAGGCAATCTATGACAAGAAACACAGCAGCCAGTAGTCTGCAGACAAAATCAAGATGGATAACCAATGTCTCCATGCATTACAATAAAATAGATCACTACAACTAATTTAGGCAGAGCCCCTACTCATGCATGCAGTTGGTGTCAAAGAAGCACAAGACACAACACTTCACTTCTCTCTTCAGAGAGCACAACAAACACCCATCAAACGGCCTTACAAAACACAAATGCACAGAATACAGTGCTGCAACACTCCTGTGGCACCATGACCAAGATTTGTAAGTACTGTCAGGGAAAATACTTTCCAGGAGAGGGAAAAAAAGTGCAGGCATTCTCAAAATGCTGCTGTAAAGGCACAGTTACATGACACCACATTAGAACTGCACCATTAATAGAACAATGCAACATGAGCACTCCACAAAGTTCCTAAAACACATCTACTCCATAGACAGCTCCTTGGCATTAGTATCTATGGGTGCACAGATGGCTCATCCACCAGGATATGGCACCTACTGGTTTAGAATCAATGGTACCATCTACTACCGCACAGGATCACTTCACCCTCAAAACAGCTAGCAATGCAAATATGCACAACTATAGATGCACAAGAAGCAAAAAAATACTACAAATCCCAGAAAACACTGAGGCCCATTCCGCACAAGAATCAATGTGGCCAATTGCTTACACTAAGCAATTCCAGAATTTAAAATAGTGGAATTCAGCATTATGCATACCTGCCTTTGTAGTTGAATTCAATAGCGTTGCAATCATTTCCCACAGGTTTCCGGTCTCGCCAAAAATCCCTAGAAAGGAAGTGATTTTTTCTGTGCTTTGTCCCGCCCCTGGCCGTCACTCAAATGAACAGCCAATGGGCGGCCGTTATCATGCTCCCAAAAAGCCCCTTTCCCTTTAAGACAGGTTTAAAAAAAAACACACACACACACACACACACATACTGCAATGAATCTGCATTGATTCGTTGCAACGGAGAGACCCATCTAGCTGGCAGGTGGTGTATGAGCTGATGATTCATTGTTGCCACGCTCCCCCGAGTGAAAAAAAATCCCCCTCCGTGCACGGGTGCGATTTTCGGCCGAAAATAAAGGGAACTTGCAAACGGGGCTGTGTTGTGCTTGGTGACTTGAGGCGAGCTTTAAAGCAGCTCTGTGGAGGGACTGCAGCCGGAGAAGCCTCGCTGGGTGAATGAAGGCTGGCCGGTTCGTTGCTCTCTGCTCGCTCCGAGAGAAAAAAAATGGCGATCGCTTTGCCGGAAGTTCAGAGGAGAGAGCCAGGAGGAGGGACTTTGCTGAAACCGCAACAATGGGAACGCACAGGTCTTTTTTGGAACTGTTGCAGATTGCTTGCAAGAGTGTAGCGCTTTTCGGAGGGTGAATCCACTTTTCTGGATTTCCCTTTAAGCGCTACAACAAAGCGCTTTTTGCTGATCGTTTTCAAGAGTGTGGCAGATTGTGTGCGACCTCGTGCATAACTGCAAATTAGTAGCGTTTACAATTTGCCACACTCCTGCTACATTTTACTTGTGCAGAATGGGCCTGAATGCAACCCAAACCTTTACAGACATTAAGCACCTTCATGACAAGCCACAGTCCATTTGCACAGGCATGCAAGATGCTATATAAGGAGGAGCAAGAAAGCATCCAAGAAACCCCCCCCAAAATAATTCTGTACCATCCACTGTCACCATGGCCATCATTGAGGGCTAAAAACATGATCCTAGATGATACAATGCTCCATAATCAAATGAGGGAGCAATCATATTTGATACTGATGAAGACAAATCACCCACACACTGTGACTTGATAATTCACTGCCACCAGGGAATAGCCAACAACAGGCAAACAGTGTATCAGCATCCTGGATTCCAACTTAGAACCCATGGTTTACCCAGTTCACTTTTCATATTGGGATCAAAGCTGGGGCAGGAATGTCTAATCACCACAATCCATGTCTAAAACTAGAGTACATGACCAAGAACAGGTGTCTCCCAGATGCAGTACTTCCAGTACCATCTATCCATCCAACAGGCATTTGATGCATTCCTGGCAGTGGAAAAAATTACCCAGCAGTACATTGTGGATGTCTATGTGAAGATGGAGGCAAACAGGCTAAACTACATCAGAAACAGTCAGACAAACCATAGCCACATCAGGGAAAGACCAAATGCATCATCATTTTAAGGCAGCCAAAGAAACATGATGCAGAACTACCAGGACACCATGTCAATTGTTAGACAGTACAGGATGCCAAAGCTATTCATCACAATGGACTGAGACCCATAATAGAAAATTTGAACAGCCAAACTGCTGAAAACAGACCAGATTTGGTCACACACATCTTTCACCGAAAATTAACAGCACTACTAAAAGACTTGACAAAAAATCACATTCTTGGAACCCTATATGCAAAGTCTATGCCACTGAATTCCAAGAGAGGCCTATCCTATGCACACATCCTGCTCATCCTTAAAAACGAATACAAACCAGACACAACAGACATAGTGAATTATTCTGCAGGATAAAATCATACTTTCCATGCATTTAGGAATGTCTTCCCCTTTCAGAATGAAACACTTAAAAAATCACAGTGACCCTTATAGTGCCTATCTTCTCTTCACTTGAGTCAAAGATAATGGGATATAGTTATTCTTTGATATGACTTACTAGGGATTGTTATTTTCTCTTCTTCCAGGCATTTTATCATAAAGACATTTACAATTTCAACTTTAGCATACTAAGTTTTCAGAGGTCTCCTTCTTAAAATTATGTTGTCAAACTAACAACCACAATTCTTGATTGCATGCCATGCTGCTTTTACAAAACTTGTGTTTAAGCTAAAAAGTAATTGCTTTAGATTAATACTCAAATAATTTGTGTACTTTGCCCTTTGTTTTCTATTAACCTCAGGGCTTTAACCTTTCAGATATTCTTTAGCATTTTCCTCCCGCTGTCTCCATAGACTGTACAGAGAGCCACAAAACACAATGAAATTGCCTCCTCTCCCAATTTGTATTCTTGAGTCCATATGACATTACCAATCTCTGCAGTAATAAGACTTCATAAAAAAAGGTCAAAATTTGCCATTGGCAAAGAAGGAGCTCAGCTTGATGACTTATAACATACAATGCTAAGCACCTCATAAATCCGCAGCGATGATTAATGACTTATTGATTACCAATATGCAAGCTCACTACATTTGAGGGGGGAAAAAACCCTCATTTATTTTTCATACGATACAAAAGTCATTTAGATTAAGTCGTCTTCCTGCAGTATTCTCTTTCCCAATTGTTTTAAGTCTCACTCATAACAATCAGTTCATTTATTTGAATGAAAATATTTCTAATTTTCATATACTTTTAAATCAAACACTTAGAATCATAGAATCATAGAATCATAGAATCATAGAGTTGGAAGGGGCCATACAGGCCATCTAGTCCAACCCCCTGCTCAACGCAGAATCAGCCCTAAGCATCCTAAAGCAATGGTCCCCAACCTTTCTGAGGCTGGGGACCGGCAGGGCATCGGGCCGCACCCGTGGGCCGCGCCCGCACGGGCCGCACATGCTCGATGCGCGGCCCGGACCTGATTTTCTCTCCCCGCCCTCCCGCAGTAGGAAGCTTCCCGGGCCGCAAGCTTCCCGGGCCGCAAGCTGTGGGGAGGGGGCGGGGAGAGGGAGCCGCGGCCCGGCATCCAAGAAAAGTGTGTATCCAACCTTTGCTTGAAGACTGCCAGTGAGGGGGAGCTCACCACCTCCTTAGGTAGCCTATTCCACTGCTGAACTACTCTGACTGTGAAAAAGTTTTTCCTGATATCTAGCCTATGTCGTTGTACTTGAAGTTTAAACCCATTACTGCGTGTCCTTTCCTCTGCAGCCAACAGAAACAGCATCCTGCCCTCCTCCAAGTGACAACCTTTCAAATACTTAAAGAGGGCTATCATGTCCCCTCTCAACCTCCTTTTCTCCAGGCTGAACATTCCCAAGTCCCTCAACCTATCTTCATAGGGCTTGGTCCCTTGGCCCCAGATCATCTTCAAGGGTCAAGGGTCTCCCTGGGATTAAGGTCTCTTAGATCATAATCCATGCATTAATTTAGGAATTAAATTGCAAAAAAACTACCTTTAGCTTCAGAACACTTTGGAAATTAGTTCCATTGATGTCAATGACACAAACACATCCCAGTTTTGGTTGGCTGTACTCAGTTTTCTGATAACTCCTTAGGCTTTGTTCTGATAATCAACACTTGTGTTCTGTCACTCAGTCCTCAGTATTACTCATTACAAGACTGTCCTCATACCTTTTAAAATATATGCATACACAATTCTACAGTTCTCTGACAACTTATCTAAACTTTTCTGCTAACTGCCAAGCTCACTGGGAGAAATATATGGGTGGGTAGAAACACAAACCTGTAATCCTAGAAACATGGAAAAAATAAATAAGGTTGCCCAGTGTCTGCCACGTATAGAAACAAAGGGGGAAAATGTTTATGGGTTCATTTTCCCAGTAATCCTTAAGTTACATAACTGCATGTACGTGAAACCCATTATTTTCCTTTGTCTGGGGAACACCTGGAAACTTTGGGATAATCACTTATGCTAAATTATTTGTAGTATAAGTATTCTCTTGTTCACATTATACACATTAATAAAAGGGATCTCTGGATTAACTGTATATCTACTTCTGTCAATTTATCTTACTACCACACGCTGATTCATTACTGCTGAAATTAAGAGTGAAAACATAATGTGAGATAATGTTTGGAAGGCTACCCCAAGAACAACATTTGCTAGAAACATGGAAGTGCCATTTGGTATTACCAGTATTTCACCTTGTTTTGTTAGAGGATGAGCATGAATAATATTGCCAAGCATTTATTATTTATTCCATTCTGGAGATTTAGTAATCATTAAGCATGGTTAAAGGTTTGACATGAATATGCTCCTCAAGTGATCTTATCTTGCTTGAGATCATTCAATTACATGCAAAGAGAGCTCCTGTTAGAAATGAAAATATCTTGTTTACTGGAAAACAGGCATATTCCTGAAGTGGTAGATGGGCTATTAAACCATACAACCTATACTATAACATGCACAATCATTTTGACCTCTCCTTATGCTTGCACAGACTCATGCACCCTCTAAATGATCAACATCAGACAAGCTATATTGTCTGCTTTTTGCACCTGCACAGGTGGTTGCAGGAACTGACTACAAGGTAGTTACATTCATGAAAAGACATTGAAGGCACATAAAGGCACTTAAGTAGCATGTCTCAATTCAAAAATCCATTTTTTCTCTATTTATTATGGGCCTTCTAAGAACAGAACATGACAGCAGATGCAGGGGCCTGGCTACTGCAAGAAAACAATGAACATTTTAGGCAATGAACAGTTTGCCAAATGGTTAGCTCTCTGCTTGCAATTAAGCTGAATTGAGTATTTCCAAGCATAATGAGCCATCATTGTAACCTGCTCACCTGTTTGGCAAATGAGTACCTACAGTTCCTAAGAGCAAGAGCTACAACATTCATCTGTACTGCTCTATGGGTGGCAACTGCTGTTCTGGAAACCATCATGGCTTGCTTAGGTAGGTGAATTAACAGTGGTTAGCAAGATGCAGAGTTACACCTGCTTGCCCTCTGACCATGTGATGGAAAGGATGCTCCCCTTCCACATGTGAGAGCAGCATCCACGCCAAAGAAGAGAGGAGGAAAAGCTGGCTCAGAAATTTCAAGAGTCCTAATGCCATACCGACCACATTGAGAAGACAGCCTGTGATGCTGTCATTGTAGAGGTGGTCCTCCCAAATTGTCAGCAATTGCCCAGTGATGCCAAGCCCTGACAACAAGTGAAGAATGAAGTTCAGGAACAATAAAATAAGCTGAGACTGTAGGGTTACAATAATTATTTGCTTGGACATGGCCTAACAGCTTGCCTGCTGCCCTTGGAAATTCACCTGCAGAGGTGAACTTATCAGAAGTGCCAACAAATAATGCAGTAAAGACTGACTTATGAAGGCAGAGTAATTTCACTACTGTAACAAACAGCATGTTCATAAACTGTGCACAGTTAGAGGAAATCTGATTTAAGCCTCCGGCAAAGGGTGAAGGAAAAAAACAGTGCTGTCTCACAGCTTCCACTGATACGGCATTGTACATCTAGGGCCACATCAATGAGTTTTATGTTCCCTTATCTAGTTTTGTTATATTTGTTCTACCTCACCCTATTTCTCTGATAAAGCACTGAGTTAAATTAGGATATAGATGATCAAGGTTTTCTAAGGTTTCACATATGCTTCTTTTCTACCATCACCAATGAATGGTCAGAGTTATTATTCATCTTAGAGCCAAAGACTGGGCAGATCAGTCAAAATTAGTGTCCTAAGTTCCCTTACTGGACACTCTGGAGTTGCTATCTTTTACTCTTAAATATATCAGCTCCAAACCATTATTTCCTAAAAACAGCATTGTTACAACACTGATTACTGGAGAAGCACAGACATATGCACTACTTCAAAAATATACCCCATCATGTAATACGGAAAGGTATCAGATAATTAAAAAGGGTCCTAGTACCAGAACATAATGGTTTTGTGTGTGTGTGAATATATTATTATTATTATTGATATTGTTATTATTGTTATTGCTATTATTATTATTATTATTATTATTATTATTATTATTATTTTATATCCCGCCTCCCCGCAAAGGCTCGAGACGACTCACATAAAATCCCATCCCCTAAAATCCATAACAATGACAATAAAATTACAGTAATTAACAACCAATTGATCAACAATATACCACATCTACACCCATTCACAAGTTTCCTTCTTAACAATGCTGCTTCTATGCTTTCTTCATGCTTCAAAAGCTGCTTTAAATTTGACTGTAAACTGGCTCGTGCCTGTGCTGGAAGAGCCTCTACCATCAAAGGAAGGACTCACCATTAGTAGAACAGATCTATGGGACTGAAACCACAGGTTCTATATTGACACAAGGCTGAATACGAGAAGAAGGGGTGGGGCTGGTGACTGTGATCTTGTCCCGCACATTACCTGCACAGGCATATCGTAGAAGCAAGGAAAGTGAGTGTTAGTCTTGCCAACTCCAGGTTAGGAAGTTTCTTGAAATTTGGGTGTGAGGTCTTAGGAGAGTAGAGCTTGAGAAGGGATCTCAGTGGGGTGCCATGCCATAGTCCACCCTCCAAATCAGCTACTTTCTCTAAGAGAATTGATCTTTGCTCTCTGGAGTTGATTCTAGAAGATCTCCAAACCCACCAGGAAGCTGACAACATTGGGAAGCCTCAATTGTTCTATAGAATACTTGTCTCCTCTTTCTAAACATCACTGTTCTTCAGTTGGTAAATCATATTGACATCTTGGTGGTAAGGAAGTCGTATTGAACCCTAGGAATTTAAACAGAACTACGAAATATGTAAGCTATTGTAAGCTGTACAGGCTACTGCAATGTCTTATTTTAGGAATTTAATAAGGTATTTATTTTCCTTCGCTTCAATATTTTCCTGCAATTTTTCATGTTCCATGCTATTCATCTACATAGTCCTTTCCTGTTCAATATCAGTATGCAGGAACTAATTTCTATGTATCTCTTATGAGTGTTTCCTCCAGTTTACAACCAGCCTCCCCAGTATTAAAAAATAAAGATAAATTTTGTTTGACTGTCTATGCATCTGCATTGGATCTCTCTATTAGTTTACAATTTAGGAAAGCAGATATAGAAGCAGATGAACAATGCCTATTTTAAATGGCAATGGAAATGATTAATTTGATGTCCTACAGGCACAATGCTATAAAAAGTAACTTTAGTGGGCTTGTAATATATTGAAGTAAGCACTGTATGTACTTACAGCATCAGCAGTCAATAGCCAGTAAAGGCATTAAAATAATTCCATGGACGAGAGAGAGAGAGAGAGAGAGAGAGAGAGAGAGAGAGAGAGAAGGTATGTTAAGAAAAAGATTGTCAGGGTACAATCATGTTGCTGTATATCAATGACTGTGAGCCAAAAATCGTAGGTCAGGTTCCACCCTGATGAAGCTATTTCTCTAGCTGACAACTGTCAAAGACATCTTGGGAACCCATGAATATTCAAGAGCTGTTCAGTGGCACATTTGGCATTTTGAAGCCAGGAAAATAGAACTCATGAAATATGAAAGGACTGTTCCATGTCGCCTTGTAGCAAATGTTTCCATTAAGATGATATATGAACAAATTCACACCTTCATCTTCTGAGAGTGCACTACTGTACTTTCAATCAGTTGTATTACTTTTGCTTTGAAAGCATTACCATTGGTCGACATTCACTCTTCTGATAGGAAGATCTCTGAGGCTTGTGTTATAGCTAGTGTATTAAATGACTCTTAATATTGATTGATGGAGCCACAAAACAAGTGCTCTTTTCCGAACAGAATGGAATTCTATGCTAAAACGGAACTTTCTAAAACCCGGATGTTCTCTTCCAATTACTACCAGCCACTGGGATGGCAATCAGTTATATCTAGCTCTATTCAGATTGATCACTCTGAATATACAAGAACACTGCCAGTATGCACCACACCGATATCAACATTATCCATCCCTGAGAGCCATAGTCCCAGGTGATTTAGGTTGCTACACCTACTGCATTAAGTGAAGATAAAGGAACTGCACGGCACTTGACAACTTTAGATCCTCTTGCTTAGTTTTATTCATGCACTACAGATACAGATATAATTTTGGAGATGTTTTAGATTTTGTACATATATTTTTGAATAGTTAAATTCTTCAAAATAGGGTGAGAAAAATCATGTCAAACAGCTAAATTTCAGATTTCCCCCCTATGGGAAACTTTCAAAACAACGAAATTCATTCCAGAATAGTTTTTTTGTAAATCAGAGCCCACTATGGGCTGTTCTCCTGCATCATTTCATACCTCCAGTCCAAATTTTGTAACAAAAAATGTGTCCTACTTATCTGGAATTATCATGGAAGATTCTCCTGGACACTTACCATCACTGTGGAGAATGTAATGAATGTAATGAAAGGGCAATAGGAATATATAGGGCATATCAATTTATTGTTTTAAGATGCTTTTCCCATTAGCACAAAAAAGGAACAGATACTTTATAAGTAACAAAACCATTGTGTTTCAATCCTCCCTATCGTTAATTTAACTGCAATGATGTCACAAAAGTTCGAAAGCCAGGCTAGAAATGTCTTCTGCTTTGTTACTGACAGTTCAAAATGACCCTTTACAGAATTTTTAAATTGCAGGTATGCATTAGATTGTACTGCAGTGCTGATGTACATATTCGCAACTTAGAGAAGCCAATTCCCTTTTTCAATTTACAGATTTAACTTGTTGTCCAGAAATAAGGGGTAGAAAATTAATGCTAACAAAATTTTAACTGACCTCTTAATGAGATTCCCCTAGAGCAGGGTTAGTCAACCTGTGGTTCTCCAGATGTTCATGGACTACAATTCCCATGAGCCCCTGCCAGCATTTGGGGATAATAATTTACCAAGGACAAGGACTGGATAATAAGGACCACCCATGATAAATAGGGATCATTGGAAGAAACAGTGTGTTTGTATACATAGTCAGGGGGACATATGGCTGGGGTCACCCAACAAGCTTCCTCAATACAAGGGGGGTTCAAACCTCAGTCTCCTATGCAAAATTTTATAACATTTGTTATAAGTCTGAAAGAAGATATTGCTGCCATTCAAAATCTGAACACTGTTAAAATCCTATTTTAATTAGTTAGACTGATCCCCACCCATTTTGAATCCCAGATAATAAACAGTGTTATTGTAAACAAGTACACAGAGAAGTAATTCACACAGGGTTCAACAGGGTTTACTAGTGTGCAGCTGAAGTCTGGTTAAAGAAGTATCTGTTAACTGAAGTGACATTTCACATTTTCAGGAAGAAATCCATCATGTGGGGTGTCTGGCTAGGAGAATCATAAAGCTGTTTTCTCAGCATGAGATTGTCTAGGTTTTGGCACTGCACTCCCCTCAAAGGTCAGGAATGTGACAGTGCTAGACTGCAGATACACTGAAGCAGATGTAGCCTGACTCTTCCATACCTGTGTGACAGTTTTCCTTGGCAGTGAGGGTAAGACAAGACCGAAGATGAACAAGGACAGAGCATGGGTTACTGGAAACTGGCAATGCACAGAAGCTGTAGTCACAGAATGTTTAATGACACTGCTTGAGAATAATTGATTTTATTTCCCAAGAGCCTGGATATAGGGCTTGTTGATCTTTGCAATGCATTCAAGCTTACATGTTGCCAAAGTGAACAAGAATTTGATAAAGGAGGAAATAGATTCTATCTGTATCCATTTAATAAAAGAGAAAGTAGATTCTGATTGTTAGAAAATGACATTCCCCCCAAATGCAATTTAAACAGTATGCCAGTTAGCAAGCATCTGCTTAATTTAATTGGTCAGCTATCATTTCAGATTTTAGGACTCTCAGCAGTGGTTATAATATTTTGCAGCTATAGTGGAGTTTTTATAATATATATTAGCAAATTTATGCCTGTATTGATACATTTCCCTCTGAAATCTAGCAATCTATTTCTTTTCTTCTCTTTAGGAACTTCAGATTTGTTTCACATCAGAGATTCAATGAGAAGATGGACAGGTAGAAAGCTGTAAAATGTTCAGAATTTCACTCTGCAGATGTAGACAATGTCTTCTCCATACTTCCTGTACTCCTGATACAGAACCCACCATGAGGTATCTAACATTAAACAAAAACCCCACTGCCCATAAAAATCCTAGTTAACATCCACAATTGCATGCAATGATACAAACTTCTTGTCAGATTTCTCTTTATTCTCTAGCAGTTATAACACTGTGCCAAGCAGCTTTATACTAGTGCAGTTGTTTGCTTGGTATTTGTAGGTTGTGGCTGATCTTACCCAGTTCCACATCTAAATAAGTCAATGTAATGAGAATATCCCTAGTGTGAAGGGGGGTCATTTCTGTAAATTGGAAAAAATAGCGTCTTGCCAGTGCCATGGCATAATGCTATTAAATAACACCCCTCCAGCCACTCCTCACCTCCTGGCTCTCTCCCTTCCCTCTGTCACCTTCTTGTGCTTCTGGGCTCTCTGCATGGAGGCTTGAAATGGCGGAGGAGAGGAATGTGCTATACATGTGACTCTCCTCTGTCTGTCAATCAAGCCAGGCAGCCAATTACCTTTTCCCCTGTTTTAAAGGTCCCATGATACAAGATAATTTTTTTTAAGTAAAACTTTTCTGTTGAGATGCCTATGCATCTAATCATAGATGCAGAATGCTTTTTTAATGCTACCAATTTTGAAATCATTAGCCTTGGAGCATTTAGAAATTAATTTTGTTCCCATTCTTTTTGGGGGGGGGCGGGTTGTAGAGAGGCATGCTTTGCATGTTAACTGGTGGGGATTTTTTTTTTGCTTTGCATTGGCAATTTAAAGTGTATTCATTGCTCCAGGCAGTATACTTAAGAAAAAAGAGAGAGAGAGGGAAATGGAAATGGAAGGAGGGAGAGGCTTTGAAGGAGAGGCCATAGGAGACAGGCAGTAGAGGGACAATTGGAGAAGTTATGAGAATGGGGTCCCCCTGGCGAAGGAACCCTTGGAAAGCTGCACAGAGCCAGCATCAAACTCAGAGAGTGGAGACCAGCATGACAACCTACTTGGGAGCAGGGGACTGGATGGGGGAGGGCGGTGTTCCGGCCGTGGACAGGGACTGGGAAAGACACACCAGAAATAACCCGGTTAACTTCAGCGGGATGCTAATTAATTCAGCCAAACTGTCTCCCTTGCCAGCAGCAAGCTCAGACTGCCCTGCCATCCCCTCCATGAAAACACAAAGGCATCAACACTCTTCCAGCCAACCCACTGACATACACACACACGCTGCATGGTTGACACAAACATGTCTTCGTCCATTGTTAGTGGCTAGAGGGGAGCTTGAACTCCGCATGCACCCCTCGAGATCCTAGTCCTCCCACCATTCTCCTTGAGCCGGGACCAGCAAACTGGGATAATTAATCAGCATCTCTGATTCAGCATGGCAGCAATAGTAGCCCCTTCTGAGCCACAGTGCCCCTTCCTCTCGCTCATTCCTAAAGCAACAGCAGTGGCTTAACGTAGCAGCAGCAGCATGCTCACTCGCTCCCCACTGCTGCTCTTGCTCCAGCCTTGACAGCCCACTCCCTACTCTCGTACGCTCTCCTCCTCCCCCTCCTCTAGTTCCAAGCTTGCTACTCGGTCTCCTGGCAACAGCAGCTGTGGGTATAGGTATACTGAACCAACCCAGCTGCTGCGTTTGCACCATTCATCCTCCTCCGGGCTGTCTGAAAATCAAGGTCACCAACAAGGATTTATCAAACAACTGCAAGGCGAGGGGAAGAGCTTCAAAAAAAAAAAAGAAAGAAAGAAAGAAAAAAGAAAAGAAAAGAAAAGAAAATCCCCCGGGAGAAGGGAGCTGGGGCGAGGGCAGGCATTAGAGGAGGAGATAGCGCTCTTTCAGCTACGCACATTCCCTTGTCATGTGGCTTGCTGGTTGCTCTCCTCCCCCTCACACAACATAATTGGGGAAATCCACTTTTTGGGATTCCCCAACTATTGCTTTAAAATGGAGGCTACAGCCAGCAGTTTGCTGCTGGGATGCTGGATGTTGGCGACGTTGTGCAAACAACCAAAAATATGGTGTCTGCGAAAGCTTATCATTTCACTTTATTTTCAGGGTGCAGAATGGCCCAGGTTTTAGGGTCACTAAATTGACTGGCTTGTCTAAAACCTCTTACTCACCACATCTTTGTCCCTGCACAATTGCGTTCATCCTTTAAATGATCAACGTCAGGTTTACAGAATTCCAGCTTCTTCAGCAATCATTAGCAAGATGAGCAGGTACTGAGATAGTAAGTCTCAGCTAAAAAAACTCAAACTAAAAACTGGAGACAATAGCAGATGGGGAGGTTGTAGTGGCAGCTGTGGTGAAAAAAGTCAAATTGTGAAAGAGTGATTATGCAAAAAATTTCAGCCAATACATTTTAGATCCAATATCCTTAACAATTTCATTATGGGTTGCAGTATGTACTAGGTGCACATCAGTCACCTGTTTAAATAGTAAAGATTTTCAGATAAGAAAACAAATATTTGGTAGTTTATCTAGTCAATATTCTTTTAAAAGTATATAATACCTTTATTTAAAGAGGCTTCAAGTATACAGTTTTTCATAATCTATTTACAGTTGAACAGAGGGAAAGCCTATCCTTACTAAGAGAAAAGAGCAAGAGTCCAGTGGCACCTTTAACAAAATTCGTGCAGGATATGAGTTTTTGTGAGTCACCGTTCACTTCTTCAAGTACAGCTTGAATACAGCAAGAAAGCTCATACCCTACCACAAATTTTGTTAATTTTTAACATGCTACTGGACTCTTGCTCTTTTCTACTGCTATAGACAAACTATCTTGACCTATGTACCAAGATATAAATATTTAGCAACAACAGCATGATTTTACAACATGAGCACAGATAGAATCTCCTCTAAAAGCAGATCTTTAACAGCAACCACACAAACACCACCTCCAGTCTGTATGAAGTAATTTCTGCCCTTCTAATAAAATAAAATCATTGGTATGAAAGGCTTTTCATATATATGAAACTTTTAATAATTCACTTTGAAAAGCCGACAGTAGCTGTAGGCACAGTTTTATAACTTAATGACAGGAACAATGGCCTATTGTGTATCAAAGTCATACAGTCCTTGGGAATTTTCAAGGTCATTATTTCTTTCATGATACATTAAACTGAAATAATACATTACAGACTTTAGAGGTGGGGCCATATAAGTTGTCTGACAGGTCCTCTGCTTAAAAAGACCTAACAGAAACATCTGTAAGAAGCACTGGGATTTCTAAAGTTTAAAGCATTTGAAAGGCATCTGTCCCCTAGATATAAACCAAGATAACTGTTTTGAAAAGAATTCACAATCTTAAAAGGCTAAAAGCTGTGACAGGCCAGTGCTTCAAGTTCCTATGAGGCCAATGCTACCCATGTGTATAGCCAAGCCACACGCCTGCTGGAAAAAAGTTGCTAGGCGGACTGCGGTCATGAGCCGCCATGTAAGCAGAATAAAGTCTCCAGCCCACCATGTGTGCTTGGTGCATCTACCCACACCAGTTGCACAGAGAGAGAAAAGAGAGGAACTAGGGAGCAAGCTAGCAAGAGAAGGACCATCACCAGAATGCTGCACCACTCTCAAATCCAGGTCACCCCTCACAAGGCATTAAAGCCACAATTGGGAGACAAGAAGCTGAGATGCTAATTTTTTTTTTTAAATCTGACTTTGAAGATAGGAAGTTATTTGAAAGCGTGCCTTATCTCCTACCATTGCTTTTCGAACAGCTTAAATTAAAGGTGGATCACCTTTGATGGCAAATGGTTTATTATCGGATTTCTTAAAGTAACTTATCTATGGCACACCACTCAACTCACCAATGCCTCAAAAATATATCTTCCACAGTTCAACATAAAAGAAAAATCAGCTACACAAATGTTTCTTTACATAGCTTTTTTTTTTCTAGGTCAACCGTGTTTCTATAACAATGAATAGACATCAGCCATGCTTTACAAATGCATTCCAGAGTGGTCAACCAAAGCAATTTTCAGTGGCTCTTCAGCAGATTGTGTCATTTGTAAGAAATCAAACTTCAAAGCACTTCACAAATCAAACTCAGCCAGACAGCAAGTACACACATAAATAACACAAGCAGAATTAGAGCCAAACTAAATGTCATGGCAGCCTCATGGCCACCATGAGAACAATAACACAGTTTTAAAAACAATTAAAAATGCTATTAGTGACCAATCATTATCAGGTCGCCAGTGCAGCTCTCTCCCCCACCCCCCAACATTTCTACAGATAGGCATAATAACCTATTGAAGCTTGTTTAAAGTCACCAAGCAAGGTCCTGATTCAACTGGGATTTGAATGTGATACATACTGGCTCATTAAACAACATTAGCACTGACAATGACTTTGTATCATACCACAATTAGCTGGAATATCCCCACCTCCCACCCAACTTTGTATTAGAGTTGGAGCTGATTTAAAGAACTCCATATGAGAGGTCTTTGGATTCTACCAGTTAAAATACAAAAAAACATTGATATCCAGTGGCCTGGGACCCACTTGTGACTTCTTTTACACACTAGCTGCGCCCTTTCCACATTGAAACAGCTGCTGCTGCAAAGGCTTGAGGACTGGTAAGCTGCTAAGTTTTCCTTTGCTGCCGGCCTCATGGCAACATTGGAAGTAAAGGGTAACTTATCTCAAACAATACCCCACCCTTCTCTTAAGCAGGCTTGCCAGCTTCAGTTGGGAAATAACCTGGGGCATTTCCACGCATCAGTAAAAATAGCATTACGCCAGCTGAATGTCATTGCACTAAATATTATCGTGCCTACTGGCCACTCCTCACCTTTTTGCTGTTTTGCTCTAGTCTGCCACCTTTTCATGCTTCTCACCCTCCACAACTCCTGCAGGAAATGGCGGAAGAGAGCAACATGCTTTATGTGCGGCTCTCTTCCATCTGTCAATCAATCCAGGTAGCCAATCCCCTTTCTCCATGTTTTAAAGGTCCCACGATACCCGCTATTTTTATTAATTAACTAGATCTAAAGCCCATTTTATATTGGAATAAAATGGGTGCTAGATGTCCCCCCCCCCCGCACAGCAGAAGGCCTCTGCGTCGGCGGGGAGGGCATTGGTCGGGTGTGTGAGGCGGGCTGCGGCATGGATGGCCCTGCAGAAGGCCTCATCCTCCTGGTCGCCTCTGAACGTGATAGGGTTTTTCGGGGCGGGGGTTGGAAGGGAGAAATGGTGTGGAGGGTAGGTTCATGCTCGCGGCTCCAGAGCGAGCGGGCGCTGCAGGGACGCCATGTTTGGGTGTCCTGGGGTGCGGGCGTGGTCAGTGGAGGTGTGGCGTGGCGGCGTGGGAGTCGGGCGATTAGGCGGCAAGACTAACCTTGCTCCGTGTGTCTCGAAGTGGGGGCGAGCATGGGAAGTGTTGGGAAGTCCCCGGGGTAGTCCAGGGGGCCATCCTGGCATGGAGGCGACGGCTCGTTAAAGGAGGGGAGGCAGCAGGTGGCCGGGCGGGCTTGTGCAGTAGTGGCGGAGGCAGAGGCGTGTCGCTGGCAGCGGAGCGGCTCGGCGGCGGCGTGTCTGTTGGCGGGGCGATGTTGGTGGCATTCGGAGGTGCTGAGGGCCTGGCCGCGGAGGTCCCGGTGAAGTCGGGGGACAGGCGGGGAAGGTGGTAAATCGTGTGCTGGGGCTGTGGGCGGCGGCTGCAGGGGACGCGCGATCCTCGTCGGGCTGGGAAGGGCGCGGGAGGGCCTGGGCGGCGGTAAGGGTGCAGGGCCGGTCTTCACAGGGAGTGCTTGTAGGTAGGGAAGGGCCATGGCTCGGTGGCGGGAAAGGAGCAGGGTGGCCGCGTCTTCAACGCGGCAGCCCTGCTCCTTTTCCAGCAGCAAGCCATGTGGGGACGGAGTGTGGGCACGGAGTCCAGGGCAGGCCAAGTGGCCAATAGGGAGGCGTGCATAGCGTGCGGCTCCTGATTGGCCCTCTCTTAGTTTTTATACCGGACAGGTCCCACCCTAACTCCTCCCCAACAGAGGTTACTGCTTAATTTAGTCCGCGGTGCCCGCAGCGCCACAGGCAGTTTAAAGATATACTTCTCCATTTAAACACCTATGCATAGATGCATAGTACTTTTGAAATGCCACCCCTTATGGAATCACATATCTTTAGACACTTAAAATTAATCTCATTCTCAATTTTGAGGGGAAGAACTTTAGAGAGGCCCACGGCTCACTTAGTTGTCATGGGAGACTTTAATGCTCGCATAGGCACTTCTAACTTAGACCTAGCCCCCTCCCTGGGGATTGACACTGAAGATCATATACCTTTTCAATTTTCCTTCCATGGATGTTACACTGAATAGGGCAGGTCTCAAATTGATCGAATACTGTTTGGCGTACAATCTGCTTGTTTTAAATGGCCTCAATCAATTTCCTGGTTCAAAGGAATTTACTTTTTGTACAACCCGTGGTAGGAGTGTACTTGATTATAGCTTAAGTTCTTTCAAATTTTTTGCATCAGTTTATTCTCTCAATAGACTCATGCACTGAAAGTGACCATATACCTCTCCAAATCTCATTCCAAACCCTTCATACCCTTACTTCAGATCAAGCTCAACTTTCTCCCCTTGAATACTCTATGATTTTAATAGAATTATATGGTCACCTAAAGTTGGCAGTGAATTCACCCTCTTCCTTAATTCTGCTCAGATGATTAATCTAAGAAAGAATATTCCTAGAACTGGCTCCCCTTCTGAGATTCTAAGAACATTTAACCAAATTGCCTCGGCCTGCAGATCTAGGGCCCTACCCCTAAGATCCACTCCAACTCAACCTTCCTCTTGGTTTGATAACGATTGCCTCAGGGAAAAGGTTGCTCTGAGGAAGTCATTCCATGAAGCTCGTCTGTCCAAAGATCTCACTTTGTTAGAAAACTACGCACTCCAAAAAAGACATTACAAATTTTTAACAAACACTAAGAAGCGCTCTTATTATCAGGCAAAATGGGACCACCTTTTAGCAGCATTTAAATCCAATAACAGCAGCTCTTTCTGGAAAACTATTGCAAACTACTTAGACGAAAGCAGCGGGTCATTTAAATCTTCTATTTCTCCCCAAACATGGTGCAATCATTTTTCTACACTCTTTGCTGCCTCCCCGATCCAAAATAATCACCCAGTCTCCACTCTGCTGATTCTCTTCCTAGCTGGCCACCTGTTAGTCTGGATGAAATTGAAAACCTTATCCAACAACTAAAACTAGGCAAATCTCCAGGCCCCAATGGACTACCAGCTGAGCTATTTAAACTAAACTCTAACTGGTGGAAACAACTTCTGGCTATCCTTTTTACAGCTATCGGCCAATCGGGAATATTCCCTGAATCCTGGCTTAACTCAGTCATTGTGCCTATTTACAAAAAGGTGTTCCTAGCTCTCCAGAAAATTACTGTCCTATTAACCTTCTATCTATCGCCAGTAAAATGTACGCCAAACATCTAGAACTTAAGCTACTAGATTGGGTGACTACAAATGACCTAATAGGTCCTGAACAAATTGGCTTTACTAAAAACTGTCCTACTCTAGACCACTGTTTAACCCTCTATTCTCTTGAAGACAAATATCTTCATACAGGTAGGAGGAAATTTTATGCAGCTTTTGTTGACCTCCAGGGTGCATTTGATTATATTTCCAGGTGTTTAATATGGAGAAAATTGCAAGACCTTATTATTGATTCATGCCTATTACTACTCTTAATGAACCTCCATTCCAACAATACCTGTCAGGTCAAATTTACTGAAAAGGGTCATCTAACTACTCAAATCCCCATCCTGAGAGGAGTTAAACAAGGCTGCATCCTTGCTCCTCATTTATTTAACCTTTTTTTGCATGAGCTTCCAAAAACCCTAAGACTCATATATGGTCATCCTCCCAAACAAGATAAACTGCCAATCCCACTTCTTCTATATGCTGATGATACGGTCTTGCTTTCCTATTCCAGAATTGGTCTGAAAAGATATCTGAACACTTTTTATGAATATTGCCAACTTAATGACCTATCGATTAACTTTGAAAAAAACAAAGTGATGGTCTTTGCACAGAAATGGTCCCCCTTAAACTGGCGTACTGGTGGTCATCAAATTGAGCAGGTCAAATGGTTCAAATACTTAGGAATCACCTTCCAACATAATTTGCACTGGACCAAACATAGAAATAGGATTATTTTGCAGGTTAAATGTTCTACTACCCATTTAAGCTGTTTTTTCTTCCTTAAAAGGTAATCGATTTGTCCCAGCTGCTTGTCATGTGTTTGACTCAAAAATTCTTCCCCAAATTTTTTACGGCATCCCTCTGTGGATCTCAGCTTTTAACAAAAACTTGGAAAGTTTAAAGTCTGCCTTTTTCCGGCAGATTTTGGGAACTCCATATTGTGTCCCCTACTCCTCCTTATGTCTCGAAATCGGCCATAATCTTCTCGAAACTAAGGCCTAGATTTCTACCTTCAAATATTGGCTAAAACTGCATTTTAGGGTTCGATCAGATAATCTATTGGCCTGTTTATTGAGAGACTCTTTTAAATTTAAATGGTTCTCTACCATCCTGACTACACTCCCAACAAATTGGCATTGACTGCGATTACATCTTATCTCTGAATGAATATTCCATTATGCGCCAAATTAAACTAATACTCCGTGATCAGGAATTCCAAAAAGTCCATCCTACTGTTCTGGCAATTTGCTCTCCCCGTGCTCTTGGTCTCCAAGTGAAGCATGGGATAATGACGGCTTATTTCTATAAGTTGGTAAATCCCCTTTATCGCAGAGCGTTTTTGCTTGTGCGGCTCAATGTCTTTCCATCCAAAGTATTACAAGGGAGATTTGCCAAGATTCCTTTCGAAAATAGACTATGAATTAAACACTCCTGACACCATGCAACATATCTTACTGGATTGTCCCCTGTTTATTGTCCAGCGAAGGCATATTACACCTTTTATATCGAAACCATTCAAAAGATCTGATTGGCCAATTTTTGTTGAGCGATAAGGATGCCAATGTCACTTTTATTATGGCTGAATTGTTGTCTTCAGTTTTTAAACTTAAACTGATTGATGTATCTTGACTATCTCTGTTCATTTTGCTAATCTGCTTTATGCTAATAAAGGTGTGTGTGTGTGTGTGTGTGTGTAACAACTTTGGGGGAAAAAACCTTTTATTTCTGGCATTGCCTGCATGCTTGTATACCTATTCGTTGTTCCAGGCTGTTCTCAATTTTTAAAAAGTACTTCCCATCCCCTGTAAGAAGGGAAAGGGATGTGGGTGCGAGGGCAGGACATCAGAGGTGGAGGTAACGCTTCTTCGCCTCCATACATTTCTTTGCCTGCTGGCCTGCTGGCTGTCCACTGGGGGATAGCACTTTTTAGGTTGGCAAATCCACTTTTGGGGATTTAGCAACTTGCACTTTAAAAAGGCGGATATAGCAAGCAGTTTGCTGGCTGGACACGGGAGGTTGGCAACATCATGCAGGGCGATCAGAATATAATGACTACATTAGGTAAGCATTTCACTATATTTATTGCGTGCAGAAAAGCCCCTGGAGATTTTGGGAATAAAACCTGAGGAGAGGCGAGGTAGTTCAATTGGGTATAAATGCCACATAGTCCATCTTCCAAAGTGGCCATTTTCTCCAGGTGAACTCATCTCTGTCACCTGGAGATCAGTTGTAATCCCAGATGATCTCCAGCCTCTACCTGAACCCTACTATTCAGCTTCTAGTTATAGTTATATGTGCAACAGCAATACCTATGTATGTGTTTGGAAGTGTGGTAGACTTAATACTGACCAACAGGCAACAGTTGGTGGATGAGGTGAAGGAGGTGGGGACCCTAGGGGGAAGTGACCATGTCCTCATAGAATTCCTTTTGAGATGAGGAGCCAAGGAAGCTTGTAGCCAGACGCGGATGTTGGATTTTCGTAGGGCAAACTTTAATAAACTCAGAGACATGATGAGTGTCATACCATGGACGAGAATGCTGGAAGGGAAGGGAGCATGTGAAGGGTGGGCGCTACTCAAACAGGAGCTATTGCATGCTCAATCAATGACTATCCCAGAAAGACGAAAACACTGCAGGAGCTCTAAGAAGCCGGGAGAAAGGTGAGTAGCGGGGTACCTCAGGGCTCAGTGCTTAGCCCGGTACTTTTTAACATATTTATTAATGATCTAGATGAGGGGGTGGAGGGACTACTCATCAAGTTTGCAGATGACACCAAATTGGGAGGACTGGCAAATACTCCGGAAGATAGAGACAGAGTTCAACGAGATCTGAACACAATGGGAAAATGGGCAAATGAGAAAAAGATGCAATTTAATAAAGATAAGTGTAAAGTTCTGCATCTGGGTCAAAAAAATGAAAAGCATGCCTACTGGATGGGGGATACGCTTCTAGGTAACACTGTGTGTGAACGAGACCTTGGGGTACTTGTGGATTGTAAACTAAACATGAGCAGGCAGTGTGATGCAGCGGTAAAAAAGGCAAATGCCATTTTGGGCTGTATCAACAGAGGCATCACATCAAAATCACAAGATGTCATAGTCCCATTGTATACGGCACTGGTCAGACCACACTTGGAATACTGTGTGCAGTTCTGGAGGCCTCACTTCAAGAAGGACGTCGATAAAATTGAAAGGGTACAGAGGAGAGCAACGAAGATGATCTGGGGCCAAGGGACCAAGCCCTATGAAGATAGGTTGAGGGACTTGGGAATGTTCAGCTTGGAGAAAAGGAGGTTGAGAGGGGACATGATAGCCCTCTTTAAGTATTTGAAAGGTTGTCACTTGGAGGAGGGCAGGATGCTGTTTCTGTTGGCTGCAGAGGAGAGGACACGCAGTAATGGGTTTAAACTTCAAGTACAACGATATAGGCTAGATATCAGGAAAAAGTTTTTCACAGTCAGAGTAGTTCAGCAGTGGAATAGGCTGCCTAAGGAGGTGGTGAGCGCCCCCTCACTGGCAGTCTTCAAGCAAAAGGTTGGATACACACTTTTCTTGGATGCTTTAGGATGCTTAGGGCTAATCCTGCGTTGAGCAGGGGGTTGGACTAGATGGCCTGTATGGCCCCTTCCAACTCTATGATTCTATGATTCTATGATTCTAAAGGATGTATAGTAATCATGTGGCTCTTTTGGTTGATGTTAATTGAAAATGTGGCTTTCTGCAAGACACAGAATACTGGCAATAAATCATTGCTCACTCCTCTTTGCACCAAAACTCAGCAGTAATGCTATCTTTCAGAGAGATGGCCTAGTTCCATCTACATGATGGTAGGTTGGTGGCCAGAGAGGTTAAACGTTGTTCCAAAATAGAAAGATTGTCTAGACTACTTGTATAGAATAGCAAAATAATGTCCAGCTCTCACCACACTACTTGGATGAGGTCCATCACAGCTTCTGCAAATATTATCCCAACAATCTACCAAGTGTACAATCTATGAATCCACACGAGACCAGGTCAGACCAATGATCCATATCACACAATGCTGTATATTTTGTTCACTATGTTCTCAGACAGAGAAAAGTCCTTCTCAGTATCTGCTACTCTAAATTCTTTTAACTGGAGATGCCAGGGACTGAACTTAGAACTTTCTTTTCTGCTTGCTTATGGTCTAGCCTAGCACATAGCCTCCCACAGACAAGCATTTGTGTCCTGCAAAACTGGTTAGCTTTTCCCAGTATGCTTCCAGATGGGAAATTTTCCCACTCCTTCTGCCAAAGCTGAGACCAATGCCTGTGCCAAGACTGTACAGGTTTTGTTTGTCACTGACTTGCCTCCTTGTGTCAGAGAAAATATCCACATCAGCTACAGCGTTTCTTTTTTTTTTTTATGTGAAGGCCTCTATAAACCATAGGTGCAAGAGTAGAAAACAAAAAATGACATGCTTTCCTGTTAGAAGAAGCAGATAACAAAGCCAGCATCTCTTCCTAGAGGAAATACAAAACAGCAAAATGTGTCTTCAATCAGGATGCTGAAAGGTTAACAAAATCCCTACAGAAAACAGAGTGTCATTGACTAATATAATCTCAGGTTCCCGAGTCTGTATCAATTTGATGTGCTTCTATCCTGAGGTTAATCCAAAGTGAAGCTGTGTTCTTATCCTTACAGCTGATCGATCTCTCCCATTTCGGGGGAGGGGGGGTGTTCTGTAAACCATGTCTTTCCGTACACCCATCAGGCAAGCAAAAAGACAAAGAAAAAAAAGAAGGGGGGGATAAACTTGGCAAACACTGTTAGCCTAGGGAGAACATTAATCTTAATAGCAAGTTATAATTAGGGCCAAGATATACGAGTAGACAAAGCAATAAATAACTTTGAACCAGGAAGGCAGTTAGATTTAAAAACCATGGGGGAAAAATCAGTCAACACAAATTCCTTTGTAGGAGCTCTTTGGTGATGCACATGTTGACTAGGCCAATTTGAACAATCTCTCTTTTCCATTACTGTGGATAGGCTCAATGTTCTCTGGGCTCCATGATAAACCCAGAGTTTAGTATATTTCCCTGCACTGAGCCTCTACGAAAAAAGAGGATAGAGAACTATGACTGAGATAAATGTTCTGTGTGATCATGCGACAAGTGTGGCACCAGTTTCTAAATTCGGCATTCCAACATTTTCAGTTTTCATTAAAAAACATGAAACTACAACAGGTTTGTACAGCTCCTCACATGTAGAAATGAATAAACACACAAAGGGTGGATTGGCAAGTAGGCCTGTACCTGCAGAACTGCCTTCTAAAACCATGCATGGATTATCACATGTAGAGAAAGGACTGCAAATTCATTAACGTGTGTCCATGGTAGTTATTGGGGGAAGTGAAAGGGTTGGCAGCATATAAGCTAAGAGTTCCCTGAGTACATGTGTTAAATACCATCAAGTCACTTCTGACTTATGGCAACCCTATGAATTAGTGTCCTCCAAAATGTCCTATCATTATCAGCCAGATATTGCAAACTGAGAGAAATTGCTTCCTTTACAGAGTGAATCCATTTCTTTCATCTGTTGCCTTCAACCTTTTCAAGCATTATTGTCTTCTTATAATGTAACCATAGTATGAGAACCTCAGCTTAATTTAGTCATTTAGCTTTGAGGAGAAATCAAATCAGGTTTGATTGGATCTAGAATGTACATTTGTCTTTTGGGGAAGTCCATGGTATCTAATTTCAAATTAATCCAATTTCTTACTGTTAGGTGTTCCCTCAAAGTTTCTTGTTTGAGAACCTGTAGACCAAGGATGTAATTATTTAAGAGATAAGTAGAGGGTGCTTTTTCAATGATAATTTGACTAGACAGACAAACCATAGAAAGACATTTATTTAACAGAAAATAGCATTATTATTAGGGGTAAATAGCATTTTATTAGGGGTATGCAAACAAACAAACAAAAACCAGCACAGTGTTTTTCAGGTTGGGTATATTGAACAGACCCCCCCCCCCCACCCTGAAAAATACTGCTATTAGGATCCCGATATTCCCAAATCCAAATACCAGTATTTTTTCAGGTATTTTTTCAGCTTGGATTAATTGAAAATACACCCCTAGTAGAAATGTTTTTCAGTATATGAATTGAACTGCTTCTCAACTTTCTCTGTTACATTGGGGTTTCTCCAGTGAGAGTAACTACTTTATAGCTCAGTCTCCAGTAAAGTAAATTAATTCTGAGGGGGAGATTTGATTTCCTTTTCTCTAAACAGGTTACCTCAGAATGTTCAAGATACTCTTTTACCAGTACACAAAAGTTAGGAAAGCAGGCCAGGATGTTTGTTGGGCTCACTGAAACAAACTTTCTTCCCTAAGCCAACCCCAAACCCTAACTAAAAGCCAATTAAAAACCTGGCTAAGTTGATGCTCTTATCCTGAGACACAAAATCTCCTGCCTGAGAAAAGAAAGTTTTTCTTTGCCCCTCTTAAGGTGAAGCTAGCTCAACCTCTCCCATTTGGCAGAGTTCCGTGGGCTCTGAATAGCTGACAGTTATTAGGATTTGCATGAGGTCACAATCATAAGGATTGGTTCAGAACCCTGAGGATAAGTGGGTCTTTGGGAGATCAGGCATGCACACATTTTCAAAACATGTTTCCAGATCTAATGATTGTATAAAAGTGTCTTTACATATGAAAAAGCTTAAAACTTTCCTGCAGAAAACAGATCTGAATATTAAAAAAAATAGGGTTGGATATTGTTATGGTCCTAGTTCAAAACATTTATTCCAAAAATCAGATAGATTTACACTTAACTGTTGTACCCTCTCAGTTAACACTGGACACCTGCTGAGCCTGTGTTGATATTAGGATGTAACTACCAGTCATAGAGGGGTTTTGAGTGCTGATTTCAATCCTTATATCTCCCATTTCTGAATTTACCTGGCCCTGAACCAATAAAAGCTAGTTGATTTCTTTTCTTTCAAGTCAGTGATATTAAAAAGCAGATGAGCATCATTTGGCCATATGGCATTTAAGCAAAATAATCTCAAGGTTTATGTACTTTATGCAACATGATGGATAAGTGATGCATCATCTTGGCATCAGAGTTAAAGGAACTTGTCTTTTTTAAAAAAAGCAACATTTTAAACATAAAAATCTCAGAAGATCTTCAGCAAGGAAATGGAACACTCATGTCTGGAAAAGTCAGTGGTGCAGAACTAAAGGAAGCTCCTGCCAGCTGTTAGTAAACAAATCTAAAATGTGCCACAAACTGTATTTAATCATGCATCATAACTCAGCAGGAACATAAAAGTCAAGCAGGATAATAATTGTCATGGTATTTAGTGTTTCTCTATCTACAGGCATCAAAGTAACAGCACATGAAAGAGTTTTTAAAAGTTTGTTCAAATATATGAGTGCTAAGTACCCATCTGTCTTTTGTGTGGTGGGTGGACAGGGGGAATAATCCTGCCAATGGGAGGTCTGCAAATTCATTGAGATTCCTTATAATTTTTGAAAACATTCACTTCTTCTGAGCTTCAATTTGCCCCACGCAATAATACCCGGTTATAGAAGAGAGACCTAATTTTTTAAAGCCAAAACAGAAAAATTCCACTGCATTATATCTGAAAAAGAACAATTTCCATTTCATTTTATAATACATGTTGTGTAAATTGTACATTAATGTGTATATAATCATACGGTATATTCTGAAAGGGACAGAAGTACACTTGCCTGTTTGACAAAAATGACAGATATAGACTGATTATGCATGGTCTGGGGAAGGCGGGCTGGTGCCTGCATGCCAGCGAGGCTAATCTTCACTTACGCATGACGTTGGTGCTGTTCAGGCCTTCTCCTGGCCCTGGCCTGCGATAGGGACTCTGATGACCCATGGCAAGGGAATGCATATTCTTCCACATTTCCTGTCTTGCTGCAGCACCCAGAGGCTGGCTGGGGCAGGCCCACACCTATGGTGCCCATATAGGTCACAAATTGCCCCGTTCAGCTCCGTGGTGCTGTGGAGTCGAATGGGGTATTTCTACACCCACAAGATGGAATAGCTTCATGCCATCCAGCAACCTGTGGTGGGATCCCCATGTCCCCCTGCTCCCTTCTACTGCTACTGTGAGGCACAACAGAACTTTCCTGCCTCAGAGTTGTGCATGTGCACACACAACTCCAGGGTGGACTGTGTGTGCTGAGGGATTTTGTCCCCCTTGCATACATGGGAAGTGGCAGGACATGCCACTAGGAAATGCTGGCAGCCCAGCAGATCCAGCTGCATGCATAATCAGAGCAACTGAACAAATTCATGGCTCCATCAAAACCCTGCACAAAGATGTAGCACATCAGCTCTTGTTCTTCAAATCTAGTTTGTATGTTCAGGGAGGGTTGCTGTTTTGTTTTGTTTTCAATCAATGGGCTTTCAAACATGCAATCCATCATCTGTAATCTAAAATGGTAAAATACCGGAACACTATTGCCTCTTCATCTGAGATGTGTTTGAAGTTTGAAATGTATATAGAAATGAAAGTATCATCACAACTGAAATTAATTGCATTGCCAGCTTCTGTTCTTTAAGGTTCCCTAAACACCAATTAGTAGAAGATTATGTGTGTGTGTGTGTGTGTGTGTGTGTGTGTGTGTGTCTTTCTTGTTCTCTCTTGTCTAAATCTGCCACCTCCTGTCTGGGGTTTTTTAATCAGAAATAATCCAAAACTTTGCTCTTATATGGACTGAAAATAAAAAGAAAATAACTACTTTTGAAAAGCCAGCTATTTTAATACAGCGTAGCAGGATTTGGCACTTAGGGATTATTTCCAGATCCAGCATGTAAAATGGAAGCTGTAGGATCTTAATTGGAGTTCTTTCATAGCCTTCTATTAGATAGCCATTTTTATATGAATCACAATGAGAATGGCTTTTCTGCTAGCAGCATCTTATCTAAATATCTCTACCCTGAAAAGCTAAAGTTGCACAGACAATATCTGACTTCAGGAAATAAACATTTTCTCATAATTCTGGATCCATCCCAGGTCACAACAACTCAGTAGAAGATGTATTTGTACCTTAACAGATTTGGCTCCATTCTACTGACATTTCATTTCAACTAAAAAACTGCAGTCACAATTCTCAAAAGGATGGAAAGTAGTTATTGCCTGGCTTTGGCCATTTCCCCTTGCTCAATACTGAGAATATTACTGCAGTATCCCAGATATTCAGATTTCAAGGAACTTGTAAGGAAATCAATTGTGCAGAAAAGGAAAGGAATTGCTTGCATCTTGGATCTCCCACTGGCAGAGTCACTGTGAGTACAGGAATATATTTACATTCAAGCATGATGAAGCCTCATATTGCAGTCTCTTACAGGGTAAATAGTGTACGCTTGCATGTTTTTAAAAAACCCTTTATTCAGATACAAGGGTTACTCAGAGAGCACAGAGCTTGGAAACATATGGCATTTTGTTTTCTTCTCTGATGCCATCCTGTTTTGTGGAAAGCAGATAAACAGCACAACAGAATGAAACTATCACCTCTGACAAAAGCCTCAATTAGCGCCGCCACTTCTGCTACCTCAATGGTGTATCTGCTGCTTCTGGGTGGTTATGTGTCACACGGCTTTGGTGGTAACACATCTCAGGAAACATCTATAAGATGTTTATTTCTCACACTGATGCTGTTGGGGCCAAGCATTTGGATGGGTGTGAGGACTTCATTTGCAGAGCACAGTTTCCCCACCTTCCTCCTATGGCAGCCTGAAATGTGCCCTAAAATCCCGTTCCTGGTAGACAGGCCTTGGGGGAGCGTTTTGGGCTTACGTATGTAAAGAGGGGGAGAGTAGAATTATGCTGCATTAGCAGAAGTCCTTGCACTAAAGAAACATTAGTCAAGATCCAAACCACTATCTGCTACATCTCCCTCCCCCAAATTGCTTCTCTGTTTTCCATCATGCCAGACAGGCATGGGAAGTCGGGGTCTCAAACTACAACCACACCTGCATTCGTTTATTTTAAAATTCAGTTTTTTTTCTTTTCATTTCATAATGCTGTTGTCTTATTTGCTTCTTTTGATTTCAATGAGAAATTCATTCTCCCCCAGATTGTTAAGGTATCTTTCCAGCCATTTCAACCTAACAGCAAGGAGGGTACATGTCCACTGTTAGGCTGAAATGGCTATGAGCGATTTCACCAATACATTTTGCCTCCCCCCACATTTCAAATCATTTTCCAGCAAAATACTTATGCAATCATCAGCAATCCTGTTCCTCAGTACTCATGTACTGCCCAAGCTAAGCATTTAAAAAGAAAAGGATGTTTTTTTAGTAGGAACTTCCTGTTTGCCTCTAATATTTCTTTTTAGAAGATATTGTGGAATAATACATATTAGTTTTCCTGTTCAGTGTAATATTGGGGTCTTAATACTTTGGAAAGAAAATAGCCATGTGATGGTCTTTCAGGGAACAATAGCAAGACTTCAATATGCAGTGAACCTCAAAAAGTAGCTCCCTAATGCAGCCTTGTGTGCCATTTAAAGCTTTATGCAAAATGAAGAGATTTCCTCTATCTAGGTTTTAGTTTGTGAGGGAATAGTAGCCACTTGGTTAATGGGGCAAAAAGGTTCCATTTATTTCAAGCTTCCAGAGGGGTCAGAACCACATCCAAATGTTGGGGAATTAAACTAATTCTGCCTGCAACAAGAAATGAGAAAGGGCATGGCTTCATCATGGGGATGAAAAGGAAATGGACATGAGAGGTTTTTCATATATTCATATTTATTACAATATATACATACCTCACCCAGATTGCCAGCACCCTGAATGTTATGCCACTCATTCTCCATCAGATTGTTCAGGTATCTCCCTCCTGTGTGGGAGCAGGAAGAGGTGGGGTAACCTGCCCCAACTCAAACTCCAGCCTGCAGCTGATGCAGTCTCCAGTGCAGAAATGGTCCCAGAATTTCTAAGCAGATTTTCAAAAGTATTCCCATAGAAAGTGCATTGCATTTATCTAATCTCTGTAACAGTAAAGCATGAGTTACTGCCAATAGGTTTTCTATCTTCTAGGAAACAGCACATCTAGAGAACTAGTTTTAAATGGTAAAAGGTGCCCTTGTTTACAATGGTCATGCAGACAGCCAGTACTAAAGTTATACCCCCCAAGTATAACTTCTAAATATCTTTTCAATAACCTGCTTATTAACAAAAGTACACCGAAAGAGACACAGAAGTCACCATACAATGCATTCCAGATTTTGAGCAACAGGAACACCTCCAACCAACTTGACATGCTTCTGTGCCTTCTATATCACTCCCACAAATTTCAGTCTCTTCTTGCTGTTGGGTCTGAGGTCCTCATCCAAGGACCAAAGTGATCTCCCACACTGATTGCCCATTAATTACTAACCACCTAATTTGGGATCCAAGAGAAGCTAGAAAGAAACGCTATACAACCGGACAACAGAGTTCATACCTGGTTTCTTGCATATTGTAACAGTGCAGCTGGCATACTAGAAGCAGAAAGCCAAGCACTGAACACCAAAATATTATGCTGACACTAGCAATTCAGGAAGGAGAGGAAGAGCTCCATTTTCTCATATCTCTTTTAAAGCTTCTAAAATTGCTGAATGTCATCCACATAGTGCTAAAAAAGAGCAAACTTTTAACAAAGTGCTGAAATGAGAAAAGAGTGGAAGAAGTGCAAATTCAAAGCAAGTAACCCATTGGCCAAAAAAACTTGGCAATAATTCATCATAGATCACGGCCTAAAATTGCTTCTGCATTACGGATACATGCCTTCAGCTATCTGTATGGCTGCAGACTTGTATTACCATTTCATAAAGGGACAAGGCGGATGGCACAGGCTGGTTTTAATAGCAGGCCTGTTGAGATATCCCGTGGAGGTGAAAAAGTAGCTATTTGTGGGGAAATAATGGTGTGACCCTAGTGAAGTGCTTCTTTGTTCATCACATTCTCACAAAGCTTGAAGCTATATATAGGAAGAATGAAATTAATGGCGGTTGAAAAGTTCCCTGTTTGCAGAGAACTAGCTTGACGGGCTGCGACTGTCTGAAACAACACATTGTCTTCTGGCCATTCAGGCAGTAAACATTTCCCTCAATATTTATGTACAAATGACATGATTAAAGTAGAAATACGACACTTTTAGCAGGTGCATCAGTGTGGATGAAAAAATGACAGATAGATAGACAGGCAGGCAGGTGGATACAGAAGCCTTTATTGGCATTCAAGAACAAGATATACAAAATATACATAATAACATAGTTAAGATAAAACAGTGTTAATCAGTTTCATTAAGAACTTGGAATTGATTCTAAAAACATTACCTAAAAACACTGCAATACAAGAGGTTTGTGTTGGAGCAGAGCCATCAAACAGTCTGCTAACAATTGTTATCCAGTTCAGACTGAAAAGTGGACAATATATTGTTAATCAAAGAGTGATATGCAGAGAATTTAGGACAGACCAAAATAATACGGGGAAGAAGGTCTGGGGCCTTAACACGAATCCTAACTCTAACCCATGCAGACACAACCTCTCTGCTACAAGGATACAATTACACCTCCCTCAGAAAACTTCAGAAGGAAACGAGTTTGGCTGAGCAAGCATGGAAGCTTTCCTTTCTGAATAAGGTTCTATAGCGGCAAGATAGGGAGGAATCATTTTGTATGGTGGGATAATATTCCATACATGAGGAGAACAAGATAAAAAGGAATGGGAAGATAACATTTGAGCTTCAATATCCTTAATTCTCCTTGCAATTTACTTATAGATATTTTTCTCCTCAAGGCCTATCAGAGAGAGGGGGGGGGGGGTCTTGAATTCCTTGCTATGGAATATTGTGTTGACTTCTATTTCAGATGGTTGCAAAGTAGGGTAACGCCACTTTAAAGAGGACAATAGGTTTATCAACAAATAAAAGCCATGACAATTTAATAAGACACCTGTGTTCAGAGGCAATATATCAGTCTTAGTAAGAAGGGCAGTCTATAAATAAAGGAAATAAATAAATATACAGCAGGGAGCACTGCTTTTGTATTTTTCCTGGGGGCTTCCTAGATGCACCTCTCCTTGTCACATATTGGAAAGAGGATGCTAGACTAGAAAGACACAACATGCCATTTGCACTAAAATCAGAGCTGTAATGCCACACTGCAAATAGAATAATGAAAGTGTAGAATGCTCAAATATTCACAAGTAGTCATGTATGATTCTAACGTGTAGCTATTTCATACTAAATTACGATATCTTAAAATAATTTTTTTTAAGTGGTAAAGCTAGCACTATAAGCCAATGGTTCACAAACTGCAGTGGGCTTTGTCCTTAGTAGATGTTATAAACCAGTGCTTCTTAACCTGGGGGTTGGGACCTCTTTGGGGATCGAACGACCCTTTCACATGGGGTTTAGCAGGGCAAGCAGCTTGCCCGGGGGGTGCCATCCATACAACAGTATTGCAGGGTAGATCGAGACAGAGCAGTGGAAAAGAGTGAGATCAGCATGGAGGAACAGAACTGAACTAAGAAACCCCAAGGGGGGAAAAACAAACAATTTATATACAATCATGAACAATGGATCTTCATGCTATTGGTCAGTGTCAGTTTAATTTCTGTGAAAAAGCACTTAATAATTTTATGGTTGGGGGTCACCACAACATGAGGAACTGTATTAAAGGGTTGTGGCATTAGGAAGGTTGAGAACCACTGTTATAAACCATGGGAAACAAGCAAGTCTCTAACACAGGGGTAGCCATACTGTGGTTCTCCAGATGTCCAGGGACTACAATTCCCATGAGTCCCTGTCAGCCTAATAGGAATTGTAGTCCTTGGACATCTGAAGAGCCATAGTTTGGCCACCCCTGCTCTACTAACACTTTCTAGAAGTTTCCAACACCGGGGAGAAGGATTAAATCAATCAAATGCTTCTTGCTCCAAAGTCAGGACCAAAAGATACTCCATCCTTGGTAATGCTTCTTGGCTCCAAGTCATGCAAGAAATATGAAGATATTATCAAAACTCTTCCTCTTCCTTTTCTGCATGATCATCCATTTGGCTGACACAATGTAGTTCCAGCCTAAATCTCGGCCAGAATTCAGACTGAAATAGACTTAGACAATATGTATTATTCAAAAGCACCCAGAGCCACTGATCACTCCCTATAGGCAAGCAATAGATACTAGAAATGAATCTATGAATTACAGGGTTGGATGTCAGCAAAATATTGATGCACCCCACTCCATACAGCGAAATAAGGCAAAGCAGTTTCAATTGAAGTTTCACAACAGCTTCCTTAAGAGGGTGGCATGGCTCCTTCCTACTACACCATTAATTGTCTCTTGAAGACCACAGAGCAGCCTCTCTGTAACTTTTCATTATTCTTACAGATAGACAGGATAGAATGAGCAGATTGTAAAGTGAATAATCCCAAGTACTCCATCTATGTTCACAGGTGTCAACAGCTGAACTCCAATAAAAGAGGACAAGAAAATACTTGTGATAACGCTGCGGTAGATTCTGTCTATATGATGGCATCTAAATTGCAATAGATGTGAACACCAAGTACCCTGTTAAAGTGTGACAACATGGGTGACACAATCATCTCACCATCTGGCAGATGAGACTGCATGTATATAATGTTAGTGACAAAGAAAGGTTTCTTCAGTGCCATTATCAGCACAAATAGGTATCCAAGTGTGCTCTAATGTATTCTTGGTCAGGCACAGCATGAATCTTCTTTCAGGACTTAGGCTCAAGCCACTGTGCCAACTGCCTCACAGTTTACAACTCTCCAGTCTACAGAGTGCCTTTAGCTCGAGCTAGTAGTGGAGGGTATTAAGAAAAGTGCTCAAGAATGAGCAAAGTTTATTTCTAGCCTAACTCTGGGATCATACCCAGCCTGTTTCCCTTATTTAATATGGAGTCTCAAACACATACAATTCTCTCAAGTTGTTCACTACACCCTAAGTAGAGCCAAAATGTCCCAATATTTTCTGGAGACTAAATCGAGTAATTTCTCAAGTGCAGCGTAAGTACACTGATTCTGAGATTCAAGAATGAACAATATTACAGTAAAAATCATTAAAAATTCTGAATCTCTTTCAGTAGGGCAAAACTCCTCCTTACTCAATAGACAACCAGGCCTTAGGAATGCATACTGTGTTCTCTTCATGATTAAAACATTAAACATTCAGTTTTTGCTTTGTCTCAATCTAGAATTAAGAAGCAGCAGCAATTGAAAAGACAAGGGGTTACTAATAGGAATCTCCAGCTGGGAGAAGGTAAGACCTGATATAATACAATCATATGTACAATCTCAAAGTAAGACCACTTCATACTTTCAGAGTAAAAACAGGAGTTGATAAATAGACCGATTCTGGGTGAGGAATCTGCCCCTAGACAGCCTCTGGTTGTTGGCAGGTTTTAGAAATCCCTCCACATGATGTTGTCTGCATCCCAAGGCTGTCCAGGGGCTAGCTTGAGTTTTGGCCAGATTTGCCTTGAGATGAGGGAAGTTGCCAAAACTGGATTTGCCACTTGTTATCTCACTTACATCATGGAGCAATCAGGGGTAAGCCTTTGTGGAGGAAGAAACGTGCAACAGTCCCTGCAGTGTTTTGCCTGCTCTCACATATGCCGTCCCTTCTCCATTTACTGTTCCAATATATCTTTTGGTCCGCATTGCCGCAAAGCTACTTTGCATAAGTTAAAATATTTTTTTCTACAGTGTCCACAGTCTTTTTGGGATTGGGCAGGCAAAACACACTCCTGTTTGTGTTTTCTGGCAGAGGGGAATGAATGGGGAAATGGTGGGGATGCATGATGAAGCAGCCCTCTCCCAATCAGCTAGGCATCTTTGATTTTAAGCCTATTGTTTACACACAATCACTCTTTGGGGTCCAGTTACCATGTCCAGCCTCACACAACTCTACCCCCCAAAAAATAGAGCCTGAAACACTGCAAATCCCAAAAAGGGGGGGATGCTTTATCGTTGTGGCATTTCTTCATAGCAACACAGAAGTGTTGATTTTTTAAATTAAAAATGCATTTACATTGTGATGTTACTGCATAGCAACATGGAAGTGCACTTAAAAAAATTAATTGCGGGGTTCAGGGGGGATGGAAGTCTGAGTCTCCGAGACAACTTTTGTGCTTTGATTGGTGGTTTGCTGTGACTGACAAGCCGAGGAGCAGGGGGAGAAGTTTGACTTGTTTTCCCTTGCCGCCTCATTGGTGGAGGGAAAGGAGGTGGAGGGAAAACACAGGAGAAGTCTCCTGTGAGGAGAATTGCATTTACAAGCAGAGACACCACAAGTGTTGCACCTTCATGTGAAATCAGTCATAGTTTGCTCTTTTCAATATTTGCATTTTAAAAATCAATGTGAGGCCATTATTTGGCATCATTGGCACATGATTTTGCATATCCCAGGATGTGAAACTAAACTATTATTAGCATGGAGGCGGTAACACAACATTAGAGAACTGGTGACAGCTAGAGTAGGGCAACAACATATCCTTTCAGAAAATCTCCTGGGGGGCAATTATAAGTGTAGCAACTGCCTGATATATGAACAAATGTTGAAAATCTTGGTGCACACACATTCGAATTGTTCACACATCAGGTTAGACGATTTATTAATTAGCAAAAATGTCCTTGCAGTTTACTGTACATTGGAATATTTTCAAGACCTATGAAGGTTCAATGATGGAATACTTGACCAGGATCGAGAACTGTATCATGGAAGCTCCCCTTATCAATCCCTGGTTGGAACATGGACATACTCTCCAGGACTTTTCATTCTTTGGGTTAGAACAAATAACAGCGGGACCACATCAACAAATCGATATACACAGAAGACTTTTCCAAAGATAATATTATTACACCCACGTTTTTGATACTATGTCACCAAAGGGGTTGAATGCATTTTGGGATCTGTCCTGTTTCTTATGACATGATTTTTACATGGAATAGTGTGATCTGTATGGGTTAGATGCCCCTTACGGGACTGTTAATTATATTCAGCTGGGATATGCCTGCTTTGATTGTATGATATATTTTTAGAGAGCTTGTTGCAATGGTTAATTGAGACACTGTCTGGTATGCCAGAATGATCTCCACAAGAATAATGAGCTATATACAGATTGAAATTATAAGGTAAATATTAATTGTATGTTTTGTATAGAACTATAATAGGCTGGTTTGCATTATTGAGGTATTTATGGACTTTTTATTTAGATAGTTACACTGGATTTTGAATATATTGGGTGGTTTCCCACATTACATGGTAAAAGGTATGTTAACCTTTCAGGGAATGATGCCACAATTGTCATATGTATAGGATTTGTGTTTACTGATTTGTATAATTTTAATTGTTGAAGGTCTTTGTCATTAAGCCTTATAAAAGCCGTATTTGTGCTCTAGAATCTTAATAAAACAGCTTAAGGACTTTTCTAAGAATTGCCTATGTCTGTTTTTTGTGGTTCCATAGATACACATCATGGGGTCATGACAACTGGTGAACATAGCTGCTTTATTTCTTTTTTATTTCTTTATAATTTAATTTGTATACCCTCTGTAGCTCACATCTCTGGGCAGCGAACAACAGAACCAAAAGCTAACAATTCATTACAACAGACAATAAAACAGTATAAAAGTTTAAATTATCACTAAAAATACTGTTATCAGCACCAGTAATAGGTGGTTTCTGGTCTATAGATGTTTTGATTCCCTTACTATACTGGATTCTGTGTATGACATTGTCTGCTTAGTCCTGGTTCCATCTCTCTCCACTCCCTTTGCTGCAGATCTTCCTGACCATGGTTCTATACAGTCAAAAGCACCCTTGGATGACACACAGACAGGAAGATCTGCTTTTCTGCCTGATCTATTTTATGCTTAGTGCTACAGTGGGATAGAAATTGCCAATGCACTGCCAAAGAAAAGTTCCGCTGGTATACCTCAGTGCTGCGATCTTTTTTTCATCCTCCACCTGCCAGGAGCAAAGTTGTACAGCGAGACAAAAGTGGTGTGTAGGCAGCCCTGGCATAATTATGCCTTCCTCTTAGAGTGTGGACTCTATGACATTGTACCCAATGAGGTCCTCTGTCTTCCCAAGCTCTGTCCCCAAATCTCCAAGAGTTTCCCAATATGGATTTTTCATACATGTTTTCCATCCCTCACTCGAGTCTAGGTTTATACTGAGCAAACAGTCTTGTCCCATACAAGCATTCGTGTAATAGAAGAAGAAGAAGAGTTGGTTCTTATATGCCACTTTTCTCTACCCGAAGGAGGCTTACAGTCGCCTTCCCTTTCCTCTCCCCACAACAGACACCCTGTGAGGTGGTTGAGGCTAAGAGAGCCCTGATTTCACTGCTCGGTCAGAACAGTTTTATCAGTGCTGTGGTGAGTCCAAGGTCACCAGCTGGCTGCATGTGGGGGAGTGAGGAATTGAACCAGGCATGCCATATTAGAAGTCCACACTCACAACCACTACACCAAACTGGCTCTCAATAGCTTATAAGGACATAAGAACAAAGAGAGGGCTTTACCCACTGCTGTACCTCTGAGCCCATATTTGTTGAAATGCATGGGAATAACAACCAACTTAAATTCATTCTGCATCTAGAAAGCTCTGGGACCCTGCTATAAGCTGTTTCTGTCTTGCTGCTACAGATGGTTTACTGTTTCTCACTAAACTCCAATATTCTTTTGGAAAATTCATGGCAGCTTAAGATGTATGAAGCAGATATAAAGTTGTAGCAGCTACATGCCCTAAAACAGATGGAAGATCTTAAGCAGTTCTTTAGTTAAATCTTTATACTTGTGTCCTCTGACCTATGTTATCTTTTATTCTCACACATGCTTTAATCTGTCATAGATTGTCAAAAGCCTGGAGAAAATATATGTTCTGTCCCTTTAATATAGACTTAATTTATAGGAAAGGGTAGGTGAAACATTTCATGGTATAGAGAAAAAGAAAGGGGCAGTCTGTTGACAAACTTTATCTGGCCTACTTGGAGATGTGAAGCCCTGATGGGGGTGGGACTAGAAAACTTCGGGAGAAAACAGTGTTTTTATTTTGGTCCCCCCCTCCCACTTTTCCGATGGGAAAAATAGGAATCTAGAAGAGTACTGAAATAAACTCCTATTACATACTTTGTCTTTTATAATGAGTAAAATGCTTTTGAAGATAAGATGGCTATGCTGTACACATATACAGCTCTTAAATCCAATATGCATTTCTGCACTTAGGATAATACATACTCTTCATGACGAGAGCATGCAGGATTTTCCTTGTTTTTCAATAGTCTTCTGTTGTCTTTCTGACCTAAGGTGGATGATTTTATTCACCTCTTCCTCAAACCACTATGATACATGTCACTAGCTTATTGCCCTACCTTGCAGATAGGACAAAAAAGATCAGAAGGAGGCGAGGCAGAAACTGCACCAAAGTTAAAATTTCATTGATGATTTAGTCCTCTCCCTAATATTGCCATAAGTTAAGTTAGAAATCAGTTCCTGGGCTGCCCTGCTGGGCTGCACTCAGGTTTCATTGGCTAAGAAGCTGAGACCAAACTGTTAGGCTACTTCTGAGCCCAACATCCAGTCCACAGAATTAGAAACCAGGGTAGACAGTTCACCAAGGGATATGGGCAGGGGTGCAGAGTCAAGAGACAGGCTGGGGTAAAATGCTGGAGAAAGTTCCAAATCCGTACCATGATCATGGAGGCAAGGAGCAGAGTCAAGAGCTGAACTGGAGTTAGGAGTCAGGAACAGAGTCAAGAACTCAAACCAAAGTCAGAAGCCAGGAAAAAAGTTGAGAGCCAAGCCAAGGTTGGGAACCAGGAATGAAGTAAAGAGTCAAGCCAAAATCAGGATCCACCAAGCAGAACTTAACTGCAGCAACCAGCAACATCGTATGTCTAGGCAGATGGGCAGGGAATGCACACGTTGCACGCGTGGACAGGTTTGCCCCAAGCCCATTCTTAAATATACCTTGGCTGGGTGGAAAAGTCATCCACCAAAGGATTTGCAGCTGTGCTTAATTGTCACCTGAAGGGCTGTCAGCTGTGTGCCATCTGACTGACAGTGCACTGCCAGCTGGGCCAATCTTCTGACAATTGCCAGGTTGGCTCACCTTCACCTCCTTTGGCATTCTGGCAGCTCTTTGGGGCTAAAGGGACCCTTCTACCAAGGTCCTGGTGGTGTAGGCACAAAGAGCTAGGTTGACTCCTGGCTGGGACCAGGCAGCTCCTTGTCCCGGGAGTCTGGCTAGTCCCGAATCCCAGCCAGATCTGTGACATCAGGCTCCTGTGGAGGGTGATGCACTTGGCTCAGGCTTAGCTGAGTCAGTTGCAGCCTTCAGAATGCCCCCCGGGGGGGGAGGTTGGGACATGCGGGCATGACAGTTTCCCTGAAGAAAATGGCTGCTTTGGAGGGGGACTCTAGGGATTGTATCCCACTGTGGTCCTTGTCCTTCTCAAACATTCAGGAGTTTCTCTGCCTGAATCTGGCAACCCTACTGACAACAGTCAAGTGGATTTCTACTTAGTACAAAAATTAATCTTCAAAGAAAGTCATTGGAAATCAGACATCCTTTATAATACTAATATCTCGTTTTTCTTATGTATGAACTATAGGGTGGTCATTTTTTAACCTATTGTAGATAAAAGCTAAAGGAACTTTAGTTAATAGTATCTTAATCTCTGAACATTACCACTCATTAAATATAATTTAAACCTCTCATATTTACCTTTTGCGCAAATTTAATGCCATATATAGTTTGTTTAAGATCAAGCCAGAGTCAAGAAAACAAATTCAACTACATGTGCAGCTGAAAATTTACAACTAACACTGCAATCCTGGTGATGCTTTCCTGACATGAGACTATTTCTATCAATAGTGGACGTCACTTTTGAATAGACCTGCCTGCAATTGCTTCCTAAGCCCTTTCTTCAGCTGGGCTTCATCACTTCAAGACAATCATGGATTCACAAAGAAATTAACTAGATAAACTATGTCTTTCCAGAGAGATAATTTTCCTCCTGGCATTCACTTAACATTCTGAAATTGAACAAGCTTTGCAATCTGCAATACCAGATATCATGCTGAAGTTTTCTTTAGAATTCATGCACCATGTAAAAATGTGAAGAGCCATGATGCTTATCTAAACAACTGTAATGCAAACCCCCACAAAAAGAATAGAACATTAGTTTTAAAAAGTCATATTATAAATAACACAGACATTCTTTCTTGTTGCTCTAAGTGGATTTCCTTTCTTTTTCCTTTCCCTAAATTAATTATATGTCTTCTGGTTCAAAGAAATTCCAGTTTGGTGATGGTGTTCTAGTTGCCTAAGGGTTGAGGAAAACATTCATGCAAGCAATTCTGATGCATCACATCCAGATTATTCTCTTCTTATTAAATGAAATATTATTTGGGAAAGACTCCTTTGCTTTGTTCTTGAGTCTACAGCAAAAGAGCTATCAAGTCATAGATGAACAAGAAGCTATAACTAACAAAAATCCTTCCATATAATAATTTCATACATACTTAGTGACAATATTGTTTTTAGCTGTTGTAAAAGATCTTCATGCTGTGGCAGTGGGGGAAAATTCATTGCACTCTTACTAACACTCTTGTGGAGTACCATAGGGTGCCATTCTCTTCCCACATTGTTTAACATCTATATGCTTCCTCTGGCCCAGCTGATCTGGAGCTCTCTCTCTCTCTCTCTCTCTCTCTCTCTCTCTCTCTCTCAGACACACACACACACACACACACACACAGAAACATTTGCTGGATATTTGGAAGCAGTGATGGTCTGGCTCAAACAGAGTTGCCTAAACCTTTCCAAGACAGAGGATTTGTGGCTGGGTCAGAAAGGGTCAGATAAGGAAGCATATCTCCCCTCCCTAGATGGGGTACAACTGGAGATCTAGCCTGTCGCCAGGAACTTGGAGGTAACCTTTGATACCTCCTTGTCAATGGAGGCACAGGTCACTAGAGTACCCCAATTAACATTTTTCCATCTGTGCCAACTGATGCTACTAGCACCCTATCTGGCCCTGTAACACTTGGCTACAGTGACCCATGTGATGGTCACCACCAGGGTGGATTTCTGCAATTCATTGTATACAGGTCTTCCCTTGGTCATGACCCAGAAGTTACAACTGGTGCAGAATATGGCTGTTAGGATCCTCACAAGAACACCTTGGAGGGCCCATATTTAGCCAGTGCTAAGACAACTGCATTGGTGTTCCAGATCAAATTCAAGGTTTTGGTTTTGACCTTAAAGGCCCTCTACAGTCTGGGTCCAACATAGCTGAGGGACTGCTTATATCTCTATGCCTCCCCTACATCTCTTTGCTGTGCGGATACTAATAAACTGGTAATCTCTGGTCTGAATGAAGTGCACCTGGCCTCAACCAGGGCCAGGGCCCTTTTGGTCTTGCTCCCTACCTGATAGAATGAGCTCCTGGATGAGCTAAGGGCCCTATCAGAGCTATCACAGTTCCACAGGGCCTGAAAGCTGGAACTCTTCCACCAGGTGTTTGGTTGAGGCTAGGGCAGGAAGGTCTTTGGGTCCCCCCCCCCACACACACACTTTATGGCTTGACACCTTAGACATCCTACATCTTCCATTCACCCACTCAAAGCATAGGGTCTGGCAATGAGGAGGTTCATGGAGCCAGGGGAAGAGAATTGTTAGAGATGAATCTATGCAGCTGTATTGTATCCTATAATAATTATGGGATCTTATTGTTTTATAGTATTGTAATCTATGCATTTCTTATGTTTAAATTGCAAGCCGCCACAAGCTGGCCTTTGGCCAAGAGCAGCAGGTAACAAACTGAAATATACCATATTTGCTGGTGTATAAGACGATTTCCCTCCCCTAAAAAACATGCCTCCAAGTGGGGGGGTCGTCTTATACGCCAGGTGCACTTCAGTTGGGATAGACATAGCTGCCCATAGTAGCCTTGGTGACCAGAATTAAGGGACGCCAGGCGGAGGCGGCAGCGGCAGAGGCGGAGGCAGAGGTGGCGGCACCCCCCCCCACTGGGCTCACCAACTCTGCTGCTGTCTTGTGAACTCCTCCCGGCTCGGAACTCGCTGGGCCCAGCAAACTTGTGCCTGCGTGCACGCCCCACCTTGCCGCGGCAGCAACGGGCCCTCTCTCACACAGAAGACTCTGAAGCGGGAGGGGGAGAGAGAAAGAGAAAGCTCCCAAAGGGCCAGGCGAGCGAGTTGCGAAGGAGTGACGAAGGAGGAGGATGCTGGGGGGGGAGGTGCCAGCCTCTGCTCCTGCTTCCTTTCACGGTTTCTGAAGCTGCCCTCTTTCAGGAAGAGAGCAAAACTTGGCGCGCAGGGAACACTAATCCTTGTTCTGCCCTCCGCTCGCTTGCTCGCTCCCTCTTTGTTTGCAGTTGTAATCAGAGGATGCTGTTTCAGTTCAATGCACAGAGGTGCCGCCGTCCACAAAAGCAGCCTCAACTTGCGAGAGAGAGAGAGAGAGAGAGAGAGAGAGAGAGAGAGAGAGAGAGAGAGAGAGAGAGAGAGAGAGAGAGAGAGAGAGAGTTACCCCCTTCCTCTCGCCTTTTCTGGGGGAAGGGAGGTACAGTAATCACTAATCCGAGCATACTTTTTTGCTTTTTTAATGGCTCTCTCTCTTTCTCTCTCTCTCCTCCCCCCTTCTGATGCTCTTTTACATTTTATTTGGTGTGTGGAAGGTGTGTGGAAGAGGGGGTAGTCTTATACGTCGAGTATATAACAAACTCTATATTTTGAGTGAAAATGTTGGGGGTCGTCTTATACGCCCAGTCGTCTTATACGCCGGCAAATACGGTAAATAAATATAAATAAGTAAATAAAACTGGAGAAACCAAGTACTACCTTAAGGTTGTAGAATAAGATTATTCAGAAAGCTACCAAAGAACTATTGACATATGCAATCATAGAGAAACAGTGTTTTCAATATGGAACATTTTTTTTAATTCATGTGTTTTATACATTGGCTTAACATTATAATTTTTTCTATTAATCATCTTTCACTATATTACTTTGTGGCATGTTAGTTGTTTAGCTCTCTTAGATTTGGTTAGATTTGTCAAGGGACACATTTTGGTGATGTGGTAATTAAGATTTGAACAGATGTCAGCATTAATAAGAGACACAAATGAGGTGCAGGGAGATAAATGCACTGTTTTAACTATGCTGGCGAGTTTGCCATTCCTAATAGCTGTGAATGGCACAGATTCAACAACCCTTTGGTTGAAAGAGTTTTTGGCATACTCTCCTGAAATTAAGCTTATGGATACTAGTAGCTAACTATAGAATATAAACAAATAAATATAAGGAGGGGGGAACATAAGCAGAAAAGTGGACTTCCATTTTGGCAAGCAAACTCCAGAAAAAAATGGAGCACAAAAACAAAACCACTGATGCATTTAAATTTGGGGATAGCAGTAATGTCTCATTATAAGGCAATTATAGAAGGACTTTTCCCCATTAGATAATTTCTAATATTCTGCAGCGCCTTCATCATTAACACATATCACTGTGAAATGGTTCTGTCATTATAAGTTTCACAGACTTCCTGCCTAATATTAAAAACAAAGGACACAATGTGTTTATTTCACCACTTCACCTTGGGAAACAGTCTCATAACGACATGACCTGATTTTATTTCTATGTTATCTTGCTTTTTCTTATCTACCCTCAAACCAAGTATGACTTTCTTGCCTCATTCTTCCCACAGCACTCTAAAATGCTTCCCAAACTCTGAGCAGAAACAGAAATCCTTGTGCCCGCAGAAATGTATGTCTGGGCAGAATCCTTTAAGTGGAGAATTTCTTCCCCATACGCAATTATAATGGCTCTCGAGCATGCAGTTTCAGAATTTCCTATCAATCATGGTGGAGATCTACTGCTGTCCTTTCATTGCTATGAATTTGCTCTGGCTCTCACATATTTCAGGTGATAGCTATACATAAGAGAGAGCAAGTTATAATGCATATGACATTTATTCCTCCAGTGTCTGTATACAAGGGAGGTATAAGATGCTCTATTTTACAACATACCACTTCTCCCAGGCTTTTAAAATAAAAAATATGATAAGATTCCAATGATCATCCTGAAAGCTACGCAAAATACTTTGATCAACCTTAGCCACTCATGAGAACAGAAGTTTCTCAATTGTACTCTTTCAGAACGTGATAAATATACTGTAGTGGGACTTGGAGATATCTGCCTAGATATGCAACTACCCAGTTGCCAATGGATACAGAAAAGTTCTTTTCAGGTGGATATCCATGTTGATCTGAAGTGAGACAGCAAGAAGTGATCTGAAGTGGAACAGCAAGGTCCAGCACCACCTTAAAGAACAGCTAAATACTATTTATTTTTATTTTATTTTATATATTATTGGTTTTGTAGACCACCCTATCCCACAAGTATGCTTGGGGTGGTTTACATCATAAACCATAAAATGCAGTACATTATTAAAATTACAGTTAAAACAATAATAAAACCTTGCAGTTCCTTAGGTAGTTCCATCAGGGTACGGATCTCAATTGGTAGCTCATTTCATCAGGCTGGGGGCATGGCTGAAAAGACCCTGATCCTGGCTGAGGCATGAAAAACTTTTTTAGGCTGGGGACCACTGACATATCGGTATTTGAAGATCTTAAAATTCTTCTGGGGGCATGCTGGGAAAGGCAATCCCTTAGATAAGCAGGGCTAATAAGGTTAAACCCAAAACCTTAAACTTGATCTGGAATTCAATGGGGAACCAAGGCAGGGCATGTTATGTTTGAGGGCATGTCATGTATGGACCCTCCACAGTGTCCTAGTAAGGACCTGAACAGCTGTATTCTGCACCAGCTGCAGTTCCCATGTCAAGGATAGGGTAGGCCCGCACAAAGCAAGTTACAGTAATTTAAAAGTATCGGGTCCAGTTTTCAATTTTCAGTGATCTGGATGAAGGGGTAGAGGGAATGCTCATTAAATTTGCAGATGACACCAAACTGGGTAGAATAGCAAATGCCCCAGAGGAGGAGGAGGAGGAGGAGGAGGAGGTCAGGGAATGGTTCCTCTTGGTAGCAGAGGATAGAACCCACAGTAATGGGTTTAAACTATGTAATATATACAATATCACTGGTTAGATATCGAGGGGGAAATCAAATTAATAGTATTTCAGCAGTGGAATAGGCTGCCTAAGGAAGTGGTGAATTCCCCCTCACTGGCAGTCTTTAAGTAGCAGCTGAACAGATCCTTATCATGGATACTCTACACTGATTTTGCAACAAATAGGGGCTGGACAAGATCGCCTGTATGGCCCCTTCCAACTCTGATTTAATGATTCTCCTGGAACACGGAAGTACATTATGACAAGGGTGAAGCACCTTGCCTTGCTGCTTTATTACAAGGAAAGAAGAATTCTTTCTGACAGTATACTTCAATGGAATTTTTAAAATACTGAATTTCATAATACTCAGTCATAATTCACATAGCCCATATTCTTGTGTTGCTTTCTGGAACCATCCCCTACTTAGTACAAAATAATTCTCCCTCCTATTTTTACAGCTTTTAAATAATCTCTTTTTTTCCTTCTGTGGTATTCATTATTTATTGTTCACTTGTACTTTAAGTTGCTTTAACGCTGTGAGCCATGTAGAACATTTTTAATGAAAAGAATGAAGAGAATAATTGTTTGGAGCCATTTGCAGACTGGCACCAGCATCTAAAAAGACTATAGATCCCCAAGACATACTAAAAAACCATGAATTCTGGATAACCCCAGGATAGACTGATCTATCTTGGAGACTAACCAGGGTCAGCTCCAGTTAATATTTGGAAGAGAGCCCATCAGGGAATAACCAGGGTCATTATGCTGAGGGAGGCAATGGTAAACCACCTCTGAACACCTTTGTATTGAAACCCTATTTATTTATTTATTTATTTATTTATTTATCTAGTTTTTTATACTACCCTTCCATACGGATCTGGGCAGTTTACATAAAACATTGTAGAACATCTACATAGAACATAGAACAATATAACAATCATGATATAACAGAACAGTATTTTAACAGAGCAATAACGCTGACAATCAATTTTTCACTGGGGGGGGGGAACCTGTAGAATCAGTGGGCCTCAAGCAAATGCCTGGTGGAGGAGCTCCCTTTTGCAGGCCCTGCAGAATTGTGGAAGTTCAGGCAGGGCCCTGATCTCTTCAGAGAGCGTGTTCCACCAGGATCGAAAATGCTCTGGCCCTTGTTGAGGTCCAACGTGTTTCTTTGGGGCCAGGGATTCAATTGGAGGTGGCGGAGTGTAAAGCTCTAATGGGGGTATAGGCAGGGAGGTGGTCTCTCAGATACATTGAGCCCAGACCACGTAAGGCTTTAAAGGTGATTACCAAAACCTTAAACTTAATCCTGAATTCAACTGGGAGCCAGCCAAGTTGTTGGAGTACCGGCTGGATGTGGGATCTCTATGATGTCTTCATGAGAATCCTGGCCGCGGCATTCTGCACCAGTTGTAGTTTCTGGATCAAGGATGAGGGTAGGCCTGTGTACAGCAAGTTGCAGAAGTCCAGTCTAGAGGTGACCATCACATGGATCACTGTGGCTAGGTACTCTGGATCCAGGTAGGGTGACAGTAGTTTGGCTTCACAGAGGTGGTAAAATGCCACCCATGCTACCTTTGTGACCTGGGCTTCCATTGTAAGGGAAGCATCCAGGATCATGCCCAGGTTCCAGGCAAAGTGAGTCGCTAAGAGCTGCACATCATCCTGGGTGGGCAGGCACACTTCCTCCCATAGTCTCTTCCTACCCAACCAACAAGACCTCCATCTTTGCATGGTTGAGCTTCAGATGACTCTGCTTGATCCATTTCATCACTGCTTTCTGGCATCTGGCTAAGGATTCTGGGGGAGAGTCAGGGTGGTCATCCATCATAAGGAAGAGCTAAAGGGACGTCATAAGTTGGTTTCTATTTGAAGGCAAAAAAAAAAATCATCTTCTTCCCCCCACCTTCCTCTACAGAGCAGATGAGGAAACAGAGCAAGAGGAAACAACAGCCCGTACTAATATCAAGCTATTCTGCTCTAGAATATTTCAGGATGCATTCTATTTGTGGTAGCAAATATTTCCATAAGCCTCACTTTCCTTTTGAGAAGATGCATAAAGCTGATCCCCACCTTCTACGCGAATCGGCATGGCTTGATATAATTTAATGACCGACCATAGTCTAATAAACCTCTGTATGATAGCTATTGTAAAGATCAGTTTTGTAAAAATAATAGATGTTAATTTAAAGCAACAAACTTAGGTGTTGAGTGATTTATAAGGGCTTCAGAGGAACTCAGACTGTTGCCTACAAAAAGTGAAACAATATTATACCTGTCAGTCTACTAGATTTCGCAGGTAACTTTTTCATCTTCATCTTACAGACAGTAATGCTAAATTGCATACAAAATACATGGATAGCTGGCAGTGAACTGAACTTTCTCTTGATTAGATAATTTAAATCCCATGCATCTAAAAACTAACAAAAGCCCCACAAATCATAACACTTCCAGCAATTTTTGAAAGCTGTCAAACTTTATGACGTAGGACATCTGTTGGCAATTAATTGCATTACTAAGAAACATGTTTGATTTTGCTTTCTATGCTGCTTTGAGCAGTTTAGCTAAAGGGTCTAGTTTTGTGCTTTGGGCTGCCTTTTTTTAAAGCTATTTCCTTCTCCCTAACCTCCTTCCTTCACTCATATGTCTTCTCATTCAACAATTATCAGTATGTTAAAAACCTACAGCCACACAACAAGAACATAAGAGCTCGGCTGTATCAGATCAATTAATCTAGCATTCTGTCCCACCCAGTGGCCAACCAGTTCCTCTGGAGATCCAACCACTTGGAATAGAGTCTGAGGCCTTCCCCTTGACAATGCTTCCTTGCATTCAGAGGTTGATTGCCTCTGTATGTGTGCTCCCTTTAGTTATCATGGCTAGTAGTCATTGATATACCCATCTTCCATGAGTCTGTCTAATCTTCTTTTAAAGCTGCTTAAACTGGTGACCTTTATTACATGCACTACATTGTCTGTCAGTAAATAGAACAAACTGGCTTCTTGGAAATCAGTCTGGTGGCTATTTCAGAACTGGAAAAGGTTACTGTAATACATTAGAGATATTTTCAACCACTGATGAATTAGTACTCATATTTGGATACCTTCTAGTCTCCCACAAGGCAGATTATGGATATAGTATTTGTTTCTTCACATTTCTTTTATTCTCTCTTGGTTATTATTGTAAATATGCTTTCAATTTTAAGTGACTTAGAGGATTGTTTTGGGAGATCATTCCAGCTTCTCGGGACTCCATTGTATACTGACAAAACTTCACTCTCAGCAAAGGTGGTAATTATATCCCTTTAGCACTTCTTGTTCCTTTTCTGTTCCAGTTCAGCTCTGTAGCCCCAAAATGTCTTTTATTCAGTTTTACCTTTTACTGGTTCTCCTGACAGAAAATGCAAACAAGTTAGTTTATCTCAATTTCAACAAAATCAATAGTTATGGACTGGTACTTGTACTCCCAACAATATCATATCAAAAAAGGTGCACATCATCTAACTAAACATATCCCAGTAAAAAAATATATTGAAATTCCCAATTTCAACACGGACATAAAAACAGGAAGGAAATCAATAAGAAAAAAATGCTTTGGGGTCAATCTTTTTAATTATTATTCAGGCTAATTAGGCTCTGATATTTGTGTCATTTCATGAAACAGAGAACTTTTATGTTCCTGGCATGGCCTTAAGTGTTTTATACATGGCTTAGAATAACAAGGTAAGGCAAGAGCATGTACAAGTGTGTTAAGAGTCCTATTACTACACTTTCAGTGCTTCTTGAGTACAGGAAAGTCATCCTTCTGGGGTAGATACTGGAAGTACAGAAAGGGCTACAACTCCGTACTTTAAACAAGCTATATTTGGATCATAACTAAAGATTAAAGTGGTACTGTCCACCAGAGTACAATATTTTTGTCCTCTTGACTATTTCAGAAAGTCCTACCAGTTTCTATGATTCCCTAGAATGAAGCAGGTAAAATATGTTATTACAGGTATCCAGTATATGCTTATAGAAGGTCATTTAATAAGGTGACCAGATTGTCCCACTTTTGGAGGGACATCTGGGGGTACCTGGCAAATTGTACTTATGAAATTAAAAATATATATACTACAATACTATTTTTATGTTCTATGTGTTCTATGAAATTTTTGTTGCTCCATATAGACCACATTTTAATCAAGACCCCCCCCCCGGTCAATGGTGTCCTGCTTTACCAATGTTAAAATCTGGTCACCTTATCATTTAAGTCCCATTAGAAATATGACATTTTAGGTCTCTGAGAAGGCTACACAATTAAACACCTGTGCCCCACAGCAAACTCTGCAACCTGGAATTTGCAAAAAAAAAAAAAAAAAAAGGACAACAGAGATTCCTGCTATTTCATGCTGGTGGGATCAGTTCTACAGCTCCTTTCTTTCCTCTGCCTGGGGCTTCTGGAAGGGTTTCCCAGAACTTTTACATTCTCCCCCCACTCTCTTTCAGGAGCTGGAAAGTCTCCCTTTCATCAGCATGTTCAGCAAATGTAAAGAAGAACAGTAATCATGTCCAACTTTCACAATGCATTACTATTGGGATCCTGCTAAAGTCTCTTTGAAACCTATATGGGAATTTTAAGAGAGACAAACCATAACTTCTCAGCAACAGCATTCCTGACAATAGGAAGAGCATGGCTGTATATAAAATTACTATAAAAAGATCATATGGACAGTACTTGAAGGATGTAGCAGAATGGATCCCCACTTCTTTCTGTCTGCAAAATGAATTGTGGCTTTTCTTTTCCCTCCACAGCCTCCACTGCTCCCCCAAAAGATGTTCATATGGAGAGAAGGCTACAGGCCGAGGCAGAAAGATCTGTTCCACAAAGCCAGTGCATGTGTGGTTCATAAGATCCAACTCTTTGTCTTGCCAAAGATATCCACAAGACAAGTGAGATTTTTCCTTGAAATTGCATGCAGACTCTGATCCAACAAAATGCACCAACAATGAACAGATTTGAGTGTATTTAACTGTATCTGTAGAATAATAAGACATACCTTCTATGAGCTTATTTCAGAGTTTAACCACAGTTAAAGATACTACAAAACATTTCTGAACTTGCATCGCAATTTTATTTTCAACAGTGAGGCCACTGGCACTAACAAATTACTATATATGCTCCTCATTACAGCTTAAAATTGAAGGCTCCCACAATGTCAGAGCTGATCAAACCTCTTCCAGAGCCTTTTTATTTCTTGCGACAAGTGCCACAGGCTAATTCAGAGCTCTGCTCTTTTTGTTTGTGATTCTTGTTAGTTCAAAAGGAAAACCAGGATATCCATCCTAGTCACTATCCTTTCAAAAGGAAATTAAATCTTACTTTTAATCTGAATAGCCTTGCGCGCCCTTCAGAGTAAACAAGGACTTGAATATTTCATTTTGCAGGGATTTCAATAGCTAGGGCAGGAGGAAGCCAACTTACGTTATTGGTGTTATATGGTAATATAAGGATAGGTATCTATTCTGCCATATAGAGCTCATAGTTGGCTCTTACGTCAGTGAGTTCTGAGTCAACATATGCTTGGTTTCAATGGTTTTGATGTAACTGATTTATTACCCAAAATATCTGGATGTAGCTTGAAACTATCATGTAACACAGAAGGCAGGCTTGACCAGAATGCATACTCATAGCATGAAGAATTTTCCTTTCCCAAAACTGGTTTTAGAATTTTTTTTAAGACATCCAGGAGGAAGAATTCTAGTGAACTCAAAACCTTGCATAGTTATGTGTTGTTGGTTAAAGCTAACAAAAGGTAATCCCTGGCCCCAAAGATACCTGCCTGGCCTCTATCAAGGGGACTATTGTGTAGGCTTTGGTCACTTGATCCCCGTTTGCAAAGACTGTAAGGATCAAGTGATACTATTAGACATATATTGGAAGAAATAACCTAGAACTGGTATTATTAAAGAAAATACAAGGATCATTGTAGAAGACTGTATTGGGTGAAAACGATGCATAGTTTCTTGGGCTCACTTTGACTCTTTGGTGAAGAACCAACAAACATTTGGCACAGTGCCATCGTCAGCTTGTTTATATTGTGTGACTTCAATCAAAGCAAGGGTCTTTTCAGCCCTGGCCTCAACCTGGTGGGATGAATTGCCTGTGATGGAGCTATCACAGTTCCAGAGGGCCTGTGAAACAGCACTCTTCTGCCATGCCTATGGCTGAGGCCACGGTGTTTTAACTTTGTATGGGCTTCCTTCCTTTCCTCTCTGTTTCCCTTCTCTCTTTCCTCTACTGGCACATATTACCAACATTGCAGGCCATGGAAGATATCTGTGGGAGGGGGTGGAGGCTCGGTTATAGCTAACAGTTAATAGTTAATTTTAATACTTTATACCACTATAATTTTTTTCTTACTGTTTTGAACCTCCTCAAACCCGTTAATGGACATCACTGATTCAGTGTATTGATTCGAGTTTGGCCGATTCAGGAACCTGGAACAAATTCATTTGAAACAAAGGGGATCAAGCTGTTTGGCAGGGGGTTTAAATGTCTCCACACAGATGAGGCTCTGCACAGCCTGGGAGGGGTCTACAGGAAGACATGTAAAGACTCCAGCTCTTAAACCCTCCATCCAGCCTTCCCAGGCAGTGGAGAGCAAGCCACTTGGGAAGGGTCGGGGGAGGGGAAGAGGTATTTGAAGAGCCAACAAACAGCAGATCCTTTAGGACTCTCTCCCCCTTGCCAGACTGCAGCAAGTGGGCTGTCAACAGTCCAGGAAGGGTCCAGGGGGGGTTTTAAAGACCCTGCCAAACAGCTGATTCTTGGTATCAGCTGTTCGGCAGATCCTTCTCAATGCCTGAATCTCAAACCAGCGGAATCAAGTTCAAATCAATTTTTGCTTCTGTGATTCAGCTGGTTTAAATTAATGAGATATTTGATATTTGGAGAAAAGGAGGAGGAGAGGGGATATGATAGCCCTCTAAGTATTTGAAAGGTTGTCACTTGGAGGAGGGCAGGATGCTGTTCCCATTGGCTGCAGAGGAAAGGACACGCAGTAATGGGTTTAAACTACAAGTACAACGATATAGGCTAGTAGTTCAGCAGTGAAACAGGCTGCCTAAGGAGGTGGTGAGCTCCCCCTCACTGGCAGTCTTCAAGCAAAGGTTGGATACACACTTTTCTTGGATGCTTTAGGATGCTTTGGGCTGATCCTGCATTGAGCAGGGGGTTGGACTAGATGGCCTGTATGGCCCCTTTCAACTCTATGATTCTATGAATTGCCCATTCCTAAAGGTAAAGGTATCCCTTGTGCAAGCACCGAGCCTCTAGCATTTTAATGGCAGACTCAATACGGGGTAGTTTGCTAGTGCCTTCCCCAGTCATTACCATTTTACCCCCCAACAAGCTGGATACTCATTTTACTGACCTCGGAAGGATGGAAGGCTGAGTCAAACTTTAGCCGGCTGCTGGGATTGAACTCCCAGCCTCATGGCCAGAGATTTCAGACTGCATGTCTGCTGCCTTATCACTGCCCATTCCTACTCCAAACTAAATTTAATTACTTTCACTGGGGCTTATTCTTAGGAAAGTGTTCTTATGATTGCAATCCTAGGCCCTTATTTGAAATCAGTATTTTTGTACTTAAGTTGTAAAAAAAAAACTCTTTATAGATTTTTTTTCTTTGTTTGTTTTTTTCATTTCTTAGGTTATTTCCCTTCCTTTTAAGGGAGGTATAGCATCTCAGAAGAATAGCACTTGCTTGTAGAAGGGCCTAGGCTCAATCACTAGCATCACCAGTTAAAATTACCATCTAATAAGTAATGTAAAAATCCTCTACTTGACGATTTACACACTGGGAACTTCACTGCCCCAGCTCCCATACAGGAGCACAAATCGGAGGTGGATGAGGCACACCGGGCCAAATGGTCCCCCATGTGAGTGCAGGAAGAGGTGGGGCAACCTGCCACGACTAAACTCCAGCCTGCAGCCCAGCATGAAACCTCCAGTGCATAAACGGTCCCTGAGACGTTGGAGAGCCACTACCAATCAATGAAGACAACACTGTCCCTGATAGATCACTGGTCTGACTCTGCATAAAGCAGCTTCATGAATACAGCAATACTTCAAAATTAAAATATCCTTAAAAGTAAACAGATATACCCTTAAATTCCAGTCCTGTCAGTGAAAATGTGCATTTATTGAACAACCTACTAAGCTTTTGATGAATGAAGAAATGAAGTATGCATGCAAAACTACTATCCAGGAGTATCTTAGGGAGAAAAAGAATAAAGACCCAACCCCAAACTTACAATTGTACACATCCTTACCACAGTTCCTCTTTATATTTTCCCAATAGCCATCTGGGCAGTCCTGTCCAGGTCAACAGCCTGCTGTCTGGGTGCTGCCTGGGACAGGAAACTGTGGTCCAGCCACCACTTCCCCTGCTCCAGCGGGCCAATCCGGATGTGCCTAGCAAAGCTGGGTGCGTCCGGATTGGGCCGGCCCCTGGAGCGCCTACCTCTATGAGCCGCGCGTGAGCTGCATGTACAACCTCACCACCAGACGCTTCCTAGGCAGCGAGGAGGTTGCTCTCATGGCTCGCAGCCTTCACCAAGGCTCCACTGGCCCACCAGAAGCCGGCCCGGCACACATCTTGCCCGACCCATCGGCCCATGCCGCGGCGGCTCTCCAGCCTTGGACAACCTGCCGCCGCTACACCCGCTCCCTGGACCGCCAGCAAGCCGATCGCTCCGCCTTGATGACACAGCCACCCTGGGCCACGAGGGCGCATCTCCCATGGCTCCCTCTGGGGCCTGATGCTGGGGCCAGCTGTCAGAGGCCTGCATGGCTCGCCTGCAATCCCAGCCACTGTCCCATGCTCTGCCCCCACCCTGCTCTGACTGCCAACAAGCCCCTTGACACACGCACCTGGCCGCCTGCCACCTACAACATGCTGCCGCCCAGCCTCGCCTGGCCACCAAGCCCACCCCATCCGCCACACTCTCTGGGCCCGCCTGAAACTGCCCCATGTGGACGCCATCTCCATGACCGTCCCACCACCATGACACCCTGACTGATGATGACCCTTCAGGTACACTCCCCCCACTCTCCCCTCTTTCTCCCGCAGCCCGCTAGGCTATTCTACTAGTATAAAATAATCCAAGTTTCAACATCATGTATCAGAGCAAAGGTTCTTTCATGGTTGACAAAGAGATGAGTAAGAAGTAAATTATGCCTCTTCTGACTGCAATTCTTGTGTAGAACAGAAACAAGCTCTAGCGAGCACAAGATATGTGCTTTTGCAGTAATTATGCCTCTCACTCCAAGAAGACTTCTTTCCAAACTTATGCTAAAACTGATGTGACAGAAAGTGTAACTATCTCTGTAACCTGCAGAACTAATCCAAGAGGGCCACTGAAAGCACCCACATAAAATATCTCATCAGATCCTGGAAGCAAAGCAGGATCTGTGCTTGGATGAGAGACCACCAAGGAAGATTTTGCAGTGGAAGGCAACAGGAAACCACTGTGCTTTTCAATAGCTTACTGGGGTTGCCATAAGTCAGTTGCAACTTGATGGCATGTACACAGATAATAATGTCTAGGGAGAAAACTTTTTTCTTCCAACAAAATTCAGTTTTTTTCCAGGCCTTCCCAACTGTAGTAAACATTTGTTTCCCTTAGCCTCTCAAAGCCTTTAACAAAAAACCTGCCAGCCTAGGATTCCTTTTGACAGGATTTAAGGTATGACAAGACTCCTGTTTATTTTAAAGAGGATGGCGGTTAGTGTGCAGGGCCAATCAATTTCTTAACAGGTAAACCAATTTAGGACCGTTATGCTAAAATCAGCCAATTTTGACAACTCTCAAAGTCACTAACAGTATGGCTTTTGAAGAGAGACTTTACTTCATATGCTAAAAAGACTTTCAAACAGTGGTTCCTTAGAGGAGGAAAGATTTCTAGTTTACTGATTTTATTTCTTCAAAGAGATGGATGGTCCATTAAGGTAAGGTAAAGGTACTTGTTCTGGCAAGGGATGGATATTTGCATTTGACAAGCACTTCAAGAGATTTTCAGAACACAGAAAAGATAATTACTATGAGAACTACATTGCATAGGGCTGCCACTTCTGTTGACAAAATGAAAGACTGTACATGGTTTGTTGACTTTTCCTTGTGCATGAAGATTTATAGGTGGCTAACAGTGCCGTCCTAAGCAACTGTGCACACTTCTGACAGGGCATTCCAATCATTGGAGTTAGACTAGAATAATACTGCACAGCAGTGGTCCCCAACCTTTATTAGGCTGGGGACCGGCAGGGCATCGGGCCGTGCCCGTGGGGACCGCGCCCGCGCGGGCCACGCCCACGCATCGGGCCGCACCCGCGGCCGCGCCCGCAGATCGGGCCGCGCCCGCGGATCGGGCCGCACCCGCGGGCCGCGCCCGCGGATCGGGCTGCGCGGGCGCGGCCTGCGCGGGCGCGGCCTGCACGGGCGCAGCGCGGCCCTGATTCCCTCTCCCCGCCCTCCCCGCAGTAAGAAGCTTCCCGGGCTGCAAGCTTGCGGCCTGGGAAGTTTTTTACTGCGGTGGGGGGGGGGAGAGGGAGCCGCGGCCCGGCGCCATGGCCTTTACGGCCCGGCGCCGGGCCGCGGCCCGCAGGTTGGGGACCACTGCTGCACAGGATTGTACTGAAAGTTGTCTGTGAAATCAAAAGAATATAATTCTGCATAGGTCAGCCCAGTTATTATACTAATAAATAAAAGAAGATAGGACATTTTCTTTTTCTATGACGAGAGATCATAGTTGTAGCCTGTTTGTTTTATTCCAGCAGAAGAAAATAATTAAAGACTAGCAGAAAAGCCCATTATACAAAAAAAAATACAACGGGCTCTAGCCTCCCCCTATCCGGGCAGCTTCACCGAGGCCTGGTGAGGCTGCGGCAGGGCTGCTTGGGGTGGCACTGAGCTCTGGCAGGGGATTCCTACTTCCCCACTAGCTGGGCACCTTCACTGAGGTCTGGCAAGGATGCAGTATGGCTAATGGGGGCAGGTACGAGCTCTGGTGGGGGCTCCCTTCCTGCTTCCCGACCCACCTGAGCAGCTTTGCTGAGGCCTGGTGAGGCCACAGCAGGGCTGCTTGAGCTGGGGGCCACCCTACCTGACTGCTACCTCCTCATGTGGCTGGGAGGCAATTGTGGATGGGTCCTATTCCCCCCCCCCCTGATTGCCAAGTTTGGCATGGCTCCGTACTCCAACACCCACCTCTGAAGCCAGCTGCTGCAGAGGTAGTATCTAGGAGCCAGCCTCATACTGTAGTAGCTCCCAAAGTCTGTCACCATCACTGGGCCCCAGCAGCTCCTGGCATCCCTGAGTGACTCTGATGGAATCTACCACAGAATCATGGTAAGTGTGTTGTCCGCACATGCACAGATAATGATTTGGAACAGATGATTTAAACCTCCCAATGTATTTTTTTAAAACAATTTTAGATTGTTCTGAAAACCTGGGAGGTTCCTGAAGTTTGTAGGAAAATTTGCTTCATGTCAAATTTAGATATCCACAGATAGGGACCACATGTCACTGTAAGATTTTTACAGACTTGAGAGGAAACTGCAGAACAATGCCCCCTATGTGCCTTAGCACATGTACCTTAATTTTAGCTCTCTAGTTAAAGAGAGAGCTAAATTCTCAATGAAACTGACAATTTTCCTCTGAGACTTTAGTGCAGTTTCTGCCTCATCTCCTTCTTATCTTTTTTCTCCCTCCTGCATGGTAGGGCAATAGGCTACTTTTTACCCAATGTGTCGGTAAATGTGTCACAACGGTTTGGTGGGGAAGTGAAAAGATCAACCACATCAGATCAAAAGGACAACAGAAGGTACAATGAACGCCATGAATGTTCCCCTCATGAAGATTAGGTCGCATCCTTCTAGGTGTACAAATGCATCTTGGATTTAACAGCTGCACAAGTCTACAGCATGCCTACCTTGTTTTTCAAAGAATTGCACTAATTCTAAAATAGATAATTCATAGGTCATTTTTCAGTACTTCCCAACATCTTTTTTAATTAGAAAAACTAAAAAAAAGTCTTAGGGGAAAAATAACAACAGTTTATACACACACAGAGACACTTTTTTTTCCCCTGGCTATTTTTCCGGGCCTTCACATCTCTAGACCATTAGCAGAAATGTAAATAAGAACAAAATATTATGGATTCAGCGAGATGGGCTTTCCTCTCTTATGTCCTTGCCACTCTCAAAGCAGAAGATTGGTAAAAGAAGGCTTCTGAGTAGTTTGTGCTCTAGTTTTGTCAAAATATTCTATATTTAGAAGAGAGAGCTTTAGAAAAAAAATGTCTGGAATTCTAGATATGCAGCATTAAACAAGACAGACTTTGAGATGAATTACTATCTTAGGAAAATAAAGCAGTATGTAAGGAAAGTCAATGAAATCATAAAACCCAATGAATACTGCATGTGACTAGAGAAGATGGCTGACTAGTGATTGCTGAATCAATAAGTAATCATTAAAACATCATTTCCTGAAAAGCCTATTTCCTACCATGAAAAATAATGTCTCATAACTAGACCCACTACAAATGAGAACTGTTAGAATAAACCCACCTGCCAAACTTAAACATTCTGATTCCAAGTCCTACTTTATTCATTTACCTAGTTGAGTCTAATTTTTAGTGGAGGCCATATATTTAGGAATAGTAACATTACTTCTGCTGGCATACTCTGTCCATTGTGAGCCAAATCCAGACAATTGTTTCTTCTTTCTGTGCAATATATCACAATTTTTCCATAAACTGATTTTGTTTATAGGGAACTTCAGCTTTACACCTGTGCCATAAAACAACTGTGGTGGTAGTCCATAAAGTGTTAAATCTCTATTCCCTATGAAAGTTCTGCTTCAACTAAACCCTAAAAAAGTCTGCATAACCCAATACATGCCTTAAAAATCTGTCCACATATATCCTGAACTATTAACCATAATGGATGTACATCAGCATGAATTTAAGCCATTCGAAACTATAATATCTTGAATTTTGTTTTAGTTCCACTGTAGTAAACGGAGGCTTCGTTTAGAAGAAGAAGAAGAGTTGGTTCTTATATGCCGCTTTTCCCTACCCGAAGGAGGCTCAAAGCGGCTTACAGTCGCCTTCCCATTCCTCTCCCCACAACAGACACCCTGTGGGGTGGGTGAGGCTGAGAGAGTGCTGATATCACTGCTTGGTCAGAACAGTTTTATCAGTGCCGTGGCGAGCCCAAGGTCACCCAGATGGTTGCACGTGGGGGAGTGCAGAATCGAACCTGGCATGCCAGATTAGAAGTCCGCACTCCTAACCACTACACCAAACTAATGAAGGCACACGTCATGCTGCCTTACCTTTAAAAAGCAAACACATCTACAAGATGCAAACTTGTAAGATTATGTTTTTTTTCCTTATTTCATAATGTTCTTCTATGTCCCCATACACAGAAACACTTTTCCTCTCCTTATGCTGAACACTTTGCATGGGGCCTGAGTGTCTATGGGAAGGAGATGAATATTACCCCTCCCCTTTCCCGCAGTGTTTTCATAAAACACTGCTCAAACATGTTGGGTTGGATCCCAGAGAAGATTTCTGGGAACAACAGACAATAAGTTCCACCTATTCCCTCCTCCCAATGTAGACATCTGACTCCCCTAACCATCCCCCAGAATCAGCATTTGGGCTTCAGCAGGAAGGAAAAGCAAGGAATCTCTGCTGATGGAAATACCCATCAATGGAAAGGTTCTGTGGGATCGAAGCCATTGAGTTTGCCTTTCAATGTACAATGTACACCAATTTTGTCAGAAAAGAACCAGTTGTTGACGATTTGCAAAAGTGATGGTCCCTCATGGAAAAAGAACAGCTTGAAAACCTCTCATATTATTTGAACATGTTGCAATATTTTCAGTACTAATAACTACTGTTTATTGAATAAAGGCAAAAGGAATGGAAAACTCACTCATAGTATCTTTTTTTTTTTTTTGCTGCTGCTGCTGTTATTTCAGATGAGGCTTTCTCAACCAGGGTTTCATGACATCTCCAGAAGAGTTTTACAGATTTGGTGGGTTAATTAATTTTAAGATATTATTAATTTATTTATTTTTAACAGTGATATTACCTATATATGGCATACCTTCTCAACTACGGTTTTGTAAAACCCTGGAGTTTTGCAACAGCCCCAGAAGGGTTTTGCTGATTGTGTGGGACTTAATTACTTTTTAATAAATTTTAATAAAGAAAATTGTTGGGTGATATGACCACATATGGTCATGTCGACCCACTCCCCCCTCCCAAAATGGCCAACGATGGGTCTGGAGAGGTGGGAAGGAAAGGGACCTCAACCATACAAATCCTTGCTGGCTGAGGCTCATTACATGCAGTAATGACTCAAGTCACTATAGGGTGGGGGGAATGGAGCAGCATAGGCCTGCTCTGGCCATGTTTCTGGCATTTGGGAGGTGATGGAGCAGCATAGCCTGCCCTGACTCTGTTTCTGCATGTTTCCACTGCTTGGTGTAGTGGTTAAGAGTGCAGACTTCTAATCTGGCAAGCCAGGTTTGATTCTGCACTCCCCCACATGCAGCCAGATGGGCAACCTTGGGCTTGCTACAGCACTGATAAAGCTGTTCTGATTGACTAGGAATATCAGGGCTCTCTCAGCCTCACCTACCTCATAGAGTGTCGGTTATGGGGAGAGGAAAGGGAAGGTGAATGTAAGCCGCTTTGGGTACAGTAAAACAGCATATAAGAACCAACTCTCCTCCTCCTCCTCCTCCTCGCTCTCTTTGGGGAAGAAGAACAAACTGGTAGCCAGCTCAGAGTGCAGGTATGGTTCCATCCACAAATCATCTGAAAATATTTCTGTGCTATCACTTCCTGTGCTGTGGGAATGTCTGGAAGATGTCCCTTCTGCTGAAATGACTTCTGAAGTCATGACAGGAAGGTGAGACCTACTGACATCACTTCCAGTGTTTCCTGAAGAGTGAAGAATGTTTCAGGAGTTTCTCAATGGTTAAGAGGTTCAAAAAGATTGCTCTAATCTTCATACCCATATGTTCTAACATAGGGCTTCCAAGGAAATGAACTGGACTACTGTCCCACAAATATAATTAGTAAGCTTTGAAAATATTTCATGTAAAATATGAAATTCTATGGAAATTAAGGAGATTCAAATTCTGGATTTAATGAGAAACCCATACACTTCAATAGAATTTGAGAGTATTTAACTTATTTGTCTTATTGTATGATAATTATCATGGTTGTAATTTTATTTCCTTCTTTATTGGTTGTTACCCTCCCTGTTTTTACTGTAATGACTCACTGTTGTACAACATATAGCTTTAAGCATCACAGTAGCTGGAGAAGACAAGCATTCTACTAAAGACATATTTGTGCCTATTTTCCTTGAATGATGTTAATGACAGAGAATCCCTATTGCAGAGATACATTGGAAGGAGAAAATATAAATACACACTTTGCAATGACTAACAACAGACCTGATGCTAATTCTATTCAGTCTTCAGAGAAAACCATTCTCCTGCTCAATTATCCATTTTTGTTTAATAATGATACTAGTTATTCATTGGCAGTCTAAATTATTCTGTTCCACAATGCATTATTCAGAAATAAGTATAAAGGTAAAATAACAGAAAATGAATGACTTGGGAAAAAATCTAACTAACAAAAATATATTTTAGGCACAATTATTTTTCAACTGTGCATGGAATGATAAGTGCACACAGAATGTCAGATTCACTTCAGAAAAAAAAAAAACCTGATTGGATGAATACAACAGCTATTTTCATTGTTTGACATGTTTAGATGCCCATTTGAGACATCAAACTTAACTATTCACGAGTAGGGAAATGGTCAGTTATTTTTAGCACAGAACATGCTAAAAACATATACTGAGATGATAAACTGGTAGGTTACAACTAGAGGTGTGTAATTGGATAATCCCAGCTGGAAAAATACTTGAAAAATACCTAATCAGTATTTTTTGGATATTAATTCAGCCTTCTTCTTTTGCTATATTTTGTCTATCCCAAATGGCCAACAATGAAGAGCCCTTTCTCTGGGGACTAAAGAACTAGACAATTTGGCCAATCTTTTACAGACTTGATTCTTTTGGGTGGAAGAGGCACCAATAGAGATATTGCAAATTTGGTGATTCAAAAAACATCTCGCCTAAGCCCCTGATACTCCCAGATTGAGTCTCTATTATAGCCTGTGGGGGTTCCAGAGAGAGACACAGAAGAGATGTAGAAAGAGATAGAAAAGAAAGAGATAGAGATGAGAGAGAGAGAGAAAGTGGGAAAGGCCTGCCGCAGCATCTACAAAGCTCGCTGGGCCTTTTCAGGCTGAGAGTGGGGGAACATAGTTCTTCCCCCCTGCCCTGAAAAGCCTCGGCGAGCCTGGGAGAAGCCACAGAAGGCCTTTCCCACTTTCTCTCTCTTCCTCTTCTCTGTCTCTTTCTACATCTCTTCTATCTCTCTCTCGGTCTTAATCTCTCTCTTTCTATCACTCTTATTCTTTTTCTTTCTCTCTATTTCTCTATGTCTTACTCTCCCTCTCTTTCTCTCTATACTTGTTTCTCTGTTCTTCTCTCTCTCTTTCTCACTTTCCTTCTATCTATATTTCTTTCTATCATTCTTTTCTTATCTCTCTCTCTCCATATATATGTGTATGTGTATATATGTGTGTATATATATGTATATACATGCTCTTTCTACCTCTTTCTCTCTTTCCTATTTTTACACCCCCCCCCATGTTTGTAACCTTTGATTGACAACTACAATGAGCTTTAATTCTAGTTGGAAAATACTTTTTTTTTTGTTCAATATGCCCAAACCTATAAAATGCCATTTTGTTTCATGGACCCCTAGTAACAGCAAGAAAAATTAAGATTAAAAATGAAGTGGTATTAGCAATACTGCCATTCAATTGCCTTAAAACACATGGAAACCCATGTATTCATGAATCTTTATGCAAGTGAATAGACTAAGAGAATCTTATCCATGAAGTGCTATGGGTTGTAGAACAGTATCCACAAGGCTTCAAGAGCACATAATGTTCAAGTCCATTCTGAACTGTGTTTTTTTGGGATCATAGTTCCAGCACTTGTAAGGAAACTACATGGAATTTCTGTTGTAATATACTAGGTAATTCTCTAACACAGAGTTAAATGTCTATCCCAGAATTGTGAAGATGAACAGATCATCTTGGCTAACCTTGGATTTATTTTATATTTATCCTTGGAAAACTACTCCTTGCTAAAGGACCTGTAAGAAGCAGTACCCAATAAATAAAGAAGGACACACCTTCAAATTCTCCTGGTATATCTGGAGTCTAGAGAAAAATATTTTCAAAGTCCTGCAGGTTTACTTTTTAAATCCTGAGAACAGCAGTGGTAAAAAAAATTATATTAGAAAAACAAGCAGTATAAAAAAGTTCCTTTGAGACTCGCCCTTTGTGTGCCAAAAATATGCCTTTCAACACAAAAGGAGCTACAACTGAAGAAGCATTATGTTTATTCTTTGTTTCTCTGCTGCAAAAAAAGCACAATTTCATAAGAGAAAAATAATACGAAATTATGACTGTGGTTGTAGTTGTGCTGGCACTGAGAAGCCTTAGAAATGTTGGATTTTTAAATTATATTCCCTCAGTTCAACCTTATATTTAGTTCACTCTAAAGCATTTGTATTTTACTACAAATTTAAAATTTTAAAATAATCCTTATCCTCCATGGTTCCTCTATATATTTGTGAAACAGCCTGGGGGGTGGTACGTGTTTGGCTGTCCAAGTTGGAATAGAGCCAATAAAGCTGGCTGCACCACGATTGGCCCTCCCCCTGCAGCTCCCGCCCTCTGTCCCTAGACTTTAGCCTCTTTGCTCTCAGACACCTCAGTGCCTGGAGGCAGCAACAGGTAAGGGGAGAGAGCCCTGGGCAAAGGATCCTGGTGGAGGCACTGCTAACAAGGGCCTCTTGGCCTGCTAGGCTGGGCCTGCTAACAAGGCCCTCCCAGCCTGCTGACTGCCTGCTAAGGAGCTCTGTCTGGGCCCTGCTAATGAGCTGGCCAGCCCCTGCCCGCTCCACTTGATCCGGCTGCGTACTGCGGCCCAAAGCCACCTTAAGCTGCCTGGCCGGGGGCAAGGGGAAGGGACCCTTTCAAGGCCCGTTCTTAGGAATGGGCTTTGAAGCTAGTAATACAAATACTACAAAAATACAAAATAATAGTGTCAGTTATCATATCATGTCAACTTCTGTCACTTGAGCCATCGATGAATGCCTTTTGGGCACTGGCCTATGGAAGACATTATTATTCTTTCCAGCATTGTAGTTTTTTTTTTTTAATTCTTCAACAGGTCTTTTTTTTTGTATATAAAAGGCAAAGAATAGTCTACTCTTTTCAAAAGGTTCCTAGAGGTAGAGAAGAAAAACCTGAAGAGTCATGAGGGAATTCATTGACATTACAATTCAAAAATGAATCTATTTTCTGAGTGGGCTCTTACATACAAAATGGAATGCACAAAAAGAATTTATGGGACTGATATGCAGATTGACTAGCTTTTCCTAGCTTCCCTGTTAAATCTGTTCCATCCATTTAGGGCATCATTTCTGTACCATCCCACTGGAGTCTATTTTGAAAGATATTTTACCCAAAAAGTCACATGAGACTGAAAGAAAATTTTTTTTCCTGCTCATAACTTTTTTTTCCCCGCTCATAAAGTTTACTAAAAAAAGAAAAAGAAAATAAAGTGGAGTGTGTGTGTGTGTGTGTATGTGGGAGGGGGGAGCATCTAATTATTCTTTATTGTGCTGGTTCCAAACATAATGGTAAAAATTACTACTTATTGCCACAGATCAAACATATTGGGAATGCCAAACATAGTGGCATAGATTGAACAAAATAAATAAATTATGGTAGGTTTATCCATAAACTAACATAGCTTTCTTGGAAATGAAGGTTCTCATTCTGACTGTCCCTTCCACTTGGGGAAGATGCTTCTTCCTCCTGGAAATTACCATTTATGTAGCAGAATTTTGTAGTAGTGAAGTGTGAGTGGGGATCACAACAAATATAAAAAATAGAACAAAATTACTTTATTAAAGGGAATAAAAGGTAGAGAAGGAATATTTTACCACAAGAGGCTGGCAAATCATCCCATAAAGAGAGAAAACACATACATGATGCCACCTTATACTGACTCAAAGCATTGGTCCATATAGCCTATGCTGACTAGCAATAGCTCTCTCCTGGTCCATTCAACTGGAGATGCCAAGAATTCAATATGGGGCATTCTGGATGACAAGCACCCCTACTAAAACACATGGGAGCATCCTGCTTCATACAAGGCTACTTGGGCAGGAGGGAGGAGCCATGTTATTTATAGACAATAAAGAGGCACATAACTTCAAGAATAGAACACAGATTCCACTTCCATTACAAATGGACACACAGAATGACCAAGTATCCAAAAGTGTTATTTTAAGACTTCTCACAGGAGAAAGAAGAAAAAGAAGAGTTGGTTCATATGCTGCTTTTGTCTACCCGAGGGAGTCTCAAAGCGGTTCATATTTGCCTTCCCTTTCCTCTCCCCACAACAGACAGTCTGTGAGGTGGATGAGGCTGAGAGAGCCCTGATATTCCTGCTCAGTCAGAAGAACTTTATCAGTGCTGTGGTGTGCCCAAGGTCAACCAGCTGGTTGCATATGGCAGAGCATGGAATCAAACCCGGCTCACCACATTAGAAGTCCGCACTCCTCACCAATACACCAAGAGAGTGAATTTTTGGGCATTTCCCACCTCTCACAACTGCTGCCTTCCATGTTGACCCCCCGCGATGTTCCCACAAATTCACAATTTCAGAAGTCATAGAAGCCTGCAGCAGAAAAGGGAGGTGTGCAAGCTGCATAGGATCCAAGCCAAGAGGCTTTGTGGGCAGGGGGCAGATAAATCAGCTAGCATTTAGTGTTAAGCACAATTAGCAAGAATTAGCAGAAACTCAACCCTATACCTGACTAATGGCTGCTTTGGATAAGGGAAAAGGTCACTGCTCAGCAGTGGCCAAAGAAGGAAGAAGACCACACCACAACTGCAACAGGCAGAGAGGCCAGACACCTGCATGAATGGGAGTTCACATGAGAGACCAGAAGCCCTGAGACAGCTAATATTCACTCCATAGCCTGGTAGAAACAACCTAGCTCATCACGGGCTGCATAGGCTCATCATTGTCAGTGATATCAAGTCTCCAGGTAACTGCTGAACCCCAAGAGAAATATTCAGCTATGATTTAATGAGAAAGCAGAAACTCCAAAGTTACTGAGCTCCATTTCATTTCTGAAGTGTGAATACAAGTAAAATATCATGCTTCTCTAAAGTGCCTTTCATCTGAGATTCCCAGAGCACTCGATTTATAATTATTCAAATTTCTTCACATGTCTTACAGTGCTCATTACAGAAAAGGACAAACTGAAGAACACAGACTTGCCTGAAGTCACATGAATCAGTAAGTTGAAATGGGAATGTGACAAAATAGTTTCTTCAACTTTCATACTCCTATTCTGACTATAGTACCTATACAAATGCCTGTCAGTTAATCAGAGAACTGTGAAGTGGCATGATGCCCTCCATGTCCAACAACATGCACATCATTCTGACTCAAGCTTGCTAGCATTTTCATAGAATCATGGAATAACAGAGTTGGAAGGTACATCATGGGTCATCTAGTCCAACCCCCTGCACTATGCAGGACACTCACATCCCAATCGCTCATCTACTGTAATCTGCCACCCCTTTGCCTTCACAGAATCAGCCTCTCCGTCAGATGGATATCTAGCCTCTGTTTAAAAATTTCCAAAGATGGAGAACCCACCACCTCCCGAGGAAGACTGCTCCACTAAGAAACTGCTCTAACTGTCACACTGCTGACTCATGTTCAATGTATGGTCTACTAAGACTCCTAGATCCTTTTCGCACATGCTACTGCCAAGACAAGTCTACCCCATCTTATATTGGTGTATTTGGTTTTTTCCTGCCTAAATGCAGAACTTTATATTTGTCTCTATTGAACTTCATTTTATTCAGTTTAGCCCACTTCTCGAGCCTATCAAGATCATCCTGTATTCTGTTGCTGTCTTCAGTTGGGTTTGCTACCCCTCCCAGTTAATTTTATAATTATTCATGCAGGTGAACAGATCATCATCTTGGAACAAACAAGACATATGGCCAAGCAGTACTGTAAGATCAGGCTTTTTTTTTAACTTCCTCTAATTAAAGAAACTATTTGCTGTATAAATAAAAGTGTAAGGGCTAAGTAGGTGGAGAGTGGATGGGGTCATACCTTGGATGAGACCCACCCACTCAAGACTTTTGCCCAATTGGGAGGCCCAGGTTTGCCCCTGGCCACTGAGAGCACCATAGGTAAGAGTGGCAGAGCAGGGAGGGAGAAGCCTCCATTGCCCCCAGGAATGCTAAGCATGGGGGGGGGGGGAGAGGAAGCCTCTGCTTCCCCTAGGGCCACCATTTTAGTTTGTTATGGAAGGGCGGGAGGGAGGCTGCCTGGCTGGGGTGGGAGGCTGCCTGGCTGGGGGGGGGGGAGATTGCCTAGCTGGCGTGGTCTGCCAATCTCCGGCAGCATGATCTCTTTGGTGGGAGGGCACCGTCCTCCCCACTCCCTAACTGAAAAGGCAGCATGGCTTGAAGCTGCCTCACCCAGTCGCTTTGCCTACCGGATGAGCCAGCTCCAGGCTGCTATGCCTTTTTACTTAGTTAGGGAAGGGCGGGGGGGGGGGGGAGGCTAGCTGGCATGCTCTCCCCGCTGCCTGGTGAGGGGGAGGTGGCTGCCTAGGCATGTCCAATGGGTGGTTATCAGAGCACTTCACCATTGTTATAGATGTTGCATGCCTATTTCTTTGCAAGATACTAACACTGGGAGAGACCAAAATGGCATGGGCAGTAAGCAACAGGGATAGGCACGAACTGGCTCACAAACATATATTTATGATGCATTTTGGCCAGTACATGGTACATAAACCAAAGTTTACAAACTGAGGGGCTGCCATGAACTTCCATGAATTTTAAGGCAGTTCTTAGAGGTTCATGAAATAACAGAAAGTAGGCGTTTCACTAGCTCCAAGCCATTTAACCCCATGATAACAATTGAGTGGTGGGGAGCATAAAGTGTGGATTTAAATGGGTCTGAGCCATGTAACCCCCTGCTTTCTGGTCCCCACAAAAAGTGGCAGGAAGCAGAAGGCAGGGGTCATGAAATTATATGAACCATAAACTAAAATGAACCGCAAAAATGCAATTCCTGCCCATCCCTAGCCGCAAGCCTACAAAGGGGTTTAGCTGAATTCTATCCTACATTTCAATGTTCTGGTTCAAACAGCAACATACCATTAGCCAATTTACCAATACATGACTCTGTGCTAATATAGCTCCAAACAAAATTTTAGCTACAGTAAATCTTATTGCGTAATTTATGCTGGGAAGTTGTTTCAGGGTGTTCAAAAGCCCAGACTTCATTGGTGACTCCCTTCTGGTTTCTAGAAGTCAAACAGGGATTTTGTGAAATTGCTTTAATACAGGATGTACCACAACTCTAGAAAAAGGAAACGGCAAGCTCCACCATTGCGAAGGGATCCTGAAAGAATTTGTTATCAAAGACATGCTGTATTATGGAACAAACTTCAGACTGCCAAGGCCACAGCTTGCTCCTAATTCACTGCTTCATGAAAAGGCCCTTCTTTAATGCTTTATGGTTCATTGTGAAAGAGAACAGCAAGGCACTGATATTAAAGCATAAAAGCTGTGTATCCCATATGACAAAATGATCTATACTCAAGAAAGCACACAGTAAAACAAGGAAGATCCAGACACAGCAGACCTGTTGGTAGAACAGCAAAATAAAAGAAGCAGGAGAATACACTTGGTGCCATCAAATGTGGAAGAGCATTTACAGAAGAAAGCATTTACAAAAACTTGCAAAACTGATTATAGACTATCTGATCTCAGCCCTCTTGAGATATAACAATAATTCAAAAGCAAAACATAAAATCCAGATGAATGGCAATGGAAAAATGCAGATTTGTGAGTGAGCAATCAATGAGAATATGTCTCATCAACAGTTCTTCAGCAAGTATGAATGCTTGGTAGAATACATTGGTCTAAACAGATCTGAAATCACCATATTCTTTTCCAGAAAAAAAAACCCTATGCCGTAAGCAAAGAAAGTAGGATAGCAAAGAAAGTAGTAAAGTAAGATATCAGAGAGGTGGTACCCTGGAAAGAAAAGATCAGTCTCTAAAATTTATTTAAACCATACAAAGAGAGTGTATCAACCCAATAACATTAGAAACATTGGGAATAAATGGCAATAAAAAATCAGTTTAGCAATAATTGTGAATCAGCTGATGAAATTGTAACTTTAGGTTATTCAGCCTCCAAAGTAACAGCAGTTTTACCCAGATTAGTACTTATAAAGCAATGATATTTGTAGTGAGTTTCATTAACCTATAGGTTCATTTTTCATGTCCCAGTACTTTGCCTTGGATATTTTGTGATGTGAAATATGTCCTACCAATAATTTTAAATCAGAGTAAAAAGGAAATAATAACTAATCACTCAGACTGATGAAGTACATCCCAAATAAATTATCAAATGTCATGAGAGCGATGAAATACTTTGTATAAGCTCTGGTAAAACGGGCCATGGCTCATCAACACCAATTTATAAGGTAATAAATTTACTCTTCTCTTTTTCTCTAATTGAAGGAGTTTCAAAATAAACAAAAAAGTGAGCACAACCCCCCAAAAAAGTTGAAATAACTAAGAATAAGCCCTTTGTGCCCAATTCAGGGAAGAAATACACATGAAGATGCCTAATCAGATCCTATTATCTACTCAGGCTAGCAGTGGCTCTCCAGGTTCTTATGTCTTTCACATCATCTATTTCCAGATCCTTTAAATGGATTTAACCTGGAATTTTTTAAATGCCAAGCAGATGATCTACAACTTAGCCAAGAATCCTCCTCAAATGTTACCAGGTGGGGATATGGTAACAAGACTGCAATTAATCTTCTATTTCATACAGTCCACAATGAATACATGAAGCTGCCTTATACTGAGTCAGACCATTGGTCTACCCACATTGGCATTCTCTGCTCCAACTGGCTGCAACGCTTCAGGGTCTCAGGTGGAAGTCTTTCACATCACATACTACTGGATCCTATTTTAACTAGAGATGTTAGGGATAGGACCATGCAAAGCAGACATTCTGCCACTGAAAGTTGCCCCCCCCCCATAACAATATTTTTGCTAAATATGCAAAATATAGGGCCTTTCATACAAGGAACTTTCATGAGCACTTTAGATATTATTCATTGAGCATAGCTTTAGAATAAGGCCCCCAGTGAAATTGTAATGTATTGGCATATTTAAGAAATAGCAGGTTTCCCACACACGGGAAAATAGGGTGTGAACTTAGCCTATATATGTGCAGAGCGTATGTGTGATATTGCCAGTTGCTAGTTGACCTTGTTGCATTAATAAAAACTTGTTGAAACAGCATGCCTCTCTCTCAATACTTTGAATAGAAATAATTGCATGTGTTCGATTTTAACCACAGTATTTGCTGGTGTATAAGACTACTTTCCCCCCCTGAAAAACATGCCTCCAAGTGGGGGGGGGTCGTCCTATACGCCGGGTGCACTTCAGTTGGGATAGACATAGCTGCCCATAGTGGCCCATAGTACTGTAATGTAATCTAACAAACTCTATATTTTGAGTGGAAATGTTCGGGGTCGTCTTATACGCCCAGTCGTCCTATACGCTGGCAAATACGGTATGTTTCGAGTGGCAAAAGGGATATATAAAGATCTAGACAATTTTAAAGGGAAATTACACTAGGCCCAGTATTTAGCAAGGCATAGAAATCTTGCTGGTGATAAAACAAGGCTCTTTATTTTCACAAAAGCCATGCAGGCTACAGCTGGCATTATTTTTCATCTTGTCTGTAGTTTATTCTGAACCGAGGCAAAGTCTCCATTACAATTTGGTCAAGGGGAAATTGCTGATTATTAAAAGATATGTGATGTGTCCCATCATTATGCCTTTCAATGCAAGCAATGCATACCTTTATGAATATGACATGTGGTATTTAATTATCAAAATTAGATGAGATAAAATATGAATTTGTTTTACTACAATTGAAGATTTTTGTACTGAACTGGCATGCAAAGTTAATATGATGTTCCATGCACAAGCTGTCTTCAATGATTCCCCCTTCCTCTAAACCTGAAACTTATACATCTAACATAATTAAGACCACACTCTTTTTTCCCTTTCACTGAGTCTCTTAGAAGAGTTATACAAAAGTAACAGTTAAGAAATTTACCTCCTCATTTTTCCTGAGCTGAGAAACAAAGTACTCTTCCAGTATTGAGTTGTATAATTGAAGCCACTCCCCAACTTTCATGGGTGGTGTTCTGCCTGCCATGTACCCTGAGTTCATCTTCCTAGGCTTCCTTTGTTTAGCTGGGTAGGACAGACTCCATCCTATTAGGATATCTACTTGGGTCACCAGCAAGCAACCCACCAGTTGGCTTCAAACTCTCCAGATCGGTATGTTCGAAGGTTTCCTGAGGTTTGCTGTATTGGCTATCCAGACATTCAGGGCTTTATGTGAATAAGTCTTCTTTTGAACCCGTATGGTTTAAAAATGAGTAGGATATATGTGCATTAAATAAACAAACACAATTCATTACAACATCTATTACAACATTACAACTGTCTGACTGCTTGGTGTAGTGGTTAGGAGTGCAGACTTCTAATCTGGCATGCTTGGTGCAATTCTGCACTCCCCCACATGCAACCAGCTGGGTGACCTTGGGCTCGCCATGGCACTGATAAAACTGCTCTGACTGTAAGAACCTCCTCCCTCCTCACTCCTCCTCCTCTCTTTAATCCAAGCCACTATTTTCCCAAAAAACCTTTTTTGGGGATAGAGGGGCATCCTACATAGTCAATTCCTTGCTCAGTTGCTTCTAAGTCAAGACTGCTTTCCCCCATCATACTGAAAGTTTAAGATCCATGCCCCCGCTCTCCATCTAAGTTCCGATGGTGCTGTTTTTAAACTATTATTAAACTCACGAGAAAGTCATGCTGAATTCTTTCTTTTTTGCAGCTTTTCTTTCCAAAAAGTCTGGTTTGTCCTGAATAAATTCATTAGGATGTGTTTCTTTTTTGTGTGAGTGTGTTGCACTTCAAAAACATACCCTTATTACATCTGTAATGTTTTGTTTTTTAAAGTTTGCCGCCAGGTTGTCCAAAACATCTTTGTCTATACAGGATTTATTACTTCTTTATTTATTCAGCTCTCTTGCAGAGCTCTTAAGATTTTTCTCCATGTGGTTGCTTTACTTTTTGTTTACAAGGCCTTCTGCATTTACTCACCAGCTTGAAATCTTGACCCTCCTTTATCAACTCACCTTCCAGCGTCTTTACTTTAATTTTCAAATGTGTCTTGACAACATATATATATATATATATATTCTTTCATAAAGAACTATTCCCCATAATGCTGCTGCCAAACCTTAAAAGCTCTTCACAATTCTGCTCTTGGAACAATGCTTTTCTCACTCTTCGTGTGGCTTGGTTTATGGCTGAGTGTCTGCTGCTGAACAATTTCAGCATGCCCAGCCTTGGCCCAAGTTCTTTTTCTGAATTCATTTAAAAATCAAATAAGACACTATTACTCTGCTGAGATTGTGTTAATGTAAGTCCTTTATTCCTAGAACACATACAATATATGATCTGGAGAATAATTAAATGGTCTATATTCCCAATATTTTAAAATTTAGTCAGATCCAAATGATCATTAAAAGTATGCATAGATCAGGCTTTCTCAACCAGGTTTTCATGAAAACCTGGGGTTTCTTGACTGCCCTGGAAGGGTTTCCTGAATGGGTGGGAGTTATATAAATTTGTCAAGCATTTGTCAGGTGACATGACCCACCCACCCCTCCCAAAATAGCCAGTGATGGGCCTGGTGGGAAGGGGAGGGGCCCCAGGTGGGCATGAACACACCACTTCTGGAATATTTCCGGGGCTTCTCAATAGTAAAAATGTTGAGAAAGGCCAGCATAGAGTTTCACTCTTCCTAAATCCATTGATCTAATTACGTTTAGAGGGCCATTTTTTGTGCTGGAAAGAACACTTTCCAAGGAATAAGCTCCAGTGAAGACAAAATAAGTGTCATGGATCATAATTTCCTGTGCATGCATTAAAGTGTCATCTTATGAATATGTTAGTTCTGGCCAGTCCTTTTCCACCCTTCTGTCTACATTTAACCAAGGAACACAATTTAATATGTAATATGAACACGTCAACAGACATCCCATTTTTGGCTACTGACATGGGAGGGAGCCCAAGGGCAGGGCATGTGGGGAGGAGTCTAGTCTGGTCTGCAATAGCATGAGGGGACAAGGACCAATGATGGAGTCAAGCCAGGACAGGAGGAAAGCCAGAATCAAAAGGAAATTCTCCATACTGAAAAAATAGTATGTAAAGATCTGATTCTCGCTTATAATTTATGTGGAAACATCATGCTGGGGGGTGGGGAGAGATGCCTTTAGGCATCTGGGTTACCAACTCCCACGTGATGGCTGGGGATCTTCAGAAATAGCAACTGATCTCCAGATGCCAGTTAGAAGGAAGAAGAAACAACAAAAGAATAAATAAAGAGGAATAAGGAAATAAAGCAAAAGAAAAGAAAACAGAAGGATAAGTGGAGGGAAGGGAGAAGGAAATAAAGCAAGAAACAAGAGTGAAAGAGGGAAAATTACCTTGCAATTGTTTCTGGGTCTCCTGGAATCTCCTGAGCAGAACAAAAGCATCAGATATGGAACTGAACACAACAGCTGATTTATTATCATTGCCTGCATACATTCCAAAGACTGTGATGGCAAACACCAGACATAATAGCCTTGAACGCAACACAGGATGAGTTCTGACAGGGAAGAGAGATAGGTTAAGGAGAACCAATCTGGGGAAGAAAGAGGAACAGGTTGTAAGAACTTCCACTCCTTTCCAATTCTAAACTTGGTGGACAAACACCCTATTTGGTTATAGGATAGCTGTAGGTCGGGAGCCATTGTAGGGGTGGGGGAACCAGAGTATACCATGATAAAGGGCTTGCAGGCTCTAATAAAGGTTTTCCATCCCCCATTCCTGGGTCTCATATTGGTTCTCTATTCACTTAAAGTACAGCTAAAAATAAAATATGGAAGAGGTTTTTCTTATTTCATGTTATCTCATCGCTGACCCAAAAGTAAAAGTTCTAGGCAAAGTAGCTCACAACCATTTTGGTCACATTCTGCTCCCATTAAAAATGGCTAGATTATTGGATATCTTACTATATCATGTCCTTACTGGAAATAACAAAGATGGTTTCATATTGGCCATTGTTCTTCACCAAAGAGAGCCTAGAGTGGCAGTCTGCAGAACCAGGGCCAGGACAAGCTTATGCCATTTTGTCACTTCTACACACACCCAATGCCAGAAATAGGGCTGGAGCAGGCCTATACTGCTCTCTTGCCATGTCCCTCCCCAACGCAGTTATCTTAAAATGAGAGACCGATTCTGCATGGAGAAGTTAAACTTGCGCCACTTCCTGCTTGCAAATGTGTGGTTGGAAGCTGCATGTTTGCAAGCTTTCAGACGGGAGACCTCTCCCATGTTTTCCCTGCACCTCATTGTGGCTTTTAGCCGGCAAGGAAAAACAAAGTGATCTTCTCCCCCAAGATCCTCGTCTTGTCAATTACTGCAAGACACAAATCCCAGCAAAGTGGTTGTTTTGGGGACTAAATCTTCCATTCCCCCACCCCGACTCAAAATTATTATTATTTTTAAAAGAACATTTCCACATTGCTATGCAGTTACACCACAACACAAAACATTTTTAATAAGTAACATTGTTTATATTGAACCAAGGAAGTTCGCCTAGCAGTGTAGTTAATGCCTAACTGTGTAGTCAGTGGTGGAAACGAATACATCAGGTGAAGGCTTTGGCCTCTATATCCCATTGAGGAGCATTTCAAAGCATCTGGTTGGGAGTGTGTGAAACAAGGTGGCCCATTGATCTGATCCAGGAGGACATCAATGTCAGACAAGATATTATATATCCTCACACTTATTAGAGTATATACAAGAGCCGCTGTTATCATGATCAACATTGTTCAAGTCACATAATCTGGACACCACCAATGTAAGTAGAAAAGGAAGGATATTGATATTTAATAAATTAGTATAATTTATAGGGATGGATCAAAACAGCTTTTCCACTGATGAAAAATGGAGGAGTTCCTTTGTGACCACCAAAAGAAAGATCATTGGACCTGCATGGACAAAAGCTATGTAGGATGGGGACCTTCCAAGACTGAATGAGAAAGGTGACTGAATCCATCGTGTGGATCATGGCACAGAAAAGAAAATAATCCAGGTGTTTATATTTTAATGGAAAGTCCTATTTGCTTCATAAAACCGCTAGCACAAGTCTCATGATAAAATCAGTAGTGCTGTAGAAGTCTGTGGTGCTCTTAATTGAATGTGTTTATAGGGCAAGACAAAATTGACCTTTTCTTCACTGGAATCAAACCCTGCTGAGCCTACCTGCAAAGCATGCCAGTAATTCTCCGTGGATTGTTTTTATTTCACTCCACAAGAAATCAGATCTGATGTGACCACAACTGTGGCAATAGCAGAGCTTTAAGACGCATGCGAATACATGAGGTCTATTTTGTATTAATTGAACATTAAACATTGCTATCTTTAAATAGTGGACTTTCCACTCCACCTTTGTTGGGTGAAAAATTACAATACCCCCCCCAAAAAAAAAATGGGTTTAAGCAACTATTAATAATTATTACATCCACACTGCATCCTGTAATAGTCATCTATTGCAGGGGTCCTCAACCCCCGGTCTGCGGCCCAGTACCGGGCCACGAAGGCCATGGTACCGGGCCGCCAGCGGCCGCGCCTGCCTCCCCCGCCGCAGTGAGAAGGGGAAGGAGGCAGGCGCGGCCACCGGCAAGCCAGCAACGCAAATGTGCATGCGCGGAGCTGCCGCGCGCGTGTTGCGCCCCCTGCTGGCGAAAACACGCATGCATGGCAGCTCTGTGCATGCGCATTAGCGCCACCTAATGGCAAAAACGTGCATGTGCAGCAACTGCACATGCACGTTTACGTGCAGCTGCGGTGACCGGGCCGCCGGCTCTCTCCCACCCTCTGAGGCGGTCCGTGACTACAAGAAGGTTGGGGACCGCTGATCTATTGTTCTTCTGACCTCTCAACATTCTTCATACAAAACCTTCCATATTATTAAAAAGGAGAGATGTTACAGTATTAAGAGGGAAATCTACATAGTGCTTTACTAGAGGCAGACAGGTTCCAGGCGCTCACTTATAAAGGGAAGCACCTGATTCCACCTCAAGAGCTCCAGCACATGCCCTGTCAGTTGAGAGAGGGGCAAACCGTGGCTGGAGCTCTGGCATGTGAGCAGGAGTCCACTTCATACTGTGAATCCCCCGCACCAGCAAAAGCCTCCCAGGTGACTCCAGGCTGCTCTTATCTAGAAAATATGAGCCTTAAAAAGTAAAATTTTAGAGGGTGTGAAAGGAAATACGAATTTGCACGACACAGGTAAAGGAAAACCATCAGAGAAGGGCAGCATATAAATGCAATACTACTGCTTCTACTACTACTAGTAGTACTACTACAAATACTACTACTACTACTACTAATAATAATAATAATAATGATGATGATGATGATGATGATGATGAAGAAGAAAATATTTCAGACTAGATGAAAAATAAGAATGTACAGGTAGACATGCACAGCACCAAGTGGCCCCAAGGAATATAATTGACCTATGATAGAGGGACAGCTGTTCCTGAGTCCCATGTGGCCATGCAGATTTAAGCCTTTGGACATTACAGCTGGGCTACGGTAATGTGCCTTTCATGGGAATGCCCTTAAAGACAATGGGAACTTTAACAGGTATAGAATGCAGTACCCTGTTTGTTACTGGGAGCTAGTCAGAGCACACATGTGCTAAAGCAGTTTCATTTAGTGCCTTCAGTCATAGCGAGGAGAATTCTCTGGAGCAAAATGCTGTATATATCCAATATTGCATGGATCGCTATTTAGCATTTTATTTACTACTGTTTGAATGAGGCTTATGAAATAATTGTATGGAAGGATCTTAGGCAACAAATGATTTTAGCCAAATAATGAATATTTATGGCTTGCTTTCTTCCTTTAATGGTTGAGTCATTTGACCGAGGGTCTCAAATTAGGCTATATTAAATCATTCCTATATTATTTTATTATTCATATATTTGTATATGTGTAATTTTAATCTACTGTATTTCTAGACTTAAAAAGACCTCTTTTTAATCACTATTTCTAAATTGTATTATTTTCTCTTCAACATAACCACTATTGAGAAGGATTTTGCTTTGGCTATAGCAATCCTTGGATGCTCTTCTTTTAATACAAATGGTGCTGGGAGCGATCGAGGGCAAAAGAAGAAGGGGACGACAGAGAATGAGGTGGCTGGATGGAGTCACTGAAGCAGTCAGTGCAAACTTAAATGGACTCCGGGGAATGGTAGAGGACAGGAAGGCCTGGAGGATCATTGTCCATGGGGTCGCGATGGGTCGGACACGACTTCGCACATAACAACAACAACTCTTAGTTCTATCAACAGACACTAAGCTCATTAGAATTTTTATGACTAACATATCATCGTCTAGAAAATAGAGTTTATAATAAAATAGAAATAAAGCCATCTCATTTATCATGGGTTCACTGTGCCCTACTATGTGTATAATATAGGGTCTCCTGGCTGCTAAGGAAATACCACCCATTGCTGACACCTTCTCTTCTTTTATTAGTTTTCTAATTCTGTGCCCATGCTATCCAAAAACAATTTGACAGGGAGCTGATGCTCTACTTTCTTGATGTGAGAAAATCTGTAAATAAGCAATTATAGAGCAATCAAAGCCTGAAGTCCTTTTTTATAAATGTGACAGGACTATCTTTTAAAAACCTCTTTCATTTCCCGAAGATTGCAAACTCTGCAAGTCAAAAAAGCAGTACGGATTTGCACCCGAAGAGAGATTGAAAAGATTAGAGTTGTTTATTTTAGAAAAGAGATGAGAATGTGATCAAAACTATATCAAATATTGAGTAGTGCTGAGAAGACAGATAGAGAGCTTAGTCTTCTCATAACACAAGAAAAAAGGGGAAATTAAGAACTGATAAAAAAAGGAAATTACATTTCCATACATGGTGTTGTCGGACTGCGGAAATCACATTGTGGGAGACCAGATATTTGGAAAGATTCAAGGTAGGAGATATTTGCTGCAAATGATGAAAATATCTTGTTTGAAGATTGTTTGTGAAGGGATATACATCACACAAGACTATATTCTGTAAATAGTTGCTGGAATGAGAAATTTCTCTATAGAAACTTCAGTGTCTGAATTTCAAACTGTAATTCAGGCAATCTTGCCAGTTAATAGTGAGAATAATATCCTTCATACTTATCTCTTACAGGGCATTTTCAACCTATTACGGTACAAGGAATGTTCAGTTGTTAACTTAGCTGTTAAATAGACCCAAAATTTTTCCCCACAAACTGGAGTACAGGTTCAACTGAAAATGTGTTTCTATTGCACTTATACCACACGGTGATATGGCTAAGAAAATGTTATAATCCTCTATGAGCAATTTCATTGATGTTTACTTTGCCACATGGAATATGGATACAGTTTCTTTTTCTACAAACTGGAACATTCTCTTTTAGGTCTTACAGAAGCAAAGTCACCTACCTCTCCTTCTGGAACACTGCTGTCTGCCCTGTTTAAGTTGGATGCTAAAATGCTGATCATTCAGATTCTTAAGCACATTTAGGTCCCCTTGCTTCCTCTGATCTGAACCCACCCTGCACAATCTAACAGCTGCCCTGTGAAGTATTGGGGAACATCATGTGAAAAGGATGGCTAGCCAGGGGCTCCAGTAACCCTCTGCACACACACCCCATACTGCAGCAGTGACTGAGAGGGGAACTGTGAGGCAGCCCTCAGTCACATACACCCACACTGGGTGAATGCCATGCTTTGGCTACCTGGGGTTGAGGAATGCTATCCTACACCACCCTCAAAATCCTGCCTGTGTTCCCAAAGCCTGAAATTGCTTTGAGTCAGCAGGAACTCTCCTCTCTATGGGGAAACCTGCTCTCCCCATTAATGATTTCCTCCTCAAATATTCTTCAAAAATTATTTCAGGATAGTCTATTGTTCCACCTTTCCTTTTCTCTTCCACACCCCACCCACAGCAGCGACTCTCCTCCCCCCAGTCCTTGAGAAGCCGACTGCAGCCTCGCCTGCCTTCTCCAATCTTCCAGGAATTAAACCCTCCAGTCTTGCTTGTTACAAGCAAACGTTGTAACGCTGTAACCTTATTTTTTAATTTGTGGGGTTTTTTGGGGGGTAGTTCACAGTTTCTGTAAAATACCTACATAATGGACTGAACCAAGCACTCAAGCATACAATGTGGATTGCTGTCATTACATTTTCCTGTCAGATCTGTTCCCTTTTTGGTACTTTAAATGATGAGAATATCATCCAGAACCCTCTCAAATGATTTCCACAAGGAAGTACTCAACACCATGCAAAGAGACTGCCTGGGAAGTCATCATATATTTTATAGCACAATTAGACAACTTTACTTAGGATATGCTTCTTTTGAAAGTCACATTTTGCAAACTGAAAGTAGTCTCTCACAACTGTAAAAGTTATCACCTGGATATTCCTGGGTGATTAAAAGTAGTGCCACTGTTCTATCACTTGGCTTTCTATAAAACCCAGCTATTAATCATGTCTCCTGTGGCATATGCAAACTATCTTTCAAGCCTTGCATTTGGAAAAGTGAATTCATTCTTCACCGAAGCCACTGTCTTGCTCCATTGGGGCTGTTTGTCAGTTTCTCCAGAGTGACATTAAATCAAGTTGCAATGCACTGCACTGTAAATCACAGTCTAATTTACTTGTCACCGTGTTGTGACACTTGGTTAAAAATGCTTTTTAATTGCAACAATAAATTATGCATTAACAATCCCTCATGGCAGACTTAATACTACATCAGAATATTTTTGTCCTGGGCAAAATAATATTGAACAATGTTGACACCAAATTTGGAATAAAGTTTTAAAGAGATATATGAGGAAGAGGATATAATGGCAGAGGAAGAACTTTTCCCATTCTAATTCCCCCAAAAGCCATATAACTCTTAACAGACTGGGAATTCTGTCCAAGATAGAATCAGGCAGTCATTCAGCTACCTGTCATGACATTTCTAGTTTCTGGTAGATCATGATAGTCATGATCCCAAGCCAGCTCAACTGCCTCTCCCCTATTAGCTTACTTCTTGTTTCATTTCTCATAATCTGTTTAGCCAAGATAAAACTTCTTCACAGTTATCTTTAGTAGCAGTGTATTGGCTGAGAGGACAACCTGCTCCACCAATTGCCAGCTAAAGGATAAAAAGAAGAAAGGAGAATCTTCAGTAAAAAAAACACACACACAACAAAAACAGTTCTTGAACTTGAAGGTGCTTCCTTTTTCAGCAGTTATTTAGTATCAAGTCTACAGGAGCTATCTTGCTCAAAAATCATTACTGCATAAAGCCTGGCAAAAGAAATTGCAGCGGTGAATGGAATTGTTCAAAGAACTCCTTTTAAAATAGGAGTCTGTGTAGATCATACCCTGAGGTAACGTATCGGCTTGTCTACCATGATGATTTTTCCTTAGAAGTTTTCTAGGGTGACGTTTTCATGTCTTTTAACTCAAGATTCTGCACCTTTCAACTTTTAACATTTTAGCATTATGATCTTTTTTTGTTTTTTTTTTTGTTTTGGGGACATTACAGCATATAAAACAATCAAGAAACATTCAAGGAGATGGTAGGATTTTCTGTCTCTTTCTTCACTGATGTCATCACATTAAGTATTTTTAAGATATATAATTTCAACATATGTGTTTTTAGGATATATTATAGACTGAAAGATTATCCTTGAGATCTGTGACCTACGTTTGAAAAAGCTAAATTATCCAATAATACAACTATAATCAATACCGAAGATTTCAATCTATGTAGATATAGTAAAACCTTCTCATCTGCCAAATCATATAATCATAGAATTGAAAGGTAGCTCCAGGGGCATCTAGTCCAACCCCCTGCAGGAAATTCACAACTACCTGCCCACTCACAATAACCCCAATTTCATGCCCCAAGTGATGCCCCCCCCCAAAAAAAAACCAGAATCCCTGGCACTGTCAGGAGCACTGTCTTTTTTCAAAGAGGAAAAATAAATAGACTTGTTGAAGCTCTGCTTGCATAAGATCATGTGCAACAATTTGTACTTTCCTCTGTATACATTACAGTGTCCAAGACTAGGAGAAATGCAAGACAGAATGCTATAATAATCCACCTTCAGTCCTAGGAGTAAGGTCCCTTGAGGCCTATGAGAAAGGTGGACTATAAATTTAATAATAACAACAACAATAAGAATTATAAGTAGCTAATATGATTCCCCCACCCCACTTGGACCTCTAGCACAAGGGGAATTTTTCTACAGGATTCAGACTTTTGTAGAGCTCCTATGCTGTCTGTGGTGATTTCACCAGCTAGGATGCAAAACAAGGCAGCTTTGTGACCATAGTGAACTGGTAAATTAAAATGAAAGGTCCTTATCATATGGCCAGCATACACTGCATGATTAACTTATATAATGTGACATGTCAATTTGGCCTGGGTTTGTTATATATATCAATAATGTATGTATATATATGTGTGTGTGTGTGTGTGTGTGTGTGTGTGTGTATATATAATGTCAATTTCTCAGACTGGGAGAAGGAAAGATTAGCTTCCCTCACTCATCTGCCTCCTTTGATGTAAAAATTAGACCTGTCCCCTACATTCTACCTGAATGGGGCAGATGTGCAAACAATAAATGCAGACAGGTCTTGCATTCAGCATTGGCTTGAAAGTATCACCCTCTTAATATCTCCATCCTAATCTAAATCTAAATAACTAATAAAGGTCAAAATCAAATTGCAACCACGGTTATTAACCTTTTCTATTATATACAAACAGTTAACGGTCAAGTGTGCCATCAACTTAAGAGATGAGCATAGATGGTTTGCCATTGCCTTCCCTTGGCACAGCAGACTTGGTCTCCCCTCCAAGTAGTGACCTTGCTTTGATCAGGTTCGTTTGAACCATTAGGGCTGTTCTGCCACTTTCACATCAGACTGCAATATGAATCACCAACCTCATATCATAGATAACACACTGCTATTGTACAGTATTCCTGTTCAAGCCTCTCTTACATGTGAAATCTCAAACCTCATCACATGGTAGAAACCTTCCCCGCCACAGAATTTGATGCCAGTCTTTTGGGCCAAGTTTGTAGTACTTCTCTTCCTTCCTTCATTATGTTCCCAGCCCTCTTAGCTGGCAGTCAGCAGAGAGGATGGAGGGGGGAGGAGAGAGAGAGAGAGAGAGGTGAGGATGGTGACACATAACACCAAATGGCACTTACAACTCCTTAACTGAAAGACGAGACAACATTGTGTTGCATGATATTCTAAAGTATTCCCAAAATGCTGATTAAAAACACAGAGATCAGGGAAATTCCTAGAGCCCCACACAACATGGCTATGCTACATCTAGGTTCCTAGCCAGAACACGGCATCACACAACCCCACCTAATTTCCCACCTACTGAGCACCAGGGGAAGAATGGAGAGTGCCAGTGGGAGTTCCCCTGAGTCCAATAATAAGAAGAGTTGGTTCTTATATGCCGCTTTTCTCTGTAAGTGGCTTACAGTCGCCTTCCCTTTCCTCTACCTACAACAGACACCTTGTGAGGTGGGTGAGGCTGAGAGAGCCCTGATATCACTGCTTGGTCAGAACAGTTTTATCAGTGCCTTGGCGAGCCCAAGGTCACCCAGCTGGCTGCATGTGGGGGAGTGCGGAATAGGAATAGTTTGAATTCAGCCATAGTTTGAATTCAGCCACATCTCTAGGTAAAGGTTGCAATCTTAGCTCATTTGAAACCCATGTGATCTATAGTATTTAAGATAAAGGTGTCAGAATATCTCGGTCTTAGTGAAAAATGAATCTTTGAAAGAGGCAAATAGATCTTTCCTTATGATGGATTCAAATAACAACATTTTTCTCCTGGCAATTGTAACAAGTGTTGTTGAAAGAGGTTCATGTCAATATTATCAGGAGGGCTACGTTACAAATAACCATGCACATAATTGGGTTTTGGGTAAGTAAAGTTGCTGAAAAAAAGATCCCCCCCTCAAAACCTTTGTGTCAAAAGGAGGATCAATTAAACCTGAATGTGTGAAACACTGCTTCAAGGCAGCTGTTTGCAAGGATATATCATTGTGTAGGCCAGGGGTAGTCAAACTGCGGCCCTCCAGATGTCCATGGACTACAATTCCCAGAAGCCCCTGCCAGCGAATGCTGGCAGGGGCTCCTGGGAATCGTAGTCCATGGACATCTGGAGGGCCGCAGTTTGACTACCCCTGGTGTAGGCTAACAGCCTGGATAAGGCTTAATACAAAAGCTTACAGGTTCATAAAAACTAGTAATTGCCATAAGGTAACCTTCCAACTACACATGCATTGGAGCAAATGACAGTATACAAATGCTTCAATAGTTCTGTGACCCTGATAGTTATTAAAAAAATAGAGCTATGCAAATAGAGCATGGATCTGATGCAAGAAAACCCATTCAAACAAGACAAATTTCATTAAGATGTTTCTTTCAAGTCTGCCCAGAAATCATTGCCTGTATGAACTTGGCAAGTTACTATCTTCCAGACTAATATAGCTCATAAGGCGGTTGAAAGGTTAAAAAGGGCAACATGAACATATCTGCACAGAAATTCCTACTTCTGGACAAGCTATTATTATGAGCATGTGTCAGCACTACCAGTAAACACACTGTTGCTGTTGTTGTTGTTGTTGTCAGCCATTCAGCCATGTCCAATTCTGGGCAATCCCATAGCATATCTGTCACTGTGATCCCTGATCCTGCACCGGCTCCCTCAGCCATGCAATGTTCTGGCTGGTCTCCACACCGATCACATCCAACCACCATGCTCTTATTCTTGTGGAATAAAATAGTTCTGTAATCATTGTGTAGGGTTGCCAAGTCCCTCCTAGCAACTGAGAGTGCTCGGGTGGGGGAATTACCAGGAGAGAGATGGAGGCCTAGGTGATATCACCAGAAACATAGTTATGTCACTCCCAGCATGCACCAGAAGCAACATTATAACACTGTGCGATTATGGTGATGCTCTGCTATTTCAGCAAAATCTCTACAGTAAAAATGGCTTCTATCATATAGTTTTTACCCTAATGCAAGATCATCACTGCAACATTGCCAGCATGATGACATAATCGCTTCTAATAATGCCAGAAATGACATCAGAGGCGGGGTGTGTGTGGAACCTTGTGGTGTAGGAGGTAGGGAGAGTTAGCAACCCTATCATTGGGACTAATTCAACTGTTTGGTACTCAAGAAAATTTGCTACCCCCACCCACCCAACTAGGTCCATAAAGTTCTGGTTTTGACCTTTATTGCTGTACACAGCCTTGGTCCAACTTATCTGAGGGACCGGGTATCTGCTTATGCCCCCCCCCCCAGGGCTCTTTACTCTGTCGTCCCAAGTCCCTCAGGTTCGACCCTGGCCTCAACCTGGTAGAATGAGCTCCCATAAGAACTAAGGGCCCTGACAGAACTATCAAGGTTCCACAGGGCCTGCAAGACTGAGCTTGAGTGGGGTTTTTCCCAAAGTTACGATCAGAGGGTCCCACCCTATGTCAAGCGCCAAGCAACAGATGCATGGCTAGATAGATCTGACAACTTGTATATCATCTTTGGCCATGTTGTTAGCCAGATGTGGGAGCAGGTCGGGGGGAATTTGGGGGCGGGAATTTTACACCACCATCTTGTTGTTAACTGTGTTGTTAAATTGTTAATTTTAAATAGTGGGGTTAAAGAGACTGTTGATTTTATTGTTTTGTGGTTTTATGGGGTTGTTCCCCATTTTATCTATAAGCCGCCCCCAAACCAATATTTTCAGGAAGGGCAGGATATAAATCTAATATAAATAAACAAAGAAACACAATGTATAACATGGGTTCACAGAAAATAACCTTTAGTCTCCTATCATAGAATATTTTATTTAATATTAAATATATAGTATCCTTCCCTTGCAAGGGATTATCTTTTACCTATTCCTCATATTCACATATTTCCATGCACCTTCATACAACAGTTGGCAGGCACAGTTACTGCTCTGAAATTTGAGAAAACAGAAGGGAATCAGATCCCAACCTGCCACCTGCACTGCTCATTCCACATCATTCTTGCCTCCAGGAAAAAAAAACAAAAAAAAAACAGGCTCAACAGCACTGTTTGGTTGGCTAGATTTGGCCCTGAGACCTCCAGCTGCTGAAGCCTATGCCAGCTTGCTGTTGAAAAGCCAGCCGACTTTCTGTCAACTTGCACCTATCCCTCATCAGGCAAGGCACATTGAGAACAACACAGCACAAAAGAGCAGAGTAATATGACCCCAAGACAACAGGAGCACAGTTCATCATTCGGAGCAGCAGAAAATCCGATTAATATACAGAATAAATAGTTTGAGGGGAAAAGGCAGAATACAGATAGGGTCACAATACAGACAGGGTCAAAGGGATGACGGGATAAGCAGCACACAATGGTTTCCACTGGCCTTCCTATCACGCATAAGCTTCTCCCAACATAACTAATTTCCTCTGAGTTCTTTTTACCCCTGAAACTGAGGGAGGAATTAAATGAATACTTACAGCAGCACAGTTCTGCTCTCATAACAACAGTCTGGATTAGTGTCTCAAAAACCTTAAGAACACCTCTAAAGGGACCCAGAAGAGAAATGGCTTTCTTTTTGTATTATAATTGAAAACAGGCACCCAAGAAACAGGCATCCATAGAACAAAGAATAGACTTGCTGAGTCATATTTGCTCCCAGGAATAGAATGATAAGGCCCAGACTGAAACTATGAATCAAGGTAGCTAAAATGGAATTTAACAAACATAAGCAGCCCCGCAGGAGCATGTAAAGTTAGGTTTTCAGAGGCTCAGCAAAATGCAGAGTTCATTAAAATAGATAAGCTAGCAGAACAAGGGTATGCATACACAGGAAAAGTTAAATAAAGGAGAAACTTCAAGACTCCAATAAAATAGGAAAGGAAATTTCTGTAAATTACACTTGCTACAAAGAGGATTGCTGAAAAAAGAAATTCCATAGAACACAAGCTTTCTTGCCACAGCTGTAGTCTCACAGGAAGAACTAAAGAAAGAGCTAGGAGGAAACTAAAATTTTGACAGATTGGGTACAATTCATCTGGGATGTTCTCTGGAATAATCCCAGTGGAAGTGAATGGAAAATGCCCTGCCACGCATTTCAGAGGACTTCTCCAGACAACTCAATACATAGTGTCTTGTGTGTGCAATTCATTAAACATACTCTCAAATCTCTGAAAATCAGTGGTTCTCAATATTTGTTTTGTGCCAATATTGTTTGACTGGCAATGTGAAAAGAATAAGGAGCAGGAGAGAAACTTTACACTCATTTTTAAAAAGTGATTCATGATTCCTGTGGCTCTTTTGTGAAACCACATTTGACAAGTTGTTGAACAAGTCTTTCTTAGTTCTTCCTAACATCCACAATGTTTGTTATCCATATGCTTTCCCTTTTATTCCAGTGTGAATTACTTCGACCATTTCTTCATTAGGGCATATACTTTGTTTTGGCCTTGCTTCGGATTTCCTTTGGATGCTGTGAGTTGACTCTTGGTTCTCCACATTTGGACTTTCCTCCCCACGTTTTCCAGGCTGAAATTTATCATATTCACTTTCCACATCTGAGTTGGAGGCAGCCTCCCATCATGCCTCCCTCCCTCTTTTCCAAAAATGGTTGTTTTGCTAAATGGTGCCTGCTTACACCTAATTCCACCATGGTATGCCCTCAGTTCCACCATGGTGTGCCGGGAGATGCAGATTCCATAATGGTATACCTCCCTTTTGTTAGCTTCTATCAAGTTGTTTCTGACTCCTGGTGTCTTTCTGAGCAAAAGTTCACCATCCAACTCTGTCTGCAGTCATTTCTTTAAGTTTTTGTAAGGCCAATCCACTTATGCCTTTGATTCTATCCATCTATCTTGTTCTTCATCTATCTCTTTTTCCACTTCCTTCAATCTCACCAAGCACAATCATTTGTCTAATCCACCATTTGCACACATTATGTGACCATAGTATGAGAGTTTTTGTTTGCGGATCATTGCCTCAACAGAGCAGTTGGGTTTAATCTGCTCCAGGACAGATCAATTTGTTCTTCTTGCAGTCCATGCTTTTGTCAATAATTGTTTCCAGGTCCATAATACAGGCACAGTGATCCTCAATCTTATCTGGATTGATCCACTCCCATCTTCTCCTCTGAAGCTGCAAAGCAGTCACCAGCAGTCACTCCTGGTGCATACATGGGCCTGTTGTCTTGGTAGCGGCTCAGCCTAGCACTGACACTGCTTTCTGATTTTCTCAGGAGGCTCTAGTAGAAATCAGTGTATACACTGATTTTTACAGGTATAGCTTTTCTTCTTGCTGCATGACTAGTTGTACCTACCAAAGTTCTTTTATCTACACTAAAAGTCTTTATCCTTTAGCTATTAAAGATATCCTCTCCTCCTCTGAAACTCTAGGAAGCTTTGTAACATGCAGATTCTCAAGTCTACATTTAAAAGCAACCTTCCACAGGTCAATTACAGTGCTTTAGAGTTCGATGTTACTGAAGGATCAGGGAACCAATCCAATAGATCCTTCTAATTCTGATATGAAGCAACTAAAAACCAGCTATATAGACTTCAATTAGTCTGGGGCTACCAACTGGCCTTGCAAACTGCAGAGTAAGTTAGAGCAACAGAAAGTGACTGAACATTTCCAGACATACAGAATTCCATTTACTTCAAATCTAATTTAATTCTTCCCACTGCATTCTGCAAATATTAAGTGACTAGCCAGGTAAGCATATGTTAAATATCACTTCAGATACCGGATACAAATCTCCTTGAGTTCATAAACTCAGTGAATAACATTCATGTTTTACGCATAATAACAGGGGGAAATGGAGCTAGATCCAATGAGCCATCAATTAAACAGGTTCACAGATGGATCTTCCTCACTCCTGACAATTCCATGTCCCCCCCCCCAAAAAAAAAGTTGCTTGAAAAGGCTGGGGGCATTCAGGAATATAGTGGGTTCAGTGCCAGAGGTTGGATGGAAAAGGTCCCCCTGTTGGGTATCCTGGCTCCATTCACAGAGAAACCTGTGAACGAAGGGGCAAATTGCTCCTTTCCCCGAGTTTGCATCCCTCTGTTCCAACAGGCATCCAGACATTGCAGGGAGGCCACAGGGGCATACAGGGGAGTGGCAATGGTAGGGAAATCTTTGCCATGAACTTATTCTGTTCACAGTTCATTGGGTCCAACCCATTTTATTTAAATTATAATTAATGAAAAAGGTTTTTCAAGACTATTTCTCTGATTATTTATATAGCCCCAAGTATTTGTAAAAGCATTTGAAAGACTATTAATAATAAACTCCATCTTTTGTAATAACACATCTTACAAATTAAGAACCTTTTACAATGTAGTATGCGGTGGCTACTGAGACAGTCATTCCCCAGAAACTCCTTGAAAGATCAACATGATAAACCTTCCTAAGACTTTCCACTACCATAAATCCACATGTAGGTGAATTTACTATATCTTATATCACCAGGCTAACTACACAGAGATACTTGTCAGGCACAGTGTTCTCTGGGCTTAGGAATGGCCATTGTATCTAAACACATCAGAGGAGTCTTAAGCACTGGAACTTTACCTTTGAAAGAGAAATGACAGTACTGTCTTGATGACTTTTTCAGCTGGTGAAGTACTATATATCATGCTCATTTTCAGTCACAAATCAATACCATAAGCATTGAGGAAAATGACACATTAAATTTACAAAGCACATTTTCAAACAAATATGTGTCTTACATTTGCCAAGGATTATTTTGACTAATTCATTTTGTAAAGTCAGGAAGATAATAAAGGCATGGAATTGGCACCAGCCAACATCCATTTAATCTTATGTAATTCTTCTTATTACAGCTACCATCCCATTTGGTTTTTGTTCATGCAGGTACCATGATCCTCAGCACAGCATTTTTGGTAATCAAAAGGGATCCTTCTCTCCCCTTCCACGACCGGAAATTCTGGTTGGTTCCAACCCTTGATAGCTTCTTATTCTTTTTTATTAAATGGCAATAATTATAAATGGGATAAAAGGGAATGCATTTAATTTTTGATGAGATTTCATTTTTGAAGCAAAGAGATTGTAAAATATAGCTGGATGTATGAGAAATGCTGCGAACAGTCTAATTCACCAGACATAAGGACAAGTGTTAGAGAATTGCTCCAGAATGGTTTAACTTGTTTCCCAATCCAGACATCCTGTGTGGTAGGAAAATTTACTGCATGCAGATTATAATATGTAGCAGTGACCTCAGAAACAGATCAAAGGGTCATAGAAATTAGATGCACCATGTGCATACTTCCACGCATGCATCCCCCATGTATATACAACGTGGAAAGGAGTGCTGCGGGACTATGTCAAATCAGAGTTTACAGCTTTATAGAACCACGTACAATCCTAGGGAACTACTGTGTCACCTGACACTTGCTGAGCTAGTGACAATACCATTCTCTTATCAACTGCAGTGATGATAACAAAGCCCAGCAAAGGCCCAGCCAGCAAGTGTCCCCTCAAACAAATCACCATGGTGGTCAAGGGCCAAAGGACTGTTCACATGGTAATGTGCATTGCAATGTCCGGATGGGATTTTCTTTTAGAACTAATCTAATGCAGGGCAGGGCAGTGAAACTTAGAAGGCAGAAGTAGGAAGGAAGGCCACTGACTGAACCCTTCCTGATCTGCCATTTCTCCATTCCGAACTGCACTCTAGAGAGGGTTTTTCTTTCCTGGTATCTTCAGAAAATTTGACATTAAAACACCAAGGTAGGGAAAAGCCACAGGGAAGAGGAAATGTCTGGATCCAAGTACTTACTTTCATTAAGTTGTGAAGGGTTGTTTGCCCCTAATGTTCTTGTGGCTAGGCTTCCCAATTGGAGAACCTTGGTACTTTACTTCAAAACCAGTAGGGATATGCATAAAATCAAATGTGAGATTCTCAAAATGCTCATCTTTAGCTGAGGCTGGCCTAGGAATACCACACTGGTACAGCAATACTTTCATCTCTGTTCAGTACACAAGGCATTTTAAATAAAGGGTTTTCTAGAACTCCCTCAAATAAAATCAGAGTCCAGTAGCACCTTTAAGACCAACAAAGATTTAATCTTAAAGGTCTTAAGGGTGCTACTGGACTCTGATTTTATTGTGCTAATTCAGACCAACACGACTACTCATTTGAATCTATCCCTCAAATAATACATTCTATTTTCTGTAGATCTACATCTTTTGGTTATCACACATGCTGTACAAGTTGACATCAATTCTGATGTACAATCCTAACCTACTGTATGTTTGCTTTCCACAGTTGTAAACAGCACTGCAAAGATAAGGAGAAACAAAAATTTTGTACCAGAAATACTCCCAGCACCAGATAGCAGGAGAAGAAGAACCAGAAACAATTCAAGCCTTCTAAAACCCTATACCCTGGTTCTTACTTTCACCAGCATGAGACTCAGGAATTTTTTTGTATCAGGGACTAAAAAACCCTACCAACTGAATCCCTCCACCACACAGATTCTTAGTATTAATGAAGCATGACAGATGAATGCCTTCGCAAGAGGGCCTTGATTTATGTGATTCCTTCTCTGCTAAAAAATGGGACACAATAATCCCATAAATTGGAGTTATACACAATCAGGCCTTGTCATGGGGTAGATGTGACTGATGTCCTGTCAGTCTCAGTTTTTACTACTTTCATATAAGTTCTTTTTTGTGTGACTGTTTTTATGAACTTTAGTAACAGAATAGTTGGTGTTTATTATATTTGTTTTAAAAATTCATATGGCTTCATTCTACTATTGAAATCTACTTTGGCTGTTATTGAAACAAGAAGATGAGATAAAATTTGGTTAAATAAATGAATCAATAATAAAGGATGATATCACTAGAGAAGGATGACCTCCTCTAACACACCTCCAATTTAATTCCAACAAAGCCAAGTTGGTTGAATATCAAATAGCTCAGTTGTTAGAGCTGAAATCTGAGCTGCCAAAAAAGCCCTATGATTGTCACCAGGAGTATCCTGGGATCATAGGCACACACCTGAACTTTCATTTTCCTCATTTCTTCTACCTTATCCCAAGTTTATCTGCTTGTTTATGTAAAACAATGAAGTGACAAAAACAGGCAGCCTACCTGTGAGTTAGGATATAACAACAACAACAACAACAACAACTTTATTTATATAGCCTGTCCTTGCCGGTTGCCTTAGGACAAGTAACAACAGGATTTGTACATTTAACCTTACATAGATAAACAGTTTTAAAATGTTTAAATTAAATTAAATAATATTAAATTATATTCCTAACTTTTCTTCTTAACCATAGGGAGCCCAACTATAACTAAGCATTATCCTTGCTTTCAAGACACCAGTGTTGAGCACAACTGTTCAAGAAATAAAACTAGGGAGATAGTTTAATTAGCCTGCTCAAACCCCTATATTATCCTGCAACCCTCTGCCCCATTTCTGGCCCCAAAATTCTTCCATACAGCAGAGGGAAAGGGAGGTTAAAATATCCCCCTTCCCATATTGTACAACAGGTTTGAGGATAAGATGACTTCCTGCTCCACTAAAGCTGAACCTCACTACTACAAAGGAATTTCACCACAGTGTTATATTGTTGAGATTTAGGACTAAGCATATAATGCAATAAATAACTGGAATTCACAGATGCCCCTCCTCCTCCTGTTGATGATCAACTAACTAGTAAAAACTGCAATTCCCCCCCTTTATGAGCCAGGGAATATACAAGGGATTATGATTTTGACTATAGTTCAGCATGTAAATATAATAAGCTTCCCCTTTTACCAGCTAATCATATGCACAAAATATAATTAGAAAAAATCCAAACAAATTGCATATGAATTTATTGCAAAGTAATTGTGTTTAGGATAACCTCCCAAATTCCTATTTTGAAGAAACCCACAAAGAACTAATATGTTGAAGATGATGATGTTTGCCATTCTGTCATGTCTGACTTTGGAATAAAATGTTTGACTTTGGCTTTTATTGGTTACAGCTGTAAGAAGCCTTGGCACAGCATGGGGCAGCCAGATCCAGACTCACTTGCCAGTTGATATACCCTGGCCCCATACCCAGCCCACCAGGTGGGAGGGAACCATAGGATAACAGCATGTAGAATTCCACCAGAATGATTGCCCCTAAGTGTTCTCTCCTGCCAGTTCAGCATGCAAGTAACCTGTTGGTAACCACAGAGCTGGGCAGGCCCCTTTGGCAGGCCCTTTGTTGGGTATGCCCATTAAAAGCCCCCACCCCAAGATCCCTAAAGGGGATTCCACATACACTGGGAATAAGGTACGCAGGCCTGTTTACCCAAAATGGATCTGGCCCCATGCTGATACCACCACAAGAGCCAGGCATCCTCCCATCTGGCTCTCACTAACTATAGGCAAGTCTGCAGGCCATACCAAATAGATGTTCATCTTTCATGGGTACAACTGAACACCATCTGCTTGAAACACTGCCAAATTGACCCCTTTTGTTTAGTTGGCCCATGCCATAAGCACCTCTCCAGCCCATCCAATCAGAGGCTGGAACAGCTGGAAACTCTACCCACAGGGTCTGCAAAGCCTTCTCAGCATGGCATGCCAGGACAACACCTAGGCAAGCCCCAAGGTACTTTCTGCCTAACGGCATCCCCAACGGGGCCAGTGCTACTTCCTGTGCATTCATGTCCCATCACATCCCCCTCAGGCCAAACCAAGCAATTTGCAGCACCTCCCTCAGGCTGAGTTTCTTGCTCCATCTGGACCAAGCTGTGTATATTCTCAAATATTTTGTTTTCCTTCTAGAATTCCACATAGCACATTATTTTGGAAACTTCTATACTTTGAGCATTTGTTCCAGGTTTGAGTTGGTGCTTCCATGTGTTTATAGAAAGTGTTCCTTAAGGCATCGTGTAAGTGGCATGCAATTAATACCATGGCTTGGCAGAAAGTTGATTACAGACATTCTGTCAAATACCTTGAATACTTCCTGATATTTAGAAATATTTCTATAAACCTTCAACAAATTATTCATGGCCCCTTGTCTGCCAGCAAAATAAGCTTATCTATAACGTACAGCCTCTGCTAGTGGCTACTGAAGATTCCTATTGTTCACAGGCATGCACTCATATAGGACTCCCATGATGAAAATGTTCAGTGTTTCGCTGCCAATCCAGCAAGCAAATAGGGCCCAAAAGAAATGGCATAAAGCTTCTTAATAATAATGCTCCTTAATGACACTGCAGTCAAAGAAAATGTAGCAGAGTCTCACCACTGCAAGGTCAAGCTGAACTTGGCTGAAATTAGGTTAATTTAGAAGGGGGATATGATGGAGAATTATCAATTATGTTCTCTGGTTTTAGAGTCGGCTTTCCTTCAATACAAAGGGTTGTATCTAGAGTTCAGAACATTTGCCAAGGACATAAATGACTTTAGAAAAAATCTCTTCCACTTTCAAATCCTCTGAGAAATCAGGGATTGTCACCACTAGAGATAGAGGTCAGAGTCAAAGAATACTGTGAGCGCAAAAAGACGGCTGTTTTGCCTTCCTGCTACACTGCATGAAGCCCCAGAGGGTCCTTAACCTTCAGGCATGTCTTTTCCAGAGAACACCAAGGGTCATGATGAGATTATGAGGTGTCAGTGAAAAGCCTTGCTATGCAACACATAATGGCTTATATTGTAATGGCTTATGTTTTAACTGAGGTTTTTAATTGTAAGCCGCCTCACCAAGGAGTATGAAGAGGCAGCATGAAAATCACCATCATCATCAGTAAACCTTATAAAACCCAAAATGACTGCTCACCCACTCTCTGATTGGCCCTCCCTGGTGTATGCCAACAATAGAGAGAACACTCTGCCAAAGAGGGCCAATCAGTTCAAATTACACTCTGCCAAGGAGGACCAATCAGGTTAAATTGCATGATGACAAATCAATCTACATCTGATTGGCCCTCCCTGGGGGTGTGCTGCTAATAGGGAGACAGCACTCTGCCAATGAGGGACAATCAGCTCAAACTGCATGCAGACAATTTACTCCCTACCTGATTGACCCCTTGGAAGTATTCCTTCAATAGAGGATGGCCCTTAGCCAGGAATAATCCACCCTGGTAGTTTAGCCCCAATCAGGATAGAATTCTCAGCCAGGAAAAACGAATAAGGCATCATCTCTCCAACTTCCTGCCAGATTCAGATGTTTGCTGGGTGGAAGAGCAGACAGCCTCAGAGCATGTTCTGCTGCCAATAAGTTGCCCTGGCCTCATGGCCTCTTTCAAATCAGAAGACATGGAGGGGGGGAGTGAGCTGCATCCTGGGGGCAGCCCCTGTATGTTTTCTGGAGGAGGGGCTGTGGGAGGCCCAGAAATGGCACCCTGCTGGCCCACTAGAACCCAGGACAGCCATGAAAATCCTCTGCCCTGGGATTGTTTACCCATGAGTAAGTCATGGTCCTCAGCCAGGAATGGCCCACCCTAGTAATTTAGCCCCAATCAGGAGGGAGTTGTCTACCAGGAAAGGCTAATAAGGGACAGATCTCCATCTCGCTCTTCCTTTCAGAATTCTACTGAGTAGAAGAACATCTGGTGTCAGAGCATGCCCTGCTCCCTGTAATTTGCCCTAGCCTACTGGTCTCAACTCAGTGGACAAGGGAGGGGAAGCAAGCTGCCTCTTGGCACAGCTCCTGCATGCCTTCTGGAGGGGGGGGCTGTGGGAGGCCCATAAACTGTCCCCTGCTGGCCCTCTGGGCCCAGGGCAGCCAGGAAAACCACTGCCTGGGAATGTTTAATCATGAGTAAGCCATGTGAGGTTTGCAATCTGAGAAGGGAGAAATGATTTGGGAGTAGCCATCACAGGCGATTGCAGCAGGGAAAATAATGCTTATGTGGGTAGGACTGGGAAGATGTAGACTTTTCCTTTCCATTGGATATCACCTTGGTCTTGCCTCACTCTTTCCAAGTCCATCACAACAAAGCAAAACAAACACACCTGGGAGCTGTAGCAGATCAAGTAACAAACTGTAAGAATGAGCTAGCAATGCCAAAATGAGACTTACCACTATCACTTACTTTCCTTGTCTTCTCAATCTTCTACTTTTGTATTAATAAATGAAAACAGAAAAAAAATAAAATTTACCAGGCCCACAAAGTGGGTGTTTTAAATAATTTATTAAAGCTGCTTTTCTTCTTCCCATATATAGAGGTGCACCAGTGCAGATTGAGAGGTTACCTGACAATCCTCCTTAAAGTAGTAAAGAAGAAACAAAGAAGACTAAAAGATATTTGTGTCCAGATAAAAGATAAAGGTATTCCCTGTGCAAGCACCGAGTCATGTCTGACCCTTGGGGTGACACACTCCAAAGTTTTCATGGTAGACTCAATATAGGGTGGCCTTGCCAGTGCCTTCCCCAGTCATTACCTTTTTACCCCCCAGCAAGCTGGGTACTCATTTTACCGACCTCGGAAGGATGGAAGGCTGAGTCAACCTTGAGCCAGCTGCTGGGATTGAACTCCCAACCTCATCAACAGATAGCTTCAGACAGCATTTCTGCCAGTTACCACTCTGTGCCACAAGAGGCTCTTTTATGTCCAGATATACATACCACAGAGCCTCTTGTGGCGCAGAGTGGTAAGGCAGCAGACATGCAGTCTGAAGGCTCTGCCCATGAGGCTGGGAGTTCAATCCCAGCAGCCGGCTCAAGGTTGACTCAGACTTCCATCCTTCCGAGGTCGGCAAAATGAGTACCCATCTTGCTGGGGGGTAAACACTAATGACTGAGGAAGGCACTGGCAAACCACCCCGTATTGAGTCTGCCATGAAAACGTTAGAGGGCGTCACCCAAGGGTCAGGCATGACCTGGTGCTTACCTTTACCTTATACATACCACAAACCCAAAAAAAATAAAGAAAGAAAAGGAAGGGGCCTGGAGCATCTACTTCCATACCAGGCTTAGGCATAAACTCAGCTGCTTTAAATAAAGAAGTGGTGGGGGTATATGATCTGCACTGAATTAAACCCTTCAAGGAATGCATTTTATTTATATGTATTTCAAATGTGTATTCTAAACTTGTATAATTACTAATTGTATAATTACTAAGAAAAAAACAAAGAAAATGTGAGACCAATGACATGGAAGATGGGGAAAGTGTAGACAGGGCAAAGAAGCACCATGAGCCTATGGGGACATGTGGAGAGAGGGGGAAACACTGTTTCCCAGTAGCACCTTCCCAGTAGAAGAAGAGTTGTTGTTTTTTACCCTGACTTTCACTGCCCAAAGGAGTCTCAGAGTGGCTTATAATAGTCTTCCTTCATCTTCGCGCAACAGACACCTTGTAAGGCTGTGAGAGCTCTGAGAGAAACTGCTCTGAAAGAACAGTTTCTAACATGACTGTTATTAGCTGAAGATCACCCATCATGTGGAGGATCAGGAAATCAAATCCAGTTCCCACATTAGAGGTGGTGGGTTCTCCATCTTTGGAATTTTTTAAAAAGAGGCTGGATAGCCATCTGAGGGAAAGGCTGATTCTGTGAAGGTTCAAGCATGTGGCAGGTTACAGTGGATCAACGATAGGGTTGTGAAGCTTTCCACATTATAATCCATTTACTGAAACAGTAGTTCTTTCATTGCTGATTTTCTAAAGTATCGTATAAAATCTCCCTGAAGGGAAGCCACTTTTATTTATACTACATCACCCATCTTACTTTAGTAGGATCATAGATTCCATGAAGACCTAATATAACTTGTTATAAATATGCACCTCTTAGCTTATAGAATGTGAGAATGGTTCTGAGAACATCTACTCTCTGTACACCAACGTAATAATCACTGCATTTTATTATCTCCCTCTGTCTTTCTCAAGCTATGATGAGAAGCTTTGACAAGCACATTTTCTTAATGGATTAGACTCAGGAATCTGACAAAACACATTCCAGCAACAGAAAACTGAGAGGTGACACAATAAGCTTAGGCAGTGGCAACTGGTTAAGGTTTCCACAGCACACATTCTACAAAGTCAATCTGACAACTGTTTGGAGAGTTGCCAAACTAATGGAAGACTCTGACAAAACTTGGTTGCTTAGAGTCCAGAGGCTTGACTAATGCTCACTCAATACAAACATATTCTGTCTCATGCCAAAAATCAGTAGAAGGGCTGATTCAAACAACTAGTTTGATGCAGCAATTAACAAGAGGAGACTGCCTCCAGATGACTGACACTTTTGGCAAACTGATGGGTCCTATGCATGGCTTGACAGGGCACAGAAACATGGCGGAGATTGCGACCTGATGCATACTTGTTCAGCCCAGAGTTTATAACATTCATAGAAACATACAGGGCATCTAATCCAACCCCCTGCTCAATGCAGGTTCAGCCCTAAGCATTCTAAAGCATCCAAGAAAAGTGTGTATCCAACCTTTGCTTGAAGACTGCCAGTGAGGGGGAGCTCACCACCTCCTTAGGCAGCCTATTCCACTGCTGAACTACTCTGACTGTGAAAAATTTCTTCCTGATATCAATCCTATATCGTTGTAGTTTAAACCCATTACTGCGCGTCCTTTCCTCTGCAGCCAACAGGAACAGCATCCTGCCCTCCTCCTTCTTCAGGATGTGGAGAGTTTTTACTTAGTGCCTTAGTTTCCACAGAACCCTTAATAAAATGAGTCATCAAATCTCAAGGGCAGGAGGAGGACTGTACTAAAGGTGGGATATTTTTGGACAGAAGAGGAATATTGCTGGCTGAAATGACATGTTATAATAATTAGATGACACTTAAAATTGCAATGGCAGTTGGAATCACTCTCTATTTTGCCTTCCTTTCTTTTAAAATGATTTAATCCTTGAAATCCCTTTTCTTCTGTGTCTCTGGGCTACTCTCACATTCCAGGCCTCCTTCACCTATACATTGCACCCTGTTTCTTTGTGATAATGACTTAGATTGCCAGAATAAGACTCCTCTTCCGCCCCCATTTTGTTTGACCAAGATTTGCTTTGGGTCCCCAGAAAGAAGCAAGGGGCCAAACTGGTCTCCTCTACTCCGCTAAAATGGTAGGCTAAAGTTCTTGCCAGCCTTTCATCCACCACTTCATTCATGACAGCAGCCAGCCAGAGAACGCTTTGACATAAATTCATGCCCTCCATACATATTAACATGTAGTCAGGCAGTCATCCTCGCACCTTGAAGAATCCTACAAAGAGTAATTCCAAGAATTTTTGCCTGAAGACATACATTTGCAGAGACCAAATCCTTCTTCCAGTTGTGGGTTAAAAAAAAGAGGGGAAAGGCAGATTTTGTCAACTCCTACCTCAGCCACAACTGCAGCTGCCCATGTTCTGTGCCTTCTAACCCATGTCAGTCCCTAAACACTTGCCATCACCATTACAGTTTATGCACTGGAGGTTTCATACCAGGCTGCAGGCTGGAGTTTTAGTCATGGCAGGTTGCCTTACCTACTCCTACACCCACATGGGGGAGCATTTTGTCTGGTGCGCCTCATCCAGCCCTGATTTGTGCTCCTGCACAGGAGCTGGGGCAGTGAAGTTCCCAGTGCATAAACGGTCCATTTCAAGACTCACAGGTTGTTGCTGGGAATAGGAAGAGGCTGGAAAAGCTTACCCCCAGCAGCTTATACTAGTGTGTCCCCATCCCAAACAAATGAGGAAAGTACGTGTCTCTCTCATAGTGACCCAAATTCAACTGCAGAAGTCACATTTTATGGTCATGAAGTCCATATGCATAATAAGGCAAATAAACTTAGAACAAAATCTGCAAACAACATAAAGACCAGGCAGTAAGCACTTTCATTTGCTTCATGCACATTTTATGCATCTAATGAAGTGAGCTGTGACTCATGAAGGCGTATGCAGGAATAAATGTTGTTAATCTTTAAAGTGCTGCTGGATTCCTATTTAAGTCTGCAGTAACAGACTGGAGAGCCAGAGTGGCATAGTGAGTAAGAGTGCTTGCTGGACTAGTATCTGGGTGACCCAGGTATGAATTCCCACTAGGTCCTCCTGTGCCAGTCACACGCTAGCAGCCTAACCCACCCCATAAGGATAAAATGGAGTTCAGGGAAATGATGTATGTTGCTTTAAATCCTCATTGGGGAGAAAGGTGAGGTATAAATTAATTAAATAAATAAACTACTACATATACCCATCGGAACTCTCAAATACATTCTTTAGTTTTCCTGATACTAAAAACCACAGACACAACCACAGACATTCTCATATACAAAATGGAAACATTATAAACTGCAACCATGTAAGGGCCTGCTCTGTCTCTCCCCTTCAATGTTTTTGGCCAGCAAATTAATATAGGGATTGAGAATGTTGCCTGGTAACAGCCATGTTAAACATAGGCAATATTGTCCTAAATCATGCTCCTCCTAGAATTATGATTGGGGGCACTGTTGCCTAGTAACCGCACAAAGCCATAAATGAAACATAGTGGTCAGGTAGGTCTTATGTTTCAGAAAGTCACAGTTCTTAAAGAAGCTGCTGCAGCTCTGGGAGTACCAGGCAGAGGTGAAAGTTACAAAGGGACCTAGCGACCAGGGCAAACATTTCAGTTTTGGAAGCACAGTGCTGATGGAAACAGCCTTGATGTCTGGAAACAGGCATGATGTCTCCTCCACTCATCACAGTCAATTATACTTGACATAACATCGTTTTCTAAATCATTCCGCTACATTGTTTGGAGTCATCTTTGTAATTATTTATGGATATCTTCAAAATTGGAGTGCTCTCTAGAATTGGAATGCATTTATGGTAGGTTTTCCCTCCAAGGAATGTAAAATAATGCAACAGGACACAGGGATATGCGAGGAAGTGCATCACAGCAATAAAATAAAAAGACCTGAAAGCTGCCACATAGAAGATGACAATTCAGCCAAACAGAAATAGAATATGTCACTTTCTGAATCTAATTGGAGCATCTCAGTGCAGCGCCTCTTCAATTTCATACTCCAGCTAACATCTGCTTAGATGTTCCCAAGGTACTTTTCTACAGCTATGCCTTAAAACAGCTGGCAGGGATTTCTCTTCCTGGCATTTTGTGGGGAAGCAATGCAAACATTTCCTTCATCCACGAATCTCAAAACACAGTTCTAAGTATGAACATTTATGTATTTCTTCTTACTACAGCAGGAAAAGAAAGGCTTCTGTTTTTTTTTTCCTGCTTGTATTAACAGGGTTCAAAGATACCAATTAATGAACTTGGTCCTTTAAGCATTTTGCTTTGAAAGATACATGTCATCCTTTTCAACCACATTTGAACAGAAGTATTCTGAGTCCTCAGAACTTTGTGCATGAAGCACAGCAGCAGAGTAGGTCAATCTGATTAAACATTTTTGCCTGAAATTAAATTAAAGTGGGTTCCCTTTTAAGTACTTCAAAGCTTGTGATTAAAAACCAGAGCAAGTGACACTCTAAATTCTGGCTCATAAATGTCATTGAACACTTAATAAAAGCTGCAGAGGTTTTTCGATCTAGGTCCCTTGAAGCAACTATGGATTCTTGCTTTCCCTTCCTATCCCAAGGCCAAAATCCTTGTTTTTAAATATGCTAATTCAGAGGGAAAATCCTTTTTAAAAGGAATATAGAAACAGAACAAATGGCATGGAGTAAATTAAGTCCCATCTTCAAGGGTTACCACTTTTTCATGCTGCAGAATAGGCATCCAGAGAACAATAGACTCTAAAAATAAACATAATATATAACCGTTTCTCAGGCAATGTCAAATGAAATGGAAGAAGAGTGATGAGAGTTCTTCAACATGAGTTTTAATGAACCTTCTTCTCTCTTGATTCCATGTAAGTATCATTTATTTTTAAAGCAATCGGTCACAGCTTTCTGTTACAATTATGCCTTTTTGACTGATTCTGCCTAAGCGCAGAACAATAAAGAATAATATTTCCGAATTGGAAACCAGTAATAAGATTTGTTGACAGTTAATATGAAGTACTGCGTGCACATGTGTGATATATTTTTGGAAGATTAACCTTCATGTTTCAAGGCACTGACCTGCTAGTAGAAAAACATTTCCTAAGGGAAACTGGTCCTTTTGGGAATTGTTGCAAAGTTTCTTATGCATTTGTTTAAACCAAAAACATACCAAGGCAGCATACCTGATCAATGTAACTTGTAGATTTTCAAACAGTCCTTTGCTGTTAAACTCTAATTTTACATGTTGGGAGTTATGTATTGGAGCTGATTTTACTACCATAACACATATATGTATTCACATTATTTTATCTGTACTTAAGGCTAGTTTCCCATGGACTTTTCTGCCAATGGTGGCACATTCCTCTGGCACAAGATGCCTTCTCCAGATGCAAGAACAGCCTCCTACACCAGGAAAAGGTGCCTTGGGCTGGAAGAAAACACTACCATTGGCAGAACAGATCTGTGTGATTCAACCCTTGATAATTCACAGCTTGAAGTTAGGAAATGTCTGTATTCAGAATAGTTTTGCTTGAGGTAACACATATGAGAGATCTTTTATGTTTCACCTGTGATGTCTCCTTCATATATACAAACCACTTGTGCAGTTTCTTTTGCATGTGTAAATGCTGAGACCAGAGGGTTTTCTTGAGTGAGTAACAGGGATCAAATCACTCCAGTCCTATCTTTAAACAACCCCGTGGCGCGGAGCACCACGGACTGAATAAAGCAGTAAGGGCACTATGGGAGGAGTTAGGGCGGGCCCTGTCCGGGATAAAAACTCAGAGTCCTCCGAGTGTCAATCCCGCCCCAAGCAGGCAATGGGGAGCCGCGCGAAGCACGGCTCCCCATTGCCTGCTTCACCCGCACAGACAGCCATGGGTGAGCGGTGAGCCACGCCGCCTTCTTCCAGCCGGCGGAGCGGCGTCGACGCATCTATGATGCGGCGAGGCCGCTCTGCCGGCCGGGAGAAGGCTCGAGAGAGCCTCGGGGGCGGGTGGGCCTGGCCGCCTTCTCCCGGCTGGCGGAGCGGACTCGCTGCGACCGCTCCAACGGCTGGGACACGGATTAAGAGGCCTGCCGTCGCCAGGGAGGGCGCCCTGCCACCTTCTCGCTGCCGCTGCGCAACAAGCCTCGCCATGGCTCGCTGCGTGGAGGGGGCGCCGTGCCGTCCGCTCCAATGGCCGGGAGACGGATTAAGAGGCCTACCGTCCGTGAGCCGTGGCCCTGCCGCTTTCTCCCGCCCGCTGCAGCGCCATCGCCACCTCAGGACCGTTGCCCAGATGCCACTGCGCTGTGACACGAACCCGCACAGCGACCACCTCGCCTGGACCCTAGGCCGCCACCCTGCACTGCCTACCACCCCGACAATGACTGCTGCCACTCCCGCAGAACCGCCACGAGGTCAGTCTAGTGCCCATTTTATTTAAAAATAAAATGGGCTTTAACTGTAGTTATGGAATAATAAGCCACACTGGCCTACAATTTGCTCAATTCAAGGTGCTGGCATTGTACTATATAAAGTACAATATAGCTTGAGGCCAGCATACTTCTCTCATATGAACTTACCTGTCCAATTTCAGTCATCATTGGAGGCCTGGCTTTGGATTCCCCTGGCATCTCAGAGAAAATGGTGGCAACCCCAGTTTTCCTTTAAAACAGTTTTGTTTTTTGTTTATGCAGAAGTCAGCTCTAGCCTCTTTGAAATAGCACATTCATTAGGAGCAGCCAAGTAAACAGAGCCTTTTAAAACTTAGGACGTCATCTGCAATCAGAGGAAATTGTAAAAACTAATTTCAGATTTCAAAATTCACCTGTTTTTTTCATTCTTTCAGGTATGCATCAGAATGCCAACAGAACAACTCTGCTTGGTTGCCTGCAAATTATTTCCAATGTCTGCATATAGAAATACCAAAGCAAGCCAAGTCTATGTGTTATTCAAGCCATCTTGCAGCAAAACCCAAAAGCACTTCATCTGGTCAGTCCTCCTGTTTTCTTTACTGAGGAAAACATACAAATCAGCATCGGCGATTCCTTGCCGGACTAGATGTTTCACCTCAACAAATAGTTGTTGCATAAGGGATATGTTCAGAATAATATCAGTCCAACACAGTGACAGAAAATTCTTCTGAACGGTGAGGAAGCACTGGAGAGATTTGTTAAGATAAACAAATTGTGACATGGGGCCTTTGAGGCATGTGCAGGTTGATTTCATGAACCACTGGAAAGAAAAAAAATGCACTGACACCAGGGATCAAACAAACATAGGAGAATCTTTCCTTCTCCACACTCTCATAGTATTATAGTTGTCGAAATAGACATCCGTATGAGTGAACAGAAAACAGCTGCTTGCAGCATATCTCCTCTGTACCGATGCAACTGGGCTGCTGCCATTTTTATAGGGTTGCCAGCTCCAGTTCAGGAAATCCTTGGAGATTTTGAGTGTAGAGGAAGACAGGGACTTCAGCAGTGGCATACCTTCCACAGTGGCATGCCTTCCACAGTGGCCATTTTCTCCAGGGGAATGGATATCTGTGACCTAGAGATCAGTTGTAATGGTGGGAGATCTCCATCCGTCACCTGGAGACTGGCACCCCCACTTCATTCTCCTAAAGGATACTTAATCTAAAGTAGTGCAGCACCGTTTTTTAAAAAAAAGAATGATTGTTTAATTATGAGGTCTTTCCTCTGCCATGAAAAGAAGTCCAAGCTACACTTTTTCATCATCATCAGCAGCATCAGCAGCAGCAGCAGCAGCAGCTATCGAGTCACAGCTGATTTATAGGAACCCTGTTTAAACCCTGGGGTTTTCAAGATAAGAAGAGGAGCTTCTTTTTTATGCCCTGCTTTTCACTACCTGAAGGAGTCCCAAAGGAGTTTACAAACACCTTTCCCTTCTTCTCCCAACAACAAACTCCCTGGGAGGTAGGTGGGGCTGAGAGACCTCTGAGAGAATGATGACTGGCCAAAGGTCACCCAGCTGGCTGCCTGTGGAGGAGGAGCAAGGAATCAAACCCAGTTCTCCAGATTAGAGGCCGCTGCTCTTAACCACTACACTATGTTAGCTGATTCAGAGATGTTCTGCCACTGCCTGCCATTGTGCAGTGCCAAAATATTTTCTGATTATTAAAACAAACTATCGAATTGAGAGAAGCACATGCAAAGAATAGGGGAACCAAGTCAAATGGAAATGTAGAAATGAGGTGAGGTCAGGGTGTTCTAAACATGAGTCTGAAGAGATCTTGTTTGTGTTTTCACTCCTCCCCCTTCTTTGAAACATCCACGGTTACAGAGAAGTGTATGCATATGTAGGGGTGGAGTTGTTGAGGCCAATTTAATGCAATTCTCCCTCTCCCTAGAAAGAAAACTCCGAAACAGACCAGTCCACAGATCCCTGCTGTATCCAAGCAGCTGAGGGCTGCATTATTGTTACACACTGATCTTTTTCTTGTAGTTGGTGATAGCAATTACTGAAATATCATAAGCGAGGATCTTTTACCTTCTGTGAACTCCATAGCGACAAGCAATTTTTTAAAAGACACCTGTTACAAACGCAGCATCTTATCAATGCAAGGCTTTGAGCCCGCTGCTTTTAATGGGTTCTGAATGGGCACTAGTTCCTGAAAGGACAGCAATTAGTCACATCTCTGTGATCAGGTCTCCAGAAGTACTCAGTGACAGATGCCTGGCATTCAATATACAGCCACTTTACCTGTCCTCCTCACAGATAATCTGAACCAGGAGGAGTCCCCAGGGTTTAGCCATATAAACTCAATCTTAGAATACGTAAGCCTGTGCAAGTTATATTCTCCGACCCCCCAATCCCTTCGCTGAACATTGGCCGAGGCCAATACCACTGATGAAAAATCTCACTAGGTTTGCTAGATACAAGCATTTCCTAAAGGCAACTCACCTTCCTAAAGACAGACATGCTTTTATTTTCAGGTCTATATGCTTCCAAACCCTGAGCACAAGATCTGCAATCAGAGCTCTCAGTGCCTGACGTTCCCACCTTCCTAGCCAAACTACTGAGCCACACCCACCAGAATATTGCTCTGGGAGATCAGAGACTTCTGAAGAGCATAGAGGCAAAGAGGGGATCTGAAACAGGAGGGTGAAATGGGTAGAAATTGTTATCTCTCCCCCATCATTTGAAGCAGGGTATAATAACAAGCCGTTGACCATGAAGTATCTTGCTGATTTAGGTCTCAAGACATTTTCAACAGTGACATGTTTGAATTAATAATCACTTGTGAACACTGTCACTGAGAGACAGAAAGTGGAGCAGAGAACTTACATTGTAGCAAATTCAGGAATGGGTACCATATGCCCACCACGAAAACACTCTCCGCTTGACTCATTTTTAAGGTGCTCTCTGGTGCAGAGAATACTGTATCAATGTATAAAGGCAAAGCAGCATTTAGGTGATACAAAGATACCAGAGCACAGACCAGAAAAAGTCACACTGATAAATGGGCAAAGCTATTCTGTAAGGAACTTGAAAGAAAAACTGCATGTAGAAACAAATTAAAATCCCAGTCAGCACAGGCAGGCAGCATCCCCCTCTCACTTAAACTTTCATTCTCCTTGTCCACACCTTTTTATCCAAAGGACTCTTGTGCTGAAAGCTGCAGGTTCCACCCTTAGAAAGCTCTTCTGCCAAGCTTTTGATTGGGGCCAATGAGCTGATAACATCTCCCCCCCCCCATACCCTTCCCCACCAGATACGCCCACTGGATACATCACAAGGCAATCTCCAGTCCAGCCAATCTGTCAAGAAACAGTTTGTGTTGAACAATTACATGGCTTACACTTTAACATTTGTGATATTGATGATACAAGTTACTGAGTAATAATGTTGATATAGGTTACTGAGTTAAATTCCTAGAGGGCTGTACCTCATATTGGAATGGAACTTGTGAATCCATGCTGTGAACCGCCCTGAGCCACAAGGGAGAGCAGAATAAAAATACACACACACACACACAAACACACACACAAATGGTACTCAAAAGGAAAAGGGGGCAATGGCGAGGGTAAAGTTGCCAGCTCTGGGTTGGGAAATACTTGGGAGACTATGGGGATAGAGCTAGCAATGGACAGGATTTAGGGAGGGGAGGGACCTCAATGGGGTATAATGCCCTCCAAAGCAGCCATTTTCTCCAAGGGAACTTTTGTGTGGAGATGAACTGTAAAACCAGGGGATACCACCTGGGACTGTCATTCCTAAACAAGGGATTTGAGTAATCTGTGCCTTGATGAAAGCAGTGATAAGGGTAGGTTTCCAGCAGCAGCAGAGAAGCCAGCTCCGGTCAAACAAACAACAACTTTTTATGCCTAGATTCTGTGACCTATAAGGTAGCAAAGCTTTCATTAATCTCACAGGGTAAGTAAAGGTAAAGGTATCCCCTGTGCAAGCACTGGGTCATATCTGGCCCTTGGGGTGATGCCCTCTAGCATTTTCATGGCAGACTCAATACGGGGTAGTTTGCCAGTGCCTTCCCCAGTCATTACCGTTTACCCCCCCCCCCCAGAAAGCTGGGTACTCATTTTACTGACCTCGGAAGGATGGAAGGCTGAGTCAACCTTGAGCTGGCTGCTGGGATCTAACTCCCAGCCTCACGGGCAGAGCTTTCAGACTGCATGCCTGCTGCCTTACAACTCTGCACCACAAGAGGCTCTTAATCTCACAGGGTACAAGGGATCAAAATGAGCAAAATGTACATCTCAATAACAAAGCAAGATCTGAGTGTAGGAGAACCTTAAAAAACCCAAAAATTCCCAGAGTAGCAGCTTTTAAGAGTCAAATCCTTGTCAGATATGACAAAGGGAGTTTTGACTCTTGAAAGTTTCTGCCCTGGAAATTTTGCTAGTCTTTAACAAGAGCCTCTTGTGGTGCAGAGTGGTAAGGCAGCAGACATGCAGGAGCCAGTTTGGTGTAGTGGTTAGGAGTGCGGACTTCTAATCTGGCAAGCCAGGTTCGATTCCGCGCTCCCCCACATGCATCCAGCTGGGTGACCTTGGGCTTGCCACGGCACTGATAAAACTGTTCTGACTGAGCAGTGATAACAGGGCTCTCTCAGCCTCACCCACCCCACAGGGTGTCTGTTGTGGATAGGGAAAAGCAGCATATAAGAACCAACTCTTCTTCTTCTTCTTGTCACTGTGCAGGATTGGGTTTGAGTGTCAAACAGGTAAAAATATCAGATTTCCTGTATATATGCATAAGGGGAGTTTAAATGCTATGATTAGGGGGGAAACGAACTATTGTTTTTGAGGTATATTTGTATATGACATTCACTCTCTGCTCCAAAATTTACTTTGAATCAAGGGTGGTATTTTGAAGTTGATGTTATCAAAATCTACCTGTGATGCCCAGTACAATTAAACTGGGAAAGAATACAAAATAATATCTCTTTTCCTAAGTACAGGTCAATTTCTAGAATATCTGTTCATTAGCATTCTGTTATGTTAGTCAGAGATTTTCCAGGTGCTTATCAGAATGCCACTTAAGAGACTTCTGTCAGTAACTGGTAGAGATTAAAAAGTTGATATTCTGTCAAGGAATGAATGCTTCCCAATGCAGAAATAGTCCATGGAATTCTCAAGGTGAGGATATTTTTCCTTTTGGAAACTGTTCAAAATGCTTATTCATTAAGGCTCTGGTTTGGCATTAGGAGTACCTAAGCTAAAGGGACGTAACTTACATATGTCTCTCCAGCCAAGGGTAGCCATGCCTTTTCTGCTTCCATGCCTTTTCTGCTTCCCTGGCAGGCTATAAGGCTGGCAGCACAGAACTGGCCAAAGGCCTTTGTATTTTAAAGCTTTCAAGAAAAAAATTCCTGTCCAGTTTCTCTCTGAGGACTTCATGAGCTAATACTTAGGGTCAAACGAGACATGATGGAGCCTCCAGGTCTGACTTTGGGACATTACTTCCATTTTCAAGCCTAGTGATTTAAAACTGCTGTGGGGGGCCCAATTTTGATTTTGAGACATTTTTGTCACCCAGAGCCCATGCCTTTTAAAGTTCCAAAATGGCTGATTTCCAGAGTGCTTAGTCTATCACCGACCTATAGTTTTTCTTTCCTCTGCCAAGTGGGACGTTAGGTTACATGACGGCAGGTGCAGACTGGAACTAGAACGTTAAAACTGTTCTGCAGCAAGATAAGCCAAGGGGCCCTATAGAAACTGCTCAGTTGGGCTACAACTATGACCATGATGCTAAGTGAACCGTATGGTGGGGCCAGCATGGCAAGGGCCACTTGAGTGAGTTTGCTTCTGACCACCAGTAGATTTCCAAGGTAGTGGTTAGGGTTGCCAGTTGGAGACTCTGCGGGTGGAACCTGAGCAGAGTTGTCTTTGTGGAGGGAGGGACTTCAATGGGATATAATGCCATAAAGTCCACCTTCCAAAGCAGCCATTTCCCCCAGGTGAACCGATCTCTGTCACCTGGAGATCTGGTGCAATCCCAGGAGATCTCCATCCTCCACCTGGCAATTGGCAACCTTAGCAGTGGTCCACAAGGAAGTATCCCAGTAAGTTAAAGGGCTGGTTCATATATAGTAGTGAAACATTTTAGGACAGCTTTAAGATACTGCCTTTGGAAGCTGGAGAAAATGACACATTTTTCTGCTTGGAACATGATAGGACTTTCCAGTTTCCTGCCTTTTCCAGAAACTGTAAAAGTATGTGGCTTTAATAATAATTTGGATATGACAATCTAGCAATTTCCATGTACCCATCTGCTCCAAGGTAATGGTTTTAAGAGAATTTGAGATGAAAGTTTTAATGCTGAGAAGATCTTAAGAGTATAACCATTAAATATTTCATGTGCACTAAATGCAGAGACCATATTTAATTTATCCAAATATATTTCAAGTACAAATAAAACAAATTTGCTTTTTAGAAGCCTGAGGCAGTACACACACAAAAAAATACATTCACAATTTATCTGTGCTGTAGGAGAACTTTTCTCCGGTTGTTGCAGTTGTGTACCATTTCTGAAACAGAAAATGCAATTCAAGAGAAGAGAGACAGTAAAAGTCTTGGTGTTCCTAGGTGTAGTCCATTCTTCTTACATTAGACTTGTTGAAGAAAATGATTTTGTGCATCATAGACTGTCATCAGTCTCTGGCAGCCCCTTTTTATGTATTGAAGCAATCAATCCTAGTCAGCCTCGAAATCCTTCTGACTTTTCTATTGAAACAGTTTCAGGTGGGTAGATAAGTTGGTCTGCAGTGGAAGATTTGAATTCAATAGCACGTTAAAGGTAAAGGTATCCCCTGTGCAAGCACTGAGTCATATCTGACCCTTGGGGTGACGCCCTCTAGCGTTTTCATGGCAGACTCAATACGGGGTGGTTTGTCAGTGCTTTGCCCAGTCATTACCGTTTTACCCCCCAGCAAGCTGGGTACTCATTTTACCAATTTGGTAAATATCTCAATGAAAATGTCATCTTTCTTGGCCTTGATTGTCCCCAATTTACTCCTTTTTTCAGCATCCAATTGATAAGTTTATTTATCCAGGTGTTTCGTGTACACACCAGGTGTTTCGTGTACATATTACTATAATAAGGATTTGATAGTTCTGACTATAATTGGAGTTCATCAGCCAAAAACGTTATTAATCCTAATGGTCCTTGAAGCTTCCCCCCCCCCCCCTTTTCAGTTGTTTATTCATCTTTACTCAGCTGGCCAGGCTCCCAGGATTATTTCAAAATTCTCTTCTTTTTCCACAGCATTCTACATTTTGCAAACTCTAGAGCTTTTGAAATTGGAGGGGCAGTGTATTCTGAAATTCCTCAGCTTAAAATCACTGTTTCAGATCATTAGCATGATTTTCTTGGAACAGTCACATGAATTTAAGCACACCATCTTCCTAGTGATTTTAAGAGGCAAGTGACTGCTTCCCTTTAGTCAATGGGAGTTTAGAGTGTTTTTGGTTTGCCTTAATTATGTCTGAGATTGCTAACTAGAGAGGAAAAAATGAGGTCCTCTCCCTTTAGCAGAGGTTTTTCATGGTATTACTTTAAATAACATCACCTGGTATTTCTTGCAGACTGATATTAAAGTGATATTAAAGTGACAGCTAGAGGAGCAATTTAGCAGTTGGTAACTGTAATTACAGTATGTCCATGTTTAAGACTGAGTTGGAATGCTAGTTGCCATCAAAATCATGGACATCTAACATATATTAAAGTGTGCTTAAATTTCTGCATTTGTTTGCAATTCATACTAGGATTAAGTCATTAAAGAGGGGGATATTTAAAAAATGATCCGCTCTAGCTGTCAAGTACATACCACTGGGCAGCTTCATATGCATTTGTACTGGGATTGCATTTCCTCATCAGGGCTTGCTGTTTAGGCATTTATAGGCAATACAGCTTTAAGTATATTCCCCTGATTTTATCAGATCAAGCTGCTGTTAAAGGCAGGAGAGAAGACTGGACTCTGTTTTCCCTGATCATTTAGCAACCATGCATTGGAGCAGTGGGTTAAAAGACAGAATGCTAAAGAGGCCTTTAAAAAGCATTACAGCAAAGACACCTCTGTTTCCATAAGAATTGGGAGGCAGGGTAATTTCCTGGTTCTCTCATCCTTCTGTAATCAGTCTGTGAAACATTTTTTTTATTTATACTGTTGGTCAATGAGATCTGTTGAGGACTCCTCAGAAGAGGAAGAGATCAACAGAAGCAGATCAGAGGCAGCAGAAGCAAAAAAACAGGGTACAAGCATATCAAGGGGCTTTCCGCACCGGGATCCTTAAAGCAAATTGTTTGCTGAAGGAAAAATCGCCATTTAAAATAGTGGAATTCGTCATTATGCATACCTGACTTTGTAGTGGAATCCAGTTGCGTTTCTATAGTTTCCCAAAGGCTTCCGGTCTCAGCAAAAATCGCTAGAAAGGAAGCACTATTGCCAAGCTCGTCCCGCCCCTGGCCGTCAAGCAGCCAATGGGCAGCCATTAGCATGCTCCCAAACAGCCCCTTTCCCTTTAAGAAAGGTTTTTTTTTTTAAACACACCCATTGCAACGAATCTGTGTTGATTCGTTGCAACGGAGAGACCCATCCAGCTGGCAGGTGTGTTTGAGCTGTTGTTTCATCGTTGCCACGCTCCTCCCAAGTGAAAAAAAAAAATCCTCCCCCACGGGCCCGATTTTCAGCCGAAAACAGTGTGAAAATTAAAGGGAAAATACATCAGCAAACGGGCTTCTCTGTTGTTTGTGCTTTAGTGACTAAACAGCTCTGAAGAGGGACTGAAGCCAGGGAAGCCTCTAAACAGAGGCTCGCTCGGAGAAAAAAAAATGGCAATCGCTTCGCCGGAAGATCAGAGGAGAGAGCCAGGGGGAGGGACTTTGTAGAAACCACAACAATGGTAACGCACAGAACTTTCCCGCTAGTGTTGCAGATTGGTTGCAGGAGTGTAGCGCTTTCCGGAGGGTGAATCCACTTTTGGGGATTTCCCTGAAAGCGCTACAAGGAAGCGCTTTTTGCGGATCGGTTTCAGGTGTGTGGCAGATTGTCAATGACGTTGTGCATAATGGCAAATCAGTAGCGTTTTCAATTGGCAACCATTGTGCGATTTTGAAGGCATGCGAAAAGCCCCCAAGATTTACAGCTCAGAGTTTGCACAAAGTCACCTCTACCTCCCAGCTCTGATTCAGCAAATGTTTCCAGCCCTGCAGGATCACCAGCACCATTAGAGAGGCAAACAGGAAGGCTTAGAGCAGAGCTGCAGGTTAAAAGCAGAAGTGCTGGCCTTATGGTTAGATGTCACCTATCTGCTGAAACTCATGATGAGTTGTTACAGGATTACATCTGAGCAACTGATATCCAGAACCGCTCCAGTGGAGCGGTATCATAATTGGTTAAGGCCTAAGTGGGCAGAAAGTGGGCGGAGCCAGTCCGGGTGAGGGGCAAATCAGACAAGGCAGATGGACAAGAATTCCAGCTACTTGGGTGAGGGCCCAATCAGAATGCGCAAAGAACCTTCTGATTGGGCTCTCACCCAGCCCAGCCACAATTTGAACCAAAAGCATCAGCCACTCAGCTGAGGGCCCAATCAGAAGGCGCAAAGTGCCTTCTGATTGGGCCCTCCCAACTTGCCCCGCCCCCACAGCCATTGTCAACTGTCAGTCCACACTTCGTCGCAATTGCCTTAAGAGCAGCCGCCAGGACCCTGGCTGGAGATCTCCCTACTGCTGACAAGTAAGTGGGGAGACTCACTATGCCATGCTACTGCCAGCCACCAGAGGAGCGGGGATGTGGCGGGCCTGCTTCGAAGCCCGCAGGGAAGCCAGGGACTCGGTGGGGAGGGGGCAGGAGGAGGAGGCTTCCCTGTGGGTGGCAGGGAGGGGGGGCAGCAGGGGTCCCCGTGCTGCCAGCCTCGGGGTGCGGGGGCCCCTTCAAAGCCTATCCTTAGGGACGAGCTTTTATCTATAACTATAAAGCTTTTTGAGGGATGCTGCGAGGTACAGAGTAAGATACATACTATCATTGCAGTTGAATTCTGAAAACCTTGATTTCTTGGACTTGACTCAATAGCTTGCCCTTCTGGAATCCTGAAACTTGGCATGAAATGACTTTGTATTGTCCCTGCTCCCTTGGCTTTGGTTATTTGGAAGAACCATGAAAGTTGTTGTAATTGGAAAGCCACAACTGGCCAGACCATTATATAATGTATAACTCTGCTTTCCATCATGCTAAACTGCCCCTCCAACAAAAAATTATTCCTACAGGCCTTTACCTTTCTCTCTGTGTCTCTCTCACTAGCCAAGCACTATTGTTGTTGTTGTTAGGTGCGAAGTCGTGTCCGACCCATCGCGACCCCATGGACAATGATCCTCCAGGCCTTCCTGTCCTCTACCATTCCCCGGAGTCCATTTAAGTTTGCAAGCCAAGAACTATAGAAACTGCCAATGGAAAAAACAGCTGTGTGTGAATTGGGTGTACACACATTGTGTTCTTATAGAGCAAATAGGGAGCTTTCTTATTATTGGTGTTTCCAGGGCTGCAGAAGTCCACCCCTTCATTGATCGGTATCACCCCCATGCCGCTGCCCCCACACAGTAGAACCTTTCTGTCCCAACTGCCTCAAGCAGAGGTAGAAATCCATGATAGACAGGGTCTGCCACTGAAAAATGGCATGGGGACACAAGAAGCAGCTCCGTCACAAACTCCCAGCAGTAGCCCGGCATGGCTGCCGTCATGTGAAATAACTGCTTAGGAAATGCATATGGCTTCAGTCCTCATTACTATCCATTCATGAAAGGAGTCTTGCCACAACAACTGCCAAATATTATCAAATCTTTAAATAGGACAGGGTCCTATTAAATAAAAGAGTAAGACCACCTGGGGAGGAGTTAGGGCGGGCCCTGTCCAGGATAAAAACTCAGAGGGCCCAATCAGGAGCCGCTTTGCGGCTCCTGATTGGGCCCTCTGAGTGTCCATACAGGGCCAAGCAGCCAATGGGGAGGTGCGCAAAGTGCCTTCCTATTGGCCCCTCACCAGGACAGACCAAAATTCCATTCACCCAGCCCAGTCTGGCTGCCAGTCTGCTCCTGACCACCAAAGGGAGAGGAGGTCAGTAGGGCTGCCAAGGGGGGTGAGAACAGAGGCCGCGCCAGCCCTTTTCGCCCCAAGGCTGTCCTAACTGCCATGTCCAACTGCAAATTGCCTCAGAACCCTGACAGAGCTGGCAGGAGGCTGCAGAGTGCTCCCCCTCCCCCCCTTCAGGCCTGGTGCAAAGGAACCTCCGAGAGGCCCTGACTGAGGGGAGGGAGGCCTTTCCAAGAGCAACGCAGAGGAGCCTGAGGGCCTTCCTTTTTGGGGGGGGACTTTCCCCTTCTGCCAAACAGTTGGCTGACAGGGAGGCTACAGAAAAGCCCCTTCTCACTTAAAATACTGCTCTGGCCGGGGGTTAGACACAGCCAAGCCATGTGTCTTTCTTCTTTGCAACTCTGCAGATTTGAGGCCACTGCACAGCGTTATTCTGCAGAGGAAGCTGGCTCTTTTGTCTCCTGTTTCATCTACACAACAACCCTGTGCAGTAGGCCTCAAGTACTTCAATTCAACAACAACCTGTGCGGGAAGCCTTAAATGTTTCTTCTCTACCACAACCCTGTCCAAAGTAGCCCTTTCTGCTTGGGGAGCTGATCTTTATACTCTGCAGGTGAGCTGTAATTCCAGGAGCTCTCCAGGCCACACCTGTAGGTTGGCTACCCCTGGGTTGGAAATATTCCTGGAGGTTTGGAGGTGGGACTTCAAAATCGTACAATGCCTCAGAGTCCAGCCTTCAAAGGAGCCATTTTTGCCTGCAGTTGGTAGGGAGTGGTGCAGGAGTGTCCCTCCTACCTTATGGGTTATGGCCAGCCCTTATCAGCAACTGTTTGTATTCTGGGGCGCAGACAGGCAGACCAGCATCAGTCCTGTGAGTCTGGAAAGTGCAGGAAGATCTAAGATCTCTCTGCTACGGGGAGAGAAGGGGAAGACGATTGGAAAATGCTTTGAGACACCTGAGGCCTGCAGGGTCACTGCGGCCCATTCCCAGTTCTCTCAGATCTCTCACAACCCTACATACCTCACAGGTTGACTATTGTGGAGAGACAAATGGAAAAGGTGTTTGTAAACCGCTTTGAGACTCCTTTGGGTAGTAAGCAATAGGGTACAAAAATCCGTTCTTCTAAGGAGCAACCATGAAAGAACCATGTGGGCACATAACATTTTACCAACAGTGAAAATATGGGAGACAGAAGGAACAGGGTGGACACCTGTGTACTGTGACTACCCTATGTGTATTAGGGCAGAGGGCCATTTCGGTGAATGTGGCCTAATTCACACAAGAAGGGAAATGACGCAGAACTGGGGGGAATTAGTTGCCATGTAATCTTCCCCTAAGAAGAGTCTCCAGTCTGATTTTCCCTTCACATATCTGAGGACATGGCTCTGGAAAGCTCATCTGTAACCACTATGCCACAATTCCCAAAGGTCAGTCCTCTCCCACAATCAACAAACATTCCACACCACAGGTTCTTGACACCCATATCTCCACACCCCTGGCCTCATTTGCCACCATGCCACCACAACCTCCCACACAACACACATGACAACCCCATGCCCTTACAGACTGGACAACTCCTCCCCTTCCTCTTCCCACTGCCAAGCTCTAGCGCCCGTTGTATTCTTGGAGACAACGGGCTTTGCCCCTAGTAGTCCATAAAGGTCTATAACAAACCAGTTGACTTTGATGCCTGCATAGTTCCTCCTGTTCAGCCAAGGTCTTCCCTTCCCCTCTACTCTCAGTCCTGAAAGACAGACACAAATTAATAATCTTCTACAGGACTCTCCTATATTCTGGTGTTAGAGGATTTGCTATGTTACTGTCACCAATAGGACCAGCTGACATGAGAGCATAATTGCTTTTCTCCACAAGGGCCAGTTAAACTTTAATTAAATTTGCCTGCCATTGAACTCAGGAGAAATCATGAAATCAAGATGCAGACCTATTGGGACTGCATTAAAGCACAGAGCTATATTTTTAAAAGCAGATTTATGAGCTTTTGTCAGTAGATATTTATCTGTAAAATTGTTACTACCAAAAATGATTACACAAAAAATGTGCGGCCCGGCCCTGATTCCCTCTCCCCGCCCTCCCACAGTAAGAAGCTTGTGGCCTGGGAAGTTTTTTACTGCGGGGGCGGGGCGGGGAGAGGGAGCCGCGGCCCAGTGCCATGGCCTTCGCGGCCTCGCACTGGGCCGCGGCCCACAGGTTGGGGACCACTGATCTAGACCAATCCCCCGCACAATACAGGAAACTCACAATTGCATCATATGAGTCGTCATATGCACACTATCAAGTTAGTCTAATTCTTGAACTACATTTATGACATAATTATTGGACTCTATAATCAAATGTTAGGATTTCCTGTTCAAATTGTCTTACAATATCTCAAAATGACTGTTAATATCCCTACAAAATACTCCAAATTCTGACATACTAAAACCTGCGCGTTTGTGGAACAACTCTGCTCTTGATAACCATAGAACTGTATTTTCTTATTTACTCTGAGGATGAGGATGTCCACAAGGTATATATCATGTCCACATTTGCATATATCTTCCAGCACAACTGAACAGTTCTGAACATCTGAGTGAGAATCTGAAGCAAGCATTTTCCTTGGGGCTGGTGTTCGCTGAAACTCATGTGATATAGCTTGCATCATTTCATCATATATTAAAATATAAAAGGACTCTGGTTACAAAATTCTCAGGCTACGTAAGTAAGAAAGAACAGAAATGTATCCTACAAGTTGTACACAGAGGAAAAAATCAGGGCTAATTTCTGGTTATATGGAATGTGGTTAAAGTGTCAAGGTTAAAAGAGGTCTAGAGTAGGTGTAGATTGTCCATTTAACACACAGGAAATGTTTCTACTGGAGGGCTACTGAGTCAAAGAGTATAGAGCCAAGCTCCAGCACTGGAAACAGTCAACAGCACTTGGGCTGAATCCAGATGATGCCGCTTTTCTCTATCAGGAATCTCAAAGCCATTTACAATTGCCTTCCCTTCCACTCCCCACAATAGACACCCTATGAGGTGGGTGGGGCTGAGAGAACTCTGACAGGACTGCTCTGTGAGAACAGCACTATCAGAGCTATGATGGGCCCAAAGTCACCCAGCTGGCTGCATGTGGGGGAGCGGGGAATCAAACCCGGCTCGCCAGATTAGAAGCTGCCACTCTTAACTACTACATCAAACTGGATTCAATGGACACAGTAAATATGCATTCTGGGTCCCCACTTTCTGGACTAGCACTTAGTAGGCTTGAAGGGAGGAGCAAAAAGGCATCCATAGATGCAGCGATAACATGGGATGGTTTAGGATTTACCCAGAGCTGTAGGATTAACATAGAATTTCAGATAATTGCTAGAGTTTTCCCCAACAAGGTGATGTCACATCTGGTTATACAGCTGGTTAGAGACTCTCAGGAGTCTGCAACCAAGGGCAAAGGGATACCCAATCACCTCCTGTCTGCTGTTGCCAGATGGCAAGTGGCACTGGAAAAAGCAATGGGTTATTTGACACCCATTGACACTGCTGCTTTGTTTCCTTCCAGGCCATTTTAATTTCCCAGTTTGCCACTGACTTAAAAGCAAATGAATCAGAAAGACAGAGGCGGTGTGTGTGCGTGTGTGTGTGTGTGTGAGAGAGAGAGAGGTTCAGCCTAACTGATCAGAGGAACACCTTTCAGCCAAAAGGAAAGCACTGAACTGTTCCATCAGCAACCAGAAGAGAAACTCTATCTTCTTTGTCCTCTGAATCTCTGGTGTGACAAAGTTTATGAATACTCATTATTTGATAGCATAAAGGATGTTACTGTGGAAATTCTGCAGACAGTTCTAAAGTTGCAGAGTTCATCAACACAATTCCCAAGATTTCTGGAACAAGCTATCATGCTGGAATGACTAGTTTGGGGGGGGGGGATGGGGTCCTGGAGACCACTAGCAAAGCAAGCGACCTGACAGCAGCATTCTTCTTGATTTCAGTTCCTGTAAAGACTTCTGCAGTGCTAAAGTAAAGGGTGTTTCACACTTCAGTCTCCCCAGCCATTATTTTACCAAGTTTGCAGCAAGGTGTATTCTATGTTGCCAGAAAACAAAATGTTAGTTAAATGGTGACACAACATAATCGGCCTGCTAAATACTTCAGGAAATTTGGCTTTAGAGGGGAATACCACACATAATTGGCAAAGATGGAAATAAGTAAATTGCAATGCATTACAAGCAGCAGATCAGAAAGACATGGGCCTCATCAGCACTTTTTCTTCATGCAGCAGGTAAAGAGAAATGTTTAATAATTTGCCGCATGATGATAATACAGATAGGGGGGTGTCAACTTTTGATTAATGGATTTGAAGCAAGCTGCTGAAGTGAATCTGTGAAATTTGTGCAAAGATCTCCAAAGCACTTACGCAAGATTTAGGGCATTTTCAGTTGATATTTCAAAGTGACAGGGGATAGAGGACAGGACTGGCCCTCTGGACCCATCCACTGAACTCTTCACATTTTTTTTAAAGGCTAGAATAGAAGTAACACACGTAGAGCTTTCTTTGCACAACTTAGAGCCCCTGCTGGATCCTATCCTTTGAAGGCCAGATAGGGTCTTCCATAAACTTCCTTTTGAACTTCAGTTGAAGATATGAAGGTGGAAAATCACATACTATCTCTCCACTCACCAATGTATGCACACAATTTAAAAGGTATTTATACAAAATGGATATCATTGATACATTGTTGTTGTTGTTGTTGTTAGGTGCAAAGTCGTGTCCGACCCATCGCGACTCCAACTCCGCAAATAATATGGATTTATTGATATGCATAGTGTTGAATGATATGTAAATGGGGGGATTTGATGTGAAATAACAGAATATTGAGAATGAAGAAACATGTTCAATTTGCACATGAAAATAGCATAAATAAAATGGAGATTTCTTTTTCAGGCTGAAAAAGTATGAATGAGGAACTTGCAATATTCCCTTTTTAAAATACATTGTCAACACTCAATCCAGACAAGACTGAGGTGGCATTGCTCCATGAAAAAGTCCAGGAAGGTGTCATATCTTCCCACCCCACTCCGAAGGAGCAGGTTTGTAGCTGCTCTGTTCTGGCTTGCAGTTCAGGTCTCCTACATGGAAAGTAGTGGTTGATGCCCAATCTATGACCATTCCTCAAACCTCCCCCCTTTCCCCTCTTTAAGGACATTTGGAGTGACACCCTTTTCCAGTGTGGGGGCCCTTCTCTTTCCCCAATCTGGCTGCTCCTGCCACAACTATACTTAGCTCAGGCACAGCAAATCCTGCATGTAATTCCATTAGTGCACAAGACAATACAAGATGGGGAAATAAAACAGACCAGTGGTGCTAACCTGCATCCAAATACTTTCCAACAACTTAAGTGCACATGATCACTTTAGAGGGTGCAGCAATTTCTTTCCATTACCCCCCTGACCCTCCTCCCTCATAATACATTCTCCTGCTCCCTGAGATCCTGTATCCGCTTAGAAATAAAATTTGGGCAGCCTCAGAGGCCTACAGCTGAAGGGGAGAATTGGCAGGAATCACTGCCCCCTCCTTAAGAAAACTGAAGTTGGAAAGTTTGTGGTTGAGTACAACTCAATAATAAAACTAAAAAGAAAAGAAAAACTCTAGGAATCTTGAGGAAGGGACTCAGAAGTAGGGACATAATGAACAATTAGAAATCTGAAGCAAGAATGTTTACAATGCTACAATGTGGTCAGATAGTTGGGTAGACATAAATACAAGGAACCTTATGAGTAGATTTCCAAGATCTTTTGGGAATTGCTTTCAACTTCTGCCAATATTGCTTCCTAAGATCTTCAGCTCCATATTTTCCTACTCCTTTTAAATACTTTCAGCCAAACACACGACTAAAAACAGCAGAAGAGCAGGATGGGAAAGTGACTGCTAATCAGTCAGCTTCACCAGAACATTCTAAAAATCATTATTCAAGGCATGTAAGCACATGAGACTCCAATGTCCTCCTGACACTAATTTTTGAAACTCTGGGGGTGTCCACTGTAAAATGTTACTGGCCTTTTCAAAGTACGCTTCCCACATTTCTGGCTTTGCACAGTTTTCCCCAACCAGAGCCAGGTTACAAAAAACTGCTGAAGTAGCTCCTTGGCCCCAAGGGAACAATTAAACTTGTTGTTTTCGAACAGCAGCTCAGCAAGGCTCCTGGCAAATTACATTTGAAACTGAAGACCATTTCAACAGCAGCTTGTACTCAGGCCTGGTGGAGGTTGCTCAGAGAGCAGGAATTTTAAAATGCCATATGCAGACAGGCTCTTTCTGGGAATAGAGAGCTCTTTGGAACCAGCCCCCAAGCTGTATTTGGATCTGCTCTAATTTGGCTGAAGTAGGTTTTCCTGATCACTGTAGATCTTCAGAGGGTCTGAGAAAACCTTCATGTTTTTATCACCAACTATTGAGAATTAACTTTGGTTTGCCTTTACTTCAGTGTGAAACCATTGTTTAATGCCAAGCACGCCTACTTTGTATGCTGAACAAGCTAATGAAGCTTTGATCATACGTTGTTCTACGGTTTCAATGTCAATTTTAGATACACCAGATAATTTAAGTCATTTTAGTGGTCTATGCACTTTGCTATCATTTTGGCATTTCTTTAGAGTGCCTTCTTTATTTAATGATTTCCATGTCCTTGTTTTATATTTTTCTATAGCATTAAAATTTCATGAACAGTTTGATTGTCACTTTTGTGTATTTGCAAGCTAACATCCATTCAAGCTTGTCATTCATTCTGTGTACATATCAAAGGCAACTTAAATTGTAGTCATTCATCAAAGACTGGAAAATAGCAATACACTCTTTCCATTGTGGAATTAATGGGTGTTATTCATGCACACTCCATGATAATGAATAACCATCACTCCTTGTAAACACAATCGAAAAAGTTCCACGTTTTTAAAAAAGAAAATCTATAATACTATAATAATTTCCATCATCAAATGAATATCCAGTCAACAATTAATAAAGCAAAATGAACTAATTTTCCAGGGGGAAAATGTGGTATGATGTAAAGATGGGGGAAAGTACCCCAATAAATTGTCATAGATATTTGTTAATACATGTACTGAACACGAAAACCAGCAAACGTTTAAAAATTGTGACTAAAAATCCCTTTAAATGCATTAAAGAAGAAAAGATAGACAAAGTGTGCTTGCAAGATGATTTAGTGCTGACTAATTACCTCATAATGCTCTTTAATGACTTTGTTGCACTCACAATCAAGGTGGTTCATATGTGATAAAAGGAGGATTCCCCCTCCCATACCCCTCCTGTGTGATTATGGCAGGAATGACAATTCTATTCTTATTAGATAATTGCAAATAGGAAACTAGAGTCTAGATTAATTGAAATGGGGAAAAAACAGTGATTTGTGAAGCCAACCAATCTTAGCTTTACACTTTCACCTCTTTTCAAACTTTGCAGAAATATTTTTTCCAGCTCCTAATTTTTTCTTTAAAATTGCCTCTCATAAAAAATACCAGGTGGCTAATCTTATAAAAACAAGGGATTTTGATTTCAAATGTATGTGATGGCTAAATTAACAAATCGATAACCCAAGACAAGAAGATCCTCAGAGCACGTCTTTAAATGTCTCGCGGCGTGGGGCGCTGCAGACTAAATAAAATAGTAAGGCCTTGTGGGGAGGAGTTAGGGCGGGACCCGTCCGGGATAAAAACTTGTGGAGGGCCAATCAGGAGCAGCAAAGCGGCTCCTGATAGGCCCTCTCCGAGTGCCACTCGAGGGCCAAGTGGCCAATTGGGAAGTGCACGTAGCGTGCCTCCCTATTAGCCACTTGGCCTGGCCCGGATTCCCTGCTCGCACTCTGTCCCCATATGGTTCGCTGCCGGCAAAGGAGCAGGGTGGCCGCGTCAAAGACCATCGCCTCACACAGACATGCCCTCACCGCCCTGCTGCCTCCACGGATGACAGGCACTCTGCCTGCTTGCCACGCCGCTTCCCCCCATCTCCACGACCTCCGCTGCCGCCAGCCACTGAGGCCACACCGGTCGCTCCCGCCGCCCACCAAACCATCGCCACCAGCCACCATGCCCGCACGGAGCCACAACCGCCCTCAGCCAATGGACGACTGCTGCCGTCGCCCCTGCCGCCGCCCTACAACAGGTATGCTGCGACCCGGTATGCCGCAACCCGACACGCCATCGCCGTCCCGCACCTCCACGGACCCACAACACCCTGCCAGCCCTCTCTCCAGCACTCGCCGCCCTCCACCTGCTGCCTGGCCCCTGTGCAGTCAGCAGAAGGCCCCGCTATCAGCCCACCGGAGGCCTTCAGCCTCAGAAGCCTTCCCGCCAAAACTACCTTCTCTAACACCCATTTTATTCCAAGTTAAAATGGGCTTTCTTTCTAGTACTAATGATAACTTTATGCAGATCTGTTGAATAACACCAGGTTTCCTTGTGATGTTGTTTTAGCAGTAGATTCTGTAAACCACCCCAAGAGGGGCGGTTTATAAATAGCTTAATAAATAAATTAAGTATTTGAGGTTCTATCTTGCCCTTCCTCCAAGGAGCTCAGGGTAAAATGTAGAGTTCTGTCCTCTCAGTTTTGTCTCCACAACAACCATAAGAATGAGAGACAACAAATGACACAAGGATTTCCCTACCTACTGATATCCATGGCAGGGTACAAATTTGAATGTGGATCTCCTGAGTCCTAAACACTTGATTTTGGAGGGAAAATTTACTTCAGATGGAGGAAGAGTATGGGACTCTGTCATAGTAACTGATCATTATTAATGGGCACAAGTCTGACATCAAAAACCACAAAATTGAAAAACCTGTGGGTGAGCACTTCAACCTTCCAGGACATTCAATAACGGATCTGAAAGTAGCTGTGATATTGCAAAGGAACTTCAAGAACAAGCTAGAAAGGGAGATTGCAGAAATGCAAGTTATTACAAAACTCAATACTATGACATACTCAGGACTCAATAGGGACAAAGGCTTTTTATCTCACTATTCATGCTAACCCTGTTCAACTTGTGTATCCATATTCCTCACTATGTATTTTATTTGTGATTATGTGACTGTAAGATATGGCATTGTAATGGAATTTTGAGTTTGACTTCCTGGCCATGGAATAGTTACCAGCAATTCCCTGGGAGGAATGTCTCACAGTTGTATGGAGCAAGCAACATATGGGGAGGTGATAGCCTTTGATCTCTAATAGCAGCATTTTGGTTTCTCTTTGTAAAGTACACTGAATTCTAGGGGATTCATTGGCTGTTTTGACAAAGGATTATCATTGGCTGTATTTGTTTGTGACACAGTCTACTGATGTAACAGAATTGATTTTTGCCTATATTCCCTGTCATGTAAGGAGATCATAGTCTGACTTTTATTAATTGAATTGATTTACTTGTTATGTTCTTAGAGAAACACAAAATCACAGGAAAGTACACAATGGGCTTCTTAAGGGGTCTCCACCTAGGCTATAGTTATGTCATGTCCATGTCTGTAAGTTCTGTCAGAGATGCAATTCATATACGAGCAATGAAACTGTTGTGACTTATTTGTTTCTCATGCCATGCTTAACATGTTTGAAGGAAAACAACCACTTATGCAGTTTGCATTTTATTTAACTTATTTACCCTCCCAAGGGTTATGACAATCTCTTATGCCAGCATCACAAGGATGACATAAATCAGAGGTAATTTTGAGAGAACTCCAGATCCCAGGCCTCCTGAATGCAGGGGAAAAGGCCCCTTGTGCTTCTAATTGCACAAATATGTTTAATGCTTGAGCATGTTTAAAATGGGCCGGTATAAACTACCACACAAGCACAGGAAATATAAACATTAATTTAAGCATAAAAGAACTGGCACTGTAGCTATAGTGAAATGCAAATAGGACTGAAATGTAAGACATTTTTTTCTCTCCAAATATTCTCTGTTTGGTAATATCCCTGCAAATTAGTAAGCATTAAATTAGCCACAGGAGGGCTCCCTCTAGCAAACTGAACACCACAGAAGCATATTGTTAATGAATAAAAATAATAACTGGTGTTCTTAATGAATAATAAAAGCTCTTAGCATTTTTAAAGTTGCTTACTCAGACTACCCTGCAGTATGCATCTACAAATGCATCCGTTTTGTTTGTTTTAAATAATTCACTGTTAAAGTTCTGCGTCTTTATAAAAAGCAAACCACATGAGATAAGGGTTGCCAATAGTTGGCAACTACCTAGATGGGGCAGGTGTGGGGACATGGATAATGATGTCTTACCATACAGTTTGCTTGAATCCTAGAAAGCCAGCTTAGTGTAGTGGTTAGGAGAGTGGACTTCTAATCTGGCGAGCCGGGTTTGATTCCGCACTCTCCCACATGCAGCCAGCTGGGTGACCTTGGGCTCGCCACGGCACTGTTAAAACTGTTCTGACCAAGCAGTTATATAAGGGCTCTCGCAGCCTCACCCACCTCACAGGGTGTCTGTTGTGGGGAGAGGAAAGGGAAGGCAACTGTAAGCCGCTTTGAGACTCCTTCGGGTAGAGAAAAGTGGCATATAAGAACCAACTCTTATTCATCGTAGTCTTCTTCTAGAGAATCTCATCAACTACATGATTTCACTTAAGGTTATTTGCCAGGAGTGACATTGTTCCAATTCCAATTCCCCCCTCCAAAAAAAAAGGCGAGGTTAGAACCCTTTTCACTGACATGCTAGTTTTTAAGGTAAATATATTTTTTTAAGTTCAAACTGATCCACTGCATGGGAGAAAACCAAAGATGTCCTTTACTATATGTCCTTCCATATTTGTCAACCCTAATCTAATAAATAATTAGACTAAAATCCCTTGAGGAGACTCATTTGTTTACAATTACTTGGTAGAGGATTGTGAGCTTTCCTTAGTAACTCTGAGACAACAGGCATTACAGGGATTGTTCAGTGCAGCTTTATATGGATGGTTATGGATGTCTGCTTACATATATTTTATTTATTTGACATATTTATATCCTCCCATCTCCCTAGATACAAACAAAGCAACAAGAGTTTAAAGAAAACAAAAACAACACAATCATCAATCAACCAGTACACTAATAGCAGTGAAAAGTGTTGTTAAGTCTACTGGCGACTCCTCACAAGGCAAGAGATTTTCAGAGGTAATTTGCCACTGCCCAACTCTGAACAGTGACTCTGGACTTCCTTGGTGGCTTCCAATGCAAATACCCTCAAAGCCAACTAGGTCAGAGAAGATAGCAGTAGCCTGACCCATCCAGGCCAGAGCAACAGAGCAACAAAAATACCACACCATTAAAAGCAAAGCCAATTTTACCAATATAGCCTACCCTCCACCCAATGCTCCCTAAAATAAAAATGTCTTATGCACCCTCCTGAGTCCAGCAAATGAAGCTTCTCTCCAGTTATTCTGGTTGGCCGCTCCAGAGGAAAGGCCTCTCACAGGAAAACATGGGACCTAATGCTTTCTTTATTGTTGACTGTAATATTAAAAAATATGTTTGGAGCTCCTGTCCCTAATCAAGGTACACTCTACAAAGGCAACATGAGAACAGTGAAGCACTGTGGGCTAAGAACATTAGCTGTACTCTGTTCCGATACTGAACAGCCACATGGGAAACCCTTTTTTTCCAGGCCAAATCTAGAACAGAGCTAATGATGCTTACAGAATTGTTGCAGAGTCACCAACTCCAGATTGGGAAATTTCTGGAGATTTGGGGGCAGAGGCAGAGAAGGTCAGAGTTTGAAGTACCTCAGAGAGGCCAATGCTACCAAGTCTCCAGTGGTGTCATTTCCCACAGGGGAACTTATCTCTGTAGTTTAGAAGCCAACTAGCAACCCTGGAGTTGTTGTATATAAATGATAAAAAAATAATCTATGCAAAGTGCTCCAAGCACTCTGGGCAAATTAAAGGAGATCTACAGGTGGAACTCAGATTATCTGCTAGGTTTTCAGTTTTCAGTAGTCATCAGCGGTTACTTCATTTAAGTATCCTCTAGTGTGACCTGGATCTTGCTTGCACACAGCACTGTCTAAATACATCGATCCGGTGCAATGTTTCCTCTCTTCTCTTAAGGCCGCTGGAGAGCACCAAAAGTGAGCCGGCGGCAGAGTGGCAGGGCAGCCCGCAAGACAGCAGCCGGGGAAGAGGACGAGGAGGAGCTGCGGCCCAGTACCAACTGATCTACGGACCGGGACCAGTCCCCGGACTAAGGGTTGGGGACCACTGGACTAGATCACCCTGGAGATCTCTTCCAACTCTATGATTCTAACATAATTTTAAAATTAATAATAATGAAATAAAATGAATAATAACAGTGTCCAGAAAATAAATTCATGTGGATAATTGCGTTAGTAGGAAACCGCAGAACCAAGTTAGGCCTTAGAACTTTCTACTCAGTGGTAAGAAAAGAAAAGCAGACAGTGAAACATTTCCTTCATTTAATTTCATATCATCATGCCAGTAAATAAACATTCAAATTCCAACATGCTATTCTATCATGAGAGTCCATGTAGTATAGTTCTTAAAATGCTAGATTAGGTTCTGGGAAATCGCCACTCATGCCATGGAAGCTTACTGGGTCGTCCTGGGCCAGTCACATTACTCTCAGTCTAGCCCTGACCTCGATTAACCCAGGATAGTCTGATCTCATCAGATCTCAGCAGCTTGGCAGGACTGACATGGAGGCTGGCAATGGTAAATCACCTCCAAAAGTCTCTTGTCTTGAAAACCCCACAGCAGCCTTTCTCAGCTTTCTTTTACCATTAAGAAACTCCTGAAACATTCTTCAGGCTTCAAGGAACTCCAGAAGAGACACAGTCTTGCAGAATATAGTTGGAGCATAGCTGTGCACATGCCTACCCAGGGCCCCTCCCCTCCCCACCCCCTCCAGGCCCATCATTGGCCATTTTGAGAGCAGGTGGGTAGGATGACATGACCATATATGGTCATATCATCTGATAAATGTTTAACAACTTCAAAATATAAATAAAAATTAATTGGATCACACCCATTCAGGACAGTGCCCCATCAAGAAACCCCAGGGTTTCACAAAACTCTAGTTGAGAAAGCCTGCCCTACAGGGTAGCCATAAGTAGTCTGTGACTTGATGGGGGGGATTCCATTACACCACTCAAGTTCTGAACAGACATTCTGAAGCTCAAGAGATGACCATCCCAAACATCTAACAAGGCATTTTTTGAGAGCTGGGAGTTTGCCTTTGCACTAACTTTTACTAAATAACATTAGCCAAAGCATCCCAGAATAGTGCTTGCAAACGTCACCAGGATGAATCTTAGCAAACACACCACTTGCCACAGCAAGTGCCCCCATCCACCATTGTCTCCAAAGGACTAAAATCAAACTGGAGAATTTTTGCAGTAGAAAATGAAGAGGGGTACTTTTGCACCCCAGCAGAACCAGTGCAATATACAAAGTACCAGCATACTCTTAAATACATTCTGTCCCCAAGCAGGAAAGGGATGAGGTCATGTGACCAAGGAGTGAAAATTAAAGGGGAGGACACAGAAAATTAGTTGAAAGAAGACAAAAATGAATGAAAAATGTGTGAAAGGAGATAAATTAAGAGACTAAAAGCTTGTTTTATCTCAATGCAACATCCTACCTGCTGTTTTGCAAATAGACTGAGGTGGGTAGCCAAGTTGTACTGAAGCACCAGAATAAAGGTTGAGTCTATCTTTAAGACCAACAACGTTTTATTCAAAGTATAAGCTTTTGTGTGGAAGCACTGGACTCAAACTTTGTTCAAGTGCTTTGCAAGATATGGCTGAGCTGGGTGCAAGAAAAGGGAGAGAGAAAGATTAGACTATTGGCAAAAATGACCTGCAGGTCAGCAGCTACTACTGCAGCTATCAGCATGATCTGCTAGGGAAGTTCGCTTGCAAAAGGAAACATAGCCAACTCTAGAGCTGTTTGCTATGCTCCGCCCCCTTGTGGGTGCTGCCACAACTGCAATTATATATATATATTAAAAATAAAAGAAAGGATTTTTGGCTGGAAGAAGTTGGTCAACGCTGGCTTTGAGGCTACTCTTCAAAAACCTTCCTTAAGTTCCACTCTTGGCAGACTGCCCTCATCCTCCTTTGGTATGCCATTTAATGGTCCCGTAGCCATCAGAATGAGAACATTTAAAAGCCTCACAATACTCAGCAGGCATTATACCGTTAAATTCCATTATGTCACATAGAATATCATTTGTATGCTGTGGAAGTGCTAGATAAAATAAAAGTAATAACTCATTAGAGATTCACTGAGAGAATTCAGTCAAGGTTACCTATCAATTAATGAATGACTGCCAGATTAGCCACAAAAAAGTATTAAAATAAGAGAAAAACAGAGTGTTAGGAAAATAACTTTAACATCCCAAGTCCCTGCCAGACAGAGATCTTTGAAGGCATTTAAAACATTTTTATAGGACTGCTCTACTCGGAAACAACATGACAAAGAAGAAAGAGTTAGAATAAAGTAAAATAAGCTGTAAAAAATGTAAATAGTGTTCAAAAGCAGCAATCAGACTTTACAGGGTAGTAAAAGAAACCATAATAAAACCCAGCCTCTTAAAAATCCTCTGGTTTCCATGGTGTGACAAGAGTGGTTGATTCATAAAGAACAGGAAGCACATTAATGTTTAGTCTAATGCTTCAGATACTACAGTTTGGGTTATCACTTACTGACAAACAACATTTTAATTTCATATATATGTTGCTTTTACAAAAGCAATCCTATTGTATAACAATCCTTAGTTGGGAATACTTAGCTTATTAAATATTATACTTAAATAAAAATACTGCAAATGTAAATTTAGGCATAATGTATTGGGGGGGGGGGGCTGAGGCTCTCCAGATGCCCATAGACTGCAATTCCCATGAGCTCCTGCCAGTGCCAACATGTGCATCTGGAATCATAGTTTGGCCACTATTTTGAAATTAAACTGGATTGTATTACAGCATGATTCATAGGTGGAGTGGCCATTATGTTTTAGAGATGCCAGAGCTAGAAGGGTTTTGAAAATACTGGGTTTCTGCTTAATGGCTTGTACCCCACCAGATTTTACACCAGTGACAGAGGGAGCAGGGACAGGTTTTGATCCCCTTGTGGGAATTGAATGGACTCCAACTACATAGGGTGAAAGTTAAAGTGATAAGGTAAATCTCGCAAGAGCAAGCAGGAAAACTGGCAGGCTCCAACTCTCAATAATGATATTCCTTCTGAAGAATGTTTTTGTTGTTGTCAAGGAAGAGACCCCCAGAGTCCCTCTTTAAAACAATAAGAAAACGTCCTTGTTCTAGCAACAATCCATAACATGCAAGTCACTTTGGGGGACTTAGGCAGCCAAACAAAAATGTCAGTAGCTAACCAGAAAGCCCGATGTAGAATTATCCTCCAGGGCATAAGAACTTGGCCTCAGATGCTGGTGGCTAATGCAGCTTTGAAGATGGGATGCAGCCAAAGTAAATCTTTGACACTAGTTATACCCAAGCCCTAAGCAACATGTTCAGTAGATCTCAGGAAGGTTTTTTAAGATGAAATCCTAACAGCACTTTCCCAGGAGTAAAGCCCATTGAATAAAATGGGAATTGCTCCTAACTAGACCTGCTTAGGATTGCTCCTTTTGTATATCGTAGAACAAGGGTAGTCAAACTGTGGCCCTCCAGATGTCCATGGACTACAATTCCCATGAGCCCCTGCTAGATTCGCAGTTTGACTCCCCCTGTTGTAGAAGAAGAACAGTTTTTTATTCCCAGCTTTTCACTACCGAAGAAGTCTCAAAGTGGTTTACAATCACCTTCCCATTCCTCTCCCTACAACAGACACCCTGTGAGGCAGGTGGGGCTGAGAAAGCTCTTAACCCCCTACACCAAGCTGTTAGTCAAGGTAATTCTTGCGGTTACTTCATATGTTGCATCTACCTTATTATATGTATCTATCAGGAGTGGCCAAACTGTGGCTCTCCAGATGTTTGTGGACTACAATTCCCATGAGCCTCTGCCAGCATACTGCTGGAAGGGGCTCATGGGAATTGTAGACCATAGACATCTGGAGAGCCACAGTTTGTCCACCCCTGAAGGTTAAGAAGAGGACTGCTGGGTTTGCCTAAAGGACAATCCACTTCAAGAATCCATACCCCTCCCCACCCTCCAGCAGAGGCATACTGCCTCTGAAAGGGGATGTTTCATTGGTGGGTAATGACTATTGATAGACTTATCTGCTAATGATTTGCTTAATCCCCATTTAAAGCCATTTAAATCATTAGTAATCGTCACTCTTTGTCAAGGAAGATGTCTTTAACGAGAGATCAAGAGATATCTGAGATCCAACAATAATATCCAAAGCCTCATGCACATGTGGCCTGAGAGACATTATCTCATTACAGACTATCATATCCATCCCATTTTCTTCTTTTTTTCAAAACTAAAAATGCTTCAGATTTCATTTAGGTAAGATAATGAAACCCCTATTCATTTTGGTTGCCCTTTTCCAGTTCTACAATATCCTCTCCAAAATGAATCAATTGGAATTGTATGACATATTCCTAATGTAGTCACACCTTATAGATATCTATAAAGGAACTAAGACACTAAGTGTTTTATTTTTCGGTCCCTAGTGTTTAGCATGGAATTGTCTGTTGAGTTGCTTCAAACTATGGCACCAATGTTTCATATTCACCATGACTCCACATTCCTAGTTAATCAGAGTTCATCAGTCTATATGTGGACTTTATTCAGAGTTCATCAGTCTATATGTGGAATTTGTTTATTTTCTTTCTTTTTTTTTGCATCTGTCAGCATTGTTTTATATTTACTTCCACTCAGCCTTATTTGTCATATTATTTCCAAATCACTCCTCTTGGGGAAAATATTTTAGAGGTTTTAAAAAATTGCTTAGATTTTCATCTTCCTGAACAATCTGAGTTGTCTACAAATTTGACTAATCTACTGATAAACACAAGAATTTCCCATTTACGCCTAACCTCTGATTCCTGTTCTTTAACCAGTTACCAATACATAAGAGTACCCATATCTTTCTCATGATTGCTAAATCCAATCAGAAGTGAGGGATTTTATCAATGTTTCTTATAACAATTCAAAACTTTTTTTTACACTCAAAGAATGCCAAAACATTAACAAGGAACACCTCTCCCCCATAGGAGCCATGCTGATTCTTCCTCAGTTAGGCTTGTTCTTCAACATGTTTAATAAGCCTAGCAATTAATCTGAGATGTACATATGATTAACAAGCCTGTCATTTCAAAAAGCATAGAATTAAAGCTGTCAGAGAAATAAGCTTCCTTTCTCATGTTCCAATTCTATAATAAGGAAGATAGTGGTTGCAGATTGATCATCTACCAAAACTAAGCAATATTGTCACATTTCCTTAAGAATTCTTGAGGACATGCAACCTTGAAAAAATGATTTGTTATTTTTAATATACAGGAATCAGGACTTCACAACTTCAGTTTGATTTATTTCTGTAAACATGCTGCTTCACCACTACAAAAATGATTCAACCACTGATATCTATTCAGTATCATAGTGAAGACCAATACAAAGGGTTTGTTAATTTACTGTGCAATTTCCTATATACCGTACTGAATCTTTCAGTGCTTTTAACATTTAATAAGATGAGCACCTCCATGGCCATCTTCTGCTTTGATATATTCCATTTTTTAGTTGTTTGTCTAAGTGACTACATAGATCTCTTCAGTGGCAGCACAGCATTTTGTCCATCAAAGGCTCAATCAATACACTGTTATTTATTTTAAATTAATGTAGCAAAAATTCAAACCAGTTACAATTAAACCTAAACATTGGTACATATGACTTCCTTTTAGATAAGAATGACAAGTGATTTTGTTGACTTCATTGAACATTCCCGGACCAGTGTGGTGAAGTGGTTACGAGCGGCAGCTTCCAATCTGGAGAGCTGGGTTTGATTTCCCGCTCCTCCACATGCTACCAGCTGGGTGACCTTGAGCTCATCACAGCGTTGATAATGCTGTTCTCACAGAGCAGTCCCGTCAGAGTTCTCAGGAAAGGAAGGTGATTGTAAGCTGCTTTGACACTCCTTTGGGATGTGATAAGTGGGGTATAAAAACCAACTCTTCTTCAAGGTTTACTTTTATGTCCCATATTGCTTCTCCTTATTAAAAACATATGCATGTTCAAAAAAGCCACCAGCCATTTTGTTTATACACTTTTCACCTTCAACATTTATATATATCAATCAATGGGTTGAATCCAGCCACCAGGAAAAAGGAGACTGGTTCTCCCTTGACTAAACTAGGACCAAAATGGATAAACTTTTGTGGGATGGGAGCTGTAGAAAGTTAAAAAATTAGGTAAAACTGACCAAGAAAGCTGGCCGAATCAAATCCTATTTCAGAACCCATGCACCATTTGAATGGTTTGTAAAGTTTTTAGCAACATGTCAAAACCCACAATAAAATGAGAAATCTAATGTTCTTTAGACTTAATTACACAGGGATCTAATTAATGTTAAGTAAGGCATGAACTCTAGAGTTAGGGTAATCAGTGTCAATATGCTGGACATATGTTTGTATGTTACATAAGACTTTGGACCATATCTACCACAAGCATTCCTCCAGAACAGGCAAAATGCAGCATTCTTTTCCTGAGACTTACAATTGTGATAACGAAGTGATATGTTCTACAATACAACCATCAAAAATGAAATGACACATTTTTTTGCAGAGCTCAGGCTCAATATAGTTCAGATTGGATCCTGTTTCAATGAAATTTAAAGTTAAATTTTGTAAAATTTTGGTATAAAGAAGAGTTCCCACCACTTCTTAAAGCATACATTTGTGAGACTAAAAGATGAAAAAAAATGTAATGTCATATTAACAAACAGGAACAAAGATTCCAAATGTATTCTTGCCCCCTGTGTGTATTTTCTTAAACTATAAAGCAGAATACAACCCTCCCCCCAAATCCTAACATTAACAATGGAAGTTTTGCACCTTATCGACAAAATGTACACTGCTAAGCCTCATCTTGGCATAGAGTTCCCATTTATTATAATATATATTCATCTTCACACATTAGCATACTGAATTAGAATTCTCAGAATACATAATACGTCATGTAGTGTTGAGACCAGTTTAAAATGTTTTGCTAGGGTTTAGCTAGATGTTACACAGGAGATCAGTGACAACCATCTCCCATGTCTCATTTTTAAAGTTCAGATGAACAACCAGAGGGGAAAGATTGCATCTGAGAATTAGTTCTAGAGGAAGTGGTTGTTAATTCTCTCCCTCTCACTCATTTTTCTTAATCTAAATTGCCATCCAAGCCAGTATTCATTTACATAAAAAAAATACATGTACCTATATAACTGTGTAATTTTAATCAGGAACATGATAGGGTATGGGGAGAGGTTTAACAAACCCCTGCCAGAAATCCTGATCATGAATTTCTTAAGTCACATCTCATTTAGCTCTTCTTGAAGTAGTCAACTGACTCTCATGTACAGCAAGGAACAGTTACTTGCGCAATGTGAATTCAAAAGATCTACTAGCATGAATTCTCCTCCCTTCACCACATGTTCTACCAAGTTACTATTGAGAACTTTTGAGTTCATTCCTTTGTTGCCCTTGCATTGATTTTTAAACTGGCATTTTGTTTCTTCACACATAAGTTGTTCTTTACCTAGCCTTTTCCCCCTGTTAAAGATAATGCCAAAGGTAAACAAACAAGAATTTATGAATCATTCACATAAACAGAAATCACATGCTTCTAAGTCTACTTAAGTCAGCGGTCTTAGAAGAACGTAGCCCTACTTAGGACTGCCATATCAGAAGCATTCCTTAAATCATCTCAAAAGGCTAAAAAGATATCCATAATTAAATATTGCCAAAAGTGATACCTTCACATGAGCTGTGGGTTTTTTAGTATAACCTGTGCTCCAATGGTCTTTACAGTCTTGCAATTATTTCATGCAACGCAAACTTCTAAAACAGAGTGTTGTGCTATGCATTTCAGAACACTTCATAACTTTTTCTCTTAATACACTCAAAAATTTCTACAACAAATCTTCACAGCTGGCAATATCTTCACAGCTGGTAACATATTCTGCATTAGTGTGTCTCCTAGTGACCAAAGTATTCCTCAAACATTCACTACATGGAAAGGATAAAATACACTTGTGACAGTCTTTAACACTAAAAAATATTAATATATCAGATGATATCAGGATACACTGGGCAGTATCATATAAAATATCTACAAGGTAAAATATTCAGCCTTTGTCCTTATATACCTCTGATGCATTTATAATCTATATATGAAACATTACAGTTAAAATTATGGAGATGTTTTCAAAAGAAATATAGCTTTTCCTAATTCATTTGCAGCAGTGATTTAAAGTTTTTCATTAATGCAACTCTCTAAAAAGCACTTAATTTAATGCAAGTCTTATTTTGGTTTACGAGCTATACATAAACTTAACGAGTCAAAAATTATGACAAAAATATAGGTTATGTTAACTGCTGTTAATCTTGGATGATGAAGACAACCATAAAGTAGAAATCCTTCATGCAAATAGAACAGTCTAAGAAGTGTGTGGAGATGCACCTGTGCATACAGAGTCTGACTACATCAACACCACTAAGCCAAAAGGAGAACTGGGTCATTTAGAAATGTTAGCAGAGAAGTGGAGCAAGTTTTAAGAGAAAACACAAATGACTGTGCTGGACAGACAAACTATTAGGCTGAACAGTGAGATACACAGGCTCAAATCCCCACTTAAGCCATTGGCCTTTCCCAAATTGCTGTCTCTCAGTTTACGCAGGCTTACCTCATAGTAGTGAAATGGCAGAAGAAGCAAGAATCATGAGGCACACTCCACAGAAATTACTACTGATAATAATGCATTGAAATGTAGTACAGCGATTTTTATTGAAGTGTCTATTTTGATAACCACATCCAGTTATTTACACCACACCCATGTTGTTACACATAAGTCAAAGCACATAAAGCAGTGTTTTGATTAGAAGCAAACTTCTAACACTACCAGGCATACCAAAGCTTGCCCACTGCCAAACTTTGGGCATCCAATTCAGCCCTACCACAGACAATAGAGAATGCCTGCCAGAAAAGGTGGAGAACCGCCTCCTGTCTTACAGTTAGACTCCTTGAAATTTTAAGCAAGTGTCTTCCAAGTCCAATATTATTACTGCCTTACAACTTCTACTTCCAGGATACAGTCCCCTCCCCTCCTTTCCAGATCACTTACACCAACCTTCCCTCCCTTGTAAGTTCTTTAGCAGGGATTAAGCATTTTCATAGGAAGACAAGTGAAAAGGATTGCATCTTCTGTACCAACATCCTAGCTTTTATAGCAACTGCACAGATATTCTGCCTGGCCAGTTCTTTGCAGTCTGCAGTTTGGAATCACATTCCACTTACCTGCTGTTCACCCAGCTCCGTGGATTTCACCAGATGTTTTTCTCTGTACAAAGACCACAGACCAATATTTGGCAGGAAAATCAGAGTCACCACGAACAACAACGTCATTTGCAGAAATCTTTTCTGCTTCCTCTTCATGGTCAATGGAAGTGGATATCAGAGAAGGACCAAGGTGATGGGTATACTCCTCTCCTTCCTTGGTGATGGGGGGGGGGGCTTCTTCTCTCCCTCTGCCTTTCTGATTCACCCCCAAATAGCAAACAGAAACTTCAGCTCTGTAGCCAGCTTCATCACCCCTTCACAGGGGGAGTTTGTAATCTATGGGTCCAAGGCAAAGACAGGAGTCACTGCGTGCTGATCCCTTGCGCTGCCTGTCAACGACAGCCCTGCCCCACCATCCGAGGAGACCCTAAAAGCCTATGAATCGCACCCCCCCCCATTCACACAAACCAGCGGAGTCAATATGATTGGCTGCCGAGCTGCTGTCGCTGATGATCAAAAGTTACAGACAGCGATGGGGTGGGGGAAAAGGGGGAACGGCACCATTTAAAGCAGGGGTGGGGGGCAGTTCCTCAACCCACAGTGGCAGGAAAGGAAGCGGGAAAGACCAGAGGGGCTCAACTGTGGGAGCAAAGAGTCCTCCCCTTCCTGCCCTCCCGATAGTCAGAAGAGGCAGCGGGCACTGGCTGATCAGAGAGGAAAGGGATGGCAAGGTGAGCCTGACCTGGGACCGCCTGAGGACAAGAGGACTCCCAGTCTCCAAGACTCCCTCTCCCAGCACCACAGAAGAGCATCTCCTGCCTTGAAAGAGCATCCCCCCTTCTCTCCTCAGCATCCTACCCGGCCAAGGGAAGCGCTCCAACAGGCTACAGTTGGCATGACTTCTAATTCACACACACACAAACACACACGACAGAAGACGGTATGCTGGGAGACTTACCAGCCTGCCCCCCTCGAGGACGTGGGCAGTCTCCGGGCTGAGACCCCATTTCCCACCCTCACTGGCCTCCCTCCACCCCATCGCTGAAGCAGGGGTGGCAAACGCCCCCTCCCTGTGCGTGAGGCTCCCTCCCTCCCGCCTCGCCCCCTCCCCACTCTCGGCTTGCCTGCCTCGGGGACTGCCTGCCTCCCATCACACGTGCGGGAGACCCAATTCGGGAAAGGGGTGGGAAGGAGGGGCAGCCTCCCGTCCGTCCATACACTGAGGCGGGGGTGAGGGCGGGGGGCTGCTCGCCAGCGCCTCCCCGCCGGATCGGGGCCCCTCACCTGATGCCCCAGTCCAAAGCGCCGCAGCCCGGCGCAGGAGCTGGCGGGGAGGGGCGCCGCGTTTCTCCCGGATCGGTCCTCCTGCGCTCCTCTTGCTCCTTCATGATCAGCTGTGCCCAGGCGGCGGCGGCGGCAAAGCGGCTCCTTCGGCGAGGCGAGCGCAGGGGAGGGGCGGGGGAGGCCCCGGCAGCGGCCACCCCGACCGCTTGACTGCCCGGAGCCCGGTGGCCCCGCTCCCAGCGCGCAAGTTCCGCCTGGCGGCAGCAATGCCCAAGCCCCCCCGGCGCAGCCCTTCCCGCCGCCGCTGCCGCTCTGCAGGTGAACGGGGAGTTGCGAGACGAGGCGCTGGAGGCAGGCGCTGGAGGGGGCCGGGCGCGTCATGGTCGCGGGCTTGCTGGAGCCAGGGGGCTGGCCGCCAGCCGGAGCAGCGGAGAGGGACCCAGCGCCTCCGGAGGCCGCGGCTAAGGCGCCGCCACAAAGAAACGGTGCTTGTTAGGCAGCCGCCAAGGCCTTCCGCGCGCGGTATCAGGAAGGAGCGCAACTTGTACCTGGGCGGGCCGCGTCACAGGTGGGCTCTTTGGAATGCGCCTTTATCCCTCCACCCCAGGAAGGGGGGTGGGGATTTTCTAGCTTCCTTTTGGAGGAACTGAATTCCCACCTCTTGCAAGTCATGCCCTCCTGCTCCACATGTGGGTTCTTATATGCCGCTTTTCTCTACCCGAAGGAGGCTCAAAGCGGCTTACATTCACCTTCCCTTTCCTCTCCCCACAACAGACACCCTGTGGGGTGGGTGAGGCTGAGAGAGCGCTGATATTACTGCTGGGTCAGAGCAGTTTTATCAGTGCCGTGGCGAGCCCAAGGTCACCCAGCTGGCTGCATGTGGGGGAGCGCCCTTTGAAACGGCGAGCCTGCATCTAAAGTCTGAAGTAGTACCGTCTTAAGAGACTACCTGCTCCGGTTGTTGTGAAGACTCATTTGAACTCGATACTGATCAAACAGAAGAACTTAACCATGCTGTTTTAGAGACTCCTAGAATCTTATTTAAACTGAACTCTCTGCAGCCAGTGAGCACCATGGGTCCAGTGAGCATTCTGCTGGTATGGAAAGGTTGCACATGTACCCAGCCAAATAAAATTCTAGGCAGAAACAAAATCCCATGGAAAGTTCTTATTTGTTTGTTTATTTATTGTCTGTGTCACATTTCAATTAACTGTGTAGCATGGGGGAGGGGGAGGTTCCACTTGGCAGACAGAAATCATTTCTAGTCAGTGGAGGTTTTCCACAGGATCCTAAACTATTGTGAATCTTTCTGTTACAACATGTTGTTTTTCTGTGATTGACTTGTGAAATCAAGACATTAGCATCCACATAGTATAGGAGAATAAAGCAGGAGATCAGAACAATTTAAAAACTACTTCATCTTGTTTAAGATTTTGTGGGTCAGAGCTCAATTCATCAGATGCTAGTCTAACAAGGACTCCTGTTTTTGTTGTTGTCGTTGCTATAGATGAATGTGACTGCCTATCTGGGAATATAGGGTTTGCTCTAAAACAGCATGATCGAAATACATTAAGAGCTTCTGAAGAATCCTTAAAGACAAGGAGCAAAATGGTTTACATTACAGGCATGTACATTTAACTCAATAAAAAGCTTCTCTGTCACATCTGACCAGTAACATAATGGGTGCCCAGGAAGTCTGCAGAATATCCTGCATTACAGATTTACAAAGGAAGTCTAGGCAAGCATGTCTAGGAAGTTTTAAATAGTGGGTGTCATGCTGCAGAACACACAGTAGGTCTTGAAGGCCTACAGAATTCCTTGGATGGCATTCTGTACTCATGAAAACAGTGTGAGTAAACTGCTGATAATTCCCTACTGTGAGCAAAGACATGTATTTATGTAAGTTCTGCTCCCTCACCACACTCATACAAACACATAGTGAGCTCTTTCTTTCTCTAGTGGTCTCCAAAGAAGGTGGACGTGCCATAGAGTAATGGAATTACTTCCAGATATGGCAAGTTCAGGACAGCACTGAGACAGAGAGGTTATTTGGAGAGTGCTCCTACTGTCACCATTACATGTATTTTAGAGCTAGCTCTAAAAGATTTATAAGGACCACTTCAGTCCCAGTAGCATTACCTTGACACAGGAAAGATCTGGCTAGATGGTCTCCAGCCAGATGTTATATATTGTTTTATAGTCACAAAGATGGCATTAGCCTGTATAGAAACAGTTTATTGTAAAAGTCTTTGCCTTGCAGGGGGATATTGACCGCCTAATGAGGACACTAACAACCATAATTTTGGCATAAAATATTTGGCCACAGCCTTTATTCAACATTGAGCGTGGCAAGCATGGGAAGAGAATCATGCCATCTTGTGGTTACCCTACCACAAGGAAGCCCACCACAGCCTGCCCCTCAACGGGTTGCCTTGGCTATCCAGCCCCAAAACCCGGACATAATGGCAGGCTGAAACAGGGGGGGAAGCACCATGGAGTGACCCCTCTGGGCACCAGCCTCTGTTGGGTTCTCCTGCCCCCCAGAAATGCTAACCTTCAATCAGGCTCTGCATCCACACAGCCCTTTAAAGTGCCCCCCAAATCTAGGGGAGGACAGCGCGCAAGCTTGGCCTCCCCAAAATTGATCCTTCCCATGCTCCACTTCCGCCACTGAGCCTGAATAGGTATATACCTCTTCAAGCTCCCGCCACCACTCAATTTTGCAGCCAATTCAAAATAACATGTTGGACCCCATGGAGCCAGATGTCCATGCCCCACTCCAACAAGTGCACCCCATCACTCTTATAAAGGGCCCAGAACTGCAAATGCCATACCATGGGGCCCCCAATGAGTAATACACATCCCAATACAGCTAGATACCCAGGCTTTAGCTCCACCTGAGATCACTGAACTCTGGGCGACAGGTGAAAGGGTCACTCGCCACCAGGGACCATTCCTTGGTGATTGTCCACTGTGCCCAGTGAGGCTTCTTGTGAGACATAGCTTTTAGCAACATGGCATCCTAGCCACTCAGCCCAGACCATAACTGTCCCTTGAGTTGGGCCATAACTGGCCCAACACCATTGCCCCTGCCAATACTGGCAAAGTGCCATATGGCAATTACTGCAACAATGTTTCCTGGTGCTCAGCTCAATGTTCACAACTATAGCTAAGCCAACGTCCCATGATGGTCAGCCAATGCTTTGAGGAATACAGACTCCCACTGTCACGCTTGAACAGGAAGTCTGCCATCGCAGCAATGTCCAGGAAGGCATCCCATAAGCAAAACATATCCCCAGTTAAGTTATTCCAGTACAAAAAGATGGTGGAACAACTTTACTAGAATCATGACAGCACAATCCTAAGGGGAAGGGGCACAATCAGCCCAGGGAGCAAATTGACGCCCATCCCAGTATAACTGGGATTTATGTCGGCTTAAGGGCTCAATGACCATTCATGTTTGGTGGGCTTCATTGTGGGCTGCATTATTGGGTGGGTCATCCTTTGTGTTAACATATATGGTGGTAGGGGATTATGATAATGTGGCAAGAAGTCAATGAAAAACATCAGAGTGGCCAGTCCACTCCACCATATTCACCCAGGAGCCATCCCATCCCCTCTGGCCAGAAAGCTGACAGACAGTTGAAGCCAGAGATTGCGAAGGTCTGGGTGTCATGCACACTGCCTGGGAACTTGACCACGAGGTCCATAAAGATATCCCAGTAGTCACTGGTGACCTGAACATTGAGACTCCTCCTGGGGGTGATGAGTAGAGATGGGCATGAGCCATGTCCAATGTCTTCTACATAAATTTATTAGAAATAAGTCTTCAGTTGTCTTTGGGGTAAGATCTCTTCTCACGCTGTCTCATGATCTACCCCACATTCCCTTTGACTGTCTCTCATGTTATCTTCAGGATACCTTGTCTTCTTTTTATGAACAGAGTGGGTAAAGGGCTAGGAGGCTGGTGGGAGCCTCATTTGAGGCTCAAAATGTCATTATTTTGGGACATGGGATGGCAACAATCCTGTTGATCCATCAGAGCTTGGGACTCACCACGGATGGAGAGTCCACTAGAAGTGCCACTTATTCTTGCAGGTGCCAACCCATCTGGGTGGCCAGGTGCAGATTGTATTGGCAGGAAGTTGTGGTGATCCAGAAAGAGGTTAATGATCAGTGATCTGTCTGGGTGGCCACAATCCAGGTGGGATTAACAGTGGGAAGTAGAACCATGGCCCTGTTAAGGGGCAGAGCTCCCTCCCATGGAATCCAGGGTGCCCCACAGAAGGCTTCTGATGGGAAGAGTATCCCAACACTCCCATTGGAGAAATAAGTCTACAGTGGTCACATTCAAGGTAGAGTGTTGGGATGGGTACAGCTGTAGGCCTAATGGGAACTTTGTCCACAAACATCCATGAACGATGGTTTGTGACCTCTATTACTGGGAATTAAACTTCTGGAGATGCTGCATGGTGGAAGTGTTGGGGTTGTATCAGGGTTGAGCCATGGCTGCCTGCTCCCACAGCAGGGAGAGGCTGAAAATGTACCCGGCCATGCCTTGACATCCGGAGACAGTCTGGCATCCCTGCCTTTGCTTAACTACCCAGTCATGCCCCAGAGTTCATTGTGATGACTCCTGGGGAAAAAGGGTTTGCCATGTCCTCTGCACAATGGATCTGGATGGCATGCCTGTGGAACGAGGCGGGGGTGACCAGGAGGTTCCAGAAACCTGGAGGGATGAGGATGTGCTATAGCTGTCACAGTACTTCCTTGGCCCTGGGTTTGGTGCTCATAGGTAGTTGTGCTCAGCAGGTGTTAGATAGGTGGGTAGGTGGTGGTGTAGGTGGGCAGGTTTTGAGAAGCCACAGTGCTGAGGTGTGGTGTGATGAGTATGAAGGGCACTGCTTCTGCCCGGTCCCGACTGTAGGTCCTGGGATATTTCTCCCACTTCAGCCAATCTGAGGCCAGCCCTGTCATATGATGGGTTTCCTTTCCCCCTGCAGTTGATTCATAGGATTGGAATGCTGTCATTTGGCCATCCTCTGAGGTCAGTGAGGAGGACCAAGGATATAGCAGCAGTTGGGGACTGACCCCCATCCCCAAAGAGGAGGTTGACGTCACTATTGTTATCTCCCTTCTCCATAGCACCTATGACACCCCCATAATCTATTGGCAAGAGCCCAGCCCCATATTGGTAGTCAGAAGAAGATGGAACTGGATGGTGCTGAGGGGACTAGGATGGCCAGACACCAGGAGACCTCAATGGAGGGATTTGTTGGGATGCATTGGCATTAACTGCTGCCTGAGTGCTTGTGTTTATTGCCCATTATGTTCCCCCCCTGCTTAATTCTGTATTCCCTAAATTTGGAGCTGCTGTTGTTGATCACCTACATGCCCTGATCCCGAGGAGGTGCACATCAATGGCAGCCTCCTTCCAGTCACTGAGCATCATGGGGTCCCTGGAGGAAAGCCAACACATAGGGTGGACACAACTTCCAAATGACCATGACCCTGCTGAACAAAGGGGAGAAGTGGTGGGACAATTCCCCATTGACCTGGTGTTGCAGCTGCTGGCGGCCCAAGGGAAGGAGGATCCTAGACCCTTGCCAGGGCATGTAGCCCACATCTGGCTTGGGCCAGCACACCCATACTTTCTTCCATGTGGGTGGTAATTAAGCAGGAGTGGTTGTCATAAGTGGCAGGAGGCCTTCTCCAGGAGCCAGTAATGGATGGAGGTACTTCCAGGCACCTGGAAGGGCTTTTCACCATAACGGGGGATATGGATGAGCATCAAGAGGAAATTGAGACACTGCTGGGAGACATTTCAGAGTCCATCCAGAAGCCTGCATCACTGCCAGCTCCCCTCCTGCTCATCTTCCAGTAGTGGTGGTACAGAGAGTGGCACGGGCATGTTCTTGACAATGTGGTGGAGGGCACCCACACTGCCAGTGGGCACAGGATATCCACACACTCACAGTCATGGGCTGTGGGGCTCCTCTGTGCACACAACAGGAATGGGGTGCCCATAGGGACAGCCTCCTTTCTGGTGACAACTGGCTGGGCTTCTAATGGGTAGAGGTCCCTTTGAAGAGTGGTGTACTTCAGGGGAGGAGAAGCACTTGTCCAGGCCACCCCTTTCCATCCTCTGCCAGTTTTGTCTGCTTGGCTTGGCAGTCCCTCCACTGATTAGTCTCATTGGTCCTGCCTGTCTGTCGGGTTGCCCTTGCCTAGCAACAACATCAGGCGGAAGCACTGTGGCATAAGGACCATGAAAGCCAAATGAAGCTGTGCCTGCCAACAGTGCCTAAGCACCTTTTCCCCCCTTTTCACCTGCCATGAAATGTCCCCATTTGGGAGATGACTAGCAGTGCCACTGTTGCACCACAGCCAGCTGCTGCAGCGCTGACTCAGCATGGGATTGCTCTGCCCGAGTAAATTACCACACCTCTCCCATCGAACTAATGGGAGAAAAAGGCTCTGACCTGGCATAGCAGATATAGATCCTCCTATTTTACTGGAGCTCCTCTTAGTATTCCTTTAATGGCTGTGACTAGTTGAAGTTCATCTGTGCCAAGATGAAACTCGAAAGACAAAGAAGTCCTTTGAATAGAGATTGACAGCGATGCTGGATGATCGGACAGAATAATTTAAATGTTTTTTTTGTTTAAGCCAGCAAACCCAGCTTTTCTACTATATAATTGAGTTGGGGTGGATTTCCTCTCATTATAACCTCTTTCTTCTGCATGGCAAAAGCCTGATGTCGACAGCCTTCCCAGGAGGACAGAAAGAAGCAAACATATGCTGAGGTCCTGAGACAATAGCAGGAAGCTTTTGATGCTGTTAATCAGTATGGTGCATACAGGTTTAGTCAGCAGGAGTTAGTTTGATCAACCTTGCCCTCTGGAGTCTTTCATGGGAAGGGAAACATTCTTCACAAATCCTAGCCTGTTTGTTATAGCATTTAAAAAAGGAAATACAGTATCAAGTTATTGAGGGCATTATACTTAGGTTGTAAAATGTTATATTACCTTATTTCTGATCCCGCTATGCAGCTAGCATATAGAGTGTAGTATCAATTATAGACACAGGATTACTACTTTAACTGGCAAAAAAAAAAAGAGAGAGAGAGAGAGAGTTGGAATTGAATTTTAAAATAGTGGCCATGGAAGTAAATGGAATGTTCTAAAAAAGAAAACAGTTTCTTTGTTTCAGGAATTTCCAAACAATTCTATATAATGTTTTTCTATTGTACTAGATTCTTCTTAATTAATATTCTGTTAAACAAATGGATATATGAAGGATAATTGTGGTTCAAAAATGTACATGAATTCTTTTTTTTTTTTTCCCCATTCTGCCAGAAGGAACCCAGCTCTTAGCTGGCAGCACCCAGCTCTTAGCTGGCAGCAGAAAGCTAATGTGCTAAAATAACAAAATAACAAAATAACAAAATTTCTGATACCTTTATATTTAGCTATGTACAAGGGGCAACTGGCCCCTGCTCTTTGTTTCCAACACGAGCCAAGCAGATACCTCTATCCTATTCAATTTACTGCAATTCCTTGCTTGAGAGACCGGATCCTGAGAAATATTTCTACCTTCATGACTAATGGTAATATTTAATCCATTGGGTCCTCTAGGCTTCTTATATACATTTCAACTGGTGGAAGGTTCCAATCAAGGATTGTTTTTTTCCTGATCCTTTCAGCTGGTGAAGCCAGCAGTTGAACCCCAGATACATGCAAAATGTGTTTCATCACTAAACTGTGGTCCTCTCTCATTGGCTCAAGTAAACAAGAAGCCCAGAGGCTGAAGGAGATGGTAATCTACTTTTCAGGGGGCTATTGACCACCTACTGATCCTTTTGGCTTAAAAAAATATTGGCCACAGCCTTTTATTAACATTGAGCTTGACTAGCATGGGACAAGGATGTGTCCCCTCTTGTGGTCGGCCGATCACAAGGCAGGCTCAAATAGCATGCCCCTCGATGGGTTGTATTGGCTAGAAGAAGAAGAAGAGTTGGTTATTATATGCCGCTTTTGTCTACCCAAAGGAGTCTCAAAGCAGCTTAAATTTGCCTTCTCAAAGCGGCATATAAGAACCAACTTTTATTCTTTTTCTTCTGTAGTAGGTTCTAATGCACTGCTATATTTTGTGCATGTGAGTTTGGTATGTGAGATAAATCATTGATTCAGACTGAAATTCTAACTATACTTTCCTGGGAGTAGACCATACTGAATAACGTAGAATTTACTTCTGAGTTTATCGGGTTAGAATGGCACGTAGAATTTCAACCACTGATATGGCATTCATCTATGCAAAATTAGACTATGTAACAGTTTGTGTATCTGCCACTTGCATCAGACTCAGGGCAAATACATCAGGAGGGTCAGAAGGTGAGGCACATTCTTCACACCTGCTCTCCAGCATGAGGAAGCTGCCATAACCTTGTGATGTGGGCCAGACCTAAATCAGTAAAGTAACTTGCCATTTTCTGTCTTTTTTTACCCTACAACTCTGAATGCCATTAAGAAACCATAAAGAGCTTCAGTACAGTCCTGAACACCATTAACCTTAGAGTCTTGTATATCTTAACTTTCTGAACTTCTGGCATCTGGCATCAGGGGTGGGACACAATAAAAAGGGTTATTCTCTAATCATAGTTAGAGAAGAAAGCTTGCTTATAGCTTGCAGACTTTATCAGAAAACATTCTTCTGCAAAATTCTTCAAAAGATAGATTTTAATCATTAATTTCACACTTTCTAAATACTTCCTTGCCAGCTACCATGACAATGAAATTAACGTTATCAGAGAGAGTGGGGGGGGGGAGAGAGAGAGAGAGAGAGAGAGATTCACATCAAACGGCCTAATACCAACAGAGAAGTAATCATAATTTTGCATCACAAATTGTTTCCTAAACATTTTCAGAAGTTTGAAAACCAGCTGAATTATATGGCCCTTTTAGTGCAGCTACAATTGACTAGATTACCTAATACCAATGATCAAGATGTCAATGCTAAAGCCTTTCTCAGATTTTGTCACTATTAAGGACAATTCCAAACTGGTAAATGTTCCAAGACAACTTTTCAGCTATGGCTTCATGATTTCAAATCCATGCCACAACAGGGGAGCCAGGTTCTAGTTCTGAATGATCCTGACTCAGTCAAGAAGAAGAAAGAAAAAAAATATTTCCCTAGCATACCATACAACTTAAAACATATGAAATAACACACATGCTGGCAGTTTTCCCACTATGACAGAAATGCTTGCATGTCCTTGGAGGATGTCCTCATGCCAGAGGATCAACCCCGCCTACTAGGAAGATTCTAAACTTCCAACACACCTTTGGTGTCTTAAGATAGCATCAATAAGAGCCTCCACAGTTTTCACTTCTCTGGTTTGTTTCCATGTGTTTATGGCTTCTTCATTGTAAAAAACACCCTTCAAATGTAAATAATCTGAGGTCAAAAGAGGATGACATTGTATTCTTGATTTACTTTAGAAGATTTATCACTCTGTGGGGCTGACACAGCTGCCCTCTAAAACCTTTGGCTAAAATGCAGAAGCATGATCTGTGTGAAGGCTGAGAATGAAAGGATAAATAGCCAAAGCAAAAAAACTTGAACAGTTTGACCTCACTAAATGTATCACAAACACTAATGACCAGATGAACTGGCAGACTAATGCCAGCCTCACATTACCTGTTCATGTGAAATGTTCTCTCTTGTCTTCCGCATCTTCTCTTTTTTATTATTTATTTATTTATTATTTTTCTCTTTTTTGTCTAAATTCTAATTCATGTCCTGTGCTTGAAAACTGAACACACACACCCTCCATATTGTGAGCGTGCAGCATGTAGGCGTGCTCTTATTTAAAAAAGAGCCCAATGTCAGAATTCTGAGGGAGTACAGTAGACTCTATTGCACAGACTGCCAGGTACTTAGTATTTTTAATGACTTCCAGAAGTGTTTTTTTTTTTTAAGAAGGATAGTCTGGGAAAGAGAGACAGGAGTTCTAAGCCAGTGCACATACTGCTTTACTATTTTTCTTCTTACAAGACAGCATTAAGAAATGTAAAGGGTCCATCTCCAGTTTAAAGGGGCACAGTCCTACTTACTGTTTCAGAATTCATGAGCTCTGGTTTACCCAGGCATGCCACTTCAATTCAAGCCCGTAAGATAAACTGATGCACAGTAGCCAAAGTCCAAGCTCAGAGCACCTGTCTGGTTCTGCTGTGTGTATAGATGTTTCTTCAAATTTTGGTGTAAAGGGTGGCTGATTTTTCCTTATGTTGAGGCTGTATATTTGGTATTTGTGAGTAAATAAGTATTAAAGAGCAGAAAGATAAGCACATAGATAAAAATATATTTAAGCAAGGTACACTAAAATATTTAAAAGAAACACAGCAATTTAACAAGAGACCACAAGAAATAGGCAGGGATCTGAACAGGGTAGGGTTGTTCAACTATATAGAAGCTTGGGCTGGGCTTTCACCGATATACTGATGACACCCAGCTCTTCCTCCTGATGGATGGCCACTCTGACTCTCCCCCAGAAACATTAGCCAACTGCTTGGAAGCAGTGACGAGATGGGTCATCTGAAGCAGAGTCATCTGAAGCTTAGCCCCTCAAAGATGGAAGTCCTGTGGCTAGGCAGGAAGGGTCCAAGTGTGGCTACGCAAGAAGGGTCCAACGTGGACTGAGTACAGCTATCAGTGGCCCACTCTGCAGGCACCTGGGTGTGATTCTTGATGCCTCCCTCAGAGCATGATGGTAGCATGACTGGCATTTTACCACCTTCTCCAAGCCAAACTACTAGCGCCCTACTTGGCCCCAAGCACTTAGGCACAGTGATTCACATGATGGTCACCTCTAGACTGGACTTCTGCAACTTGCTTTATACAGGCCTGCCTTAACCTTGATTTGGAAACTACAACTGGTCCAGCAACTAGGGTCCTCACAGCAACATCATGGAGGTCCTACATTCGGCCGATCCTTCAGTGGCTGCGCTGACTTCCAGTTGAATTCCGAATCAGGTTTAAGGTTCTGGTTATCACCTTTAAGGCCATACGCAGTCTGGGCCCAGTGTACCTGAGTGATCACCTCTCTACCTACATCCTTCAAAGAGCCTTATGCGCCACTACTTCCAAGTACTTTGTGATCCCTGGTCCCAAGGAAGCTCGCTTGACCTCAAGCAGGGCCAGAACTTTCTCCAACCTGGCCACCAGGCTCCAACCTGGTGGCATGAGCTCCCAGAGGAGATAAGGGCCTGAACTGTTCCACAGGGGCTGCAAAATGGATCTCCTCTGCCAGGCATTGGTTGAGGTCAACCTAAACCAACCACTTCCTACTGGCCCCCGAGCCTCCCTCCTATGGAAACCACTGCCAATCTGTCCAACACACAAGATCATCAGTATGCGTTAGTTGACTATATTTTCCCCATTGTTTTGCCGTTCTAACATCTTATTTACTGTTACCACTGTATTATTATTTTTATAAATACTGAGCTATCTGTATTTTTCATGTTTGATGTAAACTGCCCTGAGCCTTTGGGGAAGGTGGTATATAAATATAATAAATAAATAGGGTAGGGACAATACTAATCATTTCAAAATTACATAGAACACCATCCAAGCCTGCATGGGAGGGCATTCCGAAGTTGGAGTGCCTCAACTTTACAAGACCCTGTTTATTGTTGCATCCATCTAACCTTCCTTCTCCAAAGAAAAGAGAGAGACAAAGCATGAATTTAAGGAGCAAATGGTTGCCATTCATTCTTATAAGGAGAAAGTACTACAGTTGCAGTGGAAGGAAAACTTGTGGTATAGAGTCAGCATGGTGTAGAGAGCCAGCGTGGGGTAGTGGTTAAGAGCGGTGGCTTCTAATCTGGTTAGCTGGATTTGATTCCTGCTCCTCTACATGCAGCCAGCTGAGTGTGACCTTGTGCTTATCACAGCCCTGATAGTGCTGTTCTGACCGAGCAATAATATCAGGGTTCTCTCAGCCTCACCTACCTTATAGATTGTCTGTTGTGGGAGAGGACAGGGCAGTGAAAAGTGGGGTATTAAAACCAACTCTTCTTTCCCCCCATCTCCAAGTGTCTATGGCCTGACTTATATAACAGGTTCCATAGATAGCTACAATATGTCTATGTGCACAATGAAATCCACTATACGCACCAGAAGACTTTAAATTAGACAAACCCTTACTTCCCACACAAACATAGTAATGGGCATTTTGCTACTAGATAACGGGCGTGTGGGGGTGGCATATGAAGCTGGAAATGTATTGTGGGATTGTGTTAGCAATGTCTCATCTGAAACTGCAGCTGCCTTGTTGGAAAACACATGACAGAAGATGCCAAGTGTGAAATGCACTGAGACTAAATTTTTCTGACAAATAATTAAAGAATCTGGAAACAGTTAACAAGAGTGCATAACAAGCAACTGTTAGGTAGTAAAAGTGATTTGCATGAAGTAAGGTGAGATTCTGGAAAGTGTATCTAAACAAAGCAGTCAAAAGATTTTGTATATTTTCTGAAAAGAGGTGAGCTTAGAATGTGCACAGATGACAAAATTATAAAAATTAGAGATGGTTTTTAGATAAATATGATTAAGAAATGTACCTCTAGATAACACATTTATGACTCACACAAGGCCGAACACTTATTAATTCTTCATCTGTGTTAAATTTTCAAACTGAGACGTCAGAAGACACTATCAATGCCATTGGGGATCTGATTTGTGTGGAAAGGTGGTACAGAAATATTTTTTAATAAAAATACATATATAAGATTAGATATATAATTCCAGTGGTTTTTATAGGTTAGCAAATATTTAGTATTTAGAAAATATTTAATGCCTATTATAACTCATAATCTTACAAATGCATTTATTAAGAGGAAAAAGGAACATGTTATGATTTTAAGTCTGAAACACAAATTCAAACTAAAATTCATGTGTTTCAATGAGATGGAAATTTCAATTGCAGTTACACAATTCAGCTCCATGGTGGAGCCAAAGGTATCGCCTTTACATTTATTTTTCAAACACAGAACAAAATAATGTATTATACAGTTATTCTCTGTTAGGGTACACAGCTATTTTATGGAGATGCTTGAAAAGTTTGTTTGCTGGGGATTCATTTCGCCACTGAAATAATATTGCAGCAATTAATGAAAATTGATTCCCCCCCCCCAGAATAGTGAATTGCATTTAATGAAATTTCCGTGCTATAATATAGAAAACTACATTTGCAAAACATATAAACGATGTTTGGATACAGTAAAGTTCATGTAAGAGAATTTCTACACATTTTCAGACAATATTGATTGTACCTTGCATAGCTTAAGTGGTTTTATTTTAAATGGCAGATGGTCAAAGGTAGATGAAAATATCCATAAACAAGACATTTTTTAGAAATAGGCTCTTGAATATAAATTACTTTAAAACTTATTCATGGCTATAAAGTTGGCACACTGCTTTTCAGTAAAAACTGAAGAGGTTGTTGTTATTATGTGCGAAGTCGTGTCCGACCCATCGCGACCCCATGGACAATGATCCTCCAGGCCTTCCTGTCCTCTACCATTCCCTGGAGTCCATTTAAGTTTGCACCTACTGCTTCAGTGACTCAATCCAGCCACCTCATTCTCTGTCGTCCCCTTCTTCTTTTGCCCTCGATCGCTCCCAGCATTAGGCTCTTCTCCAGGGAGTCCTTCCTTCTCATGAGGTGGCCAAAGTATTTGAGTTTCATCTTCAGGATCTGGCCTTCTAAAGAGCAGTCACGGTTGATCTCCTCTAGGACTGACCGGTTTGTTCGGCTTGCAGTTCAAGGGACTCGCAAGAGTCTTCTCCAGCACCAGAGTTCAAAAGCCTCAATTCTTTCACGCTCGGCCTTCCTTATGGTCCAACTTTCGCAGCCATACATTGCAACTGGGAAGACCATAGCCTTGACTAAACGCACTTTTGTTGGCAGGGTGATGTCTCTGCTTTTTAGGATGCTGTCTAGATTTGCCATAGCTTTCCTCCCCAGGAGCAAGCGTCTTTTAATTTCTTTGCTGCAGTCCCCATCTGCAGTGATCTTGGAGCCCAGGAAAATAAAATCTGTCACTATCTCCATTTCTTCCCCATCTATTTGCCAGGAATTGAGAGGGCCGGATGCCATGATCTTTGTTTTCTTGATGTTGAGTTTCAAGCCAACTTTTGCACTCTCCTCCTTCACCCGCATCAACAGGCTCTTTAGTTCCTCTTCACTTTCTGCCATTAGAGTGGTATCATCTGCATATCTGAGGTTGTTGATATTTCTCCCTGCAATCTTGATCCCAATTTGTGACTCCTCTAATCCCGCATTTCTCATGATGTGCTCTGCATACAAGTTAAATAGGCAAGGCGACAGTATACAGCCTTGCCGAACTCCTTTCTCAATTTTGAACCAATCCGTGATTCCATGTTCAGTTCTCACTGTTGCTTCTTGACCTGCATATAAATTTCTCAAGAGACAAATAAGATGCTCTGGTATTCCCATCTCTTTAAGAACTTGCCACAATTTGTTGTGCTCCACACAATCAAAGGCTTTAGCATAGTCAATGAAGCAGAAGTAGACGTTCTTCTGGTACTCCCTAGCTTTCTCCATGATCCAGCGTATGTTGGCAATTTGATCTCTAGTTCCTCTGCCTCTTCGAAATCCTGCCTGTACTTCTGGAAGTTCTCGGTCCACATATTGCTGGAGCCTAGCTTGTAGGATTTTGAGCATAACTTTGCTAGCATGAGAAATTAGTGCAATGGTGCGGTAGTTTGAACATTCTTTGGCATTGCCCTTCTTTGGGATTGGAATGTAAACTGACCTTTTCCAATCCTGTGGCCATTGTTGAGTTTTCCAAATTTGCTGGCATATTGAGTGTAGCACTTTTACTGCATCGTCCTTTAAGATTTTGAATAGTTCAACTGGAATGCTGTCACCACCACTAGCTTTATTGTTGCTTAGACTTCCTAAGGCCCATTTGACTTCACATTCCAGGATGTCTGGCTCCAGGTCAGTAACTACCCCACTGTGGTCATCAGGGATGTTAAGCTCGCTCTTGTATAGTTGTTCTGTATAATTTTGCCACCTTTGTTTAATCTCTTCTGCTTCTGTGAGGTCCCTACCATTTTGGTCCCTTATCATACCCAACTTTGCATGAAACGTTCTCTTCATATCTCCAATTTTCTTGAAAAGATCTCTGGTCCTCCCCATTCTATTGTTTTCTTCTATTTGTTTGCACTGTTCATTTAAGAAGGAATTGTTATCTCTTCTAGCTTTTCTCTGGAATTCTGCATTCAATTGGGTGTATCTTTCTCTTTCTCCCTTGCCTTTCACTTCCCTTCTCTCCTTAGCTATTTGTAAAGCTTCCTCAGACAGCCATTTTGATTTCTTGCATTTCTTTTTCTTTGGGATGGTTTTAGTTGCTACCTCTTGTACAATGTTGCGAACCTCCGTCCATAGTTCTTCAGGCACTCTGTCTATCAGATCTAATTCCTTAAATCTATTTGTCACCTCTACTGTGTATTCGTCGGGGATATGATTTAGTTCATACCTGAGTGGCCTAGTGCTTTTCCCTACTTTCTTCAATTTAAGCCTAAATTTTGCAACAAGAAGCTCATGATCTGAGCCACAATCAGCTCCTGGTCTTGTTTTTATTGACTGGATAGAACTTTTCCATCTTTGGCTGCAGAGCACATAGTCAATCTGATTTCTGTGTTGACCGTCTGGTGATGTCCATGTGTAGAGTCGTCTCTTGGGTTGTTGGAAAAGAGTGTTTGCTATGACCATTGTATTCTCTTGACAAAATTCTACCAGCCTGTGCCCTGCTTCATTTTGTACTCCAAGGCCAAACTTGCCTGTTATCCCGGTTATCTTTTGGCTTCCTACTTTAGCATTCCAATCCCCCATGATGATAAGCACATCATTTTTTGGCGTTGCTTCTAGAAGGTGTTGTAGGGCTTCATAGAACTGATCAACTTCATCCTCTTCAGCAGCAGTGGTTGGGGCATAGACCTGGATCACTGTGATGTTGAAAGGTTTGCCTTGGATTCGAACTGAGATCATTCTGTCATTTTGGGGATTGTATCCCAAGACTGCTTTTCCTACTCTCTTATTGATTATGAAGGCTACTCCATTTCTTCTGTGAGATTCTTGTCCACAGTAGTATACCTGATGGTCATCTGAATTAAATTCACCCATTCCTGTCCATTTTAGTTCACTGATTCCTAAAATGTCGATGTTCAGTCTTGTCATTTCTTGTTTGACCACGTCCAGCTTACCTTGATTCATGGATCTGACGTTCCAGGTTCCTATGGAATAAAAATCTTTACAGCATCGGACTGTCTTTCCGCCACCAGTTACTTCCACAACTGAGCGTCCTTTCGGCTTTGGCCCAGTCGCTTCATTCATTCTGGCGCTACTCGTACTAGCCGTCTGCTCATCCCCAGTAGCATATTGGACACCTTCTGACCTGAGGGGCTCATCTTCCAGCGTCATATCGTTATGCCTATTGGAACTGTCCATAGAGTTTTCATGGCAAAGATACTGGAGTGGTTTGCCATTTCCTTCTCCAGTGGATCACCTTTTGTCAGAGCTCTCAGCTATGACCTGTCCGTCTTGGGTGGCCCTGCACGGTATAGCTCATAGCTTCACTGAACTACGCAAGCCCCCTTGCCACAACAAGGCAGCGATCCTTGAAGGGGGGAAGAGGTTGTAGTGGTGTCCAAATTTAATTATATGGTCAGCTGTGTATTTAACTTGTACATTTTTTAAAAATCCAGGATAGAGCCTCCATACCTCTAAAGTAAAAAGCAAAAAATTGGTGTTCCTTCTTCAGGGGACCAGTTATTTCCTAAAAATGAACTGACTTCTCAATTGAGGTGAACAGTGGAGTCTTTTCCTTCCTTGTTCACATCACAGAACATGACAAGCTAGACACTGAGCTTTAGAATCTGACATTTGAGATAAGCTTTTCATTTGGATCACAGCTTTGAAATCAGGGGCGGTTGTACACTCGTGCTAATTTTTTCCCCAATCTATTTGTAGCTGTTCTGTAGTTATCTACATCCTGATATTCTGACTCTGCAATCACTCCCTGCCTGTATTTGCACATTCACACAGAACAGGGTATGTGCTTTACATTATGCTAATTAACTGGCTTCTCTTCATCTTTCTTGAGAATGGGAGAGATCAGTTTTTTTCAGCAGTATTTGTTTGTTTGCTTATATGAGGCAATTAGCAGTAATACATCAGGACAACATCATCATTACTCAGCTGTCCCAACTTACTTCTTCTCAGGAAATGAATACTGTTATGATAGAGTTTAAAACAATATTTGAGTATATATTTGCAGTTATTGCTAGCCATCTTGGATTCAACCAGTGATATTATCAGTCACTACAAGAAGCAAGGATAGGTGTATGTATGCTATTCCTTTCAACAAAAAACTTGCATATTTACCAATGAATTATCTCCTTTCCCCACATGTCAAGGAAATCAAGAATGTCCTTATGCCACCAGGATACATCTTGCCTGATGCTACCCTGCCATGGTACAGCACATGGGAATATCACCTACTGATGATAGTAAGCCCCCATGCCTATACCTTATCATCTCGATTTGAACCTTGGAACCATTTTTGCATGAGGAATCTGCCCCTGGACAGCCTTCGAATGTTGGCAGCTTTTAGAGCCCCCTCCACATGACATCACTTGTATACAAAGGCTGTCAAGGAGCTGGGTTGAGTTTTGGCCATTTTGAACTTGTATTGAGGGAAATCACCAAAACAGTATTTATCACGCTCAATCGCACATCCCATCGGTGAACACCCAGTGAGCAACCAGTGGCAAGCCTGTATGGAGGGGGAAAGGCATGATATTCTCTGCAGCATTGTCCTACCCTCACACCCACCCTCCACTCTCCATTTCCTGCTCCAAGTAATTTTTTAAGGGGGTGGTCCATGTTGCAGCATGACCATGAAGCTACATTATCAAAGGAAAAATAAAATCTTTTGCAAAGTGTCCATTGCCTTATTGGGATCAGGCAGGCAAAAACAGCCTCTTTTCTGTTTTCTGGAGGTGGGGAGTGAGGTGTGACAGAGGGGGAAGTGGGTGATCGAGCAGCCTTCTCCCAATCATACAGAGCGCTTTGTTCTTAAACCAACTGTTAACACAAAATGTATTGTTGGGCTCCAGGGACCATGTCCAGGGTTTTTACAACTCAAGCAGCCAAAAACAGTCCCGTTTGTGCTTTCTGGAGGTGGGAATGAACTGGGAAAGGGGGGGGGACCTGGTGATCGAGCAACCTTCTCCTGATCATACAGGGTTCTGAGCACTTTGTTTTTAAGCCAGCCATTTACACAAAATGACTTTTTGTGCTCCAGAAAGCTACTCAGACAGAATGTCCAAAAGAATACGAATCCCAAAAGGGTATGGGAATGCTTTATTGTTCCGGTGTTTCTCCATAGCAACACGGCAGTGTTGATTTTTATTTAAAAATGCATCTGTGTTGTGGCATTACTGCATAGCAATGCAGAAGTGTCTTTTTAAAAAAGAATTTGGGGCTGGGGCGTGGGAGAAAGTTTCAGTCTTTGAGAGAACTGTGATTGGTGGCTTGCTGTGATTGACAAACCAAGGAGCAGAGGGAGAAGTTCATTTTGCTTTCCCTTACAGCCTCATCAGGAGGCAAAAAAGCCATAACGGAGCAGAGGGAAAACACGGGAGGGGTCTCCTGTGAGGAGGGCTGCAAATGTGAGGTTTACCATCCCATGTTTGCAAGCAGGAAGCCACTTGTGCTTACCCCTCTGTACGGAAATACTCTGGGAATTAGAATCTTAATCTGGACCTATTTGACCTCAGGCTCATGAATTTTGTGAAGGAGTAGTTTTGGTCTTACCTTTTTAGGGATTTGTAAGTAATTTATAATGTATTTTATAGATTTTTAGACAATCTGCATATGGTTTTAATGTTGTTAGCCACTCTGAGACCATTGCAGGAGAGTGGTGGCCTAAAAAACTCATAAATAAATCAATAGCAGAAATTGTGGCAGTTCAGAATAATATACTGGTCTAATGGCAGCACTTCTAAAATAGTCAAGGGCCGAAAGCATTTTAGTGTCTGGTAACTGGAACTGGTCTTCCCAGTTGCAATGTATGGCTGTGAAAGTTGGACCATAAGGAAGGCCGAGCATCAAAGAATTTAGGCTTTTGAACTCTGGTGCTGGAGAAGACTCTTGCGAGTCCCTTGGACTGCAAGGCAAACAAACCGGTCAGTCCTAGAGGAGATCAGCCCTGACGGGGATGACTGAGAATGAGGTGGCTGGATGGAGTGACTGAAGCAGGAGGTGCAAACCTAAATGGACTCCAGGGAATGGTAGAGGACAGGAAGGCCTGGAGGATCATTGTCCATGGGGTCGCGATGGGTTGGACACGACTTCGCACCTAACAACAACAACAAACTGGAACTATTTGCTGGCACACCAAAATTCACATCAGTCTGAGGACATGTCAAAATAGTAACGTAGTGACACAAAAATAGTAACATACCACAGAGATTTCACTTCCTTTCCATACAAAGCCCCCCTCCTTAAAAAAAAGAAAACAACTCTACAATAAAAAGAGTTTTTATGGAACATTTATGGAACATTTGATCCCCAAAATATGTTGGAAAATTAATTTAAATCTAAATGCATCTAGGTAACCTTCATCATCCAAGAAACTCTCTGGGAAGGATTTTTCAGTAATCTTTTGCACAGGAAGGTGGCTGCTGGGAGAAGGCATTTCCAATGTACACTGTGTTTCCCTTGCAGGATCCTGCTTGGACCTGAAAGTTCTCTAAGATAATTTTGATAGTTTGTTCTCATTCTTATTGCTGGTGGAGATGGCTTTCTAGAGGATCCACGGTGGTTCAACTTCAATATGCTTTTTTGGGTTCCCTTAGAGGATTTTATTTATTGAATGTTCTCAGAATCCCTGAACTTCAGTTTCCTTTCATGATTTCCACGTACATTTTCTATGTATTGCATTTTTTCTGTTCCATCTCAAAAGAAGGTCTTTTCTTTAATATTTTATAAGTCTGTGGTCTCTTTGTTGTCCCCTTAAATATCATATGTTTGGGGAGCACATACTGAGGGTTTCACCCTTTTCTTCTTTTCAAGACTTTGCTAAGGTTTTCTCATGAGGTTTATCAGAAAGTCCTTCAAGTAGTAGTTCTTATATTCTTGCAATTCCTCTTCTACCTTAACCTACATTGGCACATAAAGATTTCTCTCTTTTTTAAAAACAGAAAACTTTAGTAAAAGTTTACTTTCTTTGCTATAACTTTTCCTCTTATGACTGTCTTGTTGCATTTTATGATGTTCAAGAAGGTCAGTGGTTGCTTAATGTCTGTTGCTTACAGGTGAGTGACATTTTACTTATTTCTATGGGTGAAAAATCAGAATCGTAAAGAAAAAAGGTCTATTTCATTGGTAACATGCTTAGAATTGCAACTAAAATGTTACCTAAAGCAAAATCTGGATTCAGAGATTCCTCTTTCAGCAAAAACATAAGAGGAATTTCAAGGAAGAGAAAGAATTTTGATTAGACTAGCAGAGTTTCTCAAAGGATGCTTTAACCCCTATAACCCCCTTCTCTCGCATCCCATTCACATGGTCTTGTAAATGGAGAATCTTAAGAGGACAAAAAGCCTTATTTGTGAAGGTCTGAGAAGAATCAATATCTTTCTATAACCTTGGCTCCTTGTGTGATGTGTAGCAAATCACTTAAATTTATCATTGGAAATGTAAAATCTTTGAAATGAGTACGATTTTCTAAATTAAAGCATTTATATTTTCCAATAACCCCATTCAATCATGTACTTTGCAATATTTTCCTGATATTTTTCTCCTCGCAGGACAACATGACTCCATACCATTAATAAGTCTTTTTGACTTGCTCTCTCACCTTTATAGCTGGCCACCTGTTTGGGGGAATATCTTTCTTTGACCTCAAATTTACAATAATCTATAAATTTTGCTGAAATCTATCATTGCACTAGCCTGAAGCAAACATATAAAACAATATTCAGTTCTCTGCTTCACAGATATTTCAGTCTGTAATTACATGGCGTATTATGCATGTAATTTTGAATACGACTTGGACCAAAAAAAAAATAATTATAATTTAATATCAGTCCTTACTATGGTTGCCTATCTGCCATTCACTGTAATACAGAACATATCTGAGTCACATAATATTTTATTAGGGATTGTTAATTTCTCATTTTTTAAATATGTATCCTACCTTTCTTATATGTATGACAGTTTCTATAATAATAAAAACAGTTGCTAGAAAATATCCATATGAATATTGTTATACTGAGTCATCTCTTAGGAAAACTTAAGAAAACAGTCAACAAGGTTATTCCTTTGTTCATTACAATACAGACAGGTAAAATCAGTTATAATTAGTCTAGGAAAGCCCTAAAAAGGACTATTTTTAGGCTGTCTGTCATACTCTGTGCTTCTCTTGGCAGTTGTGTTCCAAATAATTGGAACCATTACAGAAAAGTCATGGATCTCTCTGAAGATGTACATATGGCAAACTGAGAGCCATGCTAAATGCAATTAAACTTACAGATAAGTTAGTGAAAGGTCTTTCAGGCATGCAAATTCTGCACCATAAAGGGCTTTAGAAGTCAGAACTCATACCAGGAGGCTCACTGCATGATGGTTGGGAATATTGAAAACCCTGTTAAGTTTTGCTCAGATAGAATCCATTTCTCAAGCTAGGAAAGATGGTACCAATTCTAAACGAAGTTTTGGCTGGCATAGGATATGCCTCTCAGACTGCAATTGGGTGCTAAAGTCAACATTAAGTGTGAAATCCATGATTCTGCCTACAACTCAAGATACTTCCAAGGAGTTTAAGCATGGAGGCGCTTATCCTGGATTTTCAGACCCTAACTTTCTGGAGACTAGCTTACCTCAGGGGTTTCCAGGAGTTATTGTAGGTCCACTTGCCAGTGAGGCTCCTGTTTTTGAATGGTTCAGGATTGACAAAAGAAAGTACTTCTTCCCTTACTGTGTCTCAGCAAGGAACACAGACTGTTAACAACAACAATTAGATTGTAGAATTCACTGCATGTGGATATAGGGATAAGATAATGGCTTTAGAAGGAGACTGGACAGATTCATGTTGGATAGTTCCATCAGGAACTAGCTATGATGGCTAATTAGAATGCCAACATGCAGAGTTGATAGATCGTTGAATGCCAATGCTGGGAGGTCCTGTCAGGAGAACATCTTGCCTCCACTGCCAGTTTAGTTGTACCTTAGTGTAACTGGTCAGCCCTTTTAGTAGACAACTGTTTATAAATGATAGCTCACCAGCTCTGGTCACTTTGGTTTTCTTCCCAATAACTTATGGCATTCCTTCCCCTGAATCTATGCCTTTCCTTTTTTGTGCTTGGGAAGAACTGCCCTGATTGATTTGCTTTGAAGGTTCTCAGCTGAAACTTGGAACTTTGTAACTAAAATAATAAATTATTTACATTCATTAACATTTCTTTGTCACTGTTACTTCTATTACCCCCCAAAATAAAGCTACCAGACTGAGAAATGTTATAGTAAATTAAGTATTTCCCTTTATTCCTGTACAATTTTGAGTTATTGAAGCCTAATTAAGGTTTCCTTTATCAATTAAGACAGTGACCATTTCCACACAAGGAAACTGCCCCTGGACAGCCTTCAGATGTTGGTGGCTTTTAGAGCCCCATTGTCAGGATCAGTCCCCTGCTCTCCGCCATGCCTGAACCAACCGAACCAGAGAGACTCCATCTTTGTGTGTGTATAACCTCTGTTGCTTTTCCCATGTAACCATTATGTTTATGACTCTGTAGTATCCCGTTTGATCCTCTGTCCTCCTTTTGATTCCCCCTAGCTTTTCACATTGCATGTTCTCCCTGCTGTGATACTTTGTTACCAGTGACCCTGTAAACATCTTATCTGCAGCTTGAGGCGCCGAGCTGACCAAGGCCGTGCCAACAGAGACACTTTGGCAGGAAGCCTGGGATGGCACCTGGGTAGAGGATGGCACCCCTCCCCTGGGAATGGGTCTGGTTTCAGCGGGAGAATTGTATAGATAACTGCTTGCTATCCCGATATCGAACAGTCTTGACTTCAGATGTTTGAGTATTCAGATCTCCTTCCAATTAAAGCTTTCTTCCTATAGAAGACTTGTTTTGAGTTTTGTCTGCCTCTGACACCTGTCCACATGATGTCACCTACAGTTTGGATGTAGAAGAAGAAGAGCCAGTTTGGTGTAGTGGTTAGGAGTGCAGACTTCTAATCTGGCATGCCAGGTTTGATTCTGCACTCCCCCACATGCAACCAGCTGGGTGACCTTGGGCTCGCCACGGCACTGATAAAACTGTTCTGACCGGGCAGTGATATCAGCGCTCTCTCAGCCTCACCCACCCCACAGGGTGTATGTTGTGGGGAGAGGAATGGGAAGGCAACTGTAAGCTGCTTTGAGCCTCCCTTTGGGTAGGGAAAAGTGGCATATAAGAACTAATTCTTCTTCTTCTACTACTACTACTACTACTACTACTACTACTACTACTACTACATCCTGAGGCGGTCCTGTAGCTGGGTCACGTTTTGGCCATTTTAAAATCACAATTAGCAAAATTGTGGAATCACGATTGTTATTGTGGGAATATAATATACTAGATTTAAGGTCGGCTGTAGGCCCAATACAGTGAGCAGGCAGTTGGGGTGGGGGAGGGGGGGGCCCCACCCCCACCCCCCAAGGGCCTGGCCTCCTCCCGGGAAGCCTTTCCCCCCCCCAAGCTGCAGATTTCTCCTGGGGAAAGGAGCAGGCCTGCTGCTTCTCTGACGCAGCGGGCCTGCTTCTTTCCCCAGAACGAAGCCTTCCCCGCCCCCCCCACCCAGTGCCACGGCTTTGTTCTAAGGAAAAGAGCCTTTCCTGCCTCCCCCTACCCGAGGCCACAGCTTCGTTCTGGGGAAAGGAGCAGGCCTGCTGTGTCAGAGAAGTGGCAGGCCTGCTCCTTTCCCCAGAATGAAGCCTTTCCTGCCCCCCCAGCCAAGACCGCAGCCTCATCCCGGGGCCATGGGTGCTGCCTTGTGGCTGGGAAAGGAGGAGATGCTGTGTCTTTGACGCGGCGGCCCTGATCCTGTCCCGCGGCCTCCCCCCCAGGCAAGGTGGCTGCTTGGCCAGCGGGAAAGGAGCAGGGCTGCTGTGTCTTCGACATGGAGGCCCTGCTCCTTTCCTGTGGCCTCCATTGGGTGACACACCGGCGGAGAAGGCTCTTCTTCCCGCGGCGACTACCCGGACAGCCAAGCCGAGGATGGGCCAAGTAGCCAATGGGGAGCCGTGCATAATTGGCCATTTGGCCCTGGAATGACACTCGGAGGGGGCCAATCAGGAGCCACATTTTTATCCCGGACAGGGTCCGCCCCTTTCTCCTCCCCTTTATCCCTTAGTATTTTATTTAGACCGCTCCGCAGGACTGGCTTAAAGATTGAAAGTTTTTAAAGTGTGTTAAATACATGATGTTTTATGTGAACCATAGAATCATAGAATCATAGAATCATAGAGTTGGAAGGGGCCATACAGGCCATCTAGTCCAACCCCCTGCTCAACACAGGATCAGCTCAAAGCATCCTAAAGCATCCAAGAAAAGTGTATATCCAACCTTTGCTTGAAGACTGCCAGTAAGGGGGAGCTCACCACCTCCTTAGGCAGCCTATTCCGCTGCTGAACTACTCTGACTGTGAAAATTTTTTTCCTGATATCTAGCCTATATCATTGTACTTGTAGTTTAAACCCATTACTGCATGTCCTTTCCTCTGCAGCCAATGGGAACAGCATCCTGCCCTCCTCCAAATGACAACCTTTCAAATACTTAAAAAGGGCTATTATGTCCCCTCTCAACCTCCTTTTTCCAGGCTGAACATTCCCAAGTTCCTCAACCTATCTTCATAGGGCTTGGTCCCTTGGCCCCAGATCACCCTCGTCGCTCTCCTCTGTACCCTTTAAATTTTATCTACGTCCTTCTTGAAGTGAGGCCTCCAGAACTGCACACATTACTCAGGTGTGGTCTGACCAGTGCTGTATACAATGGGACTATGATATCTTGTGATTCTGATGTGATGCCCCTGTTGATACAGCCCAAAATGGCATTCGCCTTTTTTACCGCTGCATCACACTGCCCGCTCATGTTTAGTTTACAATCCACAAGTACCCCAAGGTCTCGTTCACACACAGTGTTACCTAGAAGCGTATCCCCCATCCAGTAGGCATGCTTTTCATTTTTCTGACCCAGATGCAGAAATTTACACTTATCTTTATTAAATTGCATCTTGTTCTCATTTGCCCATTTTTCCATTGTGTTCAGATCTCGTTGAACTCTGTCTCTATCTTCTGGAGTATTTGCCAGTCCTCCCAATTTGGTGTCATCTGCAAACTTGATGAGTAGTCCCCTCCACCCCCTCATCTAGATCATTAATAAATATGTTAAAAAGTACCGGACCGAGCCCCGAGCCCTGAGGTACCCCACTACTCACCTCCCTCCAGTCTGATGAAACACCATTGACAACAACTCTTTGAGTGCGGTTCTCTAACCAATTCCCTATCCACCTATCTGAAAATCCAGATTGCAGTCCTTCAATTTAACCATCAGAACATCATGGGGAACCTTATCAAAAGCTTTACTAAAATCCAAGTAAACGACATCAACCGAATTTCCACGATCCAGCAAACCTGTTACTTGGTCAAAAAAGGAAACCAGGTTGGTCTGAGAGGACCTGTTGGAGACAAATCCGTGCTGACTTCCTTGGATCACCAAATTGTCCTCCAGATGTTTGCAGATCACTCCCTTTAATATCTGCTTCAGTATCTTACCCACAGCAGAGGTCAGACTCACTGGTCTGTAGTTTCCCGGGTCATCCTTCCTCCCTTTTTTGAAGATCGGAATAACGTTTGTTCTCTTCCAGTCCTATGGGACATCTCCAGTCCTTAAAGAGGTCCCGAAGATGATGGACAAGGGTTGTGCAAGTTCTCTGGAAAGTTCTTTGAGCATTCTCGGGTGCATTTCATCCGGCCCAGGGTATTTGAACTCATCCAGTGCAGCTAAATGCCTCTCAACAACCTCTCTGTTCATGTCAACCTGCCACCCAGACACTATCTCTTGGCTGCTGCCATCTCTAGATGTGCCTAAACCATTTGACCTGTGGGAAAAAACAGATGTAAAATAGGCGCTATTTCTGCTTTCTGCTTTCTCTGCATCCTCCGTTAGAGTTTGTCCATCCGCACCCAACAGGGGGCCTATTTCCTCCTTTACTTTACGTTTGCTCCTCACAACTGAAAAATCTTTTCTTGTTACAGTGGGATTCCCTGGCCAATCTTAGCTCACTCTCAGCTCTGGCCTTTCTGATGATTGATCTACAGTGCCTAGTAACCCTTAGGTACTCTTCTTTAGAGCTCTGTCCTTCCCTCCATTTCCTGAACATCTCCCTTTTCTTTCTTAGTTCCTCTTGAAGTTCTCTGTTCAACCAAATAGGCTTCTTAGAGCTCCTGCAATCTATTCGTCTTTCTGGGATAGTCATAGATTTAGCATGCAATAGCTCTTGTTTGAGTAGCGCCCACCCTTCACATGCTCCCTTCCCTTCCAGCTTTCTCGTCCATGGTATGACACTCATCTTGTCTCTGAGTTTATTAAAGTTTTCTCTAAGAAAATCCAACATCCGCGTCTGGCTACAAGCTTCCTTGCCTCCCCATCTCAAAAGTAATTCTATGAGCACATGGTCACTTCCCCCTAGGGAACCACCACAAACCAGTTCTTGGGAGCGGCGGTATACAAGCATAATAAACAAACAAACAATAAATTAAAACTGGATTCACCATCCTCAATACATGTACCATTAGTGAGCAATCAGTGAGCAACCAGGTGTAAGGCCGTATGGAGAAGGAAAGGCATGATAGTCTCAGCAGCATTGTACTGCCCTTCCCTCTCCATTTCCTGCTCCAAATAACTTTTTTTTAATGGTGCAGCCCATGGTGCACTGCAAACCTACATTGTCAAAAGGTAAAATAAAATCTTCTTTAAACACTCCATGGTCTTTTTGATATTAGTCAGGCAAAAACAGCCCCTTTTCTGTTTACTGGAGGTGGTGAATGAGCTTGGCAGAGGGGGTCAGGTTATCAAGCATCCTTCTCCTGATCATATAGGGGTCTGAGTACTGTTTTTAAGCCAACCATTTACAGAAAATGTCTTTTTGGGCTCCAGGCACTGGGTACATTATAGAGGGGAAAAAAATTGTATTAGAAGAGAAACACAGACAGTCTAATTTTATTCACCCTATTAGAATTGAGTGAATTGAATGGCTTGCCAGAAAGTAGCACATTTTTTTGATTTCCTGATTAGCATTTTGTTCGCTGCATTTTTAAAAACCTAAAACAAAGACATTTGTTGTTTTTAATGTCATGGCTTGAATGATCATTGGAGTGACCTACTGACAGTTTCTTCACACACTACAATTTCCTACTCAGAGATCAATGCTGGTGCTGGAAAGGTACATACACTGTAACATTTGACCTGTGTTACATCTGTATTGCTTCACTGTACTGCAAATATACTGCTTGGGAAGCAAATTAATGCAATTGCTCAACATTCAAGAGCCTTTTCTTTCTAGCTTTCTAATACCACAAATAAAACATTATTTTGCCAGTTTAAACCAAGGTTAGATCATTTGGGGATATTTGTGATGTTGTTTGACCCAGTGGTGTAATGTATACTTTCGTGCAATTTAAATATCCTTACAGTCATAAATAAATAAGGCTTATTGCCATGTTTACTTTATTCTGTTTGTACCTTGCCCTTCTGCCCAATGGGGGCCCAAAATGGCTTACACAGTTCTTTCATTCATTTGTTCCTCATCATAACCCTGAGAGATATATTAGGCTATGTGATTGGGCCAATGGAGGTCTTAGTCCAACACCAACACCAACAAATGAAGTCCAACATCAACATTTAGTCCAGCACAACATACTATACTGTTTTGACTTTCTACAGCAACAACAATAGGTCACTGACAGTGTCATCCTATGCAGATACTCCTTTTTATGCCCATTGACTGAGAATGTGACTCTCTTTAGGTTGACGCTTCAAGCAAAGGTTGGTTACACACTTTTCTTGGATGCTTTAGATGCTTTGGGCTGATCCTGTGTTGAGCAGGCGGTTGGACTAGATGGCCTGTATGGCCCCTTCCAACTCTATGATTCTATGATTCTAAGATACTGTTTACTATGCTATTAGTAGCACAACTGAAGTTTCTTGCAGGTAGCTGGTAAAATGTTTCATTAAAATCCATGCACTAATAACAGAACATGCCATTGAAATTTGTGGCAGCCTTTGGAAGAGAGCTAATGGCTGATAAATAGACATCTTCATTCATTGTTTGACTTTGGTACTTTACAGCTCTTTGGAGCTTTTATTGGCTGCTATACATATTTCATATGTGCAATGAACTGGTGTGTGTAATAACCAGACCTCTGAAGAAGGCCCTACATGGGCCAATGAGCGTTAAGTCTGTTTTGCAATAGCCTATGGGATGTATATATGTTTTTAATCTTTTTAACATTTTTTAAAATTGTGCACAATAAGTTATATAATTTTAACATTAATACAAACATTCAACCTTTGAAGTTCCTGATATTTTCTCCAGACCCAGTGCAAACTTGTAATGTGGACATGCAGACAAACATGCCATCTAAGGCAGGAGGCCCTCCCCCCCCCCAGAAGGCCAGCCAAGCAGTGTGTGCAGGGGGAGGGCTATTCTGGCTCATGCTGGACTGGTGAGTTGGGAAGGAGTTGAATGGGGTTATGCTGCCAGGGGATTTATAGCTGTATTTTATTGATGTTTTACTTGGGTTTTTATTGTAAAACACCATGAGCTGGCTTGGCCTAGAAATGGCAGTCAATAAATCAAATAATAAATACATTTGGTCTTATTCCTGAAATCACACAAAGAGATTTTATCATAATAAGCAGTTTATTGCTCAGGCTAGGATCCCTCTGTGAGAAAAGCAGCCTATGAATGAAGTAAATCAAGCTTCCTTAATCCCTTGGGTTTCTTGATGGCCCTGGAAGGGTTTCCCTAATGGGTGGAAGTTAACTAATTTGTAGACATTTTTAAAATGTTTAAACCTTTATCGGGTGATATGACCATATATGACAACCCATGTTGACTCATTCCCCCTTCCCAGATTGGCTAATGATGAGCCTAGAATGGTTGGGAAGGGGTGGGCATGTAAACAGCTATGCTTCCCAACCATATTCCACACCATTGCACCACTTCTGGGGTTTCTCAAAGCCTGAAAAATGTTTAGGGTAAAAAGGTTGAGACAGGCTGAAATAAATCATTGGGCTAAAGTGAAATATACTCTTCCATACTTCTACCCTAGTGGCATTTTCCTTTTTCCCTCTCCCCAAAGAGTACATTCACTCAGCACCCTGGCTACCTCCACAGGCCGATCCTTCTGGTTCTCATAAACCACTTTGTGATAACCACTCTGGGCATTACAAAGCAAGGTTTGCAGCAGATAAATTCCAGCCTAAAGTCTGAAAGATGGAAGTGTTTTCCCATTACAGATTTGTTGGTCTGATAAATATGAAAGCACTTGAAAGATTTACCAACCTCATATGTAAAAATGGGAGATGGGAAGCACAAAAGATAAACCAATGATCGATCATTTAGAAGGGATGCAGCTATTAGCTCCTCTGTTGTGGGAGGAAACAGTTTAAGCAAATCCTTAGATCCCCGAGAGACTGAAGCAATCATTTAAGGTTTGTGTTTACTACATATCATGATGTTCCTGGCCAGTTTCCTCACTGCTCAGTTACTTGCCTGAGGCCTCTCAACAGGGCACTTGTGAACCTTAACATCTAAATCCTACTTTTGCATTCTGTTCCATAGACCTCAATTTCCTCCATCTTTATTCTCAACTGTGCTTTTTGCCTACTCAGTAGACTTTATTTTTTCGTCTTCTTTATGTAGTGTGGCTTATATTATTGATAGTAAGGATTTAAAATGCATCCAAAATGTGTCAGCAGGAAAACTGCTGCAATAACATTATGAATTATTTAGCAATTTTCTCTTAAACACAACTAAGATTGATAGCAACATGTTTCTTTAATGTTTGGTTGACAGGGTGGCCTTGCTTAAATGCCTGTTTATTTTAAAAGCTAGTCAGTGTTAGTAGTGGGGCCAGATACTGGTTTGGTTACCATACCTATGTTGTGATGTAATATTCAATAACTCAGAAATAAGCTTACCGTTAAAGAAAATGAAGGTGATCTAGAATTAAATCACAATGGCCCATTATGCACGGCCGCCGAAACGGCGATTTCGGGTCACATGGAAAACGTGGAGGGGGAAGACGCGACGCATACCGGTTATACATGGGGCGGGGCGCGACGGCGGCAAAACCCAGAGTAACCGATTATGCACGCGCCGATCCGGGCGCCGCTTCTGGTTGCGCCCCGCTCACCCGGAAGCTGCGCTTTCTTCCGCGTTTCACTGACGCGGCTTTTTCGGCGGCATGCACCGAAGCTGCAGCCGGTTGCAGCCGGCTCTGTGCGTTATCGGTGATTTTAGTCGCCGCCATTCCACCCCGAATGTGCGCTAAAACCCCCGTGCATAATGGGTCAATGAGATCCAAATGCCTGCATCAAGGAACATAATGGTTGACCTTTGTATATTTATTATATTTGAAGCATGGATATGTTGCTTTTCCACTTTAAACAGACTCCAAAGCAATGACCAATATGATTTAAGGCACTGTGTTCTATATTTGAAAGCAAGAGAGCTTTGTAAGCTGCTTTGAGACTCCTTCTGGGAGAAAAAGGCAGCATAAAAGAACCAACTCTTCTTTGAAAGTTCTGACTGCTAGACGTATTTGGATACTAAAATCTTAAGCAAATCTCTGTAGAAGACCCATTTCATTCAATGGTGCTAACTTCTCACAGGAAAATATTCTTAGGTTGCAGCTGCAATCATTCAGGTGAGGTACAACATTTCTAGGGAAAGGACAAGCAATGGCTATTTTAGGAATGCCTCTGTGGACAAACCATTTACATTCCTGAAGGTAGTCTGTTTCGTCTGATTTTGAAGAATGATAAGCGAAGCCTTTAAAAGAAGCTTTTGGGAATTACGGTATTACAGACATGAACTGATTCTGTCTTCAGCTCTCCAAATATGAGGAAAGCAAGACATACAGGGAGAGGAATAAAACCTTCAGAATCAAGGGCAAAAGTTTCCAAAGCTCTGAATTGCCAAAATTACTTGTGTTTTACTGGGAGGCCCTAAACACTGAATTAAGATAAATGAAGAAATTCATGGAACACAGTTACAAAATTTTACTTTACTCAAATGATGGATTGGTATTGCTGTCCAAACTTGAAATAAAATATGACAGTACTGGAATATCAGTGCCACCATAAGCAGAGTTACCCTTTACTAAGAGGACTGAAGCCAATGGCTTAGAAGAATATGACCCTGTTTGGGGTGGTACTGTTAGTCTACTTAATTATCTTGTGTGTGTGTATGTTTATATACACTCCTCCTGGCCTGAGCAACTACATCTCCTTGGAGGGTTTATCTCTCTAAATGATGAGAGCATTGGTTGCCATGGCAACACAGTCCTTGATCTACGAGCCACATATGGTCACCAGCAAGTAGACTATCTCCTTGATGAAAAGCATGAGTCAGCCTTCTCAACAGGACACATACTACTGGAAGTAGCCTGGAATTTAGTCATCCAAAAACTCATCTATCCTTCCCGGGAGCTCCTGGACTATGGGAATAACATGAACTAGGCTACATGCAACTGCAGATTGCCCCAGTGAAGTCTTTAAAGGGCTTGAAGAGAAACACCTTTTAGGACAGGATGTCCCATATATAAGCAGTGATGAGTCCTGCCCCCTGCATGATGTCAGTCTCAGGGTCACTGCACAACTCATGCAGGGCACTCTTCTTCTCCACCAGATGCTTGAACATAGCATAGCATAACTCCCTTTTTAACCCCTCCCCTTTCCCAGTTGGAAATGGGACCATGAAAAATTGAAGGCAAATGGAAGGCAAATCACTACTCTCTCTAAAAATACAGCACATTAGATAGAAATAGAACTAAATACAAAATGATGCACATTAAATCATTAGTATTTATTAATACTAAAAGCCACATCTTGTCCTAGAGATACGTGTAAACAAGATGGTAAACCAAATAGCTTCACTCTGTCAACAGCAGCAGACCATATAGCAACTGAAAAATTATAAATGCCACCAGCAGCCTTTAAAATCCCCTCCCTGCAGTTTGTTGGAAAAAGAGATTGGAAGTGGTCTGTGTACCTCCCTTGTCGGGGTCTGATTAGAAGGAAGGGTATCATTGCTCAGGAAACAAGGCAGTATCAGAGAATAGCAGGTGCACAACCATGCTGCACATTCCTTATCTACAACTTGTCTTCAAAGCTGGGAACACTAGATCCTTAGGAACTCAAAAGTTGAGCTGAACAATAAAAATAATGTAAAAGTTGTTAGTTGTTTTTTATGGTGCTCAATTTTATGGTGCTCAGTGCCATGCCGAGGGGCGACCCAGCCATGGTGGCAGCTGGAGAGCACCAAATGTGAGCCGGCAGTAGAGTGGCAGGGCAGCCCCCGAGGCAGCAGCCGGGGAGGAGGATGAGAAGGAGCCACGGCCCGGTACCGACTGATCCATGGACCGAGACCGGTCCCTGGACTGGGGGTTGGGAACCATTGATGTAAAACACACACATGCACACACACACAGATGTAGAACTTTATTTCATGAACTTTCAAAGCATATCATAGAACGCTCTTCTATTAATGTTATGTCAACAAAGATTTTTAAAAACCGAGGAACTTTGACATTAATTTAGGCTGAAACAGAACTAATGATTTAAATGAAGCAACATTGGACTTTAGCTATTTTAGATTTCCCCAGGAAAAAGTTAGGCTAACTTGGAGATCATCTTGCAGTTAGGCTAACTTGGAGATCATCTTTATAAGACTGCATACCCATAAGAATTTCAACACTTTTAAGTTAGTGTATGCACTTGCATGTTTGGAAGTAATATTAAAGAAAATGAAGAGGAGGTTATTCTAATTCAATAAACTGATTTTTGTTATTGACTATGCAGAATAGAGTGAAAAAAGTACTACACGAGGGAAAGATATTTAAACTTTATTTTGGCAAGTGCGTTTGTGGTGTGAGCAGAGAATTAAAGACATTATCTATTGAAGATTAGTCCAAATGTATATTTTGCAGTTACAAGAAAAAGTTTTAAAATCCAGAGAAGCCTTAATGGTTGGGGTTCTAAAGTGGGGGCAGCAGAAGATGTTGGCAGAAACACAAGGGAGGGTAATGAGAGAGGGAAGGATTTAGTGATTGTTCTGAAGGAGGCAGGACTGCTGGATAAAGTCATAGGAGATCAAGACTGAGATAGGGGAGAAGGCTGAAGTCACCTTAGTGAAGGTGATGTATGTGGTGCAGAAGGCTTGGGAATCAAATCTTCCTAGCAAAGAGGTTGGAGAATGATGTAAGGGAGATGCATATTTTCCTGTTCCTTGCAGCACTGCATGGTCAGTGCTCAGAGGCATGATGTTGGATACCAGTTTTGGGTGGAACTGAATACAGAACTTGGGGGGCTAAGATAATCCCTATTTATCAGTGAGACCCTTTGGGTCTCATTAAATTGCTCAGATGACTAGCCTAATTTCTGAATGGAGATGATCCCATCTTTGTTAATTAACTCAGGAAATCTCCTATCTGTTAGCTAGCATATGTGATTCTCCTGTTCCCGCACCCACACACACACATTCTGTCCTCTGCATAACCCTATGAGAAGCAAAACACTCTAATTTCCCTCAAGGGTTAATAGGATTATTAGTAAGCCTGTTCCAGCTCACAGGCATCTATGCTTTGGGCCTTCCTGAAGATTCCATCCTTACCTCTTTCAAGACTAGATTCAAGAATGTGGTAATTGTTTAATGAAAATGAAGAAGTTCTTATATTCTGCCCTTCTCTACCAGGAGTCTCAAAATGGCTTACAATCGCTTTTGTCTCCCCCTCAACAGGCACCCTGTGAGGTAGGTGTGGCTGAGAGAGCCCTGACATTACTGTTAGGTCAGAACAGCTTTATTACTGCTGTGGTGAACCCAAGGTTGCCAAACTAGCTGCACGTCGGGGAGTGTGGAATATAAATATAAATATAATTAATAAGATAAAAATAAATACATTGTCACACTACAAGAAGGTAATTTATCTAAAACGAGGTACCAGATGTATTAAAAAGAACAGTTAGCTTTTTAAATTTCTCTGTTGCTAAGCTGTGCTGCAGAGATACTTTTTAAAAATTTTGGAATAAACCTTTATATATTTGTACAAAGGTCTGCTTTATTTTTTGTGCTCAAGGACCACAGGACTGAGTACTGCTCAAGTAGCAAAACGTGGTAACCCAGTGGGACACCCTGTGAGGAATATGAGGCTGATAACCCAGTTATTTTCAAGACAGTCTTGGTATCTGAATATCATTTCTGTGGGTCCCAGTTCTGTAAGTATGGTGGCATGTCAAAAGAGATAAAAGATTTTTCCACACAAAAAAGTCACAAAAAAGCTACAGTGCTCAAAAAATAAATGCCAGGTTGTTCTCTTTAACTCTCCTTTCATACTCTGCATGTCTGTGCATATAACCTCCTGACATTCCTATTATCTCTCATTTACTCATATGTATTGCATTATTCTGTCGTGAGCCATTTCCATAGAAGGATGCTGCCAAAGCCTCTGGTTCACTCTCTCTGGTGAGAGTTCTGTCACTTTCCAGCATACAAAGAAGCTTTGAGAAATGAGATTTGCATCCTTATGGGATAAAGATGCTAGCAAAGCTTGAACATGCAACAGGTCAATCATTCTGGCCCCAAGCCATTGTGAAGCTTATGGGAAATCATATTTGTTGTGTATCAAAGAATATTTATTTCAACATGTATTTGGATCAAGTTCAACATCTATAAAGGAGCACTCACTGTCCATTTTGTGGCACGCTCTGTGATCATGCCTCCTACTGTAACTTTCAGTGTACATAATCTGTTTAAAAAGAGATGTTGCCTGCTTACTTCCATCTTTTAAGAAGTGCACAGTATCAAGCACATGACTCAAATTCCACTTCTGGAGTGTTTATCAGCTGGAAAGCCAGCATTAAATATTACAGTAAAGGGCTCAGAAGATTCATCAGGGGGGGGGGGATCAGTACTATTTTGTGAATCAGGAAAATTCTAGTTAGCCCTTACAATAGTGGACAAGCTACCTATATTATATGGAATTTTTTTACACATCCGTTTTGAAGGAATTGTATGTTGACTGCAGTCCTACTCACACTAATTTGCTTTAAAAAAAGAAATAGAGAGGAGATCTTTATTCTTATTCTTTCACTCTTCTCTGGCCAGCACATAACAAAACCAGCTGTTAGTCAAACAGACCAAATCCCATGTCTCCATGAGATTTTTCAGATTCTTCTTTCCCTTCATCCTTAGCTGGAGATGCTGCAGTGGGGGCAGCAGTTTGAGCGGCCACAAAAGTTGAAGGATCAGATAGGAAGGCCTTCACAGAGTTGTCAGTTTCCACAGCCACAGCCAAGACTTGTTTGCACCCACTGTTGATAGAATGGGGCATGGAAGCAACAGTGGGTAATTGGTTTACAGGCAAATATTGGCAACATTACAGACACCTACCAGGAAATGCTTGTGCAAGGCCTTTTCAATGAAGTCCAGAACTTTGAGATTGTAAATGCTGCCATTTTCAAATACCTGCTGGCACTCACTTTGTCTTCAGTCTTGATCCATTGCACAACACTGAAGGTTCTGTGGTGATGCTCAAAGCTTGGGGAAATGATATCGTCTTAGAGCCCAACCCTGTGTTCCGAACAAACACGGTAACATCACAAGGCACAATGGCACCAGCACATGCAGAAACTGGCAGCTTATTGTTCAGTAACATGTCCCTGATTTCCATCAGATCCTCCTTTATGAACACAAAGCCTATGTTGCCATGGATATGAGGATGAAGCTTGTTTTCCAGATGTCCTTGGAAAGCCTTGTACATCATGGTGTTCTTCCCCATAAGAATTATGGGTTTCCTATGCAGAGGTCCAGCCCAGCCTTGCAGCCACCACACATCTGGACCCAACTTTTCTTGGGGAGAGAAAGCTGAAGATTGGAGCAGTTATGATTTGAACTGTGGTCTTGAGTCATAAAATTTATGCATGCTTACCACTATGCCTCCACCATTTACAACTGGGCATGCTTTGAAAGACTAATGAAAAAGAAGCTGTTAGCAATGTTCTGTGTTAGATGAGCTGATCACCACACATTAAAACAAACAATTAATTTGTTCTGCAATGCTGTAAATCAGCTGGGAGTGTTTGTTGCTTTTAATTTGTTGGAATTTTAGTCTTCTACAAATCAAATTAGTAATCATGTATCTTGTTAGGCAAAATTCTAAGGAATCTGCAGTTGATGGGCAGTTAGGCAGCAGTGCCTGAGCTCTTCCTTGCTCCAAGGGTCAGCTTTTTGCTAACAAGATGCAATCGCCAGAAAAGGAGAGAGCCTAAGGGTGTGAATGCAACAGACATGAGAATTATACATTCCATGAAGCTCATCAAGCCTTCAAAACACTGTACTTTATGAGTTTATTTGGATCCCAGCCATGTCGTTTTAAGCTCTTGATTGTGTCTCATTATGCAGCGGCATTAAAATAACGGGAGCAGAGAAATCTCCTAGCTACACTGATATTCATGCACAAATATGAACTGATCTTGGAAAGTCTTATTCCTACAAACAACATTCCTTTCTTAAGCATGGATTTTGCTCATCCTTAGGTATTCAGATGGCATGGTATCATGGCATGTTTTTCTGAATGAAGCTTTTGCAATCTTCCTTCCTTGAATTGTAGTGGTATTCAGCATTCAATCTTCAAAATGTAATTTCAGAAATTCTAAACTTGGGTGTGATGTTTCTACATCCTTGTGGAATAACTTCCTGAAAATAATGTGATAAAAAAAAAGGCAAGCCCACACATATCTCATATAAGGAGTAAAAACTCTGCCATTTATTGAAATTTAACAGCAATTTTTGAGACATTTTTGATTTATTGTTGATGCATTATCATATATCTAATTCCAAATGGAGCCACAGACTACGGATTAACAGACTCACAAAATGGAACTAGGGACACATAGGAGGACATTTTCTGTCAACAGTAAGAAGTCCTAGATTTGCAGAAAATCTGAAATCTTTAAAAAGTGGTATTAAGCCTTCCCCTACAATAATTTAAGCATGTTGGTGGTTATCCATGGATTATTATGTAACAACCGGCAATGGTTTTTCTTGCCATGTAATACCTCATCCTACCCTTTTACAACACTATGATGTCCTGCCAAGATGCTCTGCTATACTATGATTAGAAACTGATTAACTGCTGGTCCTTTATGATTTTTGTTGAATATTGTAATGTTTACATTCCGCAGTGCTAAACAATATTAATTTTAGCTATATATTTGTGTTTATCAGTAAAAGCAATTTTAAATATTTTGATTTCAATAAAGTTGTATACATTTCCTCCAAAGAATTCAGAGTGGAATCGCAGCATTCTTCATAACAATATTGTTCAAATGGGTTAGCTTGACTAGGTTACAACTACCATTTTGGCCAGAAATAGCAAAAAAAGGGTGAGAGCAGGGTTTACCTTTCTAATTTCTGTGCCCATGCAGACAACCTTCTGGTACAACTCAGCCACCATGGCAAAACACACCGCCAGGACAATATCTCCTGTGGTTGAAAGGCCAATCTCAAACGGCTTAGCAACTGCATGGTATGAGGTGGTGCTGGCCAGGTACCACAAGGCTGCACCCACCCTCTTATCCACTGGGACTGCCTCTCCAATCTCCCTCAAAGCATGAAAACTAGCTCTTAGAAAGTGCTGCATGTCATCTGAAAGTTCAAGAGCCACTGGTCATTGCTCCATGCTGTGATGATAAAGTTGTCCCACCAGTCCATGCTTCTTTTCTTGGTCCACATTCTCTTGGGGAAACACATTTCAGTCAACCCAAACCATTGCCTCTTTACAACATGCCTCAGAAGGGCCATCAGCCACTGGCCAGGCGGGGGAGCCATGGACATGGCCCAGCATGATCTCCACTGGCATCTTCTTTGGAGCACATGCTGAATATAAAAGGTGTAGTCATCCCTCAAAGCCATTGAAGTCACTGTGGTCAGGTTGATGATCATGTTCAACTGAGCCAGAATGGCAATCATCCTCTGATCCACCACTGTATTTAGTCATCGCTGCCCTCTCCTCTCCCACCTAGGCCAAAACAGAAATGGTGGCAAGGCATGGCCAAGGCAGGAATAGCAGGGAGGGGTGATGGAGCTCATGGTCATTGTGCAGAATTCTGTTTGGTCAATCAGCAAATGTTGCCAGTCAGAAGACAGGTGTGAGGGTGGAGCTGACATCACAAATCTATTTTGTGCATCTTTGATCAAGAAAATCGCAATGGGAAGGAGCGATTGCACAAAAAAAAACATCTCAGCCTTTCTAAATTTGGATTGTTGTGATGGATTTGTGTTATAATGCAATTATGGCAATTAATTAAAAATTAAACTTAGAATTAAAATTTCATATTTGGTGTTGGGACGCTTGGATAAGAAAAGAAGGCACTAGCAAATGACTGGTTGTTGACAACATGTGAATTTGATTGATAAGCCAAACTGGAAAAAATGGCAGGGAAAAAAGCCAGAAGACCAGATTTCCAGTCCATCGGCTGGCTCCTGCGGAAGCACCAATCCAGGACCAATCCAGGCCACAAACTGGGCGGCAGCACAGCTTTGTGCCTTCCATGTGGTAAAGGTCACTATCAAGATCATCCAATTAATTTCATGCAGCTTTAACTGGGTATCCCCAGTGCTAGATTGATGTTATACCACTATGTACCACAATTACAAAGTTGACTGGTGGTGAAGTTCCCAGAAGAGTTACACCCAATGACTGAAAAGAAAAAAAATGTAACTCTTCTTAGGAATGCACTGTAAGTTATCATTTGACAAAACTGATCAGTAACTTCTGTCATAATCCAGTCTACCCTTTCTAACAGAGACTAGTATGATTTAGGCTACATGACTGTGGTGGGCACCTATCCTTGTAAAACAGAGTTTAACAAATCTACCAATTTGGGGGTTTTAATTGTTATTCTGTGTCTTGTACCCATAATTTTATATTCCTCAATATTTATGCAAAATACCTTCAGCAGAAACATGAGGGGGGAGGTGTTGCAGCATTTTGTTATCTTGGCCTCTTTCCTACTGGCACATAACCTTTGACTAATTTTTGATGGTATATGAGCTGAAGAAAACATACAAACAAGACTCCTATCTGAATGAAACCATACTTGCTTAAAAAATACGGCATCCAAATCTGAATATGCCATAGTGACTAGTGCCTTTCAAAAAAGAAGAAAAGAAAAAGAAAAGATAATTGTACCTTTGTGCTCTGTTATCTTCCTCCAGGAGAATTTTGAACACTGTCCTGCTGAAGCTTTTCTCATGGTGTTGCTTTATCTTCTTTGTTGAATATTGATGACCTCCTGTAGCGGCATCTTTCCTTCTCATTCCATTATGCAGTCTACAGGATATCAAGCTCTGCATATTTTTCCTAAATATTTTGTTGAAGGTCACTACTGACATCTGGAAGACAGCAGAAATAACTTTATGCTATGCTTCACTTGCCAAATATGGAGGACAAAAACTTCATCTTTCTGTAAAAGTGTTGCTAGTTCTAGACTTTGGAATTTTGCACTCTAGCAGTGCAATTCTAGAAGAGTTGCACACTTCTAAATCTGTTGAATTCAATGGATTTAGAAGGGGAGATTCTGCTTAGGACAGCCCTATAGAAAAATCTATAACTTACTCAGTACTCTCTGATCATTCATAGACTGTTACCGCATGAGGGATTTGGCCTGACTCACCACTTGTTGCAGATTGGGCCAAGTTCCCTATGCCACACAATGCCGGCACCAGTCTGGGGCAGTCCCGGGACTTGCACTACTCAGGCCCTTGGTTGACCTGTGGCAAGGGAATGAAGATGAATCAGTGTTCTCTTCTTTGCTGTGGGGCTCATCACGGCCAGTGTGGGGCCTGGCCTGCATGTCTGTGGTGCTTTAGGAAGCTTTGGCCTGATCCTGTGTTGAGCAGGGAGTTGGACTAGATGGCCTGTGTGGCCCCTTCCAACTCTATGATTCTATGAATTGGGCTGTCCCGGCTGAGCCCCTCCCTACCCACACCCAAGTGGGAGCACACATCCGGAGTGGACAGGGTGCAGAGGGCCAAATGTTCCCCCGTATGGAGCCAAGAAGAGGTGGGACAACCTACCCCTTCCCAAAAACCAGGCAGCAGCGCAGTGCAATGGCTTCCTTGCAGTAAACATCACCAATGGAGGTAGGAACATATTTACAATACCCCTATCATCCAACCAAATCCTTCCTTATTACACAGTGCTGAAGGCTATATGCTGTACTCATTTGCTTTGCAGTTGTCTATCTGCATTATTATTATAAAACCAGGACTGTGTATATATATTTTTTTCCTTTAGGTTAAATATAAGTGAGAAAAAAATGTAATTGTTTCACCAACAGTCAACAGTTTCAAATAGACCACAGCAACTGTAGAATGTGAAATAGCAGGGAGTGAACTACAAAATACAGACCCACACTGCAGTATTGTTCACTGCATGGGATATTATAGTTTGCATGCATTATTTTATGCACATGTGCTAGATGCTGAATTCATGTGTCTCTTGTACCTGCCCTGCTGGAGCTCTGGGAGAGGTGTTGATCCCAAAGGAAAGACGATTCTAGAAACTCTCACTAAGTAAAGCTGAAGAAATATTCCCCAAAGGTCAAAATAAGGCCAAAGTAGTGCTTTTATTAGGGACAAGTCCCAAGAAATTACAGTTCTTGGTAAATAAGAGCAATTAGAGCTGTTACAAGAGCCTCTTGTGGCGCAGAGTGGTAAGGCAGCAACATGCTGTCTGAAGCTGTCTGTCCATGAGGTTGGGAGTTCGATCCCAGCAGCCGGCTCAAGGTTGACTCAGCCTTCCATCCTTCCGAGGTTGGTAAAATGAGTACCCAGCTTGCTGGAGGGTAAACGGTATTGACTGGGGATGGCACTGGCAAACCACCCCATATTGAGTCTGCCATGAAAATGCTAGAGGGTGACACCCCAAGGGTCAGACATGACTTGGTGCTTGCACAGGGGATACCTTTACCTTTACCTTTAGAGCTGTTACATAGAACACACTGAGCTGCTTTATACTGAATCAGACCCTGGGTCCATAAAAGTCAGTATTGTCTACTCAGAGGCTCTCTAGGGTCTCAAGTAGAGGCTTTTCATCTACTGCCAGATCCTTTAGTGGGAGATTCCAGGGATTGAACCTGGGACATCCTGCATGCCAAACAGATGCTGTAACCACTGAGATACAGCCCCTCCTGTATTTTCATGTGCCTTGGCCAGAGTATGCACAATGGGAGCACAACCAACCAAAGGTCCCAAAGCAGCTCACAACAATAAAAATACAAAGTATAATTAGGGATGCCAGTCCCCAGACAGGACCTGGGAATCCTCTGGAATTACAGCTCATCTGCAGACTAAAGAGATCAGTTCCCCCGGAGAAAATGGCTGCTTTGGAGGGTAAATCATACTCCACTGAAGTCACCTTCATCCTAAATCCCACTCAATTTTGGATCCATCCCAAAGTCTCCAGGTATTCCCCAACCTAGAGCTGGTAATCTTAAATACAATAGAAGAAAAGAAAAATACAGTCTAAAAATGTGGATAAATAAGGGTAACCAATTTAGCATTGGGTCAGCTTTACCAAGACAAGTGAAGGACCAACTGCCTTTTCCCTTTCTCTTAGGTTGACACCCAAGGGATCACACATGCAGCCATATCAGCTTTTTTGTATCTATAGCCAGGAAATATGAAAAACAAACTTTGATGTTGCTTTGAAGTTACAGCTGGCAGTAGTGCTCCTCTTAATCAGCTCTCCATGCAAAAAACTACTTTGCTTGAACCTCCACTTTCCTCCATGCAAGAGTTCTTTTGTTTCATTTGCCGATTTTTTCCCACCTCCACACTAATATGAAAAAGTCTCACAATTGCACCCAAAATAATTAAAACAACAACAACAAAATATTATCAAATCTATATGTTGTGGAATAGGAATAGGAATAGGAATAGGAATAGGAATAGGAATAGGAATAGGAATAGGAATAGGAATAGGAATAGGAATAGGAATAGGATAAAATACACATGTCTCCTTCAAACCATCTTTACCTGGTAGATAGGGCCAATGTCACATAAATTCAAATAATTTATAGCTAGCCACATAATGTACCACTAGTCTGAACAATAAATATCAGACTTGCTGTTACTTGCTCCTGCTTCCATGAACAGATTTGTCTTGTTGCCTAGGATGATTGCATATAGAACTATAGCGCATTTCTAGTCTTCCATCTTTATTTAATCTACTACTACTTATTTCCCAAGGCTGGTGTGAGGACAGGCTAGGTCCCCCAACTCAAACACACCATGGCAATAACTCAAATGGCATGTCAAGCCTCCCCCAGAAGGATCTGTGATGATATCTAGTCTCTTCCTGCCCAGGGTCACACCAAAGCAACACTGGGCCAAATGGTCAGATCTACATATCTTTTCTATTTCTTGGCCAGAATGCTTCAAAGGTGCCTTGCTGGGTATAAATGGAAATGGTTGCTTAGTCCAACGGCCTCATTCTCGCAGATCCTAATTTCCACTGGGACGGATCCTGCTAAAGAACTACAATTAACACGAACCTTGCCTGTCTCCCAGCTGTAGGGGGAGACAAGATTAGACAGGGTCTTCCTTTGCTTTCTGTCACACAGTGTCTCTGTACTGATTTACTGATTTATGTAACTCTGGAATGATTTTTAAGTAAATCCTTTTCTTCTTTCAACTCTCTGGTCCCAGCATGGTTATTGGCTCTCTGCAATCGGTAGGACTCATGGAGGTTTAAGTGGACCCTCCTAAACCTTTCATTACATGGTGGCAGAAAATTGGGGATCTGATCCAGAGGCCCTGTAGTAACCTCATGGTGTGTGACACAGAGTAAAGCCACAGGGGGGTTTGTTTTCTCTAGTTAGCAATGAGTGCTCAAGGAGGGCAGCAGGCTCTGGAGAGAGATACAGCTCAACTTGATGTCACGATGGATGGTGAGCAGCTGACAGCAGCCCTGGTGTGGGTGGTCTGAGAAAGTGGAGCCAGCATCCTGGTGGCCAGTCCTCGGCCAAGCAAGATACCTTGAGAGGATGGGGCTGAGGAATCGGACATCTCAGACAGCTGTTCATCCTTTGAAATAAAGGGGAGGAGAGAAGGGAAGTGATATTCCAGAGGCTCTCAAAGGTCAGGAACTGGCAGAGCAAAGGTTGACTGGTTGGTGGCCCTGACAGAGATGCTTTGGTTCTTTCAAACATGAAGAACATCAATAAACATACACTAGGGGTGGGAGAGGGAATGGAACTCTGCCCTCAATGTACTTAAATCCATTTGTATGGATGTATAAATCCTGTATTTCCACAATGTTCCCGACTGTACAGACATTCTGTGCATAGAGTGGGGATAGAGTTTTCAGAACATGTGTTCTTTATCCTCTTTTGCAATGTAATAGTTTCTGTATTTCTTAGTTGGTCTACGGCCAATAACTGTACGGATGGACTGTACTAAAGGGAGGTAGATAATGGAGGGCTAAAATTTTCCTGAAAACAATATGTCTCCAACATACTGCATTTCCTAGCTAACTCCTTAGTTGCATGTCTGGATCAAGATGGAGCAAGGCCAGAACTTGGCAGTCACAAACAGGACTCTCCTATTGATGTGAGCAGGAATCTGTTGGCAAAGAATCAAAGCTACTTTAATTTGGACTATATTGTCAGTCAGAAGACATTATTGCACAATAGAAAAGACATTAGAAAGTAGTGATTGCTCCCATTAAATGTTCTAAAATATGAAAAAGCAGCCAGGAGTTTTGTATAGTACAGAATTGTGATTAGTTCATGACACTTAAAATCCCTGGTGAATCCTTTAGAATTATTATACTAAGGAGAAATATGTATATCAGTTGCGCACAAGGAACATGAAGATGGCACTTTGGAATCTCTAAGTTGTTTTAGCAGAATGAGACTTGAATATTGATTAATGTAATGTAAACCAACAAAACAGGTCTTGATTTCAAGTATATTTGTAGTACAATGAACTGCTTTATCAATCATTTTCAACAACATGTGGTTTCAGAGTAACTCCACTTGGATAGCATTTATTAAGTCAATGCACTGTCACTTTATTTGCTGTTGAAACAGCTTACATTTAACATATGGGCTTTTATTTTAAAAGCCAAATAATAGTAGATTGATCATACCCAAGTTAATTTGTCTTCATTTACCCCTCACATATGAGAAAGTGAGTTAAGGAGCTTTAAGAGTAATGGAGTGAGATGACTTGTGAGTTTTAATAGGTCTATGGCTGCTAAAACATGTAAAACTGGGTGAGTTTATGACTCACAAACCCAGAAAAATGTTATGTGGCACAATAGAAAGCCTTGTTCAACCCACTATCTCTGATCGTTCTATTGTAGTCCAATCTCATTTTTCATTCCACACCCATGCTTGGATTGAGAGAAGCACAGCTGTTTCCAATGGGACATGACTTCTTTACCCCTCTTCTTGTAACAGCCTGTTGTCCCCCAACTGAAATATACATGGGGCACACTTTATCAGAAATCCTTCAACCCACAGAAATATTTCACTGGACCCAACCCTTTCTTCTAGCCTTACCACCTCCAGATGAGGCCTGGACACCTCCCAGAACTATGACTTATCTCAGGATGACAGAGATTATAGCTTAGAGAAAAGGGTTGCTTTAAAGTATCTTAATTGTCTTTATATACTTTATTTGAAAAAAATTGAACCTCTATCATGAGAGCAAACAACCAGATGCCTGGGCACTTCCATAGGCATTGGAGCATGCTGGACGGCCTGGGCAGAAGTAAATACAATCAGGTCCGAGGGAGCACTTGGCTGTCACTGGAAGATGAAGGATCAATCTGAGCCATTGTGCTGTCCAAATATGGCTGTGGACAAGACGGAGGGAGGTGAGAAGGCAAGGAAGCTGGGGTGGAAAACCTCAACACGAGCAAGGTGGCGTGTGTGTGAGAGAGATAGCAGGTTTGCACTCTCCTCAGGAACCATGGTAAGAATCAGAGAAGACTTTGGAGGATGGGGTGGCAGGAGGGGCAGTCTCAGGTACTGCAGGAAAGTCAACATGGAAGAGGGAGTACCTTCTACATACCAAAGGAAGAGGAGAGTAAGAGTTGCCAGATGTTCACTGCAGCCACTCTGCAATAAGGCTACAAAGGCATAGAGCACAGAAGGTGCGGGTCCAAAGGCCAATGTGAGGGCATGTTTATGTTCAAGTAGCTTGGACCCTGGTCTGTGAATTAGTAGATAAGTTGTCAAAATCCAGATACTCATGAACCTCAACATTTTATATAAAAAATCAAATAAAGTTAAAAATGGGTGGAATTCCTAAAATAAATCAGTAGTGCAAGTTTAATAGCAACAATTAATGAAGCTACATATGTACAGAACTTTGAAACAACACTTGATTCTAAATTACTTTACATTGTACAATGTAGAAAGTTCTAAAGGTCTCTCTTCAGTGTTGGCATTTTGCTGAAGTACCATTTATAATTAACACAGGTTGAGAAGGTGCCATTGTTACAAGAGAGAATAGAAGCTTGGAGATACTGAGAATGAAAAACACAGAAGTGTTGGACCAGTCAGCAAGATTTTCCGCTGTTAAAAAAAGTAACTCTGGTTATCACTGGTGCATACCAGTGCTTCAGGCAGTAACAAAAGGAAAGAAAAGGGTTTTCAATACTCTTCTGGTGCAGTTTTCCACTTCACTCACTAAAGCCTGAATGTGTTTGTCTCTAGTTGGAACCTTTTGTTTCTCTTCCTATCAAATACAAAGAAGAATTATTCTTGATTTTTCTCTAAGTAAATTAAATATTTGAAAACTGTTATCAATGTCTTCCTTCATGTTCCCCTTATCTAGTCTAATTTAGTTATCTTTCTTTCAACCAGCAAGAGTCTTCTGTTTTTGTTGTTGCTTATAAAACACTAAACGCCACATTTAAAAAAAACATTCTAATAATTTTACTAGTTTTACATAGAATTTCCTGGAGAAAATATGTTTTAATGATCCCTGTCCCCTGCTTTTCCAACAAAATAAGAGATCACATTGCAAGTTCTAGTGGAAATTTTCCAGAGGTATTTGTTAGCATACATACATAGAGCATTAAAATTCCAGTTTCCTTATTTACTTTTTCCTGTATTAGTATAGTTTGTAAACTTAAGAAAATAGTATGTCTGTTTTCTGTTGGCCAACATGGTTATAATGATTCCGACCCTATTTTCCATTTCAACAAAAACAAAAATGACACAGTCAGCTGATGTTGAGTGTTCAGCACTCTTCTTTTCAAATCTCATTTAATTTTATTGCAGATTTTCTTTGTTGTATCTCCTTTTAAGTTTATAGAGCAATTAAAATGTCTTTGCAGTTAGGGTGAAGGGGGAGAAGGAGGAAAGAAGCAGACAGTGCGAATTTAAGAACATTTTCCATTGATCAGACCTGCATAACATCCTCAATAAATGTGTTTTGCATTTCTCTCATTACTTACGTGAAAATCTTGTAGTAATTTCCAGATTATCTTTTCATGTGGGTTAGCAAACTTTTCTGTTGCCCTGTGCACAGCTTTGACAGGGCCACAGTAAACATTTTATAAACAGCTCTCTTTGAAAATTAAAATGTGACGACACCTAAAAGTAAGGATCCCAGGCTAAAATAGTAGTGTTTGTTAGATTGAATCAGCAGTATAGCAGTTGCAACTGGCAAAGTGTACACAGTGAGCTTTCCCCCACCTTTCTGCAAGCTAAATGATCAAAAGTAAGAAGTGTTTGGAAGGTCTGTTATCTGCTGAGTACCTTGTGTAACCAACTTCTAGATGGTGCCTGGAATTCTCTGGAACTGAAAACTGGTTCCTCTGGAAGAAATGGCAACTTCAAGACCGTTTACGCACTGGGAACTTCACTGCCCCAGCTCCCATGCAGGAGCACAAATTGGGGGCAGATGAGGCACACCTGACCAAATGCTCCCCCATGTGGGTACAGGAAAAGGTGGGGCAACCGGCCACGACTAAATCTCCAGCCTGCAGCCAAGCATGAAACCTCCAGTGCAGTCCAAGGGAAGAGAAATACAGTATCACATTCCCAGTTCTTCTTACAGAAAACCGAGCTCTTCCCTTCTCCAAACTCTACCATCCCCAGGCACTATCACCAAATTTCCAGGAACTTCCCGAACTGGAGGAGGGAAGCCTGTTGGCACCCTGGAGACACTCTTGAGTTTTCATTCTTCTCTGCAAAGGAAATCTGCCAGCTTACCCCATGTTTCGATATCACTGGCATGTGTATTCTCACACCCAAGGTAGTGCAACAAAATTCGAGTCCGATGGCACCTTTAAGATCAACAAAGATTTATTCAAGTTGTGAGCTTTCGTGTGCATGCACACTTCCTCAGACTTGATCCTAGCTAGTGGTAGTCTGTAGAGCACAAATCAGTCCTTATCACCTATGTCAGGGCATGCAATAATGTGAAGGTCTGCCCAACATATTATATGTCTTTCTGTTTTAACTCTGATTTATAGTGATTTACTTTGATTTATAGTGGGTTAAATTCAGAACTACCCCAGGGTGGGCAGGAGGAAATGATGGGTAGATGGGCAAGAAATACTGTGAACATATGCCTTCTGCATAGTCAATTCATTAGTCCAACTCGTTCAGTATTTTCTTCTCTGGATGGCGGCAGTTCTCCAGGGTTTTGGGCAGAGAATTGTGCTTCTATGGGAAGCAAAAATCCTTTCATTAGAGGTCCTAGGTCCTAATCTTAGATATGCAATACTGTAATTGGCTTTCAACATTTCAGCACTCATAAATAATCATAGAATCATAGAGTTGGAAGGGGCCATACAGGCCATAGTCCAACCCCCTGCTCAATGCAGGATCAGCCTAAAGCATCCAAGAAAATGTGTATCCAACCTTTGCTTGAAGACTGCCAGTGAGGGGGAGCTCACCACCTCCTTAGGCAGCCTATTCCACTGCTGAATTACTCTGACTGTGAAAATTTTTTTCCTGATATCTAGCCTATATCGTTGTACTTGTAGTTTAAACCCATTACTGCATGTCCTTTCCTCTGCAGCCAACGGAAACATTATCCTGCCCTCCTCCAAGTGGCAACCTTTCAAATACTTAAAGAGGGCTATCATGTCCCCTCTCAACCTCCTTTTTTCCAGGCTGAACATTCCTAAGTCTCTCAACCTATCTTCATAGGGCTTGGTCCCTTGGCCCCAGATCATCCTCGTCACTCTCCTCTGTACCCTTTCAATTTTATCTACGTCTGTCCGGGTGAGGGTCTAGCTGAGGGTCTAGTTGAAGGAAAATATACTTACCTTGAGGAGAGTGCGTACAGGAGCGGCTCGAGAGCGGCGGGGTTAGAAGGCAGACAGGTGACAAGTGGAGCACCGGAGATGGCAGGCCGGCGGAGCTGTGGAGGAGAGAAGAACAGACATGAAAAGTTGAAGGCTGAGAGCATCAAAAGCAGCGGAGAAGCCTCGCCCGGACTTAGGAACGGCGTAGAAAGAGAGTCAAGCACAGGAAGAGTCAAGCACGGGAAGAAGAACGCCCCACAGCGGTTGCTGGAGCGGATGCACTAACCGGCAGCCGGCCTGGGACGCTGGGGGAGCGTTTGCAACAGGGCCCGTTATGCGGAGTTCCTCAACGCAGCAGGGCATGACCTCGGGTGCGCCAGCTAAGAAGCGGGGCATGGGAGCACCGGGAAGGAGAGTGGGGCTAGTAAACGCTGAGGAGGATGCTGTGTTCAGGTTGTGTTAATACTCAACTTTAGCTTAGGACATTTCCGAAATCCTAGGCTTTTAAAAAAATTGAAGACTTTTCATTAAAATACAGAGCAAGGATTGCTGAAATGAGCCACTGACATTTACTTTAGCAAGTTGTTTCAGATACTTTGAATCATGGACTGTTTCTGCCAACTGTTTCTTTAGATTAACCAACAGAAAAAGGGCAATGCTTCAGCTGCTCTTAACTTTTGTAAATCCATGTACATGAAGGAGCAATGTTTTAAAGATAAAATGTTATTGGCAATCTTGTGTGTGTGTGTGTGTGTGTGTGAAGTTCTGTCCAGCTGCAGTTGACTTATGGTGATCCCTGGTGAGGTGTCCAAGGCAAGAGACACTCAGAGGTGGTTTGCATTGCCTGCAAACAGAAATAATATTTGGATTTTACAGAAAACAGACCAAACCAAATTTGATTAACAGATTAATTATTTAAATATTTAATTACCTAGCAGGCTGGCATGTTCCATGCAGAAAACACAGACACAGAGGACACGGGCACCTGTATTTCTTTCTGGCACAGTAAACGACCACGGCCTTCTTGTAAACATGAGCATAGGCACATCAAAGGGGTGGATCCAGCCTCCAAATGGCCATCAGACCATTTGAAGCCCACCACACCAGCAGGCTGACCATTTTGGGGACTGAACAACATCCCAAGCACTAGGTTGGCTGGGCCCCACGGGAGGGTGGTATTGGTGGAGGCCCTATGGACATTAGCCTCTATTAGGGCTCCCACCATTACCTACACAGTGAGGCAGCTCCTCTCCCATAGAGGCAATGCTGCTCAGCATGCACCCAGCCACTTAATGAAGCCCCCCAATACCATCTGAGCCCAACACACGGGTGCGGTCTCCTGAATACTAGGATCCACTCCTTTCCAACACCGCCAGCTGTGACAAAGAACACACACATGAAGAACGAAAGCAAAACAGACGCAACAGCCCATCTCCAATTAAGTACAGGAAGGGAGGGTAGGAAGCAATCCACTCGCTCTGTGAGACAAAGGGAATTCTCCGGCACGGTCTCCCAGCTAAGAAGGTTCCTGGCCCTGCTCCCTCTTCCCTCCCCACACCAGGTGAGCCCTGCACTATCCACGTGCACCATGAGCAGGCAGGGGGGGGCACTGGCTCTTTTGCGGCTCCAGACATGGCAATAATAGCAGTCTGCTGGCAAGCCAGCAGCGGCCTTTATTTAAATAAAACAATAAAGGTACAAGTAACTAATCTTACAAAGCTACAACACACTCTGTCAATAGGACTGTGATCACCAATAGCTTCTTTCCTGGCCCAATCTCACGTTTCAAAAAATTACATTTGTTTGTTAGTTTCAAGGATTACACAAGGTGAATCAAATAAACTATAAAGATAAAAGTGAATAGAATTGAGGACAAGGCGGTTTTGAATGTCTGTGTCCTCAGAATGTTAGTTTAGGAAATGTGAATTTTTTTTAAAGAATCATATTAAAATGGAACATGAATTTTACCTTGAACAACTGGTGCCAAATGCATTCCTGTTCTTTATAAACAGAACCCACCAGGAAGTTCTCTTGCTCACGTCCAGTGAAATGAATGTGAATCACATGAGAGCCTGTTATTCAGTCAAATTCAGGACCATATTCTAGTACCTGCAAAGGTCAGGATGAGTAATAAATTTGAAACCATGGCCTGTTTTATCATAATATTGACGTCTAAATGTCACATTGTGTAGGAAAAGGTCAATTTTAGCAAGTCACATTCAAACTTTTTCAAATATGAAGCAGAATAGGAGTAAATATTGCAGGGCATATAGAAGATTAAATTTCACAATTCAAATTATCTGTCCCAACAATTGATAACAAAAGACCATTGAACTTTAGCAGTCTTTTGCTGAGTAATCCTAAAAACAATCACACCCTAGAAAGCCCACTGAATCAATGTATTTAACTCTCCTAAAGATTGCACTGTACATCATTTAGGGTCATCTATGACAGAGGTCCTCTGGCTGGATAGGCATTCAAAACAGATTTAAAACATTAGCTTATACAAACAAGTTAAAACATTATCATTCAAAACTAGAAGCCTCAACTAATGTCCAAGTGTGTCGGGGGGAGGAGGGTTTAGCATCAGGAGCTGATCTTTCTCTCTCTTCCCAATGGTGAGGCCAGCATTTATGGTGGTTGTTATTTTTGGTCCTGGTCATAGACCTGGTGGAATAACTCTGTTTTTCAGTTTCTGCAGAAAGGACTGAGGGTCCTGATCTCCCTCAAGAACACATTTCACCAGGCTGGTTGAGGCCAATCTCACCTCTTTTGGGGCAGGGATCCTGAGCATGTATTGTTCCACCAATCTTAATAATCTTGTGGGAGCATAGGATGGTCCCAGACCATTTTGGGCTTTAAAGGTTAACACCAAGACTTTGAACCTGATTCATTCTCCAATTTGGAGCCAATGCAACTGGGAAAGAACTGATGTTATGTGTTCCTTCCATTGAGTCCCTGCCAGGCCTTGAGTTAATGCATTTTAGACTAGTTGGACTTTCTGGAGTAGTCTCATGGGCTCTGCAGAAGTCTAGTCTATAGGTGACCATTGCATGGATCACTCTGGCTAAGTCTGGCTCTGAGAGATACTGTGCAGCTGTCTCATCTGGTGCAGGTGGGAAAATGCCAGATAAGCTGTCATCATGATCTGGTGGGGTCCAGAATCACTCCCAGATTCCTGATAGAAGTGTACTCTGTCAGGTTTGGGAGCTGTATCACCTCTCTCTAGGATTCATGCAAAACTTTGTGGCTTAACCATTTACTGGGTGAGTCCCAAAGCATTGCCTTGACATAATGACATGGATTCTAGTTTTGAGGCAAAAATAAGTTTCCCCTCCTTCACAAATTATCCCACTGGAGTGCCAGTTATTACTGGCAACACTAAATATGGGACATGTTATTCCTTCAGTCTGCTTACAAGTTTTTGGATGCTAAGCAAAATGGAAGCAAAGTCACCGATCCCAAATCCTTTGTCAGACTTAGAATTTCAACATAATATATACTGATTTGACCTTTGGAGCTGGGGGGGGCAGTTAGTCATTGCTCTTTCTATTCTCCAGACCTGACTGGCTTTGAAGTACTATATGTATTAAGATTTCTCAGATTCTTTGTATATTTCCTCAATAATGAAAAGATTATAATTTGTCACTATCTTCAGTGCAGAAACAGTTATATATTTCTTTGAAATCTGATGATTTAAGTGAAGCCCATTGTCATGTGAGACATTACAAGCTCCATTACTTTTTAAGTATCCGTTGTTAAGACTTCAGTTTCCCTTTAGATTCCCTTCTTTGCTACCCCCAGATATCATAATTACTTCCTTTCTCTATATATTTTGTTCCAGGATATGGGAGAAGGGGCATCCACATCATAAATACACAAAATCAACGAAAATAAAATGTAAGTGAGCAGTTGCGTCTTTGGCTCAAAGATGTTAAATGATTTGGATGATATCGCACTATATATTCCTGAATCCCTAGTGGTACTGGCCAATTATTTCTGCTTAGTGAGATTTAGGATTGCAGATGCATGCCTATAGAATTTATGACTTCCCTCATGCTTTATCCATTGTGCAGTTTAACAAGATATGCTGTACTCTTCTGTGGATACCACTACAGTGTTCAGTGAAAATAAATGTTAACAATGCTCAGTGTAATGACACTACTGAGTGCAATCACACAGCTAGATCAATAACATGCACTGATGTGAATACTGGCCTGGATTATATGAACATTATTCACTCTAGTGCTGGTCAGACACCTTGTGAGTTTAATAATTCTGTGAAAAACTAATTCATCATGGTTGGGAACATGCAGGAATTGAATCCTGTTTATATTAGGATTCATGGCTCTGGTTGTAGAATACATGGAGCCTTCCAGTTGTTTTACAGCTTTTTATGATGCCTGGGTTTTCATTTTCTGATTTAGGTTTATTAGTGGCATAAAAGCCAGAGGAGAAACACTGGCGACTTAGATACAGAACAGTTTCTTTACTATCAGTATGAGGATGGTGAGACTCCATGGGAGTTGTTAACTTCTTTTGGGAAAGTATGCTCTATAAAGAGTCATGCTACTATGGCTGATACAGTCTATATCCTGCAACTTCTTCATTTGGGATTATGCAAGAATTATTTACAATTGTTACAAATTCTCAGAGGCATGAGCGTGGCTTATACTACTGGTGGGAAGGGAACAGGAAGACCTCATGCATATCTTCTTGCAGTTGAACTGCTGTGTAGTTACTAAATGCCATTAGTATCTAGCATTACAAGGCGGAAACAAGAGTGTGTATATTTACAGTCATTCTGATAATCACCGGGGGGTTGTAATTCTCCTTATTTACTTGTGTGAAAGAACATACACAACCATTAAAGAAGCTGTGTTTTTATTTCAAAGCCGGAGAGATTTTTCTGTGTACCATGGTACCTTTTAAGTCTTCCATATTTAAAATGTTAGAAATGATTTTATAAGACCATCCTTTCCATATCTCATTTGTCACCCTCATCCCCCCTCTTTTTCCCCCAATGGTCTTATTTTGTCTCAAGCCTTACTTTGAGGTATTGATTATTCCAGCACATTTATTTTAACACTTGTTAGGAAGTTTGTAAGCTTCTGTACCTATATGTCTTGGCTGCAGTCTTGCATGGGGGTTACTTAAATCTGTTTATTTATTGAGAACCAATGTGGTTTGTGGTTAGAATATTGGATTAGGACTCAGGAAATCTACTTGCCATGAAACTCACTGAGTGATTCCCACTCCTGGGTGAACTGCATGATTTCTCAGAGGAGATTGGCTTAGACAAATTATTAAATGGCAAAAACCTGTCTTTTTAAGCCTGTGCTTATGTGTGCAGAGCCCAAAATAAGATAATTGATGGTAATAGCAGCTAGAGTACATTATGATGTCTAATGTTTAAGTTTCATAGTCTTTTATGTGATTTTATTCTATTCAGATTTTTTTTACCATTTTATCTATATTTGATATTTAATGGTCTATGACCATAATAGTAAATAAACTAAACCAAACACTTAGAGATCTAAGGCTAGTCATTTTGTGTCAGCCAAAGAGTTGTTATATAAAATGGGGGAGGGGCAGTTAGAGACATATTCATTTTGGTTCTGTGATGTTTCTTGCATTCCTGAGAAATTAATATTGTCCCCATCTAATTTCTTTGCCAAAGTTTCTTCTTTCACTTGTTACTTTTATATTTATTTATGTATGTTTAACACCTGTTTGTTATGTCTCTGTTTACAGCAGACATGTATTACTTGCCATGTAAAAATAGAAACAGAAAGGCTTATTTACTCTTTGTAATGACAAATTATGTATAATTGGCTCCTTTGTCTGTGATTATTCCTATCTAATTACTCTTATTGTTCAAACCTGAGTCATCTCAGCTGTTCCTTGCTCCAAGAAGACCCACTGTTCCCCTTCCCCCTCCACCAAATTGAGGCTGGAAATAGTCTTATCTTTGAGATTCTAAGGGCATGGTTTTCATTGGAGGATGAATTTGCAACCATATCTTGGCTTGTGAAGGTCCATGGCAGTTTTGTAATTTATTATCTTGTTACAGAAATTGCCAACAAGTCACAACTAGCTTATATAGGTTCTTCAAAGTAAGAGATAAACAGAGGTGGTTTCGTATTGCTGCCTTTACATAGGAACACTGAACTTCTGTGGTAGTGTCCCATACAAATACCAACTAGGACTGAAACTAATTAGTTCCCAAGATCTGTTCTGTCTGTTCTAGACTCAGAATGGCTGTTTCATTCCAAATCAACCCCCTTCTGCCAGGGATCTCCTTTTCCAAGGTCTTAACAGAGTTAGATCTTAGCAATTAACACACAGAGACAAAATGTCAATCAGTCGTTAGAAAAGAACAGTAAGATTACATTTTGTAGGGGTAAACAAGCAAACTCAAAAAGAATATTGCATGTAGCCCTTCCCAGGGGGTTGCAGACTGTCAGAAATGAGGGCTTGTTGCAAAAGAAGTCCAATTATATTGACTGAATCCACTACCCTCTCAGTAAAAAAGAAAATGTTGGTTCCAACAGAAAAAAACCTTTGAGCTCAGAAAGACAGGTTGAAATTATTTATTTATTTTAAAAAATAGCAGATAGGAAGTGCTAGCTCAGATTTCTCCTATGCTCAGATATATTGTTCTCCTTCTCTTTTCTTCAGCATCACCTTAATTCAGATAAGAATATCACATCACACAAGTTCATAAAATAGCTAATGCTACTTTGTTTGAGCCTCTTGTGACGCAGAGTGGTAAGGCATCAGACATGCAGTCTGAAAGCTCTGCCCATGAGGCTGGGAGTTCAATCCCAGCAGCCGGCTCAAGGTTGACTCAGCCTTCCATCCTTCTGAGGTTGGAGTGTGCTCTTCAAGGGACTAAATGATATGATTGCAGTGACCATGCTTCCCAGTGTGTCTGCCTGCCAAAAGGGCATTGTTTGCAACTTCCATTTGTGGAGTTCCAACAAGTGTAGTAGTTACAGGGCTTCCATTGAGTATGCAAAGAACCGTTTTGTCTTTCCTTTGTTTCATCTCTTTTTTTTGAGTTCTCTGTTGGTGACATCAGGGAAATGTGCAAACACTGATGCACATTGGTTGGCTACTTCTATGTATCCCAGTGACCTAGTATGTACAGCGGCAGCCATGCTGGACCACCACTGTTCTGTTCCAGTGGGGTAAAACGCTCTGCCATTCCCCATGTGCTCATGGGGGAAGGTCTCTCCTGGCACATTCTGGTTGCCCTGATGCAATGGCCTCATGCACACAACGCAGGGCCGGAAGCATTGAGAGTGCTCCACAGTGGTGGCAGTGGTGGGTGTGGGGGGGAAGTGGGGGCATGCTGGTCTCCCACCATGTTGGGGTGGGGGGATGCCCCTGTCAGCTCTGCAGAGCCACAGAGCTGGCAGGGGCAAGAGGCATCCCTGTAGGGACGCCATAGGCCAGGGGAGGAGCCAGGCCCAAAGGCTCGGCTCCTCCAATTATGCACTGGGCTAGCCCGACCAAGCCCTCACCTATGCCTATGGCAGACCTGGGAATGCAGAAGAATCCACATTTCCTTAATGCGGGTCTTCCGAGGGCCTGGGTCGGGCCAGGGCTTGGTGACATCTGGGACAGCAGCGGTAATCTGGGATTTTTCCCAAAGTTTTGTTCCCACCATCTGGGGCATTTCCACCACATGCAAAATGGGTCAGTGGGATGCTTCTCCATGACTGGTGCACGCTGGAGTTCTACACTGCCATTACATGCTACCAGCTATTTCACACTGGATTGCTATGCAGGGCTTATAATGGCATACAGCAATAAAAATTCCACATTTCCTTCAAAATCTTCGTCAATTCTGATAATAATAAGCTCAATGTAGCATCAAAGCATCAATAAGGGGTTTTGTTTCATTTGACCATCTGAAGGTATTTATTTGAATATTTTTCTTCCACAATTGTGTCAGCAAAAGAGATAACTGTTCTGATTAGATTGCAGGAAGACTCTTACAGTTGATGGATGAAATATTTTATTGCCTACTACATGACTATACTTTAATATGTTACAAATCGTTGATGTTAAATATGATATATTCAGTAACCCAATAATTTGTCCTTGTTAAGAGGAAGGTCATTTTACGTGTCTGAACACACACAAAAAGAAATAAAGCAGGATCCAAGTGTTACAGGAGAATGATATTAAGTTGGCCAACTGTATATCTCCAGTTATTTTGAAAATTGGAAGTTAGTAAAAAAGCAAAATGGCAAAATCAATTGCTTATCCAGGGTTTGGTTGTCTTATTACTTCTGGGGAGTTTGTGGGAGGGAAGCTGTATGGCTTGTCTCATATTTTCTAATATTCTAGGCTTGTTTATTTGCTTGCCTAACTACAATTGTCAAGCATGTTGGACTGCAATAAAACCAATCATACACACATGTTAACACTGCTATTTGGCAACAGGGGGAAAGGCCAAAGCAGACCCCTTCCCAGACATCTGGATTGTCAAGCCCAGCATGCACCAGAAAGGTTGGTTCCAGGATTTTGTAGATCCTATGTAGTACTGCCCCTTTCCCCTCTAACCACACCCCCTTCCATTTGACCTATACCCTTTGGCTCTATGCTTCCTTCTTTAACCACTCCCTTTTCCTTTTCAATTTGATTACTCTAATGAGTATAAAACCAGAGAGAAGAAAATATGCCTTCTATGATTTTATTTGAAGTGCTTTTCAATACAACAGGTATCTGGCCTTTGTCTGTCCAGAACTGTGTGCAGCCTGTACCAACACAAGATTCCAGCTGTGGGCAGCATAAAATACAAAGATCGATTGAGGTTATTTTTCTAGAATAAATCCATGCACTTCTTTGGTGCCATTATCATAGCTTTGGCTACCAATATTAGACATCCATAATTTTCTACCACCTTGTCCAAACAAACGTTTGCTGTGTTGCGTTCTGTTCTGTCTGTGATAGAGTTGCCAGATCCCATGATCCAGGCAGTGATTCCCCATTTTTGGCACTCCCCTCTCCCTGAATTAATACTCCTCCCAACCAGCAGGAAACCAGAAATAAGTGTGACATGCCAACGTCATTCAGAAGTGCTCTATATAGGGCAAGCAAATCAAACTCTTCTTCAAAGTATGAAAACAACACAAATCTGACATAAAGAACCAAAAAACTGGGAAAACTTAAGGAAAACACTTCCGTATTCCAGGACATGCACTGAGGCAGCAGTCCCCAATATTTTTGCGGTTGAGGACTGCTTCCGGGGGTGGGGGAGAGCCGACGGCCCGGGCACCACACATGCGCAGCAGCTGCATATGAGCACATGCATGAGCAGAGTTGCCACACATGCACGTTTGCGCCAGCATGTCCGCGAATGCGCGTTTACATCCGCTGGCATGCCAGCGGCAGCACATGCCTCTTCCCCCCCTCGCAGTGAGAAGCTAGCTGGGCCGCGAGTGAAGGGGCCGCTTTGGCGGCCGCTTTGGTGGCTGCTTTGCTTGTGGCCTGGCAAGCTTCTCGCTGCAGCGGGGGAGAGGCAGGCATGGCTGCCGGCAGCCCAGTACTGAGGCCTTTGCGGCCCGGTACCAGACTGCTGACTGGGGGTTGATGACCCCCGCACTGAGGGACTTCAAAATAGCTATTTTATTACAAATGAACTTTAAGAACAGACTAGAAAGTGAAATTGCTGAGTTGCAAGTTATTGCAACACTCAGAACAATTAAATCCCCAGGATTCAACAGGGATATTGGTTTCTTATCTCACTAAATATGATAACCTTATTCAGCTCTTATATCTGCATTCCTTATAATCCCTTCTTGCTTTATTTCACTTAGGTGTATAAAATTGTACAGTGTATTGTAATATAACATAATGAATAGTATTATGTAATGCAATTTAGAATGGAAGATTTCTATTTCTAGTGATTTCTATTTCATTGTTTGAAGAAGTATGCATGCACACAAAAGCTCATACCTTGAATAAAACTATGTTGGTCTTAAAGATGCCACTGGATTCAAACATTTCAGGTGTTATTTGTTTGAAGTACAACTGCTAGTTTTCTTCATTAAAAATAGCATAATTTTTGGAAAAATCTATAATTACAATTAACTTGAATATACCTGAGAGCCCACATCCTTTTCTTCACAGTTAACTGCACGCAGTCCATAGTTAATAATGCGAACAGGATGATAATTGAGTTATTTATGGTAGCCATATGAATACACATGATAAGGAGACAGAATGAGACCCAGAAGGATCCTTAATTGGATTTAAAAGGCTTGCAACATAAACAAAAAGTAATGGGATTTAACTAACACTTAGACTATTATTGTATGCATACCAAGAAAGATACATTTCACAAATTAACAAAGAAGAAAGGTGTGACCTGGTGCAATTTTAATACTCAAAGAGATTTTCCAGACCTCATAAATTAGCTCTCACTAATGTCTTTGTTTTTGTGGTTTTATATCTCTACGATTTAAGGGCATATCCATGTGCACTACGACAATGAAGAGTGTCTTACAGTTGTTTACAGTGTCCTCTTAGGAGGCAAACATCTTCTAGTTTTGTGTAGCCAATGGTCCCACTTCAGAAACATTACTACTCCATGCGTAAACATAACATTTCAAGAGGACAAACGAATTATGAGGAGCTTGGAAAAAGTTCTTAATTGAACACAATGATTATATCTCTGTGGTATCGTGACTGTATACTGAAGCAACTTATAATTATTTCAGTGTAAGGTCAAGCTTGCTCTGCTTGAGAAATCTACACAGAAGTCACACATACAGTGCTCTCGCTGTACATAGAGAAATAACTGTACTGTATCTCAATATGGTTGTGTGTCTGGATATAACCGAGACAAATATATATCTGAAAATATAGTTATTTTCCGGATATATTCAAGTCACATGAACACATGAAGCTGCCTTATACTGAATCTGTTCCTTGGTTCATCAAAGGCAGTATTGTCCACTCAGAATGTCCATGGCTCTCAAGGGTTTCAAGCAGGGGCTTTTGTGTCATCTGTTGCCAGATCCTTTAACTGAAAATGCCAAGGATTGAATCCGAGACTTTCTGCATGCCAAGCAGATGTGCTAACATTGAACCACAGCCCCTCACAGGTCTCCAAGTGATATCTGGCATGTTATGGAATATCTGTAAATCCCCAAACATCTGGAAATATTCAAGATTAACCAGGAGTATTGGCAGCCAGCATTTGAAGGCTTCCAGTCCCCCCCCCCTTCTTTTAAGTGGCTACGCCTTTCTAGCCCTGGTATCTCAACTTGACAGGTTGATTGTGTTAGATTATATCCTTTTAAATCATTTTTGTTAACTTTACAAAGTTGTATTCTTTGCTCATGCTTTTAAATTGCTGTATATTCTCAGGTTGTACATTGGTGGTGATTATCAGGTTATGTTTTGCTATAGATTTTTGGATTGTACATTGGTGTAGATTATCATAATACTAGTAAATAAGCCCACTGCACTCTGAATGCAGTGGGCGCTAGCGGGGCTTGGGAGTCAGCGGGGCCGGTGCGGGCGTGGGGCGGCACAGCTCCTCCGGGCCCCCGCAGCGCAGCCTACTTAGGCCCGTGTTGTGGCTGTAGGCGAGGCCATGGCGGTGCGGGGAGGCCATGGCAGTACGGTGAGGAGGCGAGGCTGTGGCGACACGGCGACCTTCCCTGCCGGATCCAAGGCAGGGAATGGCGGTGGTCGGGTGGATCAGGAGACGCTTTGCGTCTCCCGATTAGTCAGCCTGGCGGCAAGGGACCAATTGCAAGCTGTGATGTGCAAAGTGCCTGCCGCTTGGGCCCTCCAATTGTCAGTCGGGGGGAAGGGGCCTATTGGCACCATTCCTCATCACGGGCAGGGCCCACCCTCGGGGCCCTTAACGGATTATTTTATCCGCTCCTATAGGAGCGGTTAAAAATACTTTTCTGTAGATTTTCAGGCTGTACATTGATGTAAATTCTTGGATTATGGTCGTTTAAAAATATTTTTGGACTGTTGTAGACTTGTTTATGCCCCTGTAATACTAATCAAATTGAGAAAATCTCACACATACTGTTATAAAATGGGCAAGATAAAAGTATCAGGTATTCTCCCTCTCCTATCACATTATACCAAACATTCACCTCTATCCTCATATAATAGTGACACTTTAGTAAAATTTTTGTTAAGGAATAAAGTTCTAACCACTTCCTGTATGGTAGCAAAATTTATTTATATTCTTTACCAGAATAAGACTAGCAAGAGTGTCTGAAGGATAATACAGTACAGCTAAATAATATTTGATTTTGATTATTGGTGTAAAAAATCTGATCTCCTATTTCTGCAGTCACTACTTTACCTCCCTCTATATATAGTACCCAATATCTTTCATGTAAATATTATGAATGTTGATATATATTTTTTTATATTCATATGCAATAATCTTGCATTAATTTGTGATATTTTAATTTTCCCATTTTTTATTGTTTGTTAAATAATTTTACTGCTCTTGGTCAGTGGCCAGTCACATCTCCCTGCCACCCCCAAGAAGGCAAGGCCTCCGACCTCCTTCCGCAGCAGCAGGGGTATGCTTCCATCTATTGCGCCAGACTGCCCGCTGCCTGGTTGCTGGGGGCAAGTGTAACTGGTCTGCAGCCCAATCGTGCTGATTGGGCCACAGACTGAAAGTGAAGCCTGAACAGGGCTGGACAGGCACCACCTGTTCCAGCCTTTCCCTTTTATTTTAAGAAAGACAGTGATTAAGAATTGCACAAGTATAAAGCACATCAATGAATACATTTATTTTTACCAATGAATAAATTGCCCAACATGCATGTGCACCTGTCACATAGGAAGTAGAACAAATGTTCATATTTTGTAAGAACATAACATACCAGGGCTATGCGTTCTCATTTTTGCCTTTTTGTGCTCTTATAAATTTGAACACAGTTACAGAAACAATTGTTGAGCAAATGTAATGATACTATAGTGTTTAATTTTCAGATTGTTATATGAATACAAATGCTTTAATTAACTTGGAATGTTTCAGGCAGATAGCAGGAATAATGCCCATCACTCAAAATTGTTTGTCATGCCTGTTAAGTGAATAAATTTTCCATAGCATCTAGAGGCCATGCATAATATTACATTATCTAGAACTCAGAATAGTAGCTTGCTTTTTTTTAGAAAAAGGTTTATCTCATAAGGCTGCTCTTATAATTATTGAAAGCAATAATATGTGTATTTTGACTCGAATAAGGATGTATGCCATGGAATAAATAGGGGTCCTAGTTGCAAAACATTGTAACATATTGGTTATGGTTATTAATACTTGAGCAGTCCAAGTATGTAGTAATTGTTGTGTCATTGTATCATATGTAAATTAACATTTTTACAATGTATTTAAATTCATGAAATGACAAAATATTTCACTTGTCAAGTACTTCTGCCCGTGAACTTAAATTGGCAGGGATCTCCATCATCAAGGACAGCAACTTTTTATAATATTTTGAAACTCCCCTCCCCAACTCTAAAAAATAACTAGGAGACAAGTATGGGAGGAAGGAAAATAAGTCTTCACTGAAGTGATAAGCTGAAGTGCAGAAAAAAGTTCTTCTGCATTTTAAAATTAGCTTTAATACTGCAATTATTAGGAGAAGCATTTCCAGAGAAAAAGTTCAATGCTCTTACCAGGGAGGAGGACTAGCACAGTTTTGGACTGAACTATATTGCTGGATTTGACCAAAAAGATCATATTGGATGTTGTGACACACGTTATCCGAATAAGCCTAGCCTCTTGAGGAAGCAGCACAAGAAAGGATTCTAGTGACCCAGAATAGAATAGTCTTGAAGAAGATGACAGAATGGCAACAATAATATGCCCAGCTCCTGCCCCGGCCGCGAAGTTCTCTTCTCTCCCCCCATCTGGGATAGCTTCCCGGCTTTGCAGCTGGGGCAGCCATGAAGCCCTCTTCTCCCCCCCTCCCGGGCCAGCTTCCCGGAACCTCTGGGCCTACCTTGCCTCTCAGTGGCCAGCACAGGAAAGGCCACCGTGGGGCGAAGGTGGCCCATATTGGGGGGTGGGAAAGTTGGGAGGTGCTTTGCACCTCCCAACTGGTTAGTCCTGGGGCAAGGGGCCAATCAGCAGCCAATGGACCCTTGGCCCTGGACTGACAAGCGGAGAGCCCAATCAGGAGGCCCAATCACTTTGCGCCTCCCGACTGGGCCCTCCACTTGTCAGTCTGGGAGCAGGGCCAATCGTTGTTCCCCCCATCCCGGACAGCGCCCACCCCTACAGACCTTACTGTTTTATTTATACCACTCCCGCTGAGTGGTTTAAAGATAAGAGTCCAATAGCACCTTGAAGACCAACAAAGATTTATTCAAAGTGTGAGCTTTCAAGTGCATGAACTCTTCTTCAGTGTGTTGTCTGAAGAAGAATGCATGCACACAAAAGCTCATGCTTTGAATAAACCTTTGTCGGTCTTGAAGTGCTATTGGACTCCTATTTTAGGAGATTATTATAAAATCCTATAAATGGGGATGCATTAATTGAAAGTATATTCTCAGAATTGGTTCTTTTTCTGTGACCTGCGTACTTTCAGGTTAAAAAACATTTATGGACCTGTGTAATTCTTAATTTATATATATGACAATGCTGGGTGGATGGTATGTTTTGAGGATTTAGTCTGTGCTAAGAATGCAAAAGTTTCAATAAAATGCTTATTTATACCTCTGGCTAGGATTGAAATGATCTTGTTTAAGGAAGTTAACTAAATGGCTAGGAGTTCTAAAGTGCACATCTATGCCTGAATCAGGCCTGATCGGAGTCAATCAGAACAGGGACAATAACAGTTTTGTGGGGGAGATGCCAAATGAAACAAAAAGTATTCAGTTGTTTTCAACCATAAGAGTATGTCTTTATATTCTGGATTGGATTCAACCTGTAAGAAAAAAGGTTATGCTGGGTAATATAGGACTTGCAAATACAAAAACTTTGTGGGGTGGAGTCTGCAGTGTAAAAGAAAAGGAAATGAAGTGAAACTGAGTTAAAAAGCTAGTTAGATGCAATGTCTTTCAATCCTTGTTTTTTGGGTTTTTTTAGGAATTGTAGGAAGGCATGTTACATACCAACCCAGCCATGCACACCTGAGCATGCCGGTCCCAAGCCTTGGTGGGTGTTGGGGGGGGGGGGTGGTTAAGGAAAGATATGGCAACCAAGCTTGTAAAAAAAATTGCCAATACAATTCTACGGTACAACTTACAAATGATTTCAGTATGGTGCCCAGTGGGGAGCCCCTCAGGCCAGAAGGTACCCACCAAGCGACTGGGGAACAGCAATGACCTGCCGCAAGTAGCCCTACATTTTATGATTCACCTGTAGTAAATCCAGCAGGAACCCCATGTGCTGATGCTGTCAATGGTGAAAGCAAGGGTCTGCACTTTATGGACCATTTATGCACTGGAGGTTTCATGCCAAGGCGCAGGCCAGAGTTTTAGCTGTGGCAGGTTGCCCCACTTCTTCCTGCACCCACACAGGGGAGCATTTGGTCCAGTGCGCCTCATCCACCCCCGATTTGTGCTCCTGCACGAGAGCTGGGGCAGTGAGGTCCCCAGTGCGTAAACAGTCATGGAGATGCACTGAATAGCAACTTAAAATGTTAGAGGACTGACTCAAGGAAAATTAGAAATTGTCAAAAGAAAATGGTCGAGTTTCAACATTAACCTCCTTGGCATCAGTGAATTACATTGGACAGATGACAGTTTCTTTCAGTTGGAGGATTTTACCATCTAGGATTCAGGATACAACTCCATAAGAAGGAGTGGTGTGGTTTTCATTGCACCGAAAAAAATGTTCTCAAGTAGTAGAAAGATTTTTGATGATCAATGATTGAATCATGAAAATTCAAATTTGTGCCAAGCCAATAAATATGATAGCTGTCCAAGTATACGCTCTGACAACTGATGCAACAGAGGCAGAAATTAAAGACTTCTATACTGCCATTCAAGTAACTATAAAACAAGTACACAAAAAGGATTCATTTACATAATGGGTAACTTTAATGCAAAAGCTGGAACACAAGCAGAGAGAGACATTATTGGCAACTTTAGACTTGGAGAAAAGAAAGATGCAGGTGATCGTCTGGCACAATTCTGTCATGAAAATTGGTTTCACATAGGCCTATTATGCACGGCCGCTGAAACGGTGGCATGGAGAATGAGGAGGAGGAAGAAGCGAAGCAAACCGATTACGCACTGGACAGAACGCAACGGTGGCAAAACCCAGAGTATCCGATTATGCACGCGGATACTCCAGAGCCACTTCTGGTTGCGCCCTGGTCCCAGGAAGCTCCACTTTCTTCCACATCTCGCTAACGTGGCTTTTTCGGTGGCATACGTTGACTCTGCACCCGGTTGCCGCCTGCGGCGTGCATAATCAGTGATTTTAGCCGCCGCCATTCCACTCCGAATGCAGACTTTCCACTCCGTGCATAATGGGCCATAAGGAACACTTGGTTCAAACAGCATAAACATTGCCTATACACTTGGTCATCACCAGATAGACTACAGAGGAATTAAATCGACTATATCTTATGCAGCCAATGATGGCCCGGTTCAATCCTTGCATCCAAAACATATCCAAATACTGATTGCGATTAAGTTCATGAGCTGTTACTGGCTAATATCAAAACAAAACTCCACAACATCAAGAGAACATCAAGGTTAAGGAAGTTCGATGTAAATACAATTCCGCTCACATATGCAGCAGAGGTGAAAAATCTATTCCAACTACTGGATACAACAAAGAAGATGCCTGATGAACTGTGGGGGGAAATTCAATCAACTGTTGTTAAAACAGCAGTTAAACACATACTGCACCAGCTGCCAGAAAAAAGATCAAAATGGCTCTTAGGTGAAACTATAAGAATAGCTGAATATAGAAAAGCAGCAAAAGCATTATTAAAGCTAAACTAGGGAAGGAACTGACTGACCAACAGAGTATCAAGAACAGGTGGTGGGCATATACAGAAGCACTATACACATGCAGAATAGAAGTTCACTCTCTTCAAAATTGAAAAGATATAGAAATAGAACTTGAACCGGCCATCCATGAGGAGGAAGTCAAGCAAGCCACAAGTCAATTGCCAAACAACAAGGCCTCATGTACTGACATCATACCCATGGAAATGCTGAGATGTGTACCAATCAAAACCACTACAACATTATGCCAGAAATTATGGGAAACTAATAACTGGAAGGAGGAGTGGAAGTTATCTGTGTTCATCTCACTACCAAAAAAGGGTGACTCAAAAACTGTTCCAGTTACCGTACAATAGCCCTCATTTCTCATGCTAGTAAGATCGATTGGCTGGTTGATTTTACTGTTTTGTGGTTTTATGGGACTGTTCCCCATTTTATTCTGTAAGCCATCCTGAGCTGACATACTAAGAAGGGGTGGGACATAAATAAATATACTAGAATAGAATAGAATAGAATAGAATAGAATAGAATAGAATAGAATAGAATAGAATAGAATAGAATAGAATAGAATATCCTGCTCAAAATCTTGCAACAACACATAACAAAAAACCATTGAAAGGGAATTACCAGATATTCAAGCGGGATTTCAATGGGGGCATGGCACTTGTGATGCAAACCTGCACTGGATTTTGAAAAAGTCATGGGAATATGAGAATTATGTCTACATCTTGACTACAAGAAAGCTTTTGATTACATGGATCAGAACAATTATGGGAATTGTGTGCAAAATTTGGGGATGCCAGTGCATTTGATCAAACCGATGCAGTCACTTTACACAAACCAAAATGTTATTGTAAGTATACCTTTTGGTGTCACTGACTGGTTCTAAATAGACAAAGGAGTGCAATCAAGGTTGCATTCTGTCCCCCTCCCTGTTTAACTTGATTGTTACATACCAAATTGATCTGATTATTCTGAAGATTGACTAATAACATGGTGGGTAGCCAAGGGGCAAAGGTGTTTTTTCCCTCTAAGGAGGCAATAAGCATACAATTGGTGAAAGAAAATGAACAGTTTTATTGAAATCTCCCTGGAAATTCACAGAATAGAAATCAATCTCATAAACAAAGATTTCTTGCTTACAACTGTTCAGCTGCTTAGGAATTGTAGTAAAGAGAAAAGGTAGACTTCTAAAATTGGATGATGTGCAGAGCATTGCTCTATGATCCAGTCTGAGATGAAGTTCACTGTTGGGGTGGTTCCAGGGACTTGTATATTGTTTAGGAATGTTTGCATGCATGCATGTTAGCATGTTTCTCCAATAACTAACTTTGAAAGGAAGTAAATACATCTCAGTACTAGCTGATAAAAATGCGATGTGTCCAGTAGGAATGGACACCAAACAACCCAAAATTTGTCATGGATATTGCCCTGTTCATGGTTTGTGAAATGAAGTTCCTGATGGGAAACCGCTGCAGACTTTTAAAGACATTTGTGGCAGTTTGTGGTGGTTTTTGGAAATAGCAAAAAGCAGATGTTTAAAGAGACCCCAAGTTCCTTTAATTCTTGGTTTCTGATCCTCACAAAGGCTATAAAAACAGCTGAGCATGAGGGAGAAGTATGGTCCCCAATGTTCAGCTGTTTTGAGATTTCTTGTGCAGTTCTAGCTGTGGGTTTTTTGTGTGGTTTTTTAAGGTTTCTGCAAACCCCATTTGAAGGAAATGTGGTTCCTTTCAACAGGGTTTTCAGGGTCATGTACCACAAATCAGTTTGGTGCATGAACCAGTTTAGTTCAGTTTACGGCTTGGTCAGAAACTATGAACTGACATGAGCCTGATTTTTCTGGTTTGTGTCCATTCCTAGTGTCCAATATTAACACTTCCTATATTCCCTACATTCAGGTGTATCTGCGGAACATGAAAAACACTCCATAGTGAAATAACAGATAAATTAATGTTAAGGTTGAAAAACATGTTTTAAAGAGAAAAACATCATTAGTGTCTGTAACCTCTTTAAGTCTAGGCCACAGAGCATCTTGAATACAGATACAGAAACTATGGTTCACCATTAACTCATCAAATTATAATAGTCTTCTAAAAGTGCTACTACAGATAGCAGGAGTCTTGAATCTGAAATCTCCACTTGACCTAGATGTGAGACGTTACTAGCAGCCAGAAATACTTGCTCAAAAAATTCCAGACAGGTAGCACAGGCCTGAGCAGAATTACATCCATCGAAATCCACTGAAGTTGATAGACTTAGAAGGGTGTAGCTCTGTTTAGGATTACACTGTCGTTCTATCATAGCGGTTTGGTTTTGAAAAGAACTATAAATCACAGTTCCTGTTCTCCCCGATCATCAAATATGATAGAACATTTGGTAGTCATCTTCATCATTGTATTGTAATCTTATTAATGCTTAAGGCACTTCATATGTACCTTGTCACATATCATTCTTCATAAGAATCTTGTATAGGAGGACTTGGGGGCTGAGAGTAGCTATCAGCTGGCTTCATATCTGAACCAGATATTTGTTGAAGCTCAGAGTTCATCCTCATCATTATTACTTTACTAGATATCACTAGAATTCTTTAATGGTTAAAGGAAATTAACTGAACTTCCAACAAGCTATGCTTTCATTATGATGAAAGCAGTTCTTTTGAAATGCACTTGCAGAATTTTACCGGTGTATCTAATGAAAAGAATTGGCTGGATATTTTTTAATACTTGTTTGACAGGGGGAAAAGAAAGCATATGATGAATAATTGGTAATGATGAGCTTGATAGCTACCCCTGTAGCTTTTGATTAAAATGAGATAAAGCCGCCCTTCATCTCTAGATCCTTTGTCACATTATATATTTGAGGATAGAAAATCAAAATTAAACAATTATTTTTGAAAAATCATGGAATGCCTCAAAAGATAGTAACTGCAAAAAGTGTAAATGTTGAACTCATCTGCAGCATTTGGTTTCACTTTGAAATGTATTTATATAAAAAATATTATCTGACATTTTCTCTCAAAGAGCTACTGTGACTGTGCCTTAGGATCTCTTGCCACCTTACTGCTAAAAATAACTCCTTACTGATTTAAAAAAAAATCTCAGTGGCATTTCTGAGCCAAAAAGAGCCGAACAAAATAAAATTTAGTACACCAGAGCCTGTGTATTCCAAGTGGAACTCTGCTGTGTTGTACCTGTTGATTATGATAGCAACATTGCTACACAGGATTACAATAGGAACATAATTTGAAGACAATAGGGTGGCTGGAAATATATGTAATAGAAGCAAAATGTGTCAACTGAATCAACTTTGCTAGGAAGAAAGGATAAAAAGAAATGTATCATCCTTTTAAACACCAAGTTTCAAATATATAAGTGGTAGCAGGAAATCCATCTCATTTGCAATCAATGTAAGAATCATCTTAGACTGCAATCCTGAACCTTATTAGAAAATAAGATCCACTGAATTCAGAAGGATTGGCTTCCATGTAAATTTGGATTATGACATACAGGTGGTAAGCTGAAACCCTATAGGGGGCTATGATGCTTTAGTAGCATGGTTTTCTTTGTTAACATAATGAGGCTTTCTGCCCCACCCTGTATCTATTAAATCTTTTTGACTATATTCAGCCCTGGTACCTTTTGGGAAGGTATGGAGCTGTCCTTTCTTTAAAAACATACACACACACAATCCCTTTGTCAGAATGGTACTGAGGTGTTTTTACCAACAAAACAATTTAAGATTATATTTACACAGAGAAAAAGAGTAGCTGGAAATGAGGGGTCAGTTTTCTTTATACAAATCAGCTAGCTCAGTTTCTAGTTCTTAGTTAGAGGCTTTTCAGATGTTCTTAGGCTTTTGTTTCAGATGTTAAGAATTATTTTACACTGAAAGCTTTCTGTACTGTGTTCATTCCCCAAACACATTTGTTTTCCTTTGTTATTTTAATCTCAGACCAGTCTCAGACTGAACAGTCTTCCCTCCAGCCTATAGCCAGTATAATAACAACTCCCACTCAGCAGTGGCTGGCCAATTACAGGGCTCAGAGCAACCTGTAGTCCTGGTTCTGTCTGCCAGTGAGGATTTTTTAGAACTCTTCACACATTGCTGCTGTTTTCAGCACTTAAAGGTAAAGGTATCCCCTGTGCAAGCACCGGGTCATGTCTGACTCTTGGGGTGATGCCCTCCAGCGTTTTCATGGCAGATTCAATACGGGGTGGTTTGCCAGTGCCTTCCCCAGTCATTACCGTTTACCAACCTCGGAAGGATGGAAGGCTGAGTCAACCTTGAGCCGGCTGCTGGGATTGAACTCCCAGCCTCATGGGCAGAGCTTCAAACTGCATGTCTTCAGCACTTAGAGCCTTATTTTTATGTGTTGCCTGTCACAGAGGCCATTGCACAGGTGTCAGGAAGTCCAAGATCAGTGCCCAGCAACACCACTTGGAATCAGCCAGACAGACAGAGCAGAATCAGCAGAGCATGGAACCCCAGTAACCACCTCATCCTGTCAATTCAGAATGATACCATGGTTGATCTTCAAAGCCTCCTAGACGTCCGAGGACATCTGTTGGGTTGCATTTCCTCTGACAATCATGCTTCAGGAAAGCTAAGGCTGTTTCAGTTCCAAAAACCAGGTCAGAACAACGTTTATTGAAATGAGACAGTGCCATCCAAGGAAGCCTACTTAAGCAACTTGAGCAACAAAAGATTTAATCATAATGGATTAAATTGAGTTCTGGGATGGCCTGTTAAGAAGGGACAACTGTCTAATTCAAGGCAGTGCAAATCTTTCTCACCCATAAAAGAGCTCCACCATTCTCTGGATCCTGTAGGGCAGTTCCCTCTGGCAAAACATAAGGGTCAAACCAAATGAGATGCTGGGGCAGCTATTCACGTTATGATGCAAAACATGAATTTGCTCAAACGGGCCAAAAAATAACACTGCAGGGGTTATTTGAAGTTGGGAAGGTTTAAATGGTGACAGGAAAGAAAATGTGAATGAGCCTGCTAGCTGGCTACATGAAGCTGAACAAGCTCTGATAGCTTCCAGCTTCTACTTGTAGGAATATTTCATGGGGCCAGCAGTAAATGGTGGGGTGGAAGTCATTGATCACTGGCATTGACAGTTTTATTTCTCATATGTATTTGTGAACTACACCTGAATTTGAGGGGTCTGATTGGCTGGTTTAGCAAAGAATTATCACATGGCTGTATTTGGATGCTGTGACACATGTTTACTAATATAACAGGATTAACTTTTGCTTATATATTCCCAATGTCATGATGTTCATAGTCTGAGGAAAACTGCTTGCACTCGAAAGCTCACGCCTTGAATAAATCTTTGTTGGTCTTAAAGGTGCTACTGGACTCTGATTTTATTGTGCTACTTCAGACCAACATGGCTACTCATTTGAATCTAAGCTCTGCATTTGTTCTTCTCCACTTCTCACAGGTATTTGGGAAGGAAGTGGGGAACAACCTGCTAGCTGGCTAACAGCATCTGACTAAGATCTTATCTGTGGTCATTTCCACATGGGTATTATAGTCTGGGTTCAGTGTTTCTAGGAAGTGGGTTTATTTTCCTCATAGTGTTGTGGTACTTCTACAAACCTCCCAGGAGTTTCCCCAGATTTTTACTACTCTTTCTGAAGCCTGCTTTGCTGTGTTGTTTTGGAGAAGACAAGCAGGAGAGATGGAATGGTGGCCTCATGGATAAGAAAGTTCAGATTTCCCTACCCACATGGCTGCTATACACGTCCAAATACTCACATCCTGAAAAAGGCTGCAGTTGGGATATATTCTCTTGCATGCAGGACTGTGCTGGTTCACTTTTGATTTAGTTCACTTTTTTTGGTGATCAAATTATTTGAGAAATTAGCCATTATATAAAATCATGTTTTAGATTGTCCAACAATAAGATTAGAGAGAAGATTAATGTCATTATGGCAGCTATAACTTGGAAAAGATAAATGGATTGATAGTTGCTTTTAAAAAAAAATCAATTTCCCAAAAAAGTATATAAAATAATTTTGAATAATAATATGGAAGGGGGGGGGGCACTCTAAGCAGAACAAAGTTTACTATTTTGGATTTAACTTATTTTATACCTGTGAATTAAAATGATGGGCAATAGTAAGTATTCTGAAAAATGTCTCTACCTCACTAGCCCAGTATGATTCTTTATTGATAGAATTTTGGCATACAGTTGAAAGCACTACACAATCCCTATTCTTCTTTTTTGACATTTATTCTTCTTACTCATACGTCCCTATTGATCTGGCCAAAGATATCATGTTTACAGTACAAGAATCTGAAACCAGATTCAGAGCCAGTCCTTGTTAGTTGGTATGGTACCCTATTTTATGTTGAGCTTCAAACAAGTCTGTAATTTGCTCATATCCAGCAGAAGATTATATAATTTTTTTGCTAACTCCACAAGACCCCTGTATATTTTAGCATTGCTGAACTGTTAACACCAGAAATATATAAGTCCATAAAGTACAGGGATTCTGAAGTTCAGAAGCTTTTACCTACTAATGAGACGAGTGAATGGAACACACAACTGAGATCTGAGGATGAGTTCAAATCTCATCTCAACTCAAAGTTCAATGATCTAGGGTCAGTTACTTTTGTTTGGCCTAACTTCTCTCACAGAATTGTTGTGAGGATAAAAGGAAGGAGGGAAATCAATGTGTACCCACACACTCCAAGCTTCTTGGGGAAATCTGTCTCATTCACAAACAAGTAATTTAAGAATACGCTTCATCAAACAATGTACTCCTGACTTAAATAACAGACTGATAAAACCCACTCCACTGCCTAGTCTCCATCCCTTATTTGTTCCACAGTGATGACCAAGGACTTAATTTTCTAGTCCCACACAGATATTTAGTTTAGATCAATGATTGGGCATACATTTTGCTAACCTTTATTTAATCTCAGCTCCAAAACAGCGTCATGATATTTGCATAACCAAATACCAAAAAACCTGAGGAAAGAACCCAAAACTCAACCCATTTTCAATATTATAATACTTTTTTTTTTAAAGGGGAGATTTAGAGTCTTGATTATTTTCAGCATAAGTAATGGAGAAATGATTACCAAGTGCTTTGTGGGCATTCATGAAGGTACAAGAGAAAGATAAAGAATGTATTTCTCTTTGTTGTTTTGTTTCCCTTTTCTCTTTTTGAATATATGATTGAAGAAAAATGCTGTTCACACTATCATCGTGACTTGTGGTAATTTGTATTGTCCGCCACGCCTTCCATAGATTAAATTTTCCACAGCTCTGATTGAACATTATGACTCAATCATGGAATAAAGAAATATTCAGAATACATAAAAGGATCATAAAAAAAGGAATAGCTACTCAGAAAAATAATTGTATAATCTTGGCTGCATCAGGTAGTACAATCTGAAAGCCTGGTATGTTATTCCAAGACAACCTGTTAAAACCCTAAATATTATTATTATTCAGATTATTTGGAGCCTGCATTGTTCTCTTGCTGGTCTATTTTTATATATGAATACCATGACTCAAACATGCAAATATATGCAGGGCTGTTTTGCTAGGCTGCTGTTTATATATGCTGGCTGTTTGGAAGTTATTCAAGAATTTTCATTAACTTCGACATTTTCGGAATATATTGAAAGCTTGAATAAATTGCCCAAGCTACGAATGCCAGGAGCAGCAAGAAACTGTCTGTAGACTGGGTGAAAGGAATTACTTGGAAATTAGAAATGTGCAGGACCCTTTAATGAATTAGCATGGGCAATATGATTAATATGCGCCTCATATTTCAATAAAAATAGGAAGATTCTGGTTTATTTTATTTAGTAAATCTGTCACTAAGAGTACGCACCTTAGATGAAATGAAGTCTACCCCAAAGGCTAATGTCAGGAGGTACCTGGAGTGATTTAATTGGTTGGTGTTTACTGTCTAGCAAGTATAAAATTTCCCTCTTGATTGGCTCAGTTCTTAGCTTAGACATACAGAATTGCTCATGTTCATCTTCTATCACTGTTTTTCAGTTACAGTTTGATAGCATGAAATGACTAAAGACACAGATATTTACCTTATTTTAAATGAATGACTTTTGAGAAAGGCCAGCATGTGTATCTGTGTGAAGGAAAACAATGTCAGCTTCCATACAAAAGAGAAACAAAGAAATGAAAAACCACAATAAGATGCAGAAGAACAATACCAATATGTCAATTTGGTAATTCACTGTTTTGTGTAGGGGACCACAGTGGATCAGATGCACCCAGGGGTGATAAAGGTTCCCAGTGCTGCTTCCACACACTTTTAATCAAATCTACAATCATGATACGATCATCCTTCATGTACAATCATCCTTCAGACTTGAATGGACAATACAGACAATTAGGCATGTGCACAAATAATAATAATAATCAGAATGTTTCAGATTAGGCTGGAATCAATTTGGCCAAATTCTAAATGGTATGATTTTTTTTTCTTTGTCATTCCCAGGCAGCAAAGAGCAAAGAGCATCTCTACTGCATAAGAAATGGAGGAGGCATTTAAATGGCCCACCAAGCAGCTGCTTTAAATCAGTGGTCCCCAATCTTTTTATCACTGGGGACCGGTCAACGCTTGACAATTTTACAGAGGCCCTGGGGGGAGGGGTAGTCTTTTGCCGAGGGATGTTGCTGCCGCCCTAGCCCCTGTTCCACTTGCTTTCCCACCGGTGCCTCTGACTTCCCGCCACCCTCTGGGGGGGGGGGTGCTGCCAGCAGCAGCTGCGCAATTCCATGCTGAGGGGGAGCCCCAGCCATGGTGGCCACTGGAGAGCAAAGGTGAGCCGGTGGCAGAGTGGCAGGGCAGCCCCTGAGGCAGCAGCTGGGGAGGAAGATGAGGAGGAACCGTGGCCCGGTACCGACTGATCCACCAACCAGTCCCAGTCCCCAGACCGGGGGTTGGGGACTCCTGCTTTAAATGCCTTCCCTCTGACTCTAACTGGGAAGGTAGGAGGGGGGAGCACATCCCTTACCTGATACAAGCTAGAAGTTGGCTCCTTAAGGATTGGGGAGGGCAGGCATGGAGTTCCCCATGCCTCCCTTCCCTGATGTGAGCTTGAAGTTGGCTGTAGGCAGCTCAGGAGGTGAGGTATAGGCTGGATTCCTCCACCCTTCACTTGCTTTCTCCTTGACAGCCAGTTACAGGCAGCTCCTGGAGGGACACTGAGTATGGGCTGGAGGAGTTCACCCCACACTCTCTCCTCTTTATATCTGATTGCAGAAGCCTTGGGGGTGGTGGGGGTGGGCTGGACTCCTCTATTCCAATCTTTCTCTCTCCTTGGCAGCTTGAGAATGGTGGGTGCAGGTTGGACTCATCCACCCTGCACTTGTTATCTCCTTGACTGCTGGATCCAGATAGCTTGGGCAGGGTGGGTACAGGCTGGATGTATACCCCACACTTGCCTTCCCCAAGATATCCTCTTTCCCAATATGAGGGATTTAAAGGGAACAGTCATTATCAGTTCTTAGGTAACTGTCTGTTCCCTTCAAATCCTTCCCCCACCTTCACAGGTCACCTGCCTGCCGTACCACCCATTCCCAGTTTGGGGGGGGGATTTAATGGGAGTGGCCAGTGCACCTGTTATTATAAACTGTTTGACATACTGCTCTCTTCCCCCCTTCTCAGACACTGTTTGTGAAAGGGGTGGTGGGATAAATTCTTTTAAATGTCAAATCATGGGTGGATCACCAGATTGCAATTCAGTCACCTCTGAGTCAAACCATTTAAATACAAGAGATGGGTGGTTAGGCTTCTAAAGGTCAAAAATACCTGAATCAGCATTTATTCAGGTACTTTTCAGCTTATCAGAGCCAAATTGCCCACCCCTACAGACAACTAAGAGCCTCTTGTGGCACAGAGTTGTAAGGCAGCAGACATGCAGTCTGAAAGCTCTGCCCATGCGGCTGGGAGTTCAATCCCAGCAGCCAGATCAAGGTTGACTCAGCCTTCCATCCTTCCGAGGTTGGTAAAATGAGTACCCAGCTGGGGGGTAAATGGTAATGACTGGGGAAGGCACTGGCAACACCATGAAAACACTAGAGGGCGTCACCCCAAGGGTCAGACATGACCCGGTGCTTACACAGGGGATACCTTTACCTTTACAGACAGCTATCATATTAACTGACCCTATGTAACTTGATCAATATCTGTCTGTATCTGTGCTGTGTGATTTTGGAAGCAGGCTAACAGCATCATATTAACAATAACATGCTAAGCAACATTACACCCCTCTAAACACAGTTGTCTGGCACAGTTATTTTGCTAAGGCTCAAAAGTCAGTGATAAACTGGTTCCTTATGCTTCATGTGATACAGTGGGTTTCTAGGGAGAAAGATGGGTGTCACATATGCCAAAGTCAGTTGGCACAAATGACTGAAATGTGGACCGTTCTATTTCTGTGGGTACTGCTGATCAATTGCCCCCCATTCCCAAACAGACCATGCTTTCATTCTCTAATTTCCAGATTCTCACAGAAATAGAACTGCCTCAGTTTGAGATACAGCAATAAAGTGTAAGTTGCAAGCTCCAAATCAAAGAAATATTTCTTTCAAAAATGAACAATTCTATATTTTAGTTGCTATTGCCTGTCAATATGTACTGCTTAATGTAATTATACACTTCCTATAACTGTTTTATCTCCTTTTTTTCTTAATGTAGCAATAGGGAATTATCACCAAACTCTTCCTGCCTCCGTATCAAAAGAATAATGGCTTTTTGTTATAGCTCCTAAAATGAAGTCATGATATCCTTCTCCTATATACCATTTAAGCAAGTAAAGGTTTGGCTGATGCTGCTCAGCACTGGGACATCCTTTCCCCGTTCCTCCGTAGCCACTCAAGCTATTGATGAGTTGTTTTGGAAATGGCCTTTCATCCTTAAGTGACTCAAGTGCTTGCCACTGAGTCCTTCCTAAAAACCAGCAACCTGCCATATTCCTGCCATACTAATTATGTCCTGGCCAATCCTAATTATTAAACTATCATCTCCTTGAACAATATGGAACAGTAAAATATGATCCCCCTCCATGCATTTTTCAGAGAATCTCCACTCCCAAATTGTTGTTCAGCCTCTAAAAAGGTGAACAACTAATTTGACATTATTCTAGAGGGAAGGTGGGTGAGCCAACTTGTTATCATAAATATCCATGATCCCTATCTAGGGTACACCTATTCTAGCCATAACCACAAATTAGGAGTTTGGGCAAGTGTCCCAGGAAAATTCATATCCCTTCTGTTTTCCCTGGCCCAGTATACTCCTATGGGCATTATAGGAAACAGCAATAGAGATGGCATTATTTGCATTGGTCTCAAGAGCAACATAAGTTTGGTTCTACAAAATGAGTTGGACTGGAGAATGTGCTTGGACTGACAGATGGAGAATGTGAGTGTATTAGGAAAGTGGTTTTGCTTTGCTGGCATTATAAGGGGCAGTGACTAGTTTCCCATAGTGGGAAAATATAATTAAGAGGATATGTTTCTCTCTTTGCAACAGATGTATTTATAGAAGGAATGGCCTGTAAGAATGAGTAGCATGAGATGGGATATAAGAATAATTATGAACCCTAATTAGCAGTGGGTGAAATGAGACAAGCTAGAGCAGAAACATTTACAGTATTGCTGAATCTAATCCTGAATACACAGAAGAGGTAGGGACATTCATAGCATAATTGTAGATATTTTTTCCATTATGAGAGCAGTTCATGAATCTACTTCTGAAATGGTTGGTTTGCCATAGTAACTAAATTGTATCCCCCAAGTTTTTGTCACTCTCAGTTCCAGTACGATGACTCCCATCCCAAACAGAAAGGCAAAGCTCTGCAGATTAAAAAAAATAGATGATACCAAACGTGGGAGAGACATTTTTCATAAACATTTCCATTGGTGTCAAATGGTCTTTTGAACATTTTCCAGAGCCTCCTAAGATGAAGACAAATGTATTTCCCAAGAAGCTGATTTAATAACTGGTGAACTGATTGGCTTGTCCAAGTATGTGGAGCATTGGTCTCACTGCAAATGGAATTAACTTGCTCTTAGAACATCATTATATTAATACCATGTCTGATTGGTTTTATGTAGAGATGCCAGCCTCCAGGTAGGACTGGGAGATCCCCAAGAATTACAGCTCATTTCAAGAGATCAGTTCCCCTGAAGAAAATAGATGCTTTGGATGGTGGACTCCATGGCATTGTTCCTCACTAAGGTCCCTATCCTCACCAGGTTCCACTTCCAAAATTACAGGACTTTCCCCAGTCCCTACACACACACACTGTCATGCCCCCACTGCCACCTCCCATCTCCAAGGAGTTGCCACAGCAACCAGGGCCTGCAGCTGAGCCAACTCTGGAAGAAGAGAGAGGGGCCTCTGAATGTGCAGCAGGGGAAAGCAGCACAAGTCAGCCAGGCTCTTCCCAAGAGGCATCTTTGGTGCAGCCGCAGATGCATTCCAGCCCTGACAGTTCGCCTGAGCGATGTAGACAAGGCAGAAAGATGGTGTTTGCTGGACGCCAAAGGAGCCAGAGACTGCAGGCACGTTGTCAAAGTAAATGGGGCCCAGTTGGGATAGCTTCTGGGGAGGATGAGTAAGTCCTCCCAGGTGCAGCCAATTAGCTGGGCTGCTTTTAGGAGAGACAGCAGCAGCTCTTTGGTGTGGATGCAATCCATGCAGAGACCCTCCCGTCTAGGTTGAATTCTTTGTCCCTGTGAACTCCTGTGACTACTATTGGCTTCCCTGACCCTTGGCAAATGGATTTTGACTATGCACCTGGTAATTAGACTGGCTTTGTTGAATATGTGCTTATCTGGACTCTGACCTTGGCTTTCCATTGACTACTCTTTGCTTTGCCCTTAACTCTGCTTGCTTTGATTCCTAACAACTTGGACTGGACTTTGGTGTGGACTCCAGCTAGGCTCTGCAGCCCAGGCACCTCCTGCCACTGGGTGTGGCCAGCTAGGGCAGCATGCACACACAGAAATGAGAGAGAGAGGAGGGGCATTGGCCAGAAGGTCAAAATTTAAAGGAAAACAATCTCCTAACAGTCAATAAGCAAAAAAGACATACCCTGCAACAGCTTCTTTTTCCTGTGCTCTAGCTACATCTCTTTAAGGAAGTGGTTAACAGAAGCAGTTTCTAATGTGGCAAACTGGATTTGATTCCCTGCTCTTCCACCTTAGGCTAGTCACAATCCTGTTAGAAACTATTCTCAGAGCACTCTCTTAGAGATTTCTCAGTCTCATCTACCTCACAGGGTGTCTGTTGTGGGGAGAGGAAGGCAATGAAAAGAATGGTATACAAACCAACTCTTCTTCTACTGAGAAGGTGCTTCTGGGAAACAGTGTCTCCCCCACCCCTCCACATGTCTCCATGGCGCTTCTTTGCCCCATCTACAGTTTCCCCATCGTCCATGCCATTGGTCTCAAATTTGCTTTGTTGTGATGGTCTTGGGAAGATTGTAGCAAGACCAAGTTGGCATGCATATGGAAAAGGAAAGTCTACATGCCCACTAACATCAGCATTATTTCCCGTGCTGCAATGGCCTGTGATGGGTACCCCAAAGCATTCCTCACTTCTCAGTTTGCAAATTGCAAATCTCACATGACTTATCCATGAGTAAACATTCCCAGGGCAGAGGCTTAACCAGCCACCCCGGGTTCCAGTGGAGCCATTTCTGCCCTCTCCATTAGGTACACAGAGGTTTCTCCAGGGAGCAGCTTGTTTCCCCCTCTTCCATGGCCTCTAAATTGAAAGAGGCCAGAGCAACTTACTGGGAGCAGGGCATATTCTGAGGCTGCCTCCTCTTCCACCCAGCAAACTTCTGAAACCAGCAGGAAGTTGGAGGTGGAGAGTTGACTCTTTATTAGTCCTTCCTGTTTGAAGGTTCCCTCCTGATTAGCACTAAACTACCAGCACAGGCCATTCCTGGCTGAGGGCCATCTCTTATTAGGGGAATATTTCAGAGGGAGCTAAAGGAAGTAAATTGTCTGCATGCAATTTGCACTGATTGGCCCTCATTGGCAGATTGCAATGTGAACTGATTGGCCCTCATTGACAAGAGTGCAATTTGCACTGCTTGACCCTAATTGGCAGAGTGCAATTTGAACTCATTGGCCCTCAAGGGCAGAATGGTATCTCCCTATTGGCAGCACAACCCCATGACCAATCAGGTAGGGAGAGAGTTGGCTGCACACAACTTAAGCTTTATAATGTTTAATGATGATAATTTCTGATTGTTTGAGATCTGGGACAAGGGAAGAAAACATTTTAACAAAAACATAATGGGGAAAGTTGTTTCAAATACTTCATATGCTCTTCTGTTCAGCTTAGGATCTGTTAGTATCAGGTGTTCTCTTCATAGCTAAATTTACAAATTAAATTAAAGGTGGCTAGCAGAATAACTTTATGGGCTTGGTACACCATATATAATTCTGTTATGTCTTGATTTGAAATTGATTTTATCCTTTGCAGTTCTTATAGAACATGAAACAATTTTTCTTGCTTTGTGCATTACACTTGACATTGTTTTTGTGATTTACATGCCATGGGAGTATCCAATAAATTCTATTTTATGCCTCTGCTTTTCTTCCATTTTGAATTGGGGGAGTGGTTATTGTTAGTTTTGTATCAAAGTAGATATGGTGGGAGCACTCCTTTTTGAGTTTTTGTCCTCTGTCCTTTCTGCTGTTATGTTCTCTGTGCTAGTTCCTCTCAGGCTTCAGAACTTGATCAGTTGTGCTCCACAAGTCCTTTTCTCTCTGCTGCTGGAACAGCACACCCCACTGTCTGGCACTATCTGCTTCCTCAGGTTGCCCATGGAGTCCTCCTTTTGTTCTTTCTGGCTTTGCCTCCACCTTCTCCACCCCTGGGGAGCTAATCAGCCACTTTCCCCTGTTAACCTATCCCCCCCCCCAGGTTTAGCCCAGTTGTGCCTGTTTCCTTTAGCCAGGTGGCCCTTATTAATCAGCTGCTGGTCAGCTCCCAGAAATTCTCTAAGCTGCCTTAAGCAAGCAATCTGTCCCCTGACATCAGCTGATAAAAAGCCCACAAGACTTATCTAAGGGGGCCATTGCTGCTGCGGGGGAGGAACACCGACAGGGACCTGGCTGGTTGGAGAGATTGCCCAGCCCTGGCATTCTCTGAACAGTATGTGTGTTGGCATGGCAACAGGGGGTGTGGCTGAACTGGGCGTCAGTTAAACGGATGGCCTGATATTCTTTGGCCTCTTTCCCCCCTTCAGGGCACCCAAAGATGCATCACTTGGTGGAAGGAGCCTTTTTCCTGGCCCAACTGCCTCGCGATGTCAGGGAAGCCCAGCAATTTTATTTCATTTTACTTTTTGAGGGAAAAGGGATGCTAGACATGCTGCAGGGCATTGTTTGTTTATTTGTTTTTTAGACTAACAAACAACTAAGCCTCTCACAGGCCGTTTTGGCAGGAGCGTTCGCCCCTTCAGAAAAGGAAGGAGAGGGAGAGAGGAACAAGTGCCCATGGCGCCGAAAAAGGATGCCAGTGGAGGGAAGCCCCAACTGCCCATGAACTGTGCTGTGCTGGTGGCAGCTGCTGGTTCCAGGGCCTTGGGAGCAAGTGATGGGACAGGCACATTTCATGATGCAGCGGCAGCAGGTTCCTCTGCAATTCATGGGATGCTGGGGGCATTAAGATGCCTGGCAGTGGGATCATCCACCTTGATAGAGGAAGGGGGGGTCTAGGTGGGAGAGGTGAGGCTTCTGCCCCCCATCCCCTTCTAACAATTATGCAGGGGGTGTTTTTACTCTGCAACATGCGGGCCCATCATTTGGGGGTGTGGTAGATCCTGGCTGCAGTTGTACAATTGGGGCAGGACTGGGGCAGGTTGCTGCGGGCCCATCTTGGTGGCAGGGATCATCTGGACCACCAGCCATGGGGAAGGGAACATCCATGGTTTTCTTCTAAGAGGATTTGCACAACGAAGCCCGTCAGAGGTGGTTTAGGTTCTTGTGCGTCTAACCACTGTGGAATTGGCAGTTTCTCATCTTGCTCACCTGTGGCTCCATGGGGTTCAGGATACCAACAACCCCCTTTGTGGCCAGGGGGCCATCAGGATTTGTCTGCTGGGCCTGTGGGCCAACACTTGGCTGACTATCAAGCTTGAGGTTATGCTGTAGGACTACAGACATGGATGGGCCAGGAGGCAATGCCTGGGTGAAGCTGGCAGCAACCTGGCCCTACGATGACTGGGTGGTATGGACAGGGCTGGCCAGCTCCACATCAAGGTATGCAGACTATACACATGGGCATTGACCCTATAGCAATTGCTATAGCAGCACATCAGGGACAGGCCAGTGTAGGTGCGGTTAGGTATATACCTATTCGGGCTCAGTGGCGGAAGTGGAGCATGGGAAGGATCAATTTTGGGGAGGCCAAGCTTGCGCGCTGTCCTCCCCTAGATTTGGGGGGCCCTTTAAAGGGCTGTGTGGATGCAGAGCCTGATTGAAGGCTAGCATTTCCGGGGGGCAGGAGAACCCAACAGAGGCTGGTGCCCAGAGGGGTCACTCCATGGTGCCTCCCCCCCTGTTTCAGCCTGCCATTATGTCCGGGTTTTGGGGCTGGATAGCCAAGGCAACCCGTTGAGGGGCAGGCTGTGGTGGGCTTCCTTGTGGTAGGGTAACCACAAGATGGCATGATTCTCTTCCCATGCTTGCCACGCTCAATGTTGAATAAAGGCTGTGGCCAAATATTTTATGCCAAAATTATGGTTGTCAGTGTCCTCATTAGGTGGTCAATATCCCCCTGCAAGGCAAAAGAATAATCTGTGGACAGGAGAAAGCTCTTTTCAATTGCTGCCGTGATAGATCCTCTTTTTTCTTTTCAGACTATTTGCAACTTTGAGAATCTGAGAAAGCTGAGAAAACAGCTACTTTATTAATTAAAATGTATTTCATTGGAATTGTATGGAGCTCAAATATATAAAAGTATAAAAAAACAGCAGGGAGTGACACAAGTCACACATATATTAGTTCTGTCATAACATTCAAAGACCTAACTTGTTTCAACCTATACAGGTATTCCTCAGAGGTTAATATTGAGTACACACAATTGGTTCAGAAAACACACAAATATACATAGAATATGTTTTAATATCATTTTGCAATCACCAGGGTGGTAATCCAACTTCCTGTGGATGAAAATAATATACCAGGGCTAATACACAATTACCACACTTATGATCTAAAAATACTCAAATGGTTCAATAACAGTAGCCCCTTACTATATTCAAGTGGAGGTCCTTTGCATATCCATTGGATGTCAAATGTTCATATACTTCAAGGGTATTTCAAAAGGCTGTCTTCAATAACCTTCCCTGGTTTTTAACAAAGCCTGCTGTGTGCTCTTGTGTACCTAATGATATAAAAACATATTTTATGTAAATCTGTGTGTTTTTCTAAAATAATTGTGTGTACCTAATATTGACCTCTGAGGAAGACCTGTATAGGTCCAAATGTGTTAGGTTTTTGGCTGTTAGGACAGAACTAACTTATATATGTGTGACTTGTACTGTTTATATATATTTTTTATACTTTTAAGCAGATTTGGTCAGTGCTTGGATGGGAGAGTTTTATGTTAAGTGCTTTGAATTCCACACTGGAACAATAATGAATAAAAATGTAATCACTATTAAAAATCTGAGAAATCTTTCTCTACTGCTGCTTACCTATCAAGGATGGGGATTTAAATGTCAGAATAAGGTAGTCATTGTCTGAAGTAGTCCAATTTTTCCCAGTTTCCAGAAATCCTCAAAATATAGCCAGCCAAAGCATTATGTAGGCACCAATGGCGAGCATTATATCTGCCAAAAATCATAAAGAGTTATTTATGTTATTGAAAAATGTACATGCTACCTCACAAAAAACTTGCTGAGGTGTCTCAGAAAGTAAAGAAAATACTGTAAAATAAAGACACTACTATAATAAACAAGACAGGGCATAAAACAAAATTCAACCCAAAATAGATATGAAACAGTCCCGAGGTCCAAAGATGGCGATGGGGACAGCTTTAAAAAGATGGAAGTCTCAAATCCAAGAATGCTCTTACTGCTTTCTTTGGAATAAAAAGAAATCAACATAAATACTTTAGCAAGATTTGGGGGGGGGGCATTTCATTGACTGAACTGTCCCAAGGAAAGAGAAAAAGTGTTCTCAGTGGAAGGGGAGCTACCCCTGTCATTTGTCAGGCAATCCATTTCTAATTCTCTCTGCCCCAATCTTAATTGGTAGCTTTGTATAATGAGTAAGAGAGCCAGCATGGTTAACAGCAGCAATTTCTAATCTGATGAAATGGGCTAGTCACAGTCCTGATGCTGCTTTTCCACAGACTGACCTCATAAGGTATCTGTTGTGGGGAGAAGAAGGGAAGGCAATTGTCATTCACTTTGAGACTTCTTCTAATTCTTTCAGCAAAAGACTTGTGGGCCACAATGACCTGTGGAGGGTAGGATTATGAACTATGATGCACATCATGTTGCATGGCAGGATGATACTCTCTGAGTCTGATGCATTTGTTGGTCACTCTGTTTAGCAGGATAAACATATTGCTTGCTGAAGTTGCAGTCCCATCTCGATCCAATGGCCTTTTATTTACTGTTCTGAAAGGCCTGTTTGGTCCTTGGAGATAAAATACCTTCCCTGTGTAGTTAGACAAATGGTTATTAATATTTCAAAAGTTCTTTCTTTCTGGTGAGATTTGCTACTAACAAGGTCTAGTGGTTTCTTTGGACGCATAATGGAGATCAATGGGAGGCTCATAGTGGATAAATTGTACTGTGCTAGCAGCTTAGAATCTCCTAAATCATGCACCGTTCCTAGCTCCGTCTTCACACAAACATGGCTTTGGTTTATTGTGGTGGTGTTTTCTCTTGAACATTTTGTTTGGGTCCCTTGTTTCTTTGATTAATAATAACAAATTCCAGAGGAACAGCCATATTAGTCTATCGCAGCTTGTGGCAACTTAAAAACTTACTAGTTTATTATGGCATAAGCTTTTGTGAGGCAGAGACCACATTGCCATAACAAACTGGTTAGCTAGTTCTAACTATGTTCAGCAAATAGCTTAGCACCAAATTGCAATTTACATGTTCAGTGTAACTTTCTCCTGATCTGGAGGGTGGGAAATCACAAGAAACTGCTTGAGACTGCAATCTGTGGGAAAGGGCTAGGTTTGGAGAGTGCTTAACCCTTCCCATGCCTGCCATTTTCATCTCAAAATTCCCCACTCATAAATTGCTTTTCCCAAGATATAAAAGATTAAGATTTTTGCAGTACATTTCTGCCAAGATTGGGGTAGGACTGATTTTGCACCCATCCCCATCAGAATCAAAGCATCTGAGACTGTGAGGGGGATGGAGAGAAAGAGCTGTCTTGTACAATGCAGGCAATGAAAGGGTAGTTAATGATCCGGCAATGATCCTGTTTGTTTGTGCTGGTCAGTGGTGGAGTGCCTGCACTGTATAGCGGGGAAATGGAGTTTATATTATTAATTTATTTTCAGCGTGTTCTTCCTGGAGGGCTCAGAGTAGGTTTCAAAGAAGTTAAAGATACGTTCCAAAATTTAAAATGTAAGCATTAAGTTAATTTATAAAATAGTCTTATAAAATGAAATCCAGAATAAATACAAAACTAACAATACAATTTGCCCTATTCTGCTTCCTGGCGGGGTGGCTGGATGGGTTATATAAAACTGCTTGATGAAGTCCTGATGGGAATCAGGCAGAGAGGCTAGACGCAACCAGATGTATCCCATGTCTCAATCATAGATCTGGCAGAACAATTCTGTTTTACAGGCCCTGCAGAATTGCTTAAGGTCCCACAGATTTCCCTAAGCAGAGTGTTCCACCAAGCTGGAGCTAAGGCTGAAAAGTTTGATTTCTTTGAGGCTAGGGGATCCTAAGCAAGTTATGGTCACTAGATCTAAGTGCTCTGTGGGGGATGTAAAGGGAGAGGAAGTCACATAGATATAATGGTTTTCTATCTGGGGCTAATGCAGCTAGGAGAGCACTGGTTGAATGTGTGCTCTCTACTGTGTCTCCATGGGGATCATGATTCCATGTTATTTATTTATAGTTTGAAGTTTGATTTCTAGTTTGCCACTCCCACACAGTGGCTTGTGCTGGGTAATGGTAATCCATCATAATAAAACCTCATATAAAATATGCATAACCCCCCACTAAAACCCATCAGATGGCAACAAAAACTCCCTTCCCCAGCTTAGCAGACTTTTTAACAGCAACCTCCAGATGGCAACCACAAGGTTTCCTAATGATGCAGCTAGCTCAGGGAGGGGCCAAGATCTTCCTCAGCCTGCTTTGACCAAAGACAGGCAGAAGAGCTCAGTTTTGCTGGTTGCAAAACTGGGGAAATCCAGTCAGGGCCCTTAGATCTCCCAGGAGCTCATTCTACCAGTTCATGGCCAGGACAGAAAAAGTCCTGGCCCAGGTCAAGAACAGGTATACTTCCCTCAAGTTCCCTCAGTTCTGGACCAGTTGAAATTTCCAGAGCAGCTTCAAGGTCAGCCCTGCATCGAGCTATTTACAGTAGTTTAGCTTGGAGGTGACCATTGAATGAATCACAGTAACTAGGTCAGATGCCAACAGGTAAGGTGTTGTTGCACCAGGTGAAAGTTGTAGAACACCTAGCATGCAACATTGGTGACCTGGACATCCATAGACAAGGAGGCATCCAGAATCACCCCCAAAATCTTGACATTGAAGTTGTTAGCTGGATTCTGGCAAGAGCTAGACTGAGGCGATCCAGCCAGAGGACCTCCATCTTAGCTAGATTTAACTTCAACTGATTCCTCTTGAGCCAGTCCACTACAGCCTCAAGATGCCTGGTCAAAAACTCTTGGGGATTAGAGGGATGGCAATCCATCAGCGGATATATAGCTGGGTGTTATTAGCATATTGATGACACCTTAGCTCGAAGCTTTGTATCAACTGGTTGAGGAAATATAGATAGACTAGAAATTAGTGGATAGGGAGGAATAAAGGGGCCAAGGAAGGTAGAAGAGGGAAGCACGGATGGGAGTGAGAAAGGAGGAGAAGGGGTGGGTGAAGGGATGTATAGAAGGGAGAAAGAGAGGAAGGGGGAAAAGAGGAAGTGAGAGGGAAAGAGAGGGAGGAAGTAGATAGAGAAACAGGAAGGAAGGAAGGAAGCAGGCAGGCAGGCAGGCAGGTGGCTTGGGAAGGGAGGGGGAAAGGAAGGGGTGTTGTGAAGGGGGGAGTGGTGAAGGGGGCGCGAAGGGGGAGAAGAGGGGTGGTTGTGTGGTTTCGCGGGGCGGGGGAAGGGTCGGTGGATTGCGTTTGCGAGTGTTGGGGGAAGGGGCGGCAGAGCAGCAGCGTTTGGGGGGAGGCGCGGCAAAGCAGCGGAGTCTGGGGGAAGGGCAGGATGAGCAGCGGCATTTTGGGGAAGGCGCCGCGGAACTACAATTGAACACAAAAGGACTGATTAACTGTTTTAGCAAACAATTACCATACTGCATAATTTGGATATTATGACACAGTTTACTAATTTGCCACTAATTTACTTTTGCCTTATATCTGTACCCTTATGATCCTTGTTCTATTTTTTCTGAGGAAGAGTGTATGCCCTCAAAAGCTCATGTCTTGAATAAATCTTTGTTTGTCTTAAAGGTGCCATTGGACTCAATTTTTGTTTTGCTTCTTCAGATCAACATGGCTACCCACTTGAATCTAAGTTGGAGATTGTCATTATTGCAATCATGAACTGCCATTGATTAATTTTCCTCTTTGATCCATCCATTTTTTATTCAATTAAAGTTACTATTGCTTATTAGTGGTGTCTTTCTTTCCAACTCCTTAGGGGAAGGGACAAGCCAAGGCAAGTGGTCTCTAGATAGACCTAAGTGGTCCCTAGACTTTTGGTTTACATATTTGTGGGGATGCCTATGAGTTCAAGTTTTTGGTAACATCATCTGTCCCATTTTTATCCTATCCTGTCCTTCTTCCGATGGTGACAGGTTTTGCTTCCCCAACTTGGAAGGGGAGGGGGAAAATAAAAAATATGGTTTGACAATTAACCCAGGAAAAACCCTGGGAAAATGTTCAGTGAAGGCTCCTCTCACAAACCTCAGTTCACAAGCCTTGAATTAAACCAAATTTGTCATGAATTTTGACTCATGAACTTGATTATTCCCATGCCTGTACAGAAAACTGGAGTGTTTCTGTGTTAGAAATATTGTGTACAGATCTCTGTATCTGAAGAAAAACAATAATAACACAGTAAAAGGTACAGAAAATGGCAAACAAAATAAGGGATTGTAGGGTTTTCCTATGAAGAAAAGCTAAAGCATTGGAGTATGTTTAGTACTGAAAAAAGATGGAGGAGACATAATACAATTATGCTGTTAAGCGAGTTGTATGGAGAGCTTTTTGATCCTCTCCTATAATAGCAGTGTTACCCAAATACATTGATTAGCGATAAATTCAGGACAGACCAGAGTTAAATAATAGTTCATACAGCTCAATGTTAATTTATGGAAGTCATTGTTACAAGTTGTAATATGGCTAATAACTTAGCTAGCTTTAAAAAGGGATTAGACAAATTTATGGTCTATTAACAACCATTAGATATTATAGCTAAATGAAACTTCTATATTTCAAAGGCAATTGGCCTCTGATCATGTAGGCTTTGTCACATGATCTGGCTTAGCTTCTTTATGGTCATGAGACATCTTATAGGTCTGGCTGGTAGCACAATCTGTCTTTTGGTTACTCACTGGTGACATGTAGAATCCCTACCTGATGCCAACTGTGGCATTTAGTTAGTTTGTTCTTTGGTTACTTATGTGACTCTTCCTATTCTGTTTGAAATGAATTTTTCTATCTTTGTTATTTAGCAGTTCATCTTTTCTACATTTCCTTACTTCCCACTTCCATCACAGAGATCACTAACACAACATTAAACACCATAGACCTCGTGATTCATCCTTGGGCAACTACAGTCATTACTTGTTGTTAGTTTGAAGGTTTGCTTTTCAACATAATCCTATGTCATTTTCTTTACTTTTATAAAATGCCAAATACACACACACACAAACAAACATTTCCCACGAGGTATATGCAGCTACTGTGCTGAAATCCCAATAGATGAGGCCAACTGCAGTTCCCTTAGCTGCAAAACCTGTTATCTTTTAAATTATCTGATTAGTCTTGAATGCACTATGATGCATCCTATTTATCATTCACCTTTGTGGTTTTGATTGTTTTGTCCTTTAATATTTGTTTCAAGTTAAACTTTGAGAACACACATACATGACAGAGCAAGGGAAAAAAGGCAATCCATATGGGAAAGAAGAGCTGAGAAAACAGACTAAAGGAAAATGACTACCCTTGCCATTTGTAAATGATTTGCAGTGCTATCTGCAGTAGAGTTATACCCTTTCAGGTGTATTGACTTCAGTGGGTTTATGAGAGTATAAGTACTTAAGAAAGCACTGTTAATCTAGATACGTTTTTGCAGATACATATTTATTTCTCAAAGTCAGTACTCTGGTTTGTTAGAACAACATGTGTATCAATGGTTCCTTGTGTATGCAGGTTACTGTAATGTTCTTGGGGGTTTATAGTTCATTTCCTAGTATGTTTTGTTGCTTATATTCATGGAGTATCTCATGCATGAAACAAGGTGCAATAATAAATAAGGTCAGGAGGGAAAAAGCTCATGACTGGTACATTCTAAAAAAAAAATCCCACTTTACCACCCACATTAATCCTAGGTAAATCTCCCCCCACCTGCCCTTTGGGGCTTCTTGAAGGATCTTTCCTCACAGGATCTTTCCTCACTCACATTATAGGGGTGTAGAAGGCAATTGAATCCCTGATAGAGAAGATTTTCACCTCAACATAGCTGCTCAGGTGCTCAATTGCCAAACAAAGCCCCTTAGAGTAGGTCTAGTGATGGGTTTTTGACTACATGGACATCATTGACAATCCCTATTGAGCCTAATTGAGGGAAAATATAGCAAAAGTGTAATACAGCCTCAAACGTACGAGTTTTTAAAGACTTACAAGGGTATGAGAGTAGTATACAAATATGGTTTGTTTATTTGTTCAGGCAACACGGTATTCATGAATTATACTTCTATTCAAACCGTTCACATGAATTTCATAGCAATCAGTGAGAAGTTCATTAACAGTGTGGGTTCACACTAAACATCTCCCATACATACATTTACAAAGCAGCTGTCTTTGAACACCTGGTCTTCTAATAACAGACTGAACATGTAGAAAGTCATTAACTTTATGAAGCTGGACAAGAAATGGGAAGGGATGAACAATCCTTGTTTTGGATACCAGCTGAGCATTATGAAGCTGTCTAAATACATGAATTAAGATGATGTACTATGAATGATTCCATAACAACTATACTGAGAACCAGTGTGGTAATTAAATAAAGTATATGTTTTCAAAATACCGTTGTTCTTTGGAATGCACTAATAAACAGTTATCGACTATGCACTGAGAACTTTGAAACAAACATGATCATTGGCTGACTTATAATCAAACTGATTTAGAAGCAAATCCAACCCTTTCATGGAATTGGTATGCCTCCCCATTTTTCTACCTGGGATGGAAAGTACCAGTCCCCAGTCTCAATTTCCTGTCACCAAGGACCTGAAGAATAAGAAAAAAAAAATATCTCTACATAGTGGTCCTCTAGGAATTTCCCTTTGTCTTTATGGTAAAGATAAAACAACAAAAGAAGACAGCCTAGATCATCACCTAGAAGTGATATCACATTCTCCCAAAACTGTGCATTCCCCCAACTCTCCAGGCATTTCCTAAAGTAGTGTTGGGAACCCTTGTTATTGATCAAAGTTCAACTTATAAAGCAGATTTGTCCTTGTGCTCTTAGTATGTCATAGCATTTTGCAAGCTTTTTAGACACAGCCAACATGTCCAATGTTCAGCTCTGATTATTGTTGACAATAAGCAGGACACAAGCCTAAACAGTGGGTGATCAAGCAACTCTTTCACTTGACTTGTTTATATGTGCTCTCTTGAAGATTAGGAAAAGTTGCCATAGTTATTACTACAAATAACCCCTATGCCAGGTCAGCACAAATACAGAATGGCTTGGCTGAATTTTAAGTTAGAAAACTATAAAATATGGCAAAAGGATATATTAAAAATGTATTTTTTTCCTGTCGCAAACAACATTGTGGCTGACCTCGGAATATGTGACGAGGTATCATATTTGATACTTTCAGTTCTCCATAAAATAGTTCAGATAGATCGCAGGGCAATAGCAGTGATAAATGGTGTTGATGCCTCAGGAGAAATGTGGTACAAAACTTACATTAGAAGTTACATTATATTCAGCCAGGGTATTAGACATGGAATACAGTTAAAATTGTTATTCCCCACCAAATTGTATGCCTGATATTTGAATAATGTTTCAGTCATCCCTTAAAGTAATAAATCTTTTTCCTTATCAGAATTACCATTATATGAATGAAGAAGGAAAGGGTACATTAGAAAAGATCAATGCTTCAAATTCTGTACCTGGTATTTTTTTCTCCTGGACAAGGAGTTCTTTTGTTCTTTTGAGAGGAAGACATTGATTATTGTGAAACAGAATAAATGTCTCCTACCAGTGTGATTCACCCTTTGTGTTAAATAGCTGAACATTAGGGGGCTTTACGCACCGGGATCTTTGTTGCAAATTGGTCACTGAATGAAAAATCGCAATTTAAAATAGTGGAATTCGTCGTTATGCATACCTGCCTTTGTAGTGGAATCCAGTTGCGTTTTGTAGCGTTTCCCACAGCTTCCGGTCTCGGCAGAAATCGCTAGAAAGGAAGCGCTATTGCCAAGCTCGTCCCGCCCCTGGCCGTCAAGCAGCCAATGGGCAGCCATTAGCATGCTCCCAAACAGCCCCTTTCCCTTTAAGAAAGGTTTTTTTAAAAAAAAAACAGACCCATTGTAACGAATCTGTGTAGATTCGTTGCAACGGAGAGACCCATCCAGCTGCCTAATGTGAGCTGTCGTTTGATCGTATGATCGTCGCCACGCTGCCTCGAGTGAAAAAAAAAATCCCCCCCCCCTCTCACGGGCCCGATTTTCGGCTGAATTAATGTGTAAAAAATAAAGGGACTTTTCTGTGGTTTGTGCTTAGTGACTAAAGGTGAAGGACTGAAGCCAGGGAAGCCTCTAAACAGAAGAAGCCCCGGAGAATTAACAGAGGGGCCATTGCTGCCGCGGGGAAGAAGAGCGGCCCGAAGAACAGGCCGGGGGCGGGTACTACAAGCCCCAGCATTCTTCGGGGCAGGGCTGCGCACAGGCGCAGTCGAAGAGGAGCGGGGCTGAGCGGGCGCCTTTTAAGGAGCCGTTTGTCTTGGCTCAGCCTCTTCCCGCTCAGTCGGCCCCGGGAGCGCGTCGCGAGGCAGCGGGAGTGATTGAGAGGCCTGCTCTCCTCGCGACGTCGGGGACGCTCGGCAGCGATCGCAAGGCCGGGAAAGGGGAGCGTTTGGAGCCCCTTTCACCCTTGGCGATCCGGAAGAGTTCGGGATCGGGCCGCGGCTAATTCAAAAAAAAAAAAAAAAAAACCTCTTTAAACCACCGGGGCTTTTGATCGAGGAAATGGCCCCAAAAGATCCCCGGGGGGGAAAGCCCGGTGGAAAAGGGAAACAGCCGGCGGCGCGATCCCGCGGTGGGGGAAATCCGCCCAGACGGGCGGCTGGGCCTGGTTCACAGAGGCCTGAGAGGGGAATGGAGACAGCCCCTTCCGCGTTGCCAGGCCCCGGCGCGGCCTATGGGACGCGTGGCGCGTCTAGGCGGGAGGCTGGAATGGCTGCTGCTAGTGCAGTCACTCAGGGTGAAGGCAGGCAGATGAGGGGGAATGAGTGTTCTCCTCATCCGCAGGTCAGTCAGCCCATAGTGGGTAGTGAATTGCATCCACCATTGAGTGGATCTGTAAGGGGGAATGGATTGCCCCTCGTGCAGGCGCTGGATCCCCATCAGTTTAGGGATGGGGGTTTTGGATTACCCGCTTCAGGGACAGGGCCCGCAAGAGTGGGTAGCACAGGGCCAGCGTTGGGCACCCCTGTAAGAGGGCCGACGCCCGGATATGACCCCAGGTTCCCCCAGGGACCTGGAGGGGCAAGAGCGCAAGGTCAGGATGGTACAGGGTTGGCTTGGTGGCATGACCCCCAGGTCCCAGCCAATCTGTATCCATCACAAAATATTATGCTTTCAGGCTCTCTGGCCAGGAGGGATCTGGCACCCTGGGGGTCAGTAGCCCAGGGAGGAGAGAACTATGCACCTGGATATGCTACTGGTGCAGTTGGGGCCCCAATGTCACCTCACTCAGTGGGTCTGATACCCGGTGGACATGTTCAAGGTAGTGGCTCTTATTGGTTGCCTATGGCTTCTGCAAATTCAGTTAACAGACAAGGGGTACAGACTGGTTACAGTTCTCACCATTTGTCTGATTTTCAGTCTTGGGGCAATATCACGGGGTTGCAGATGCATTCTGCTATGGGGAATGCTTATCCTTTACCCCAAGGACCTTCTGGTTCTTTCAGTCAGGTGGCCATGCCAGGGGATACCTGGCGACCCCAGGGCATGGGGATGTCAAGGGTATATACGAGTCTGGGAGCGGGCCAACAATGGCACACGCCGAATTTAGGGGTACAACACATTCCTCCAAGTCAGAGTCCAGCAAGGTGCACTTCAGCTGAGGTCCCAGCTGCGACTCAACAGCGGGCACAGGCTGCCGGTAACGCAGTCGGCTCTGCAACAGTGCAGCAGGCTCAGGTTAGTGCGAGCAGCAATGGCTCTATTCCGGGTCATCAGAATCAGGCTACTGTGTCGACCACAAGTAATGTTATCCCTCTACAGGGTATGGCTAATGCAGTTGCTACAGGCACTATTACTTCCCTGCAGGGCTCGAGTAATACTATACCTCAGCAGGGTGGGGTTAATACGGTTGCAATAAGCACCATTCCATCCCTGCAGAGTCAGGTGGGTCAGGTTGGCACAGTTGCTATAAGCACCATTCCCTCCCAGCAGGGCCAGACTGGTACGAGTCTTGCGGGTGCTTTGGCTGCGGGTACTTTGGCTGCTCCTGGGGAGGCGCAAGCTGCAGGTTCAGAGCGAAATGATGCAGACGCGCATCAGAACAAAAAGAAGAAGGGGAAGAAACGCTCTAAGGCTCGGCATACGTCCAGTACTTCGGGTGAGTCTTCTTCTTCAGAAGATGAAACTTCTGAAGGACAGAGGGATGGTTCCTACTGGCTTCAGGGTTCGTTGGTCCCGGGTGTACCTATTTGGTTGATGAGCAGGCGTGATTCTTCTGACACCTACTATGCTGAGAAGCTGGGGACTGGCCCATCACCAAAACCTCCATTGGGTTACCCCACAGGCGAACACCCCCCAGGCACCCATTTAACCAGGAAGGTGCGGGAGCGAGCTCTGGACGGTTATTATGTTGACGTGTTCGACATGGTACCTCCAGAGGGCGATTCCCCAAGAACGGGTCCAAAAAAGAAAAAGAGGGGTTCTGTACAAACTGAAAGATCCTTCACCAATTGGATGAGGGGCTATACAGAGTTCATGCGTCTGGTTGTAGGGGCCTACCCGGAGAGGGGTTGGCACCTGGTTAGCCATTTAGCGCATGTTTTGGAAGCAAAGTCGCTATCTGGTGATGATGCAGCCATAGCATACGACTTGTTGGCTAGGGAGCGAGCATCGGGCAACATCCAGGCACGGTGGGACCTTAAGGATCACGATGCCTGGATTGTTAAGGTGGGCCCATATGTTCGCAGAGCCGAGCCGGAGAGACGCAGGCAGGCAGGCAGACGTGAATTTAGAGGCACTTGCTGGGAATATAATCGGGGCAATTGTCAACGCCGCAGGTGTCGTTTTGATCATTCCTGTGAGGCATGCGGTGGGTCACACGCAAAGAGAGATTGTGACAGGTCTACAGGTAGCAAGAACCCCTTTCGAGGGGGCCGGCCCTCTGCCAAAAAAGGGGGAGGGTCGGGATCAAAGACTGATGACACCACCAATTGAAGTTCCTCCGGAGTTACGGTCCTTGGCGGCGACCCCCATTCGGCTTCCAGTGTTACTGGCACTCCTGACGCGGTACCCGAATAGAGAAGCAGCGGACTATCTTGCCAGAGGATTCTCTGAAGGCTTTAGGATTCCCTTTACCGGTCAGAGGGTGGCCACAACCTGTAGGAATCTGAAGTCTGCAGTCCAATTGCCGGGTGTCCTTGCTGCTAAGATAGGTAAGGAGTGTGCTGCTGGGCGTATGGCGGGTCCGTTCACTGAGCCACCACTGCCGAATTTGAGGGTGTCCCCTTTAGGGGTTGTGCCAAAAAAGGCACCAGGGCAATATAGACTGATTCAGCACTTGTCATATCCCAAGGGGTCATCAGTGAACGATGCAATTGATCCAAGCTTGTGTACGGTGAGATATGCATCTTTGGACCATGCAATTTCTATAGTTAGGGCATGTGGAAAAGGGGCACTGTTAGCGAAATGTGATATTCAATCTGCATTTCGATTGCTCCCAGTTCATCCTGATGATTTTTGTCTTCTTGGTTGTTGTGTTGATGGTAATTGGTATGTGGATAAGGCCATGCCTATGGGTTGCTCCATATCATGCGCGGCCTTTGAAACATTCAGTACCTTTCTTGAATGGGTGACTAAGGATAGAATAGGTTCTCCCCACATCACACACTACTTTGATGATTTTTTGCTAGTGGGCCCTTCGGGCTCTTCTGCATGTGCAGAACGCTTGCAGATTTTCAAGGACTTGGCTAAGGAACTGGGTGTTCCTTTGGCAGATGAAAAAACGGAGGGGCCAATCGTTAGGTTAACATATTTGGGTATTCTTTTAGATTCGGAGGCAGGTTTATCTCGTCTCCCACCAGACAAACTATGCAAACTGGGGCAGTTGCTGGGTGAGGCACTTTGCAAGAAAAAATGTACACTAAAGGAGATGCAGACCTTATTGGGTCATCTCAATTTTGCTTGCAAAGCGATTTCACCTGGCAGGGCCTTTTGTGCACGCATGGCGAGGTCCATGTCTGGAACTAGATTACCCCATCACCACATTCGTTTGACCCAGGCTATCAAAGATGATTTGCAGGTATGGGTCGACTTCTTGCATCAATTCAATGGTGTGTCAATGTGGCAGACACCCATTTCACCTGAGAACTCCCTGCAGGTGCATTCGGATGCCGCAGGTAGTCTTGGATTTGGGGTTTATTACAACAACAGGTGGTGTGCTAGGCGATGGCCAACAAATTGGATCGACACTGATATTGTAAGGGACCTAACATTTTTAGAAATGTTTCCCATAGTGGTTGCGGTAGTACTATGGAGTGATCTGTTTAAGGATCATAGAGTCCTTTTCTGGTGTGACAACCAAGCGGTTGTTCGCATCATCAACAGACAATCCAGCCGCTCGGATAGAGTCATGCGCCTAGTGAGAGCATTGGTGTGTACCTGCCTTAAGCATAACATCACCTTTGCTGCAAAGCATGTCCCGGGGGTGAGCAACGATGTAGCAGATGCTTTGTCTCGGTTCCAGGAACATCGGTTTCGTGCTCTGGCTCCATCAGCGAACCTGGCGCCGGACCCATTTCCGGAGGAACTGTGGACACTTGGCAGCGAACCCTCCGGCAGGCGGTGACTGCATCATTGGCACCTGCTACTCGACGAGCATATTCTAGGGCAGTGCAGGAATACATGCAATTTTCTGTGTCCTGGGGTTGCGTTCAACCCCTTCCACCACTAGAGGAATTCGTACTTCGTTATTTGGTTCATTTACAGTCGCTAGGAGCGGCTCCAAAGTCTTTACAGGTGCAATTGGCAGCATTGTCATTTTTCTGTAAAGCCCAGAACTGGTGGGACCCAGCTTCATCATTTACTGCCCGCCGGGCCATTGCAGGTTGGAAACGTCTGGCCCCATCTAGGGTGGATTGCAGAAGACCAATTTCTCTGCAAGTATTAAGAGACTTGTTAAAAGAACTTCCATCTATTTGTGATAGCGAATTCGAGTCTTTGCTCTTCTCAGCGGCCTTCACTGTAACTTTTTTCGGAGCATTCCGGTGCAGTGAAGTGGTACCTGCTTCTAAAGCAGAGCCGGGGGACAGAGCTTTGACTTTACAAGATGTTACGGTCACTGATCAAGCCCTTTACATTTGTTTGCGTCGTTCAAAAACGGACCAATTGGGAAAAGGGGCTGCGATATATTTACCTGCTATGCCTGAAGGGCCATGCCCGGTTGTATCAGTAAGAAGATACCTAGAGTTTCGCCCACCCGTGCAAGGACCATTGTTCTTACATGCTGATGGCACGTGCCTGTCCCGCTATCAGTTGACGGCCATCATGCGTTTGGCACTGGGTAGATTAGGACTCCCGGCGGAACAATACGGAGTTCACTCATTCCGGATTGGGGCTGCTACTCAAGCTGAGTTGGTGGGGGTTCCCAGTGCTGACATCAAAGCTCTGGGGCGGTGGAAGTCTGATGCCTATAAGCGGTATGTTAGGAGGGATCTTCTTCTCTGAATTTTATCTTACAGATTTGCATCCTCCTAAGCCAGTTATATGGATAATCGGGCACAGCATCGTATATTGGGCTGCGCAGTACGCCTCTACATCAGGCTGGGATGACTGTTTGGGTCTTGGAAGTCGGGCTCGATTCGTGTGGAAAGGCCGTGGAGGAATGCGATGGAGTTCTTTCGTGGACATGCTGTGGAAAGCCGTGCGACGGGAAGGAGTGCCGGACCTGCTTGTGATACAGCTCGGAGAAAACGACTTACCTGAAACATCTGGCCGTATCCTGAAACAAATGATCCTTCGGGATTTGGAAGACGTCCGGTCGTTTTGTCCATGGATGACAATTTGTTGGTCATCCTTGTTGGAGCGTCGCACTTGGCGAGCAGCAGTTCACCCTGACAAGGTTGATCTGGCAAGACGACGTGTAGACAAAGCAATTGTTCAGTTTATTAAGAGTTCGATTGGCTTCGTTGTGCAACACCATGACATATCGCATCGGCAGGCTGCACTGTACAAGAGCGATGGGGTGCACCTGTCCGAGTGGGGCATGGACATTTGGCTCCATGGAATTCGTCATGGTGTTCTGAATTGGCTACAGGGATGAGCTATGGCGGAAGCCATTAAGGCATTGTGCCTTTTCTGGCTTAGTGGCGGAATTTGAGCAAGGGGAGGGTCAATTGCGGGGCGGCCAAGCTTGCGCGCTGGCCTCCCCTAGTGTTGGGGGTCCCCTTAAGGGACCGTGTGCATGTGGAGCCTGATTTAAGGCTCACATTTCCGGGGGGCCGGATGACCCAACAGAGGCGGACGCCCAGTAGGGTTACTCCACAGGCTTCCTCCCATTTTTCCCATCCTGCCTTTATGTCCGGGTTTATATGGGCTGCACGGCCAGGAAGACCCGTTGAGGGGCAGGATGCGAGCGAGCTAACTGGCGGTCGGATGACCACCAGGGGGCAGACCCTCTCCCATGCTAGCCATGCTCAATCGTTGATTAAAGGCTGTGGCCAAATTTATGCCAATCAGTTGTATGTGTTCTTATTAAGCGAGTTTATTCACCTGCAAAGCAAGAAGCCCCGGAGAATTAACAGAGGGGCCATTGCTGCCGCGGGGAAGAAGAGCGGCCCGAAGAACAGGCCGGGGGCGGGTACTACAAGCCCCAGCATTCATCGGGGCAGGGCTGCGCACAGGCGCAGTCGAAGAGGAGCGGGGCTGAGCGGGCGCCTTTTAAGGAGCCGTTTGTCTTGGCTCAGCCTCTTCCCGCTCAGTCGGCCCCGGGAGCGCGTATCCCACCCTCCCTCCCTGGTTTTTTGGATTTGAAGTTATTTGTGTTAATGTATTAATTGTCACAGTCTGCGGAATTTGAGCAAGGGGAGGGTCAATTGCGGGGCGGCCAAGCTTGCGCGCTGGCCTCCCCTAGTGTTGGGGGTCCCCTTAAGGGACCGTGTGCATGTGGAGCCTGATTTAAGGCTCACATTTCCGGGGGGCCGGATGACCCAACAGAGGCGGACGCCCAGTAGGGTTACTCCACAGGCTTCCTCCCATTTTTCCCATCCTGCCTTTATGTCCGGGTTTATATGGGCTGCACGGCCAGGAAGACCCGTTGAGGGGCAGGATGCGAGCGAGCTAACTGGCGGTCGGATGACCACCAGGGGGCAGACCCTCTCCCATGCTAGCCATGCTCAATCGTTGATTAAAGGCTGTGGCCAAATTTATGCCAATCAGTTGTATGTGTTCTTATTAAGCGAGTTTATTCACCTGCAAAGCAAAGAGGCTTGCTGGTGCGTTTATCCCCGCTCGCTCGGAGAAAAAAAAATGGCGATCGCTTTGCCGGAAGTTTGGAGGACAGGCTCAGGAGGAGGGACTTTGAAGAAACCGCAACAATGTTAACGCACAGGTCTTTTTCGCTAGTGTTGCAGATTGGTTGCAAGAGTGTAGCGCTTTCCGGAGGGTGAATCCACTTTTTGGGATTCCCCTGAAAGCGCTACAAGGAAGCGCTTTTTGCAGATTGGTTTCAGGTGTGTGGCAGATTGTCTACGACGTCGTGCGTTATGGCAAATCAATAGCGTTTCCAATTGGCAACCATTGTGCGATTTTGAAGGCGTGCAAAAAGCCCCCAGGTTTCCATCCTAAAAACACTTTCCTAGGAGTAAGAACCACTGAATAAAATGGGACTTCCCACCGAGAAGACCTGCTTAGACCCTAATGATAACCAGGGCAATACGTTTTATTGTATCATATAAGTCTCATATGGAAAAGAAATTTGCTGGACTACTTCAGCTATATTGTGACATTTGAATATAAACTAAGGTGACCAGATTTTAACATTGGTAAAGCAGGACATCATTGACCGGGGGTGTATGTGTCTTGATTAAAAAATTGGTCTATATGGAGCAACCAAAAGTTTCACAGAACGCATAGAATGCAAAAATAGTATTGTAATATATATATTTTTAATTTCAACATAAGTAAAATTTGCCAGGTACCTTCAGATGTCCCTCCAAAAGTGGGACAATCTGGTCACCTTAATATAAACAATATTTATAAGGGCCAGATCATGCCCCAGACTGGAAGACAGTTAGGGTGTTTCCACACATGGACCAATGTTGTCAATTGGTTCTACAAAGCGGAAACGCTATTTTAATCCAGTGAAATCCAGTAGCGTTTTATTCGTTCCCCACAGGTTTCCGGTCTCACAGGAATCACTAGAAAGGAAGCGATTTTTTCTGTGCTTGGTCCTGCCCCTGGCCATCAATCAAATGAACAGCCAATGGACGGTTGTTATCATGCTCCAGAAAAGCCCCTTTCCCTTTAAGCACAGGTTTAAAAAAAACAAAAAACGTTGCAACAAATATGCGTTGATTCGTTGCAACGGAAAGACCCATCTATCTGGCAGCTGGTGTGTGAGCTGGCGATCCGTTACTACGCTCCCCCGAGTGAAAAAAAAATTCGCCCCCCCACGGGTGCGATTTTTCAGCCAAAAATAAAGGGAACTTGCAAACGGGGCTGTGTTGTGCTTGGGGACTTAGGGGAGCTTTAAATCACTTCTGTGGAGGGACTGTAGCCAGAGAAGCCTCGCTGGGTGAATCAAGCCTCACTGGTTCGTTGCTTTCCCCGCTCGCTCCAAGGAAAAAGAATTTTGTTGTCCCTCCTGCCCCTCCCAGTTTCATATACAAAAGCATTCTAGAAAATGTTGTAAGCAACTTTTAAAAAAAGCATTATGCTTTTTGGGTATAGTTCATATTACTAATTTATGAGACAAACTCATGATATATTGAATGGTCCTTTGTGTTTAATTAAGGGCTGCAGTGGAACAAATCTGTCTAGAAACTGTAAATCTTAATGACTGATATATTGTTCAGTTGATGTAGCTGGAAGTCAGTTTAATACCAGCCTTGTGGACTGGGAACAAGTCTTGGGATTCTGCCATTCCTTATTACACATGCTGTTTTGATTCAGTGGTCCATATGCCACTTGTGGTACAATCCACCCATCACCCAAGAGATAATATGGTATGGGTGAGATGTAGATGTTTGAACAAATGCAGGCAACCAATATGAGGAACATGCTATCTGTGGTGAAACATACATGAAGTTCAAGATCTATATTTCCATACTTTACATGGATGTATGTGGCCAATATGTGAACTGACATCATGGAAAGTCTATTTATTGCTTAAGAACTTATATAATGCTACTGAACCTTCAATAATAAAATGAAGCAAAGCCCCATGATTTCTTCCTCTTCAAGTATTGATGTGAACATTAAGCCTGCTCTGGCTTGTAGGTGTTTGTAATTGGGCCTCCTTGCCTATACCATCATCTTCTTCAGGGCCAGATTCAAGAATGTGGTAATTGGATAAATCCTGGGGCCTATTTCTCAGGCTAATACTGGAAACTTGTGAGGCAAAGCACTCTGATTTCTTCCCTCAAAGGTTCATGTGAACATTGGTAGGCCTGCTTTGGCTTTCAGGTGCTGTAATTGGGTATCCCTGACTATATCATTATCTCCTTCAAGGCCAGATTCAAGAATGTGGCAATTGGCTAATCCTGGGAACCTCTGTAACTAGATGGAGGGGGGGGCATATCTTTTAGAAGGTTCCAAGAAGCAAACTCCCTAATTGGGTTTGAAGTATTGATTGATTGAAGTATGAGAGAGACTTGCTTTCTTATTGCTTTGCAGACTTTAAAAAATGCTTTGACAACAGCTGCCACCACAGCATAAGGATCTGCATGGTGTGGCTTAAGTTAAGCTGCCGCAGCCATTTTACAGCTGTGTCCACATGCTGTACCAGAATTCCACAGATTCCCAGGCTCAAAATGGTTGGGGACACCTGTGTATAATTTAATCAATGATGTGAATTCCTGCTGTAATGGAATCGTCTCCATTGGATATAATGGAGGGATGGGGAAACCCTCTTTGGGAGCCCCTAGACGTGAACCCCTTGGACCAATCATTTTGAAATTTGGAGGGGAATCAGGGAAGAGCCTGCTGTGAAAGTTTGGTGGCTGTACCTCAACCCCCCCCCCAGGCGCTGGGAAAGGTGGAAATGCTGATATTTCCATTACAGTCTACAGCGCCATTAACTTCCATGGGCGCCGAAACCGAATCAAGCCTTCTGTGCACAAGCCTACTCTGATCCCATAAGGGGTGGCATTCAAAAGCACTCTGCATCTATGATTCTATGCATAGGCATTGCAACGGAGAAGTATGATAAAAAAAATTAGCGGGTATTGCAGGACCTTTGAACTGTGTCAGAATATGGAAGAAGCATGACACAAGAAGAATATGGAATATGGAATTGACAGGCAGAAGCATGACACATATAAGGTGCATTGCTTTCTTCCACCTCTTCCAGCAGGTGAGGAGATTAAGAAGTCAGACAAAGGTTACATAGTAAAAAGGAGAGGAGGGCCGGGGTGATATGATGTCACACTTTGCACTTTCTGTGGGTGATGCTATTTTTACTAATGCTATTTTTACTAATGCCCTTGCATTTCTACAATATTGAATGGGGCTTCCTAACTAATTGATTGGCAGAACAGCATAATGGAACACATTGGCAGAGGGAAGGGAAATTCCACTAGTTCCCCCTCCTACTCCAGACCACCATTTTGCCCTTTAACATTGGAACCAGAATTTGAAATGGCTCAGTGGGCTTCAGCAGAAGAAAAGGAGGTCCTGCCTTGCTAACTTCACTCTGCTGGTGGCACTTTGTATCTAACTCAATATGGTTCACTGAAGTTATGGCATGGTAGGCAGGAAATAAAAACAAGCCACAGAGATCACAGGAATATAAGCAGGGATGCCCAGCTAATCAGGTAAGAGGAGACCACAGGCAAAAAACCCCAAGCATGGTCCATATCTCAAGTTGTACAAAGATGTACACTACTTTTATAATTCACCTACCTTAGGGGTAAGGAAGACAGAATATTCTTTTCTTTTGCACTAAGAGAAAACAATTCTATCAGAACTTGTGGGGCAAGTGATCTCTGTCATTAAATAGCACATGAAATTATTAACATTAACATTTTACTGAAGCTATTAGATTTCTTACAAGTCACTGCAAAGAGCAGATTGAGAAAGCATTCTTTGTACACAGGTGTTAACACATTTTAAAATGCCTTGGTTGCACATGATTCAGAAACATTTCATAGGCTTAAATAAACTTGCTTAAATATACAGGATGTTGAGAATGGTGGATATGGAGAGCTAGAAAAATAACAGCTGTGAGCATAACTGAAGTATAGCTGTGACATTATTCAGAACTGTCTGTGGGAAACGTGTGACTCCATGGTATGATATAATTCATGTGCTGTCAGGAAAAGAAGAATCCATTGTTCTTCCCCCACACCCCATTTGATGGTTTATGTGGCTCAAAGGATTCCTTCACTGTTGTTTTAGTCTGTCTTTATTTCAGGCCTTGGGCTTACAACATTTTGAAGCGCTGTGCTCCCAGTAAGGCACAGCTCTTGCCCTCGGACACACATTGACAACTCCTGCTGTTCATAAGAGTAATAGGCCAGATGCTAATCTGAGTAACACAGGTGGAGTATGTCTATTAATTTATAGGCCCTGCATGAAGTATTCACAACTTAGACTGAAATGAAAGCTACATTTTCATGAAGATCCCAACTGTCATGTCTATGTGTTTTCTGTATCTTTGTTTATCAGTACCTGACAAAGATATGCTAAGAGAAATAGTGGGGAGGGAGGTGGTAGGATGCCAGTTCTCTAAAGGCTCCCTAAAGACAAAGCTATTCTAAGCCAACTTATTTTAGTCCCTTTCTTCTGTAGATGGAGAGTGGTTGTCTACCACAATCCAAAGTAACTTCATATCTCTGTTTAGGAAGGGGTGATAAATGAAACTCAGGATGCAGAGCATGAAATGCTTCCATTTTATAAACACAGTAACTTTGTGAGATAAGATAGAATGAGGAATAGTGGGTTTCTTGAAAGAATAAACACCTGGCAGGTTTTTAGTGACGTTTTTGTGGGATTAGTTTTTTTAATGTTTTATTGATGACTTTTTATTGTTTTATTGGTTTGTAGGTGTTCTTGAATCTACTAGGTTGTACACATGTGAATATGCTTCATGAGATACCTGAGGATTCAGATATCATGAATTTGTATAGAATGTATTAAATGTTAATGTCATGTATATTACTCAGAAAGAGAGCTGATGTTAGATAAAGAAATATATCATGGAAAGATTTGAGCTAAGACATTAGACTGTCTATCATATGAAGATTAATATAGTCATTTGAAAATGTATCTTGCACTATTTTATAGCTGACAATGATCTTCAGCAGATGGTCATAACAATTTATCACAGCAGGGACCCTGTTGTAATATTAGGATGGGTTGACAATCAAAGATCATTTTCAAGTGTAAGTAGCTTACTCTGCTTGCTTTAAAACAAGGCCTGTATTCCAAAAACCTGAACAAATGGGAAAAGATTTTTAACAAATAATTTTTTGTCCCACTTTGGGACTTATAAAATTAATATTTTGTTAGAGCTCATTCAAACTACTTTTTCTTCCTTCTATCATTCATTTGAAAGGGAAAAGGCTGAATACAGAACCCCAAGAGCCTGAACTGCATCTGGTTTTCTTGCTCTTAAAGGATCCTTTTGTGTTCTTACAGTGTGCATTTAACCAAAATTCAGTGGGGATTCTAACGTAAACCTTCTTCTTAGTGTATACAGTTCCTTCACACATTACTTTTTTCTGTACAGGTATCTTAAAGGATCCTTTTGTGTGTACAGGCTCTTAAAGGATCCTTTTGTGTTCTTACAGTGTGCATTTAACCAAAATTCAGTGGGGATTCTAACGTAAACCTTCTTCTTAGTGTATACAGTTCCTTCACACATTACTGTTTTCTGTACAGGTATCAGGAAACAGAGTTCACCCTACTGTGTAAATAGGAATGAATGAATATTTCCTCTTTTGCTTCTTATATTCTTTTATTCTTTTTACAAGTTTTTCTTCTTTCCTTAACACTGTTGGTTTTGTAAACTCATTTCTATTATATACATATATTATTCAGTTTCTATAGAGAGTGTATACTGTTCAGGAGGACATTTTTATAAAGGTAATTGGACTCTAGTACAAGGGAATGTTTCAGGAATATGCTCTTATAAAGGGAACAAAACTATAGTCTATGCCGCTGTGCATGATATGTATTTCTGTTAATATTATACTGGTTTACTCCATTATTTTTTGACTTTTGTAATTTCTGCATTTTGGACATATCATATCTGATCTTTGTCCTATCATATTGATGGCTCTTGCTATTGGATGGCATTGTTCTCCACCTTGTAATCCAATCTTGAGTCTCATAGGGTGATAAATTAATTATATTTATACATATAATTTATGTACATAATGTATGAATTGTAATGCTGATTTATTGATGTACAAAAATGTTTAACAATTCATACATGTTTAGGGGAAATTTGATACCATGAAAGAGAAAATGGCATGAAAATGAAATATGTTTGATTCACAAAGGCAAAACAGAAATGAGAATTTTCAGATTAATACACCAGGAAGGACAAATTCATAATTACTTCTTGAGTAAAAAGTGGCATGTATGTACTTCTCAAGTAAAATGCACTCCATGCATTATATACATTCATCGGTGTACTTACCCTTTTCGGCATTTGGTGCAGATCATTTCTTAACACCCTTGTTTTTTTTTGCTATCAAGGTACAACTGATTTATGGCACCCCTCTCATATTTTTAAGCCAAGAGACATACAGAGGTGGTTTGTCCATTGCCTGCCTCAGCATTGGCTCTGCTTAGTTTCTGAGATCTGATGAAATCAGGCTAGGCTGAGGCTGTCCAGTTCAGTGCCCCTGATTATTTATTTCATGATTATTTTCAGTAATAATCATGAAATAAAATAATAATAATGGCTCAGAAAGAAACACAGTGAAGTTTTTCTTCTATTTAACTTTGTATATATAATCATGCCAGTAAAAAAAAAATCAAATTCCAAAACATTATTCCATCATGATAACCAGTGTGGTATAGCAGTTAAAGTGCCATACAAGGATCTGGGAAATCCAGGTTCGAATCTGCACTTATACTATGGAAGCTTGCAGGGTGACTTGGGCCAGGCACATTACTCCCAGCCTAGCCCTGATCTGGATATCCCCAGGATAGCTTGACCTTGTCAGATCTCACAAGCTAAGCAGGGCTGAGCTGACATGGATGCAGGCAATGGCAAGCTACCTCCAAACTTCTCTTTTCTTGAAAACCATACAGGGTTACCGTAAGTCAGATGTGACTTAATGGCAAAAAAACAAATCATGCCATCAATTGTGTTCTGAGTAGGCAGTTGGAAGGGCTTCTGTTTTCCATTTTGAAGCACAAGAGCTGACCATCCCACACTCTACAAGGCTTTTTGAGAACTAGGAGTCTGCCTTGTACTAACTTCTAGTAACACTAGCCAAAGCAACAAAGCAGTGCTTGCAAGCTTCACTAGTTGTTAAGAAACGTACTACCTCCCAAAGAAGGTGCCCCCATCCTCCAGTGTTTCCAAATGACCAAAATCAAACAAGAATATCTCTGTTGTAGAACCTGAAGGCAGTATAAGCTCACAGAACAGTGTGCCCAGCAGTACCAGTGCAATCACATGGCAACCATCAGAACCCAATTCCATTGTGGCAATGCCAGTTCAACAGAATCAGAGTCCAAACTTGGAATTACAGTCCAACTAAGAAGGAGCTGGAAGCCCAGCAGAACAAGTGCAATATACAGTACCAGTAAGCCTGGTGTCTTCTGTTCATCCTATCAAGAAAGATTTTTTACTATACTACTCTTAAATACATTCGGTCAACAAGCAGGATATGGATGAGAAGGTCTTGAGACCAAGAAGTGAAAATAAGAGGTGGTGGCACAGAAAAATTAAGAAAGGTAAAGGTTGTTTTGTCTTGCTGCAGTACTCCAACTACTACTTTGCAAGACCTTCCTGAGCTGAGTGTAACGAAAGACAGAGGGAAAAGCTAGAATACTGGTGAAAATAGTCTGGCAGTTTCAGTAGCAGCTTTCACTGTGTTGGTTTGGTTGCTGTTAAGCAAGTTTGCTTCAATCATGGAAAGACGTTTGGCTGGCTGCAGCATGGTGCTGGTTTGAGGGTCCCTTTCAAGGACCTTCCTCAAGCTGTCATCAGGGTTGACTGCACCTCCATCCTGGTCTTAGTATGTTGCTCTATACATCTTCATATTATATAGTAACATAATTATATGTGAAGCATCTAATACTCTTTATAAATTAGCCTAAATTTGCACCTTACATGTGGTTGCTGGTATATCATGCTAACCCTCAGCTATCAGCATCTTCCCATGGAAAATGAGAAAGAACATATCAATCTGATTAACAGAGTAGGAAATAGTATATTTTACAATGTCTGCACTAGCATCTCACTAGCCCTTTTTTGCTTGCCCCATTTAGCTCTTCCAAAGCCAAACATTTAGTCTTAACAAGAAAGTTTGGGAAGATGCTGGGTAAGTTGTCACCTGCAAGGGTGATTTCCCATTCAGGGATGAAAAGAGAAGGGAATTTATTCAACGCGATTGTTTAATTTGTTGTAGAAATTTAAAAACAACGAGTCTCTAAAGCACTGAATGTCATTGTATTTTGGCATATAGATGACAGCTATACCCAGGGCACTCTTCAGAGTTTCAGTGAAAAGATGCTGGGTTTTAATCAACCAACTACAAATAAATCCTGTTTTCCTTAATGCCTTTTGTCCTTTAACCATCCTCCATATCTATGTTAAAATCTTAAGTCACAGAAGATAAGAAAATACCTAACAATGCTAATATTGAGCCTGATAACAGAAAGATGTCATATAAGGAAATGTCAGCAAGTAAATTAGCAGTCTAATCAGTCAATAAAACAGAAAACTGTTATTAATCTGAAACCAGAAGTGACTTGGAAAGCTGAAACAGCCCTTTACAGTGGCCCCAGGTTGAAAGGGAGAACCTTACAGTCCCCAGGTCAAAGGGCAAAGTCCACCAGGCCATGGGGCACAGAACCTTATCTCAATGGTGGCAAGGATGGGAGGGCTGGTGCCTCATTCTGTGTGGAATCAATGTTGACTTTTCCCCCTTACTCTGTCTCCAGAGAATTCAGGTCAGCATTCATGGTTCTCATCTCCATGTGTCGGTCAACTGGGCAGGAGTCAACCCGGAGACAGTGGTGTGAGGATGTGGGTGACTGGTCAGGTGTGGAAAGGAAGGGGGGATCTGATGAATTAGATGAATTTTTGCCATACATGATTGATATTTACTGTGTAGGACTGGCATTTTATATATGGTTTTTATGTGGTTTTATTCGTTTCCTGTAAACTGCCATGATCCGGTAGGGTCCGAGAGTGGCAGTCAATACAACTATAAATAAATAAACTATAAATGAGGATTTGTCCTTGGACCTATCACTTCTTTTTCCAATTATATAACTACTTTACCACACTACCTGTCAACAATTTAAATGGGGACTTAGAGGGTATGGTTTAGCTAGAGTGATTTGTTTGAGTGTGACATGGCTGTCTTGCAAAAGGCTTCAGGATACAAGAACAAGCTCTGGCAGTTCTGTGTAGAATCCAGATATAACCATAGTAATGAATTTCATCAGCACTCGGGCTGAAATTCTGCACGTGCTTACACTGGAGTAAGATTCACTGAAATCAACTGTCTCATGGATAATATTATATACCTCTATCATGCCTCTCCTCTGTCATCTTTTTTCTTCTAAACTGAAAAGTCCCAGTCTTTTTAAGGAAATGTATTCCAGTCCCTAAATGGTTTTGGTTGCTCTCGGTCTGTATTTTGCCATCTCTGCAGTGTTCTTGTGCAGGTGATAGAAGCTAATGGGGTTTAGCATGCCTAAGTGTGCTATGGGTTCTGATTGCCTGTAGAACAGTTTCTGGTTGTTCAGTTTGAAAGCTTTTTCTGTAAAATTATAAAATGTAACAGAACCTGTATAAATGTAAAAATGTCCATTAAAAAAACCATACACACAAAAAAAGATAAGTGTTTCCCATGATTGTACTTTGTAAAAATATAATTGCTATCCAATTACACTTATTCTGACTGAATGAAATTACATTTTCCTTGTAGCAGCATAACTATGTTGCAATATCGTTCTTAGCTTTTTTCCTCAATATGTTGTTATGAGTAATAGGCTCCTGAACTGATTACCAAGTACCACGGTCACACTACACAAGCTCTGACAATCACTGATAATTAGTCCAGTGGCAGGAGGTACTTGAATGCATATTCATGACGTTTCTCAAGATATCAGCGGCATGGGATCCCAGAGTGATGGTCGCTTTGACTGCTGGTGCTAAAGCCATTTTGAAAACCGCACAAAAGAGTATTGTCTGAGTGAGAAGATTAAGTAGTTTTTCATGTCCAGGATGTTCATGCATGACTATCCCATCCATATGTATAAGCATAATACATTGTCTGCTGTCATTTTCATACATTATTGAACTGAACAAAACTCAATAAAATGCCGAATCCATGGTTCACTTGTCAACATCAACTCTGCTTTGCGCAGCCTCCTCTTGCTAATTCAGCTGAATGTAATCCTTCATGCCCCAAGTCAAAACTATTGCTTTAGATCTTATTGACTAGACCACAATATTTTGTATTAAATAATAGGACTTCAGTGCTAAAGAAAACCTCTGTCATTTATTTCAGTAAGGCTAGTGTTGATTCTCTTTTTGAAGGACTGTGTTTGCACTAGGAAATTTGAAAAAGTTCTGTTCACGCTTGGTAATTCTGGATACATTGTAAATAACCATTTACAGTCTGGTTTGTTGTCTCTGCAGAATGTAGTACTTCCTGGGTCTCAGGCCTAAACTAAAGTCCATTCCACGCGACTTTAATATAGCACTAGTATTACATTTTGTTTTCGCCACTAAAACTACGTTCTGCATGACATCGTGAGCAATCTGCAACACTCCTGCAACACTAGTGCCAAAATCGCTTCGTTGAAGCGATTTCTGGGGAATCCAAAAAAGTGGATTCACCCTCAGAAAATCGCTACACTCTTGCCAACAACCTGCAACACTTGCAAAAAAGACCTGTGTGTTCTCAATGTAGCGGCTGCAACAAAGTCCCTCCCCCTGGCTCTCTCCTCCGAACTTCTGGTGAAATGATCACCATTTTTTTTTCCTCGGAGCAAGCGGGGAAAGCAACGAACCAGAGAGGCTTCTCTGGCTACAGTCCTTCCACAGAAGTGCTTTAAAGCTCCCCTAAGTCCCCAAGCATAACACAGCCACCTGTTTGTCAGTTCCCTTTAATTTTGGCCAAAACCTGCGCCCGTGCGGGGGGGGATTTTTTTTCACTTGGGGGAGCATGGTAACGATGACTCGCCACCTCACACGCCAGCTAGATGGGTCTCTACGTTGCGAGGAATCAAGGCATATTCGTTGCAACGTGTCTCTGTGTGTTTTTTTTAACTGTACTTAAAGGGAAAGGGGCTTTTTGGGAGCATGATAACAACCGCCCATTGGATGTTCTGTTTGATTGGCGGCCAGGGGTGGGAACAAGCACAAAAAAAATCGCCGCTTCCATTCTAGCAATTCCTGCGAGATCAGAAACCTGTGGGGAACGAATGAAACGCTACTGGATTCCACTACAAATGCAGTTATGCGGAACGCTGAGATTCCACTATTTAAAATAGTGTTTCCGCTTTGTGAAACCAATTGGCAACATTGGTCCTTGTGCAGAATGGCCCTGAATTTATCTACTTCCCCCCAAAAGAGCTCCTTCAATTTTGGCAGTAGGAGGAGGAATATGACATTGGGAGATAATGTTTTAATGCAGAGGATGGGTTGTAGTAATCCTTATTGGCTTCAAGTGTTTCTGAAATCAGCTATGAAAGGCTTATCGTGGAGTTTTGTCAGAGAAATCTAATTAGTAGGAACCAAGCTGGGGACTTTGTGGGCAACTGCTCTAGCTCCTTGGAACTTAGTTCTCATTGTAGTGTAGATAGCTTGTTCTTCAGATATCTTCCAGTACCAGCTAAAATTATTTTTAGCTATATTGTGTCTTTAGTACTTGCAGGTTTTTAATGCCTATTGCCTCTTTTTAAATGATTTTGATGGACTTTAATGTAGTCACTTTGAATATTTATTTTAAAATAGAAGAATGTATGGAAATATTTAAATAAATCTACCTATAAAATCTGTTTGACATTGTGTCAGCATCACATTTATCTAGAAAACATGACGGGGGGTGTGCTGTAAACAAGCACAGGATGAGGCCAGTGTGTGTTTTAAATAGCTCAGGAGATGCAGATTGGGGGGAATGAATCTGGAAACACATAGTGATCATGAAAAAAGTAAGCAATAAAATTTCATGAGACTTTTTCAAACCCTCTACCTTCCTCCTGAAAAAGTCAGCACACCCACAGGTGCTCTAAATTAATTTTCTGTCCTCCTGTCACCCAGTCAACCTACATTACAAACTGGAGAGGTAACAGGATTAACTTCTGTTGAGTATTGTGGCATGGTAGAAACTGAACTAGAAAAGAATAGTCTTATTTTGTTGCCTGGTATGGCAAATGAAATCACGGTATTACATTGTACTATATGACACCTTCATTATCTGGTCATGCTGAATAGGGCCCTTGGGAAATTCTCCCAGGACTTTAATGATTTCTAACCCCATCATTACCTTTAACCTGAACACTCTGTGCTACAGGTTCACTTTCTGGATGTCTTGCAGCAAATATGTAAGGAGCAAATAAACACTACCTAATACCAGAAAACTGATTGCTTTGCATATCTTCCTGCTTCCAGCTACTAACCAAAACAAATTACACAAGCTATTCAAGCCTACAGTATAACTGCATTTGCTTTTTCTTCCAAAAATAAATTTTATCATTCTTAACATTAAAATACTGTCCAGAAAATTATCATATGTACCCTAAAAATTAAATGGGGTGGTGGGAAGAGTTAGACTCATCAGCTAACTGCCAATCAGGTGGACTGTCTCATCCCTGATTGGCCATCTATCCAATGAATGGCCAATCAGGTAGGATGTCCTCCTCTGGCCGCATCCCCTTCCAACTTCTTCCATGTGGAAGAATTGCCAGCCTGCAGTTAGCTAGGCAGCCAGTGGGAGCTGGGAGGGAGGGGGAAGGACCTGGGACTGCAGGTCCAGTGGGACATGAAGGAGGGAGAAAGCCCTCCCCAGGCCTCAGTGGGGCTGCCAGGGGGAGGGAGGGAGCGAGCCAATCCTCATGCCAAACCTCATAGGCCTCAGAAGGGCTGCCTGAGTGGTGGAGGGGGAGAGAGCTTGTCCCTGCCAGCACTTCCCCCACCTGATCAGCCAGGCCTCATCAGGACTGCCGGGGTGGGGGGGGGAGAATGGAATCCCCACATGCAGCCCCTTTGGCCTGAGCAGGCCCGCTGAGGCCTGGAGAGCTGTGGCAGGCCCCTTTGGGGTGGGGGAAAGGAGGAAGGGAGTCCCCACCAGCACTTCCCCCACCCGAAAAAGGCCTACCATTGCCCCTTTAGACCTTTGTTGGCCTGTCTGGGGGGGGGCGGGGAAGGAAGTCTAGCACCCATTGTATTTTTTAATTACAATGGGCTTTTTTGTTAGTTAATTTGTTCTCTGAAATCTTAAACTATGAGTACAACGATATAGGCTAGATATCAGGAAAAAATGTCACAGTTAGAGTAGTTCAGAAGTGGAACAGGCTGCCTAAGGAGGTGTTGAACTTCCCCTCACTGGCAGTCTTCAGGCAAAGGTTGGATACACACTTTTCTTGGATGCTTTAGGATGCTTAGGGCTGATCCTGAGTTGAGCAGGTGGTTGGACTAGATGGCCTGTATGGCCGCTTCCAATTCTATGATTCTATAAAATCGCCAGTTAAAAGGCAGGCATAGAGACAATTACTGGATTCCACTAGCTACCACTGACAATTCTCAGCTAAAATCATGTTATTAAGGATCCCCAGACTATCCTCTCTGGAAAATGATGATCATGGATGGAAGCTTATAAATAACAACTCACCCCCCATCCAACCTGAAGTAGGTGTTCTAATCTACATTAGTTCTTGGTCACCTAACCCATATACGAACTCAGGAACAAGTCTCTGCACAAAATTCCAGTGCAAATCCTGTCCCCACCTCCAACAACGCCAATATAATAGGAACAAATAACATAAAACACCATCAAGTACTCACTCACCTGCATATCTTCTAATGTGAAATATCCCTTGATATGCGAACAATGTCCTTTGATTTACATAGGCCAAACAGGTCAACCGCTTGGTGAGAGAGTACATGGACACAAATTAGACGTTAAGAGTCTTAATACTCAGAAACCAGCAGGCGAGCGCTTCAGTCTCACAGGATGCTCTGCAGCAGAGCAGATCTTAAAATCTTCAATAATTTTTTTTCAAAGACAGACTCCAGCATAAAGCGGCTGAGTTGAATTTCATTAGCAAATTGGGAACAGTGAAATTCTGACTCAAATAGCACTGGTAGTGGCTAGCTCCTTACAAGAACTAATTGTCCTTTAAGTATTTGTTCCCACTATTTGTTCCCAGCATTCATCCTGCTGTGCCTATTCATCACCAGTGGCACTAGTCGGGAGTAGGTCACATCCATGCTGACTGGATCTTGTATTCATTTGATTATATCCTGTATTCAGTTGCAAGCTGCATAGTAATACACCACTCCAACTGCTGACTGTTGCGTCCCCTGGCCTTTTAGCTTCACTTTTTACTATATATTTCTTCTCTCCATACCAATGACATAGGCCTCTGATAAACCTTTCATACTTGTGCTAAAGTGGGTTCTGTTCGCAAATGCGAAATCTTTAAGTTGTCACAGAACTTGTCATTGTTTTTGTGGCAATAAATCAATACAGTTACCTGCAGGGAATTTGTCACAATTACCGTATATACTCAAGCATAAGCCAAACCAAATTTTAGCCGAGACACCTAATTTTACCACAAAAATATGGTATCGATAATAACAGGTAAGAGGGACCCTTACTCGAGTATAAGCCTAGGTGGGCCTTTTCAGCATTAAAAAAATGTATCATTTAGCACTCTTTCTCCTGGATGTATTTTTAAAAAATAAAATGTGAAGGAGAGGTGGTAGGAGATAGCACCACCCTTTTGGAATTTGAAAAAAACTGGGTCAAAAATACTGTTGTGTATGATGGCAGCTCCTAACCATATCTGTGATTATAAAAGACCTACACAGCTTAGGAATAAGGGGGCCAATGGAAGCTGTGGAGCTAACAAGGAAAGGTAACTGCAGCTTCCTGGGAAGAAACCTTGATATGGAATCGAACTTTCCCAGGATGTTTCAGCTCCAGAATTTCAGAAGAGATCAACCGATGATTGGCATCTCTTCCAGTTGCTGTCTCATAAATGGCAACACTGTGAACAACTTCCAACTAGAAACAGTCTCATCAATACCTGTTATAGAGCTGTTTTACTAGGCACTTAGTTTTTAAAAAGGTAGTATTAGTGTACTGTAAAACGATGAAAGCTGTAATGTCGAAACCATGAGCAAATATTGGCCATTGTAAGTGGTGCAGCAATATACATTCTGAGCTTTGGTATGTTATATGTTAACAGATGGAAAATTTTTTTTTAATCCACATGACAATTAGGAATCAATTAATGATTAGAAGCTTTTGGAGCTGTCTTGTTAAAGGTTAAAATAAACTCATTACAGTACAGGTTTTGTTATCTATTATGCATGAGAAATTAGAGTCGCCATTTATTCAAATGTCACAGTTATTCAAGTTTTGCATCATGTATGTTCAACTTAAGGTTCCTCTTGCTTTAACCCCTACATGTCAGGTTGCTGTCCTGTGCAGATTCACTCTTTCAGTCACTGTGATAGCTCCATATCTCATCTCTCTACCCACTGATCCCTCAAACCAACCTAATTAATCAAGATGGCAGATAGCAAAGTTTGTACTGGGAGTTTTATTATGAAAAAAAAACTATTTTATTTGAACACCTTTGAGGTAATTGATATATTTCCCCCCTTTGCCTTTTTTTAAAGGACATGACCCAGCTCAATTGCTCCTAGTCAGCATGGTATAGGGGTTAAGAATGGTGGACTCTAATCTGCAGAACCAGGTTTGATTCCCCATGCAGCCATCATGGTGACTTTGGGCCAGTCACATTTCTCTCAGAGCTCTCTCAATTCCACCTGCCTCACAGGGTGTCATTTGTGGGGAGCGAACGGGAAAGGTGTTTGTAAGCTGCTTTGGGACTTCTTCAGGTAGTGACAAGTGGGGTATAAAAAACAACCCTTTCTCTAGCTTTGAGCAAAACCTGGAGAAGGCTGCCTGGGAACTTCTCATGAGCTTGAATACTCCTGACCATCATGTACCCCAAAGCTTCAGCTCAATTAGCTTTCATTGTTACCTGTTTTATTGAGCAGATTCCAAGTATATCTGTTAATTTCATCTTTCTTTAGAGAAATGACCCCAATTTAGTTTAATTTTTTCTTGGAAGCTTGTCAAATTGGTTCTGAACTTAAGTATTCCTGCGTGTGTATGTGTGCTCATTAACAGTAATGTTCTGTTTTGTGTATTGATTGCTTTGAATGATAAAAGGCTCATTTTATTTACATTTATTAAATGCAAAATTATGATTAGGTGTGGGCAGAGGCCAAGCAGTATATTTCACTAGTGGGGTCAACTCTGATGAGCTCAACTGAAACAGTGTAGATTTTTAATTTTTACTCTGAATTTTGTTTGAGACAGATATTACTCTTATACAAAGTTATGCCAGTTGATTTCAGTACATGATATTGTATTGTAAGGCCCTAAGAAGGAATGAGAATGAGACAGGATCAGTAACATCTCTCCATAAAAAAATATGGAGGCTGACATACCTAAGCAATTAACACATACAAATACCATAAAGTTCAAGTCAAAGAAATGAAAAGCAAACCTTTGCTTTTCACTAAATACTTCTCCCGGATGACACAGTAAGTTCACTTGATTATAGGAGGCCCCAGCAAGGAACAATATTTTTGGGGTTTCGAAAACTGAGTCCCAGAGCTTTTGCTAACGCTGTCTGCAGAAACATTAAGAATGTATTTGATTTCCTGTAAGGATGCTCTGTCTCCACACCACAATTTCATCTCTATTTGATTTGTATTCATCAATGGGAGAAAACCAGTCTTATGATATTCTTTTTCTGACAGCTTCTCTTTCAGTCAAGCAAGGATGGGAGAGAGTCCCATGAATAGCTTTTCCCTAGTTGCTAGTTGGTCACCAAAAACACCTTAGTTTTTCCATACATTATACTAGGTGAAAGTTTATTGACTGCCATTATTCAAACCATTCTGTAGAGATTATACAACAATTACACTCCAGAAGTGACTGATCAGAGCTGAATACCAGAACAACACTTCATTAAAATTTTCCTTCCATGCAACCCAGAACAATTAAGAATCCTTCAGTTGATGGAGGTCATTCTCTGTCTAGAATTTAAATTGAACATGGGTGTTGTTCTTTTTATTTATCTAAATATGCAGAGCACCTGTGCATCTTGTATTTCCAGCAGAGAGTAGAGTTAGAAAATTAGGATTCGAGTAGCAATGTATGGATATATATAGTTAAAGTTGAACATTTGTCATCTTTGCTCCAATAATGTCATAAGGTATGCAAAACATATTAAATATTCCTTAGCAACACCTGAATCCAACAATTTTCTCTAGCATTAAACATAACCCATTGTAATTTTTTATATTGATATAACAACCCCCGAGGATTTCACTTTTATGATTGTACTTTGATTTTGAGTCCCCACGCAAAAATAATCATACTCCTCATCAGTAACTGCATTTGACTCATTATTTAAAAAATACAAATATTTATTTAATTCAGAGATGTGTCATCCTTGCTGATATACATTTTCTCTTTTTGATGTGTGATCCAAGTGAATGTGTGCCCACAAAGTCTGAGGACAGGTTTTGGGGAGGTGAGAGGCCTCATCTGAATATAGTGCCATAGAGTCCACCTTCCAAAGTTTTCAATTTCTCTAGGGGGGCAGATATGTGTTATCTGGAATTTGGTTGTAATTCTGAGAGAGCTCCAGGTCTGCCTGGAGCTTGGCAGGAATAGGCCTAGAAGCAACCACTGGAGAAATGATACCACATGATTTGCAGGATTCAACTAGGCCTGGCTGCTTGCTAGTGTTCAACAGCCACCATCCTGTGAAAGCAGTTAGAACTTCAGAGCCAGGTCTAGAAGAGGATGAGAAGTTGCCAGGAGAAGGGAAGGAGGAAATAATCTGGGGAGGGGGATACAAGGGGAAGTGAAGTGCCACTCTACAAGTCAGTGAGGGTTCTCTACCATGCAAATGGGCCTGACCCAGTGGCCAGCTCTACACAAATGGACCAAAGTTTTCCTAGTTATAAGTTACAGGAATGAGGGGGGAGTGGATAGCATTATATCCCTCCCGACATATCACCCTACCAAGGCTGCACCTTCAACTCTTCAGCAGAATGTGGAGCTGATCTCTGTAGTTGGGAGATCTGTTGTGATTTCAGGAGATCCCCAGGTCCAACCTGAAGGAAAGAAGGAAAAGGGAGAAGCTATGGGGACTTTCAGGAAAGGGAAAGAGGAAATAGTGTGAGAGGTGCGAAATCAGATACATCTCACAAGTCCTCATGGGTTCAGACTCGTATTGTACTAATGCTGGTTTCCGGGGGGGGGGAGGCTGTTATTTCTGTAAATTTGATGCTTTATTTATCTCCTTGTAAGCCACCTGGAGATTTTCTTGGGATTTCTGTAAACTTTGAAACTTCTGGCAAGGGCTCCAAACAAGAGGATAAGATGGGTTCTCCTTTTCAAGTATAAGAGGAGAACTAGGAGGGTTTAATGCTTGCCTTCACATTGAAAGCAAATACTGAAATTCACTAAAGCCCTTAATTTGAAGCCAGGGAATACAATTCTGACAATCTCTAAAGAAGAACCTTGTACACACTTTTGCCTTCAGGTGCCGCAACTAGTTCTGTACAGAAAACGAGACCCAGACAGTCTGCTTTTCCAACATCACAGAGCCAACAGTTGGTTGACGCAAAGACAAAATGTTTAAATATTTTTAGGCCTCAGGCAGCTCTTCCTAGCGTAATAAATTATGTGATGGATTTTATAATGTAAGCAAATGGACAATTTATGTAGATAATTACATTTTGTTATGTCTTTATCTAATTCAGGATATGGAATTTGTTTACTGAGATTTATGCATATTTAAGGTTGTACTGATGCCAACAGTTACTTCAGTGTGAAAAAAGATATTGTAACTAGAATGATATAGAGAATCCAGATTGTGAATGAAAAAGAGGAAACCCAAAGATATAATTCAGAGTTACTGAAAATAATAAGACTACAGAAATATGCTTATATGAGCAAATTACAACACATGATTTACAATGTGCCATACAGATATATCAGCAACAGAGTTAGCATCAAGGGACCCTGAAGTAAGGCATTGCTGTACAGATTGATGGTGAAGCATGTGAGCATTGCCCTTGCCACTACTAGGAGCAGTTCTGCCACCTTCTGCTGCCTTGCCTTCTGGGTTGTCATCCCTTGGTGTCATTCCTGGGGCATACTGTCTGGGTGGAGGTGTCAACTCTGAAGCCCTGGAATTATTCCTTCAACCCTTCTAGGAAGTGTTTCCAAGCCCTCATATCCAAAGGTGTATCTTACAAGTATCTGTGAGGAGCAGATCGCATTATGCAGCTGATAGAGGCATAGTTCTTCCTCCTTGACTCATGGCTTTCACTGGCCCTGCTTGCTCTAGCATGCCTCCTCTGCTCACAACAACTCTGGAACAGAATGCTGCAGTGGAATTGCCATGGATACCACCACAGCTGCAGATAGCAACACTGTTGGGACACTTCCCCCCTCCTCCTTCAGTCAACATGTAACAATCCCTTAGGGAAGCAATTAGCAGTGCCACAGCACAGGTGCAGCTCAGGAATGTTCTGTGTGAGTCACGTGGAGGAAGATTTTGCATCTATTGTCCTTTATACAGTGGAGTACGATAATGTCTCAAACATGCAGGCTGACCTGCTGTATGTGAAAAATAATAAGAATTATTGGCCACCCCTCCCAAGAGGTAGGCTCCTGTGAGATAACTAATGTGTTAGTTGCTACCATACAGTTGGATCCAAGCATCTTTTCCAATGTTGAAAATACGAAGAGAGTAGGCCTTCTGACCTAAAAAGGTTTGTGCTGGGAATCATGGGACCTGCATGAGGCAGTTAGGAAGGAGAGACGGGTGAGGCTGAATAGAAAGTCTGGCTGGATCAAAACCATAATTGCCACCAATTCCTTCCCTAGTCCTTTTATCCATCTGCTCCATCCTGCAGCTTTAATATTGTTCCCTGGCAGGTGTGAGAAAAGAATGTGTGGAAGAAAAAGACCTGGCAGAAGAGCAGCGGCTTCCCAACCTCCCAAATGTCAATAAAATGCCAAGTCAGATTCTCCATTGTGCAGCCCCAGCCACCTTGTATTTCAGATGATTTTGCACTATGTGTGATAACTCTTGAAAGTAACTAAGTGAAAGTCAATGTGATTTGGCTTCCCATAATCAATATATGTTTCTTTTCACTCAAAATTAATTTGGCATTAATATTTAGAGTATATGTTCTAAAAAGCACTTCCTCCCTACTCTTGACATTTCCCTATTATGCATGAAATGCAGCTATGGAGAAAATGATTATTTGCCACAATCTGTGATGAAACTTGTATCCCTCAAGCTCTCAGCAATGCCTGCCTCCCTGTAGCATACAACTTATTTCTACATTTTTCTCCTCATTGAACTTAAGTGCATCTCATAGCTGTTAACAATCCATGGGACTTCATTTCAGTTTGCTTTCGGAATGAATTAGAAAACATTACCTGTCTAACATTTGGTTCCCTTCCAATTTGAGCATGTGGCCAGTGGAAAGCCCCATTAAGGAAACAGGAATTTTCTGTGCATCTCCTGTGCCACCATCTTGCTTCCTTACTATTGTAACACAAGACAGTATTCCAAGGAGAAGGGGAGTGGATGGAAGAATGGGTGCATAGAGCCTTCCATTTCCTCTGCTGACCATTACTACTCATTATTCATGGCTCCTTCTACACCAAGTTTTTGCTCCACTGGCTATAATGAGGAGAGGGGGGGGTGCTTTCACACAACATTGTACTGATTTTGAGCATGACACGTTTGACTACCAAGGCTCTCTGCTTTAAGCTAGAACAACAAATACAACACACACACTTCTTTGTTCCAGCTCAGTGTGGCAACTGCAGAATGATTTGTGGGCAAGCTCCTGTATGGAAGTTCTACCTACAGTCTGTTGGGAAAGGGGGAATTAAGTTTCTTTCCCTCCACACGTCAGCAGCACTGTGGAGCAGCAGCAGCTACCACTCAGATGCGAAAGGGAAAAGGATGGTGGATCTTTAATGACCCTCCCCCCAAAGCTGAACCATGAACTCAGCTGTAAATCAAAGGGTGCCCTCTGTGGGAGGGCATTCTGGTCACTTTGGCATTTGAACATGGAAATACTTGATAAAAAGGGTATGGACAGGAAGAGCAGCCTACCAGCATAGGGTTAGGATCCTGCAAAGGCTTTCCCCACATGTCTCCATCCCGTTCACTGCTGCTGCCACAGCTGGGTGGCTTTTCCTGTCCCTGTGTGGAACCAGCCTATATGCATATATGAACTGATGGGACCAGGATCTAATGATCCTATGGGAGTATGTTGCACATGGACATTTGCACCAGTGATGGAGTAGATAATGCCCTTGTAGTGTAACTTCTCTAGTGGTCAAAAACTCTTAACAAAAAGTACAACAATGTTTTGTTTTCTAAAATGGCAGATACTTATCGTCACAAGAGCTGTCGTGATAGGCCATGTTTATCTAAACTAGGAATTTCAAAAACTGGATGCAATGAGGAACTCCCCCCCCCCCTGCTCTGTGCTTATTTACAGTCTATTTAGAAAGCCAGAACATTTCAGTATGAACAATTCCTTAGTGGACAACATGCAGCATTATCTATTAATGCCAGTAAAAATATTTTCACTCCCCCAGAATAACAGGCTTGCTGTGAATAAGATAGTGATTCATAGTTCAGAACTGTGATATAGCACAATCCTCTTCTTAAGGCAGTGAAGGAAGAAAATGTTTGGTAGTAAGTGGCCATAAGCCTATAGCAGTAATAGACTTTGTCACTTATACTGCCAAATTATCTTCTTTCAACATGCCAATAGAACTGTAAGATCATTAAAAGAAAAGAAAAGATACTGCTTCACCATGGAATTTCTCACCATAAGTATCCTGTTGTCACACAAGACACAAAAGAAGCTTTGGCGATACATTTAACGTTAGCTTTCTCCAGCACTTATCTTTCACTCACCTGCTGCTTCTATTTATCAAAAAGTATATAGGAACAAAACTAAAGAAAGGAATCGGTGTAGGCAAATGTTACAATTAGAATTAGTTTATCTACAAACTTTCAATTCTTTGTCTAACTTTTAAGAAAAGCTCTTCCTAAACTGTTGTTTCCTCACAAGTCCTTTGGGTGTTTGCTTGCTGTGCCTTTTGCTCCACTGAACAACAGAAGTGGTGTCACAATTTGTCCATCAAGGGAACCAAGCAGCTTATTTACTGTAGTTCAGTGATGTAGAGCTCCTTCATTCTTCCCTTCAGGTTTTTTAGCTCTACATCTGAGCAGAAAGTTACATAGTAAAAAACTGTTCCTCTAGTCCTTTCCTGGCTCAAAATCACCATACCCAAGCTATTTTATCCCTTACAGAGGAAACACATGATCTCCTCATAGCTCTCTGTTTTTATTTGGGGGCACAGTGACTAAGTTTTATTAGAGAGAACAGAATAGTAAAACTAGGATTGTGCACTGACATACAGACACACACACACACACTCACACTCACACACATGGTCCTTGGGTACCTGGGGTGCCTCCCTGATGGCTGTCTGTAGCAAAGTAACAGAAAACTGACTGTGTCTACATGCCCCTGAGATTCGGCTTCTGGTCCAGGGAGAGTAAATGGTACGGTTTTGCCTCTATGGATGGAGTGCTGATCCCCATTGGATCAACACTTGCATACAGGGGAAACACATGGTGGAACATCCACTGACATTCTTCCTTGATAGCTTATAGGACATTTGGCAGTTGTGGATGACTCATCTGGCACTTTTATGCCTTAAGTGGGATCTGACAGGTGGTACAATCCAGATCATCCACACGTGATCCAGCATCCTATCAGAACTTCCATGTATCTGCAGACATACATTTCCAGCAGCATCAAGACATACTGCACCTGCAAAAGAAGGGGTGAAATCATTTGTCACTCTTTTTGGAGGGGCTTTCCACAGTGTGTTTTGTGCAGGGGAGGAGTGCTGTCCATGGGCAGGACACTTATCCTGGTATGGTAGTGCTACATCCAGCCCCCTCCCCAACAGTTGGCTGAGGTGGCCCCTGATACATCAAATAGCTCTCTGTTTTTATTTGGGGGCACAGTGACTAAGTGACTAAGCACAGGCTCCATGTCTGTCTGGGGGAGCACTCTTGCCTCCCCCAAGGAGCTGCCTGGTTCAAGAGTGAAAGATGCCATGTCCAGTGTGGCTCCATGCCGTTACTGCTGGCTAGGGGACAGTGATGGGTGCTGGGGAAAGAATTGCTTGCTTATCTGTTTGTGTGTGGGAGTTGCCATCATCACCGGTATGCTGTACCAACATTTCTGATGGTTCTGGGGGGAATTCCCATACTGAAAATGCTTTGAGAGACATCCGAGTGGCACCTTGCCCTGGCACACCCACATTTCTGCTGGCACAGGGTTTCATACTCTCACTCTGCCAGCAAGCATCTGCAGCGCAGCCGCACCAGTGGAAGTGTGCCATGCAGCACTGCTTTGTGCCCTATGCTGGTGCAAATGTCTTTTACACTGGCATAAATCCAAGTTATGCTGGCATTGGGTCAGTCAGGTCCCTACTCTGCCCTCCCCACATTGCTCTGTCAATTTCCTATGGCCCCTCTCCCTAAATACTTTTTATTTCAGCTAAGCAAAGTACTGGGATACAGCATAGGAGAGGAGTATCCGGGATGACAAACTGGAGGTGCCATAATGTCAGTACATCCCCAGTGTCACCACATTCCCTACTTTTAATGTTAAATATTGATTCTCATTTCCTTCTTTCTATATTATTGGTGATATTGTGTTCTGATGGAAGCATGCAGATCAGCTGAAATCAAATATACAAGCCCTACTATGTAGGTTCCTACCTATTTAGCAAAGCAGATGGCTACTAAAAAGGGAGAGGTTTTTGTCATGGCAATTACATAATTCCCTTTGTACGACTATTTCCTTGGAACTAGATCTTCAGAGTTTTTGCCATCAGTTAATATGTATCCTTTAACTTGGACTTTTACTTCTTATACCCTATTCTATATTTCTTGCGCAAATTTAATTCTGCTTTGGGCTGTGCTCTGTCAGTTTTTATTCTCCTACAATGGTTAATGTGGGTTTCAATACACTTAAATATTTAACCACCAGCGATTTATCTTTGTGAACACATGCAGCCAGTAGAAAGTCTACTCTAGGCTGGATGTAGCTCTCAGGTTCTTAGGTCTTTCACATCTACAGCTATCTGGTCCTTTGAACTAGAAATGTCAAGCGTTGAACCAGAAGTGGACCTTCTACAGGCCAACAAGATGCTCTACCACGGAACCATGGCTCCTCCCTAATAAGCCAATAGTTCGTTGTTGATTTTAATGCTTGTTGATTTTAATGCTTGTTCAATTTAAGAGGTTTTTATTACTGATACTGCTTTAGTTAAAGAATTGAACTGTTTCAATAACTACTACACTAAAAATACCAAGTGTACATGTTTTAAATAAGTGGACTATTCTTTATGTCTCGTGTGGTTCTGACCAAAGATTAGATCAGGGACATTGTCTACAGCTTACCCATTTCAAATGTTTGTGTTACTTTTGCAATTCCTAATGGGGGAGGGGTATGTGGCATTTGGTTAACCTCTATTTGTCATTGTTGGGTTTCAGTGATAGCTGCCAAGAATCCTGAGGCAACTTCCCCCAACTACTTAAAAAAACACTGGGGCATTTTCAGCAGAAGCAGTTCGTAGTAGGAGGATACTCTTTCCCCTCAGAGCTCCATTTCTTGATTGACGTCTTATGATACATTCCTTAGAGGCATTTCTTGGCAGTGAAAGAAATGTGCACATCATGTGCCATCTACAGTTAGTTTGCAATGGATAATTACAGAGGAGAGAAATTGTTCATAGTGCCATTAGCAAGGGATGCCATGAATTGTAGCAAATAATTAGACAGTATAAGTTAGATATATTTTTAATTAATGAGCTATATGGCACTGCCAATGCCAAGGTTTGCTAGACTACATGCTGAATATCATTTTATAACATTTGGTGTAACTCATTTTTAGCCTGTCTTGCTACATGTATTTTCTTTTTCCCCCTCCTCTTTTTGGACTTTAAAATGTTACTCCTTGGCACTGCACATGGAAAATTGGCTCCCATGTGGGTGTGCATGGAGTGGGGGTCTACATGTAGTGGATAATTTGTGAGAATTTTGGGTACAGCCATGTTTCACTATATTAATGGCCAACAAGCTGAAACAGATGGAATGGCTGAATTATACCTTCTTCCTAAATTCTGTTATTTATTCAGTTCAGTAGAAAAAGCAAGTTTCATGAATATAAGGGAAGGCACACTAAGCTGGCCCCACCATTTGAAAGAAAAATCACTGCTTGGACTGGAGTACCATGCACACATTGGAAAATACTCTTGCAGGCAAGCCAAGTGAGATTGCTTTCATACCATATTTGTGGTGGGGCAGAGGGAATCTTTGTCTTGGAAGTCATGGTGGCTGTCAACAGTCTTGTCACTGAGAAACAGATTTTACATTTTAACATCAAAAGTGTTCATAAGTGAGGAGTGTAGTGCTCTCTCTCTCTCTCTGCTCTTATTTTCTCACAGACCCTCTCTCCATCTCCTCTTCTTGTAGCTTTTTGGAATTCTTGAAAAGAGAAAAGCAAATGGTTCATAGAAGCATAGAATCATAGAGTCGGAAGGTACCTCCAGGATCATCTAGTCCAACCCTTTGCCTAATGCAGAAACTCACAAGAACCTGCCCACCCAAAGTGACCCCAATTTCATGCCCAAGTGATCCCTCCAACAAAAATCCCCAGAATCTATCCTGGCCTGAAGTAAATTAGCCACTTGGATGGGAAGGGTTTCCAGGAAGCACTCACTCAAACACACCTTTTGCCACCTGAACATCCCTATTCTGATTCCCTGAATCAGATAAGTCACATCTAGTTAGGCTCTGAGGCATGGATTAGATTAGGGACATGGCCTATGACTCAGCCATGCCATAAATCAAGGGCCACAAGTTGCACATATATATTCTTATAAAAGGATTCCTTTTGCTATTCCTAACAGGGGTAAGCACTGTTTGCATCAATCCCAATTTGCCCTATCGAGGTTTTAGTGACAGCTGCCATGAAATCACAGTGCAAAAGCAACTGAGGCATCCTCTCCAGAAACAGTCTGTCATAGGTTGGCACACTTTTCTCAGAGCTCCATTTCGTGACTGACATCTTATGGCACATTCCTTGGAGGCATTTCTTGTTTGTCAGAGAAACATGCACAACATAGTCTATCTACAATTAGAGTGTGATGGATAATTAGAGAGGGAAGACGTTGTTCATATTTCAATTAGCAAAGGGTACAAGGAAACCTAGCAAATAAAATTAGGCATTGCAAGTCAGATATATTTTTAATTAATGAATTATATGTCACTCCCACTACCAAGGCTTGCTAGGCTACATTTGGAATCTGATTTTGTAATTTTTTACCACAACTCATCTTTTAACGAGTCATGCTAAGTATGTCTTTTTAATGTGTTCCTAGATTGTTTTCATCTAGCCTTAAAAAAAGAAAAAAAGAATCCAGCTGTTAGAAACATCCACTCATTTCCTCCAACTGAATGGTTTTGAGGAGTTTTTAGCTTGGTCTTTAAAGACATTTGGAAATTAAACCTCTTAATGAGAATATTCTTTAGAGCTAACATATTTACATGCCTTTCCTGAAATATTGAAATGGTCGTGAGGGGATCCTTTAAATTAGACACGAGCCTTAGGCAGGCATCTCATTCTAGTGATGCCTAGACAGATTAAGAATTTCCTCACTGTATCAGTGACTTCGTTGCGTCTTCAAAATATATTATAAGCAAAACCAATTTAAATCATTGTTGTGATTCTACCAGTAGAGAAGGCAGGGGGTGGGAGCAACAGCAAGAGTGTATTTCCTACAGAAGCAAATGCAAATTATTACCCAATTGTTTAATGACCCCCCAAACACACAATATAAAATTATTAAAGTATCTAAACAAATGTATTAATGAACAAAACGAGCCAAATCTAAATGCAAATTAAATTTGAGGGCATATCCCTAATATCCCTATATTTGCTTTCAAACATCTGGGAGGAAATGGTGCAACTTTCATCGTGCCCTAGTGAGACATCCCCAAAACCATATGTACTAAGACACTCATGGGGTTCACAGAAAATGAGTTTCCTTACAATATCAAAATTCAGCTGCAATATCTTGGTAATTTACCCAATTAGCAACATAATACTATTCATTGTGATTAACTCTGACTCATAAGCCAATTTTTAAAGGGGGAGTTATTCATAGACAACCCCCCTTACAGTAAACTAAAGTAGTAACTGAAGACGCCTCTTAGGTTCTTACTTTTTAAAGGGCGGATTTTAATCAGACACTCAGTTCACATGAATGAGTGGCATCCATTCCCTGGTTCCATCAGGGGGAGATTCTGATTGCTAATACTTTGCCAGCTTCCCTTCCTGATCGTTAATTCTGCACAGTGTTCCCTGGGGTTCTATTCCCACACTAAACTCTTCCTTTGGTTATTTGTGCCCACTGAAGTAAAAATTATTTGTTGTTAATTTTAGATCATTTATATCTTCCCCTAAGGGAAGTTTTATACACATGTTCTAAGTATTGCAGTCATATTATTTTCCTCTAAGAAGTGGTTCCATGAAAATTAGATGGATGAATACCAAATGCAAATATCATTGCTATACTGATTATGGAACACACATTACAAATTTTGGCTAGATGTACTCTAGTAAGGACAGGCATACATGATAAACATCATTAAGATGCTGAATGGCAGTTTTAGAAAAAAGAAAGTTTTTCTCCCCCTAGGAGTCTCCTGAAGTCTATCTACGTAGACAGGAAATACATTGAAATGTGTACCTTATATTGACTGGATAACAAATGGAACACAGTCCATTGTTTGAGTTAGCATTTAACACAATGTCATAAATCTATAGAAATCAAGCATTCAAACACAAAAAAGACTCTCTGCCGTTTATAAAGGCAGAATGACACTCAGGCTGCTAGTGCCATCTGAAACTGTTCTGGTATTGTTATTAGGTGCGAAGTCGTGTCCTACCCATAGCAACCCCATAGACAATGATCCTCCATGCCTTCCTGTCCTCTATCATTCCCCGGAGTCCATTTAAGTTTGCACTTAAATGGTATACATTTTAACTTTTTCCTATACGGTAACAGTTTGTTCCATCTTTTATCCTGGGCCAATTCCATGAGGCAGCAAAGGGCTTATTCCCAGGCTGCATCAACACTCTTGCTGGAGTGTTAATAAAGCCGAGGCCAATTCCATGCCAAATCAAGAGTTTGTTTGTGCATCCTCCTTGTCTGCCCATTAACTTGCAGGTTGGCAGCTGGGCTCAATGATGACATCACACCTTGATTTGGTTGGCAAATAGCTTTTATTTAAACCAATAACATGTGTTGGATTACAAGGGAATAAGGAACCTGAACCCACTTTGGGTCAGCTGACCCATCAACTGCTCAAATGGTGCCCTGGGCATCGTGTCCCAGACCCCTGCTGGGTTCCGGGACCCCTTGCCATAGAGACTGCAAAACCAAGGGTAGCTGGAATGCTTCAGGAGGCGTAGACCTCCCTCAGGTCCCATTCCAGTTTTATCTGACATTGAATGTTTTGGACCTATCCCTCTGGGTCTGCCACATTCAATGCCATCTTTCTGACCCCCTCCCCAAATCTGGGAAGATCCATTGCTTCCCTCTGCTCCAATCATACCTGTTCAGGTTCCTTTCCCTTGTCCCCCGCCTGCTGTGACAAGAACACTGAATTATTAAACTCAGAACACATGCAAGACTAAACTCCCCCATAAGGGGTGGGTGGGTGAGTAGTTGCCTGCTGGCTGGCTGGGGAGGAAAGAGGCTGCCTGTGCGCACATGGCGCCTTTTAAGCACCACGTACTCGCTCCTCCCCCACCCCGTTTCCTGGCACAGCTCTTCCGAGCCGCGTATGCCAGCCCCACCAAGACGCACTCCCACGGCACCATCCTCCCACCCTGCCCCGCCCCACCGCCTCATTTAATTGCTCTCCTGTTGGCAATCTCTTCTTCTAGCATCTGGTAATTTGACAAACCATGGCATTTGCACAACAGCACAATAGTCCAGCCAAGGAAAGTCAAGTTAAGTCAAGTACTCAAAAGCTCAAGTAGATTGGCACTGAAGGTTGCTATATGCTTAATCAGAAGTTGACTAAATATATGCACAGGTGACATGTGTGTTTCCATTTATAGCTTGTATTGTTGTGTTGGGCACCTATGACTCAGCTGTGCTAGGTATATTCTGTATGCCCATCCTAAAATAGTGTGTCAATTTATATGAATGTTATCTATATTACAGGGTGTACCCTATCAGGACTTTTGAGATATGGAGCACAAGATGTGTATTCCACAACAAAATAGGTGCCGTGGAAGCTGGATCCAAGCACAAAATGTTAGAAGGTTCCAAGGCAACATTCTCCTACAATGGAGGCAGCACTTTACAAATGTTTCCCTTTAAACACAAAGGTGATGCATTCTGGATACAAATCAAGATTAATAATTTTTAAAACTTCGTTTTTTTTAAATCATTTATTTACAGTCAGAAAATGCATGTGTCAACTACTGGTTGAAAATTGAGCTGGATGATTTTGTATGTTGGTAGGGAAAGTTCTATTCTAGAAAAAACACACAGTCATTTGCAGGAACTTTGAGGAAAGGGCAATCCATATAAGCTCAGAGTTAAATTTCCCCTCAGCGCTTTGCTGGAGATATAAATTTTGGCTTAATTTCTAAGTATATGCTGATAGGAGAAGTAGTTTGCAAGTAAGCAGTAGCTGCTTTACAATCACATGCTATTCTCTCACACATACCCTTTTACCTGCTTGTTCTGAAGCTGATCTGCTTTCATTGTTTTTCTGATTATGCATTTTGAGGTTGATTAATAGCCAAGTGCATTTGTTTTTGATATTTTAAATGGGTTTCATTTTCGTAATCTACCTCATGGATCTTTTACATAATGGCATGGTTGAAAATATTTTAAATATATCAGAAAATAAAAGGCCCTCTGCTTACATTTAAAGGTATACCTAGCTTCCCAATAAGTTATCTGCCACAGATTGGTTTTAAGCTAGTCACTTATTTCTGCATCTCAGTGATCCTCAGGCCAGTAAGGTGTAAACAGGAAAAAAAAGACTTCAAGGATATTATTGTATATAGTGTATTTGATTTCATTTCTGTGGCTTGTTTCATTGATTCAGTTCCCTGGCACCAACTACTTGAATGTTCTTTTTTGCCCCAGTTTCATTTTATGGAGAATCTGTGTCTAAATTCTCTTAGGCTAATCATAATCTTCCAGGCTTGTAAGATTTTCTTCTAGTTTCAGGCATATATAGAAGTTGGGGAGGGAGGCGGGGCAGGGAGAGAGATGGAATTTTTTATTCACCTCACAAGAGAGCTAATGTTTTCAGTCTGCAGGGACCTCAGGCTGTACTGTAAGTTACAGGGTCTCACACACTAGATGGGGGAGGTAGAAGTTGGTGCCCCCCTTCCCTAAGCCAGGAGAGAATGATGGCAACAGCTTTCAAAAGCTGTTACATAGGAGTATTCTAATTTGCCTCTGAGCTGGGGGGCATGTAAAGAGTGGGGATTGCTTATTAAGTTGCCAGGTTGGAATGAAAAGGTCTGTTTTATTTCATAAAGTTTTCATGTTAGGCCTTATCACAGCCTTTTACTCCACTGATGAGAACATAAAACTATCTTGCATATTTGTTGACCATTCTGTAGAATAATAACTTGGGCTTGAAGGAGTCAAACATGAAATGGAAAAACACAAGACCGTGTATAGTTGTATTTGTCCTGTTCTGATAACTAAATGCCAAGGGGTTGGAGGTCATTACAAATAAAATCATCAAAGCTCCAGCAGGAAAACAACAAAGACAAGGCCAAAGTTTAAGGGCCCTGTAGCCTATTTACATAGAAATCTTAAACTCCTTGTGAAAGTGGGAGAAAACAGAAGAATAAAACAAAGGAGGGGCTTTCTAGTTTGTAGCAAAGGGAGACAACAAGACTTTCCAAGAGTAACAGAAAATCTATTTATATCTTAGCCAGTAATTTTCGTGTGTGTGAACAATTATCAAGGATCCAACAAAAACATAAAAATGGATGCAAACATATGAGTCAACAAGGCAATACATCAGCAGCCCCACATCAGGATGCTGTACTTTATATCCCCACAATCTCTACTAAACAGTTAACTAGTATACATATTAACATACCTTCTCCCTCCCAAACCAGCAGTGATACCTCCTTCAAGCCCTCACTCAAGAACAGGAGATAAAATATCACCTAGTCATTAGCACCAATTGAAGGCTCCTGAAGTGACGTTTTAGACAAAAAACATAGCAGCTGATTCACTAAGAATACCAGGACAATAAATACATAGTGTTAAACGGGCCTATCCTATTATAATGTCATGCCTCAGTTTATTTCTTAAGGCAAGGATAGTCAACCTGTGGTCCTCCAGATGTCCATGGTCTACAATTCCCGTGAGCCCCTGCCAGTGTTTGCTGGCAGGGGCTCATGGGAATTGTAGTCCATGGACATCTGGAAGACTACAGGTTGACTACCCCTATCTTAAGGGATGCACCTCTTGTTGCAATATAAAGTTGGAAGCATTCTGTGTAGCATGGACGATGTTATCCACTTACATGTTTATGATTGACAGAGCTCTTTCTGGAGACAGGACTAGAATTCTCCATTATTAATACTGTCTGTTTTTTCTTGCTGTTGGTGCTGCTGTAACTTCTTGTGCTGAATTTGGCTGGTCAATATAGTATGGAACTGCTTCCCATATTTAAAAAAAATCCTCCAGTGTCTAAGGAATAGTATAAAACCTACATACAAGATCACCAAGAATAGCACAAGCAGATTTCCCTCCCCACATTTGGTCTGTTGCCTAAGGACATCCTCCTCAATTCCTGGTCATGGTTCTACAGGACTCTTCTCAGGAGCCCTGCTGCTCCAAGAGCTACTTTCCAGTGTGATTCACAGGGCTGCACAAGCCATAAAGCTGGTGTTATTTTCTCATAGGATACAAGAATCCTTGCACCATGATGTCAGCTGGAGTGACTGGATGGCAGGACTGTTCCCATAAGCAGTTATGCTCTTGTAAACTCAACAACTTCAAAGGCCTTAAAAGGCGCTATTACTAGCCACCACGTTATGCAGGGCATCTACTGGGATGTTGCACCCTAGCAATAATTCTGCACCGTATTTTCATGTTTCACCTGAGCAGGACTGCTATTGCACAAGTCTAGTCAATATTTAGCACTGTGTAGAGGCACTTCAGTTTCCCCTAGCTACAAGCATTAATAAATACCCTGGATTTCTGGCAATGATGGCTTTTTGATAAGGTGTGACTTAATATGAATTATACTATTACTTATCAAATAGTAAAATGTTCCTATCAGAATTTTGTATTTCATAAAGCAGGTCTTATGACCATCATTCTTCTGTTCTTCCTAAGCCCCAGCCCTGTGTGGATGTGTCAGGGAAATCACACACATTTTATCAAGACATGCACAATACCAGTTAAAATTTGAGTATTTTGAATTTTTCCACCCTTCCTATGGATATGAGTCCAAGTTTCACTAAAGTTGGGATTGTATACATGGAGTATTCCATTTCCTCAATGGAATGGCATTCCTCTTGCTCATGTAGTTAATGAGATACAGACATGTCCCTGTGTTTTAATTAAATGCAAAGCTTCTGGGGATTTGTATTTCATTTTTTTTTGTGATGCCATACCATTTTTTCTAAATAGTTTTTCTTTTGCTAAAGAGATCTTCAAAACAGATCAGGGGAAAAACCACACAGCTAACCCACATTCCCTTTATTGCAGAGCTGGGGACTATGTTTGCCACAAGAGTTTTATAAAATGACTTCCATTCCTTTGACATAAAAATGTTACTGGATAATGCTACACCAGTGTTCCCCAAAGTAGGACTTGTGTAACAAGATGCTTTAGAACTGCACATAAATAATTCTTACTGAGTCCTGTGGATCTCATAGTATCATCTTCTGAGAGTCATTGATTATATTAGAATGCATAGTCACCTCTCAAGCGCCAGAATTTAGATGGGGGTGGGGGAAGCTAGTTCTTCCTTAAAGTACAGGAAAAAAGGAAGATGAGTTGTTTTAATGAGCTCAGGCTCAGCACAAATCCAAACCTAATTTTGAAAGAAGCCATATATTATGTCATTGTATTGTAAAATATATATTTTTAGTTAGTTGGAATGGACTTGATTTTAGTACATTATATTTTAACACCAATCTGTTTAGTTGTCTTACTGACTGAGCTGACTCAGATGAAAAGAAAGGACTGACACAATTCAGAAGGAAGCAAGTGGAAGAAATGCAGATTTATGTTATTCCAATAATAATGCTCTTATATGCTGCTTTTCTCTACCAGAAGGAGTTTCAAAGCGTCTTGCTTATTTGTTTTTGTTTATTTATTATCACATTGTTATATCACCATTCCTAGCAAAGCCGGCTCGTGGTGGTTTACAATCAATAAAACATACCATAAAACATTAAGAAAACATCCTAAAAACATCAGACCCAATTACATTAATACCCCAAGAATTCCAAAAATCAATGGCGAAATACAAATCTCCTTCCTAACGTCTCAATGCCTTGGCACCCACAATCAAGCCATCACTATTGCATATGATATAACACAGGGGAGGTGATAACCCAAAGGTCCCAAACATGCTCTAACACTTAGCCCGGGGACCCTAGAGGGGGCAATCCAATCTTAAAACCCCGGGCTCTCCACCCAGCCTCATCCAAACACCTAGTGGAAGAGTTCCGTCTTGCAGGCCCTGCGGAACTGAGAGAGCCCACAGCTCTTCTGCGAGCTCATTCCACTGGGTAGGGGCCAGGACTGAAAAAGCCCTGGCCCTGGTCAAGGCCAGGCATACCTCTTGGGGTCCTGGGATGACCCAGCAGATTCATACCCGCAGAGCTAAGTGCCTTGGGGGGGGGCATAAACAGGCTAACATTTGCCTTCCCTTTCCTCTCCCCACAACAGACACCTGTGAAGTAGGTAAAGCTGAAAGAGCCCAGATATTACCGCTCAGTCAGAACATCTTCATTAGTGCTGTGGCGAGCCCAAGGTCACCCAGCTGGCTGCATGTGGAGGAGTGTGGAATCAAACCCTGCTTGCCAGATTAGAAGTTGGCACTCCTAACCACTACACTAATACATGAAAATATGTTCATATTGTTACGTGACTTTGTACATTTACTTAGTTATTGCAGTATTATTAGTTAATGGGGTATATAAGTTTTAGTATTCAATTTCAGTACACATTGAGATACAGGATTTGGAGGTATAAGCTTTTGAGAGTCAAAGTTTCCTTCAAGATAGCAGCTTTGAATTTTGAAAGCTTTGACTTTGGCAGACATTCTGAACATTTAACTCACCATTGACCAGTTGGATACAAATCTTGCTTTCTACTGATGGAAGTGCACCTCTACCACTGAAGAAAAGAGCAGTGATTTTATCTTCACATCACTGTTGCAATATAGTTTTGACACTTTGTGACGAAAATGGCAGGCAAAGATTTTTAAGGGAATAAAGGACGGCATAGAGCAGTGGTCCACAACCTTTTTCAGGCTGCGGACCGGTGGGGGGGAGGGCGATCCGGGTGCCGCGCATGCGCGGCAGCCCATGAGCAAATGTGCATGTGTGGGCAGGTCCATGCATGCACGTTTGTGCCATGCACGGCCACAAATGCAAATGCACGGCAATTTTGTGCATGTGTGCATGTGCAAAACTGCTGCACATGCGAGTTTGTGCTCCTAACGAGGCCGCAAGTGTGCATGCGTGGCACTTTTGCACATGCATGTTTGCGACCATGCATGGCGCAAACGCACATGCATGAAATTGCCACACATGGCGCAAGCACGTGCATGCGGACCTGCCGCGCATGCGCGTTTGCACCGGCAACCGCGCTTCCCTCTCCCCCCCTCCCGCAGAAAGAATCTTGCCAGGCCGCAAGCTAATCAGCTGCTTTGGCAGCCGATTTGCTTGTGGCCTGGGAAGTTTCTCACTGTGGGGGAGGCGGGGAGAGGGAGCCGTGGCCCGGTGCTGAGGCCTTCGCAGCCCGACACCGGGCCAAGGCCCGGTGGTTGGGGACCACTGCCATAGAGTACCATCAGTACAACATTCTGTCTCACACTGCAGCACTGCCTAATGTTGGAGGGCCAACTACTAGGCATAAATGCCAAGGTCGTTCCTAGATATTACCTTGTAGTACTGAGTTTTTCTTCTCCAAACTTGCAAGTTTCCTTTAGTCACCTTGTCTAGTAGCCACTGTTAGACCTATCATCCTTTAGTCCAATCCCTTTTTTAAAGTGGTCTGTGCTTGTGGCTGTCACTATATCCCAGGGGCAATCAAACTGTGGCCCTCCAGATGTCCATGTACTACAATTCCCATGAGCCACTGTCAGCAAATCTGGAGGTCCACAGTTTGACTACCCCTGCTATATCCTCTGACAGTGAATTCAACAGTTTCATCATTCATTGTGCAGTTGGCCATTAGGCGTTTTCTCCTCTTGCATGGTTTTAACTGTGATGTAATAGATGTTCGTTCATAAATTTGCTTTTTTCTCCCATCAGAATTGTTTTCAGAGAGACTATTGTTGAAGAGGGGAAATCCCAGAAATATGAGGAATAGGGGACAATCTCAGCTGAGTTGTAAAATAGCAGGACTTCAGAATGCTGAGCAGTGCATGAATAGCTGTACTGAAAATTTGATACCAACATCAGTCACAGAAAAATTTGATACAACCACCAGCTGCATATGGGAAATCCACCTCACACTTGCCTCTTCCCATGACAGGGATGGGCCACAATTTATCAGATACAGCTCAGAGGGGAGTTCAGTGTTGCTGTAGGAACATCATGGTGGATTGTTCTTGGCAATCACAGTGAGCACCACCAACCACTCTTTCCACATAGGTTTAATACTGATTTGTGCCAGGATCCTTTAATAAAGCTATGGGCTCTTTCATCCCAATAATCACTATTTATCTCTTTCCCACTGTAGTATCAGTTATCTCTTCCAACATTTGGCTGTGTTCTGAGACAACTGAACACTGACTCCCAACAACTACATATTTTCTTTTGTATTTCTCATCTGCTTTTCTCATCTATCTTGCTAAACAAGATTAAAGCAGATCTTTGACAGCAACCCACGCTACTACTGCTCTTCTTTGTCTCTTACCTTATTGAAGTGACTTTTCCCTTTCTCCCTTCTCAACTTTATACAAGCCTGGTGCAGTCTTCTCTGGGAACAGTCCCTGTTTCTGCCCCTGACATTGGTGTTGCTCTTTTAATCTATTTATTTCAAGAATGAAACATTATAAATGAACACAGTTTTTAACTTTCTGCAAGCCAGGTTTTCTGTTCTGATTATCTTCATCCCTCAAATACAATTGCTAATTTCTCTTTGTCTCTTTCAGCTGAAAAGTGAAAATTGTTCCTTCAGGACTAATTGCCTGCTGCATTCCTGACTGAAGTCCTTATAGAAATATTGCCTTTATTTAAGAACAGCAACAACAACAAGAATTGGTTTTTATACCCAATTTTTCACTACCTGAAATAATCTCAAAATAGCTTACAATCATCTTCCCTTCCCCTCCCCACAACAGAGGCAGGAGGGGCTGAGAGAACTCCGAGGTAGGAGGGATTGAGAGAGCTCTGAGAGAAACTGCTCTGTGAAACCAGCTATATCACACTGTGACTAGCCCAAAGTCACCCAGCTGGCAGCATGTGGATGAGTGAGGAATCAGACATGGCTTAACCACTACACCAAGCTGGCTCTCCCAAATCTCTTACTCTGTGAACTTTATATAGGATTGGGTACTCCAAACGCCTTGTGAGTACTCAAAATATGATGCAAGAGTTAGCAGACAAAATTCTGTGGAGCACAAGGGGATGCAATAAGACGGACACCAAGTCCTTTTGTGGATTAAAAACTGGCTAATTAACAGGAAACAGAGCATGAGAATAAATGGGCAGTTTTCACAGTGGAAGGTGATAAGTTAAGGTGACCAGATTTTAACATTGGTAAAGCGGGACACCTTTGACCGGGGGGGGGGGGGGTTCTTGTTTTAAAATTTGGTCTATATGGAGCAACAAAAATTTTCATAGAATGCATAGAACACAAAAATAGTATTGTAATATATATATTTTTACTTGCAACATAATAAGTACAATTTGCCAGGTGCCCCCAGATGTCCCTCCAAAAGTCGGACAATCTGGTCACCTTATAATAAGTAGTAGAGTACTGCAGGGCTGGTACTAGAGCCAGTGTTTTTTATCTTGCTCATTTACAATGTGGAGTTGGGAGTAAGTAGTGAAGTGGCTACATTGCTAAGGGTGGTGAGAACTAGAGAGGACTATGAAGTGCTCCAGAGGGATTTGTCAAGGCTGGATGCATGGGCATCAGTATGGCAAATGAGGTTCAGTATGGGCAAGTGCAAAGTAGGAGCCAAAAATCCTTACTATAAATATATGCTGATGTGTCCAAACTGGTGATAACGGACCAGGTGTACTAACTTGTTTGCTTGCTTCTGGTATCAGGTTACAGTGTCTCTCTGATTCCTTAAGACAGCAAGACTGGAGGAGGTTTCAGAAATCCAGTGTCATTCGGTCAAAGGTCAGGTTTCCAGGAATCAATCAAGGCAGTGCTGGCAATTTAGTGTCTAACCAGCCCAAAAGTGTCTCTTGAGAGACTTATAGCTGCACACCAAGATGTCAAGCACACAACCAGCTTCTCAGGAACAATCCTGCAATGATTTATCTCCATTATCAGCAGACAGATGGCATTGACCCATAAGGTATGCACTGCACCACCTAGTCGGTAAATCCCTTCTCAGTCTTCTTCTGTGGCATTTCATTGTGTAGCAATCCCAGAGAGCTGGGAGCAGGTGGCTGACCTTTGCCTGTGGAATGGATGTGGAGGGTGGAAGTGATTGTGAACCAGCTCTCTCAGCTGCAAGTCAGGGCATACCTGCACCTCATTCCCTTGATGATTGGCTTCTGTTGACTCAGGCTAGCTACACAGGGTCCTTTTCCTTTGAGGAGTCCTAACTGTTGCAGAATCTTGGCTGATCCATGGCATCAGGAAAGAGAGATCTTGGAGTTGTGAAAGGTACATTGTGAAAGTAATGAAGATGCCCACTCAGTGTGCAGCTTCAATCAAAAAGGCAAATGCTATGCAGGGGATTATTAGGGATTGAAAACAAATCAGTCAGTATCATAATGCCATTGTATAAATCCATAGTGTGGCCTCATCTGGAATACTGGGTTCAGTTCTGGTCACTGCACATTTTTTTAAAAATTGCATTGAAAAGGTGCAGAGCAGGACCACTAAAATGATTAAGGGGATGAGACATCTCTAGGAAGAAAGAAGTTAGGGTTTTTTAGCTTGGAGAAACAATGATTGAAAGGTGACATGATAGAGGTTTCCTTTCCATCTTTGGAAAATGTTAAACAGAGGCTAGATAGCCATCTGATAGAGAGGTTGATTCTGTGAAAGTTCAAGGGGATGGCAGATTACAGTGGATGAGCAATAGGGTTGTGAGTGTCCTGCATTTTGCGGACAGTTGGACTTGATGATGCAGGAGGTACTTTCCAACTCTGTTATTCTATGATTCTACTTTTCTCCCTTTCTCATGATATAAGAACTCATGGTCATTCAGTGAAACTAATGAGCAGTGGGATTAGAACAGATAAAAGGAAGTACTTCTTTATCCAAAGAATAATTAATAAATGGTTCAGGAAATGATGGCAGCTACAAACATACATGGCTTCAAGAGGGGACTGGATAAACATATGGAGCAGAGGTCCATCAGTGGCTGTTGGACAGAACCCAATGTCTGGGGCAGTGATACTCTGTATTCTTGGTGCTTAGAACACAACAGAGGGACAGTTTTGGAGTTCTGATCCCACTGGTGGACCTCCTAATGGCATATGAGTTTCAGTCACTGTGTGACACAATGTTGGACTGGATGAGCCATTGGCCTGACCCAACACAGCTTTTCTTATGACCCCACCCTACCCCTTCTGTCAATGCAGTGTTTCTTTACTTGTGGAAGAGAGGACAGATTTGGGGGGGGGGGTCTGATTACCTGTCCTTGCTATATCCTTCTTCCCAAGCGATACAGAATTTTGTTTATGGCTTCCTATGTTGTACCACCCTGGGGGAGGAGAGGTCACAGGAAGTTAGTGAGAAAGACAAAGATGGGGAATTGTCATAGAGGCCTGATTGCCATGTGTTTGTTGCTTGTCTGATCCAATCTCTTATTATTGTAATTTTCCACATTTACAATCTTTATCATATTTATCCAGCACAGTAAAAGTCACTATATTTCCTCATGCACATAACTGGGGGGGGGGGGGGGAGGGAGAAACTGGCAGAGATGGTAGAGCTGCCCATGCCTTAAAAATTTATATTTCTTTATACTGGATGACATTGAGGTGAGATTCCTTAGTAAACTTTGTCATTTTTAAAAACTTGCTTTCCCTTATGACTTGAATTCCTCCTGGAACATCTATGCTGTTTTACAGATCTTTCGTTATTCTGACCTCTGTTCAAGACACCTTCCACAAAGACTTAAAAAAATATTTTCCATTCCTCACTTACTTCCTAATAGCTACAAAAAGTATACTTGCAGTTGCATTACCTTGCAGTTTGATGTGTAATCATTTTCATTCCATTCCTCTCCTTTCTCCTGCTGTCATTATGCCTAGCATAACTTTAGATGGTAAGGTCTTGAGCCTTGTCTTTTAGTTCATCTTCTAAAGTGCAAGCGGTAAGTGATAAAAGTACAAACCAGAATGATATGTACTAGATCTTACAGATATTGCCTTTTCTTGTCATATAATTCTTCTTAGGCCTTCATGTAAACAGTCTGCAAAAGCAAGGCTGCAGAGAAAAAAAAATGAGCACAAAAAAGTGAATGTTCATTCTCCCTCCCCCCTTGTCTCTTTCTTTCAGCTTGAATCTACTGGAGAATTTCAATAACTTTCTTGCCTCTGTCTTCCTACTGTAGACAAAATCTAGTTTCTGGTGTATCCCCACAGAAAATATGGGGGCCTTTTGAAATGCTGTAGAAATGGGAGGAAGAATAGTTGTGACATGTTGGAAATTTTCCCACCGGCAGAAATAGTCCTGTGGAACTAAGCATATTCTCCATTGTGGCCTCTAAGGAACATAAGGTTTACATAAGACAGGAGCAGGGCATACAATCCCTTCCTTCCTTCCTTCCTGTCTTTCTTTTTGGTTATAAGTGGTTTACAATAATAATAATAATTCTCCAGTTACATCTGTAGGTCTAAGCAGCAACTGAGGCTTATCTTTAAGGAATATTGTAAATATTACAGGCCATCAAAATGAAAATAGGATGAAAATGCATATAAAAAAGAAAGGCTCATCAATGCCCACAATATCAATCTCCATAACACATAAAATAGTCACATTTATTAAGTATGGAAACAAAAAGAATAAAGGGGGGATATCTATACATATTAAAGAGACTCAGAAAGTAGTCATTATTACTGTTTTTATATCTGTAGATCTAAGCAGCAATTGAGCAGGCTGCCAGGTTGACTTTGAAGGATGTTAATACAGTCTCCCAACCACTCTAACCAACTCTGAACACTGGCCTGTTTACCCTATCCCTCCTGTGGTAACTGCAGAATAAACAAGTGCTTGCACTCTTAACAACTAAAGTGACAGGGGAAATGGAACAAAGGGGACATGATATTCTCCTGTTGCTAATGCCTTGTACCATGATGTACAAGGAACAGAGCTTCCAGTCAAGATACTAGATCCAGTGCCATTCCTTCAGAGGCTTTAGTAAATCCATTGCCCAATTGAACATACATTTGGACACAACTGCTTATCAATAGGTGATAATGAATATCATTAAAAGAACATTGGTGGGCAAAATGAAAGGCTCTTCTCATCAGCCCATGCTTGTAAGCATATCTAGAAGTAGGTCTTAAAGGTGATATTGGACTCTATTTTTGTTGTGCTACTTCAGACCAACATGGCTACCCACTTGAATCTAGAAGTAGGAAGGTTCAGATAGTGCATGACTTATAGGACTGGGTGGTAGTAAGCCGGCTACTAAATGGTACCAGTTGTCTTCTTGAACTTTATGTAATAAAAATGTCAAAAAAGAGCATGTGTTTGCTTGAGGGGCATATATCCTGATTCAGAGCAGTACAGAGAGACCTTGACTGACCTAATCTAAGTTACAAAATAAATAAAATAAAGCTTTGTCATTTGCCAGATGGGGTCCACATGAGCCCAGGTGGTGATCCATCATTGAGGTCTTTGTCTGGAATAATTGCCCCAACAATCTTATGTGAACTAATTTAAAGAACTGATCGATGGTCACAGTGGACTGCAGTAACAACAAACAAAGAGAAAAAGGTCACTTAATCAGGGAACTGTATCAGCAATACTGAGAAGCTGATCGACAACAAGTGAAACAGACCTGACACTCTTCCTGATATTGAAGGAAACAAGATGCTTTTCAAGCTTTGACCTTTTGAAGCCACTTTAAATTTGTGGAAGGGCATTAAATTTAGTAACGGATAAAATTTAGTAACTGATAAAAAACAAAATTTTAACAAATATATATTATTTGAGGGAACGGTGGGGTAAAAGACAAATAATAAATAAATAATGGTCATTCATTTATTGCAAATATGTAAATAACTTCTATTCTACCTTTATACTAAATGTGGAAGGGTGCTATAAATCATAAAAACTAAATAAAACACAATAAATCCACTTAATACCATTTTCATAAAACCATGACAAACAGCAATCTGTTATGGGACCGCATGGAATATGTAGGCCCCACTTTTCTGAAAACATTTCTGGATGAGAGAAATTCACTCAAGGCTATTGGCTAACAGAGCATATAGTCTTTATTAAGGATGATCATCCTGATGCCTGCAAGAGCAGATCATGCAAGCACCTTTATCCTATAAAAGAAAGATTCTGTATTTTGTTCAGGGTGCTTGCATGTATGCAAAAAATCATGCTCTAGCATTTCAAAGAGAGTTCATCAGTTGTGTACCCAAACATAAGTCTCTATATTTAACTTCTGTTCAGAATGCATTGTACATTCCAAAAAAGAAAGCAAACCATAAAACTCTTCCCTGAGAAAGACACCAGCCCTTGACTATGATAATATTTCTAAGGGAACAGAGGTCAAAAGAATTGATCTACAGTAGGAGAACTCAGGCAGGCACACAACATTTCTAAACTTTGCCAAACCAATATAGGCGTATAGTTATTAGACATGTAAAATTACTTTACACCACCATACTGAAATACAATGAAAAATATTGATCAAGAAACTACAGCCTTAAAATATCTTAAATTGTCAATAAAATACAGTAAAACTGTAATTAGTAATATATAACATATTGGTAACTTTCCTAGCAGCATTGTTTTATGGTAACCATAAGCAACAACCTTAGCATTCAGTGAAAAATCACTAAAGTTAAGCTAATAGAAATAAAGACATGTTCATCTAATACCAAAGCAGTAGTAATGATTGCACCTGGCAAATCTCCGCCCAAAGACTATTCTATAACTGTGACATTCCCTATAGAGTTATGCTCAAATCTCAGAGTGTCCCTGGTGATGCACTGATATTACTTCTGGGCACAAAGGGAATGACATGATTTCATCACCAGCAATCGCAGTGTGTCTTTGGCAAGGTCCCTGCCCAGGCAGGCAAGTCTGCTGTCAGTTGCTGGGAAGACCTTGCAACCCTAGTGTGATGTGAGCAAGATATGCCAATCAACACCCCAGCTGCAGCATTTCAGCCCTTGGTGTTTTTGAGAAGTCTTCAAGAACATCCCATATCCACTATGTTCTAATAAGATAACCTTACTTGACTGGGGCATGTATCATAGCCAGATCATCTCTCTCTCTCTCTCAAAAAAAGGGGGGGGGGGGCACAATTGGCATGCTAACTTAAGCTGAAAAAAGCCATTGTGTGCCTCAGAAATAATTTTGAGTATCCATGGTCACAAGTGTTTCTTCTAGCACCACCTAGCTGTGGACCTTCCCTTTCAGTGGGAACACCTACAGAGAACTGACAACAATCTAGCCTCAGGGACAAACTGTGCTTCTATTTTGTCTGAGTTCAGCTTCCATTTAGGAATATCCATTGATCTCATTATTGCCTCCAGAAGCAGATTTGATCATGTTCATCATCAGTCATCATTGCTCCAGCCATTTCATAGCCTTAGAAATCCCAAGGGGGTGAACGGGCTTTAACTGGGCTAGCCAATTTAAGGACAGTCAATTTAAATTGACATTTTAAAGTATTTTAAATTATTTTCTTTGTAAATATTATTTTCCACATTAAATCAGCTATTACACTTTGAAAATATCATTTGGTTTAGGTATGATGGATTGCCTAATTTTCCCCACTGTTTTCTGAAAAAGGTAAGATGTCCGTTATAGTTCTAAGGTCCTCTAGAGTCTACTGTACCCATACCTGTAAAACACCACAACTTCTTCATGTGATTGGTGACACATCTTCTTCCTATTCTGATGTGAAGCCAATAGGGATTGAACACATTCAAGGGCTGCTGTCAATATAGCCACTTGAACAGGTGCTTACAAATATTGACGAAATAGTAAGCTGTACAAAGTTAAAACCACAGTATTTAGGAGCTTACATTCTCAGGATTTTATTGAAATTATTTAGCATTGTCCTTGCCAGATAAGTTCATGTGAGCGTTTTTAAAAATCTTATTCAATATGGGTTACTTTGGGCAAATTCCAGTCTTAAGATAGAACCAGAATGTTGCTTTGAATTCATTGAATGAAGAACAAGATAGAAGTCCAAAGATAACTTCAATCAATTCAGACACTCTCCCTCCAAGAGTCCAAAGGTGTTTGAATGGTCAAAATTGCCAGTATAAGCTTTGGTCAACCTAAGGTTAGATAACCTCTTTGCAATAAGATTTTAGTTTAAATTGATATAATTAGAAAACCATATATATCCGATGCATAAATAGCGGAAATCCTTAGGTTTCTTTGTTTCCAGGCTTTGCATATAGTAATGAGGTTGTAATATCAAGCAAGAGAAAAGAGAACAATCCTATTGAATAATAGAATAAATTCAGCTATGAACATCTGCTGGGCTTTGGTTTTAATTATTTAATGATGTGTTTTTATTTCATTTCGTTATGGTTTTTTAAGATATGCACAACCACCACAGATTCTCATACTTGCTTTCATTAAACATCACATGAGTCCAGATGTATCATGTGGGGTGCACTGTGCAGGCCACCTCATGGTGACCAAACAGAAGAGTCTATATTAAGTGCCAATAATCTGGACCTGTACAAAAGTCATCTGAATGTTTTTTGTGATCATTCAAGATAGTGATATCCTTCAAACCAAGACTGGAAAGCCTCCTATAATTAAATTAAATTTTGTTTCCTCAGCTAGGAAAAAAGTGTTAGGTTTTATTACTGAAGGACAAAGGCAAAGAAAGTCTAGTATGGCAATTAATGCAATACTCCCCCATATTTTCTTAGCCAGCACCAATGAAGACCAGCACTGACTGTCAAGGTCAGAATAAATTCTAGAGGTAGCATTGGAATGGCAAGAGTGAACGGATCTGCCAATCTAATTCCAGTTGTGATTTGTTTCAGGTAAACTGAAAAGGATGAAATGGCAAGGCATGAGTGCCTGCCTCCCTTCTCCATTAAAATAAATCAGAAAATGCCTGTGGGGGAGCTTGGCATACTTTGAAGGTCCCAGTGCTCTATATACATTACTGGTTTGGGATATTATTTTAAATAAATTTTAGTTAAAAGTGATCTTTCAGGTTCTTATACATTTATTTTCCTACTGCATCAAAAATAAAAACGGAGAGAAAAAATTGCTCAGTGTAGCTTTCCTTAACTTTAGATGAGATGGTATGAAAAATAATCAAGTTGGGATGCGTTTGAACCATTCTGAAATCAATACAGGCACAGTCTGTCTTTGCAGTGATAAGGCAGGGAGATATAGTCTTTCCACTGAGGCTCAAAGCAGGAAAAGTCACAGGTTGAAGTATAATCAAAAATGATCTCCTAACTTTTTTTTTCTAGGATGAAGCTTCAATCGATGGTCCTGGAGTTTGAGATTATCTATCAAACTGAGAAAAGCTGTTCCAGGCAGCTAGGATCTCTAATCAAATATTGACAGATGAGATCTTCAGGGTGATAAAAATAGATTTAAAATCCAGAGTGATGAGAATCGTGATCTTCCATTTAAAGTCTGATATAAAGTATGTGATATAGTCTAAACCCAACATCAATGTATTCAATATCCTAAATATAATAATATTTATTTAAGCAGACTTCTAATCTGGCAAGGTGGGTATGATTCCCTGCTCCCACACATGCAGCCAGCTGGGTGACCTTGGGCTCTCCATGGCAATGATAAAGCTGTTCTGACTGAGCTGTAATATCGGGGCTCTCTCAGCCTTACATACCTCACAGGGTGTCTGCTGCAGGGAGAGGAAAGGAAAGGGGATTGTAAGCTGCTTTGTGACTCCTTCTGGTAGAGAAAAGCGGCATATAAGAACCAACTTTTCTTCTTAAAGTCAAGCAATGCAAAACTCAGTGTACCTGATGCAGAATATCAGTACATTCACTATGTCCAGATAATGTAGATGAGACTTCTAGAGGTTCAGCTTGGCAGAGAGTGAGGAGAAATAAATGTATTATCATCATCATCATCATCATCATCATCATCATCATCATTATTATTATTAGTAGTAGTAGTAGTAGTAGTAGTAGTAGTAGTACTTCTGAAGAGGATGCCCCTCTCCCTCCATTATATCCAATGGAGAGTTACCCTTAGGATAAAATGGAGAGGATGGGGCACCCTCTTTGGGAACTCCTAGATGTGGACTTCTTGGAACAATCATTTTGAAATTTGGAGGAGACTCAGGGAAGAGCCTCCTGAAGGTACCCTAAAAAGTTGGAGACTATACCTCAAACTCCTACCCCCCAGGCCCTGGGAAAGGCAAGAATGCCAACATTCCCATTATAGTCTATGGTGCTATTGATTTTCATGGGCGCCAAAGCCAAGGTGGCCAAATTGGGCCCTTCGTGCACAAGCCTACTCATGATCCCATAAGGAGTGGTGTTCAAAAGCACTATAGATCGATGATTATATGCACAGGCATTGCAACAGAGAAGAATGATTTTTAAAAATTAGTGGGCATTGCAGGACCTTTAAACTGTTGGAGAAAGGGGATTGGTTGTCTGAATTGATTGACAGGCAGAAGCGTGATGTGTATGAGGAGTGTTGCTCTCTTCCACCTCTTCCAGCAGCAGGTGAGGAAGGTAAGATGTGCAAAAAAAAGGCAGACAAAGGCAAAACAGCAAAAAGGTGAGGAGGGCCTGGGTGGCACTTTGCCATTCCCTGGGCATAACACTTTTTTTTTACCAATGTGCGGACATCCCCTGTAAATTGCCTCTATAAAACTAACAAGCAGAAGAGGAAATTTTGGTTGCGCAGAATGGGTTGAATCCAGTTTTTCACCCAATTCTACTCCTTACTACAGCTCTTGTCCCACTTGGCTTTTGTTGAGGCAGGTCCCTTGACTTCCTTTTGGGTAGCTGAAGGGGGCCACTTCCTCCCTTTTTTAGTCATAGTTAGTTGGATCCAATGCAATTATAGCTAAATCCAGCTGGAGATATATTTCTTAAGTAAACAGAATGTTCTTGGTAATGGATTCATTCATATTTTAGTAATAATTATTTTTAGTTGTATGTGTTTATTTATGTTATGAAGAGTTTTAAGCACCCATTAGTTTGAACTCTGGAGATTGATCACCAATCTGTTTCTTTTCATATGTACAGTTGAGAGGCTGTGTACTTTGCACCTGGTGTCCTTGGGAAAGGCAGAACTATAGATTTATACAAAGTAGGACAAACTAGCAGGCGAAAGGCTGGGGAAAATAAAGCGTGTTACATTATATATAGTTCCTAGTTCATGTGCTGTATGAGATTATATAAATGAATATCAAGATTTATTAGCCTTTCCTGTCTAGTACTGACCTTGCTGCTGTGTTTTTACCAGTGTTGGGCTTATAGTAACCTGATAAGGATCAATAAATCATTGTCCAATAAACTTTAGGCTATAAGGGTTTTCAGAGCCTACATATTTTCTAAGAAAGTAAGTTAAATAAATTGGATTTGATATTGATTTCAGGGAAGTACATGAGCTACCTATTGGAAAAAGTCCTGTTTCCATTTTGCACAGTCTGGTTTGATCTTGTACTGTTGCTAAGCTTGTTTTAAATATACTTTTCAGTTGTAAAATAGGACAGGGAGAAGATACTGTTTCTAATCACTAGTTTTCTCATAGAATTTGCCAAAACCTTCCTATGCAGTGCTGGATTAAACTTATATTGAACATTTGACACAGAATGGATTCAGTTGACAGCTGTGGTTTAAGTATTTGGAGTTTTCCAACATGGACAATACTTGCATCCTGCTTCGCTCTCTCTCTCTCTTTTAATTCTCTGAAAATATACAATAATGTCTGTTACAAAAGGCTGACCAGAAGGAATTTTTACCAGCATTTCTGTTAGAGTGGAAAAACTCCCCTATTTTAGCAGCAGTTCAGTCAGGGCTTTCCCCCAGTTGTCTGTATTTCTCTGGTTTTCCTTTGTATTGGTCTCTGGAAGTTAACATCGAATTTGGGCCTGGCTCTATGCACATGTTGCATAGAGCCAGGCAATAATGAGGATTGCTTTTACCTCATGCCGTTCACATTTACTTTGGAGGCATCGGTGGCTGGTCCCACCTTCTGTGGTTTTCTGGGAAGGGTAGGTGGCCCCTACTTCTTCCTCTTTTTGTTGTTGTTTGTACATGTGTGGTAATGCTTCTGTGTATTAACGCAAAAAAATGTCAACCATGGGACATTATCCTTTATCGGCTAGCATAAATTTAAGAAAGAGAGGTCCTAGGCAAGAAAAAAATTCTAAACCAAAGCAGACTTGATAGGATAGCAGTGGCTGTGAATGAATAAATGTTCACAAAACTGGCAATAGCTCCCTAAACAGAAGTGGATAAGGATCCAACACAGTGTCTAGTCAAGAATTCTTGTTGTTTCCTTCAATTCCTATATGCTAATCTTTCACAAACAATTTGGGCCCCCTTCCCCATCATATTACATATGCAACAAGACCTTCCCCTTTCACCATTACGCCCTTTAAACTCCTGATATAACTACCTACATTCAGAACACTTCCCATTTTCTTTTCCATCAGTCAGTTGCCACGTAAGCACTTCTTCTCCTGCTATCTCCAGCAGGACTAATACAGTCAACTATGAATTCTAACTTTGTTCCAGATGTGTGAGAATTGTGATTTGTACAAAAATCAAGATATTCAATACAATAAGACTTTTTCTAGTCTTGTACCCAAAGGATCGCTTGGTATAGCACCAACAGTTTTGTTGTTATTGTTCTCAGCCATTCAGTCATGTCTGATTCTTGGCAATCCCATAGCACTGTTGTCGCCACAATCCCCAATCCTGTACCACGTCCCTCAGCCATGCAATGGTCTGGCCGGTGCCAATCCTGATCCATCCAACCACCGTGCCCTCTATTGGCCTGGTTTCCTTTTTCCACTGACCAATCCTAGCATATAGCCAAAGTAAATGAGCCAGAGTTTATGATTTTGCCTACCCATTATATATCAGACTTTATGTGCTGTAGTATTTTCTTGTTTGTGACTTTTGCTGTCCATGGAACCTGCAGAAGCCTTCTCCAGTACTAGAGTTCAAATTAATATATTCTTCTCTTGTTTGATTTTTTCATTGTCCAACTTTCTCAGCCATAAGTGGCTATTAAAAATATGATACATATAACTAATCTAAATTTGGTAGTCAGGCTTATGTCCTTGCTTTTCTATGTTCATTTCAAGCTCATAATTGCTGAGCGACCCAGAGCAATTCAACATTTTATTTCCATACTGCAATCACCATTCACATAATTTTGTGATCCAAGAAAAATTAATTCATGAATGCATTCAATCTATTCACCATCAATTGTTATTGTGATGTTTCTGTCTTTTGAAGTAGCTATTATTTTTGGCTTTTTAGTGTTTAAGAAAAGGCCAAGTTTCTTACTTACTTCATTGGCCTTTGTAATCGGCTGTTCTAGGCCTTCTTCACTTTCTGACAGGAGGTTAGTATCATCAGCATACCAAAGATTATTTATATTCCTTCCTCCAATCTTCATTCCAGTGTTTGATTCTTTGAGTTCAGTCTTTCTCATAATGATCTCAGCATACAACTTAAACAGGAAGCAGGAAAGAATACAATCTTGGCACACTCCTTTCTCTATTTTGAACCAGTCAGTATCACTAAATTGTGTACAAACAGTGGCTTCTTGATTTGCGTAGAGATACTGCATCAGTTTGATAAAATGTACTAGCACCCCCAATTTTTGCAGGGCTTTTCACTATTTGTTGTGATCCATGTAATAAAGCTTTCTTGTAATCAATAAAGCAAATGTAGACATCCTTCTGATATTCTCATGACTTTTTACCACAGTGAGACTGTAGCAGCTCTCAGTAAGGTTGGTGAATGGGTGCTTTGTGGGTGCTCATCTACTGGAGGCCCCTGGCCCTAAAGATGCATGCCTGGCCCCAACCCGAGGCTTGGCCTTTTCAGTTTTATCATCTTTTATCTACTTTTTGTTGTTTTGTTATGAGATGGGGCTTTATCATGTTTTATGAGGGTTTTATGAGGGTTTTATATCATACCCCACCACAAATCCCTGGAGGATGGTGGGCTAAAAAGCTAAGGAATAAATAAATTAAATAAATACAAATGTGTTGGGTAGTTGGAAAAAGAGATCACTTTTCTTTACAACTAAGGAGCTCAAACACCATGTGAGATAGAGGACTTCCTTCCCTTTCAGTGGATTATGGGTTGCTTACTTTGTCTGGTAGCACTGATGGAAAAGGAGCAGGAAAGTGGTGGATCCTGCTTAAATCAGGCTGTGAGGGGCAGTTTCTCTCTCTCGCTGGTCAACTAGAAAGAGAAATATCTGAAGAACATGGCATCCTGCTGCCTCTGAGATGTTGAAATTAAGTACCTTTAGACTGTTATTTGAGACAGAGTAGGGGATTCAAGAAGAAAGTTTACAGCTTGTCACTGATGAAGAAATATGATTTTTCTGGATTTTGGAAGGGGGAGAATAATGAGCAAGAGCTGAGGCAATAATGTATTTTTGAAAGTGTCTGGCAGGTCTGTGTTGGAACAAATTAACAATGACATGAAAGATCAGTTTACTAGAATTCAGTACTGATGCTCCATTTGGGCCTACCTTTTCAGTAGACAATACTTAGTCTAAAATTGTAACCACAATTTAGTGGAAGCAGAAGAGCTTACATGAAATTCACAGACTAATAGATTTTGCTCACAAGGACTGGCACCTACAGTGGTGCAGTGGCACTAATATGGCATGACCAGCTATGGAGAGAGCTTATTCAGGGGAACAGCTCTGTTGGAATAACACCTAAAATTTTCTAACGATATTTTTTCCTCTCTTTATTGGATTAAGTCTTGAGAAAAATAGAGAGGTAGCATGAAAAATTTGAAGGATAAATTGATGCCCATGGAGGGAGGTCTGACAGCTCTTGCCATGACTCAAAGAGAATGTGAGTCAGATTCAAATCTGATGAATAGCAGATCTGTGCTTCAAGATGAACAGGCAGTGTGTAGACACCCCAGCCCATTCTGCTAGCTTCCAAGCATCTGTTCCACATAATATTTCTGGTAAGTCTTTGGAGGAGGAGTGTGTCTCATGTCTTAAATGCCACTCAGTGCTTAACATCCATTCAGGGCAGATGCCTCCTACTCCTCCATCTGGCTTGCCTATCTGTCTAGCGGCCAGCCAATTGCCTTTTGTCTCCTACCCCTGACCACCCCCCCCTTTCTTCCACTTCCCTCTGAGGCTTAGAGGCTGCAGATCCCTTCTGCATGAGAGCTGCCCCTGCCAGTGAGTTCCCAAACACCTGACTGCAGCCTTTCCAGGTCCTAGGGGGGAGGTGGAGGCCGTCTTCAGAGTTCTTCCATTCCATACCCCCTAATCTATTGCTTGTTGTATTCCTGAATGCAATGGGCTTGGTCCCTAGTCCTAAATATTCCCTGAACAACAGGCTACTAAACAAGTGGGATTTTAATTTATTTATTTCTACAAAACAAAGCAAGTGATACTTTTATAGGTATCTATATAGTCTTTCTCTATATTGGTATCTTTATAATCTGAGCAAGAGTGCTTGCACTCGAAAACTCACGCCCTAAATAAATCTTTGTTGGTCTTAAAGGTGCTACTGCACTTTGATTTTAACAAGAAATACTGGTCACTCACAGCAATCACATAGCAGTAGTATGGACAGCTACCCTTTACTAGTCTGTACACATCTGTTACTGCAGTTTGCATAACAGGATTGTCTATCTGACAAGTCTGTTTGCAATCGCCTCCCCTTTATCTGCCTTTGACCACATTATCCATTAAGTATCAAAACTGTGCACTAGGCACAAACAGGGCAATAAATATTCAACAGGGGCAGATTATATATATATATATGTATGTATGTATGTATGTATGTATGTATGTATGTATGTATGTATGTATGTATGTATGTATATATATATATATATATATATATATATATATATATATATATATATATAAATGATAATTTAGTGTGTTAATTGAAAAGAATAGAAATAGTATGACATACTTAATAAAGTTTAGTAGCAACTTAAATCCTATTAAGCTCACGATGGTACAGATTTCTGTGAAACAGAGCCCATCCTGCCAGGCACATGAAACATACTAATTTAGAATATATATTTACTGTTGGTGGCCACTCCCTTATATACAGCCCCCTTACAGATCAATGCTTCAGGAATCATGAGGCTATTTTATGTAGAACAATCTACCACAGCAAACTTGAGCATAAAATAGGAACACCTTTCTTGTCACTCATTAGCTATGGGTGAATTTGACACAGACCTGGTGTCAAAGAAGCAGCCCCCACAGGAAAGCCAGGATGGCATAGCAATTACGGGTATCAGACTAGGATTTAAGAAAACTGAGCTGAAAACCCTGCAGACCCAGCCTGGTGCAGTGGTTAAAGAGTGGCTTACTCTAGCCTAGAGTTTGATTCCTCACTCTTACACAAATAGCCATCTGGGTGACTTTGGGCTAGTAACAGGGCTGTTCTTGCAAAGCTATAAGAGCTTTCTCAGCCCCAGCTACATGACAAGGTATCTGTTGTGGGGAGAGAAAGGGAAAGTTGTCTGTAAGTCCCTCTGGGACCCCTTCAGGTAGTCAAAAGCAGGCTATAAAAATCCAGCTGTCCTCTTCTTCCTTTTCTTCCATGGAACTTGCGTGGGGAACTTGGGCCTCTCACATTCACACAGCCTAACAGATTTGTTATTGTGAGGATAAGCTGGGGGGGGGGGGTATAATAAAGTATTTTAGAATCCCCATTGAGATAAAAAGCAGTATATCTGTATTTCTATAAATATCCATTTCCATTTTGAAGTAACACTAGTCTGCAAGAAGAGCTGCTCTCCTTGTTTGGATCAGATGTTAATACCTGGTCAGCAGGTGGGTCTGATGTATGCTGCAGTTCTTTGTGATTTGCATTGAAAATGCTACATAGAATGGGATCTAAATAATTTCAATAAACAAACGCACACCGATATTGGCATTAAACTTATTATGGCAGACCTAATGAAAAATTAGTTTTCCTCCTCAGGCAGGAATTTTATTGTTCTAATAGAAAAGTGTAAATTCACTCTTTGAAAATTGTTAGAAGAAAGGAAATAGCTTGGTAAACATAAACATTACCTGGCACTTTAAGAGTTACCAGAGTGAAGTGAAAACCACCTTGCCCTGGTGTTTTGAAGCATGACTTATGAGAAGGTAATGAGTTATAATAAGCAGTAGATTTGCACTGTTTGCAGTTGGAAGGCAATATGAAGCTGGGTGCCTGTGTGCATAGCATATGCATGTAGGAATTAATGAAGCAATCGCTTGTGTTTCTGGCAGGAGCTAGAGGTGGTTTGCTTGTTTTTCATGAGCAGAAAAGTCTGTTTTTTGTTGTTGTTTTGCTGATGCATGTTGTAAACTTAACAGGAAGGCTTTTATTGTAGTTCCAAAGCAGGAACGTGAGAAATAGTCTCTGCAAAGCCATAACAATGAGGAATGAAGAAACCTCATGATTCTTCTAGCTATTCCCACTATTTAGAATCAATCCCTTCTCCTTGTTATATGTAACACTTTTTAGAAATAGTGATGTTCATTGTAAATGAATAGAGAACCTGGCCTTTAAGTTCAAAGTATTTCATAGCATCGAACCATATCAAAATAATTTAAAATTTATTTTAAACAAGAGCAGTAACTTTTTCAAGAAATCACTCTGAAAAAAAAGATGCCATCATAGAAAATCTTTACCATTATTTATTTAACAATATTTCTTGCATTATAGAATTAAGGGGAAAAGGCATGGGTGAAGGGTTCTCGAGTAGTTTACCATCCAGGGACTTGATTGCTTCTCAGGTCGGTTGCCTGATGCAACTGTAAGCACAGTGCTACTTTACCTCTCGCCACTTAACATCTCTCAGAAGTAAAGCAGCATGATATCGGCCAGTCTCACCAGACCTCAGAAGCAAAGTCGTTTCAGGACTTGGCCCACCAAGGAAGAATCTGCAGAGGAAGTCAGTGGCAAACCACCTCTGCTTCTTATTTGCCTTGAATAACTCCTGCTAGGGCTCACCATAAATCAGTTACAACTTGATGGCACTTATGTACATCTCTAGGTCAGCTTTGTCCCTCCCATAATCCCCCATCCCTTGATGCATTGACTAAAGGACTCAAAGTACATAATTTCTCAAAAACGTGGGAGGATACTATCACATTCTTAACAGCATAATTTTCTTGAGCAAAATGATAGCTGCTGCTTCAGTCAGATCTCCTCCAGCTGAGAGACCCTCCAGGATCTCATCATAACATCAAATACAACCTACTTAAACTGAGAGTATCCTCCCACCCACTTTACTAGCTTCCTGTCTTTATCCCCCTCTCTTACAATAGCTCCAAAGCTGCACATGCTAATTAAAGAGGGATGCCTGCCTTTCAGAGCTGACTTATTGGACCGAGTGGAAAGAAAGGCAAATATTTGGAATTCTCCTGGAAAAGTTAATTATCAAAGGTTACTAAACAGTAACTGTTCAGTCTAGGATGATGCAGGACAGTGAGAAGGTGAAGAACCAGCATAAGCTGGAAATTGACTCAGTATCAAGTCTGCAGCATGCAACTTTTGCTCATTCACAAACTCCTGAGGAAGAATTTTGCTGTAAAATGAATATATAAAACCTGCTATAGACTTCCATGATCATGCAGCCAATTTGGAACTAAAATGTACAACATTATTCAAACCATTTTGGACATAAGTCTTCTCCATGGGACAACAATGTGTTTAGCTTTTATTTACATTTATTTACATAAGCAGCAATGTACAAAATCTGTTGGCAGGGTTTGCAGAGAGGGGTAGAGCACCAGGCTGCTTATAAGAATAAATTAGTTTTATTAAGAAGAGAAACAACTTTGGAGAGAGAGAGAGAGAGAGAGAGAGAGACCTAACTGTCTATCTGTTTTGTTCAGAGGCAAGCATGGAGGCAGTGTGCGCAAAGGAGCAAGAAGTTTCCAGTTGAGCCAATCAGGGCACAGAGGAGATTATTTGAAAAAAAAAAAATCAGGAAGTTCTTGACCTAAATATGCTAACTATACATCTCTGATGTTGTGTGCAGGGCATCTCTCATATTCAGCCATGCATGCTATAGATCTTGCATATTCCAACAAAATGCAGGACAAAACCTGAAGTGAGAAAAGTACCGTAATAATAAACATTTAGGGGGGGGGGGCAAAGCATTTAAGTGCTCCTGATACCCTTAAGAAGCCTTCAGTAACCTAGTTCAAACTTAAACCAATCCCTCTCTGCCCATTCACATAGTAGAAATTTGCAAAGGTGATATTAAGAAAATGGCATGTAAGTAGAAAGATTGAATGCAGTACCACAAATACTCTCTCCCACTATTTCAGTGGAAGAATGAGTCCTGCCAGGTGCATTCCTTTGCACAAAGCTGTTCGTAGCCTTGAAATGAATGAAGCACAAAAGCTCATCTGAAGCATGTGGGTGAGGTGTATTTGTGCAACAGTATGACTCTGCTGTCTGCAATCCTCTATCCCCCCCCCATTCAAGAAAATTAATAAAGAAGAAGAAGAAGAAGAGTTGGTTCTTATATGCCGCTTTTCCCTACCCGAAGGAGGCTCAAAGCGGCTTACAGTCGCCTTCCCTTTCCTCTCCCCACAACAGACCCCCTGTGAGGTGGGTGAGGCTGAGAGAGCCCTGATATCACTGCTCGGTCAGAACAGTTTTATCAGTGCTGTGGCGAGCCCAAGGTCACCCAGCTGGTTGCATGTGGGGGACCGCAGAATCGAACCTGGCATGCCAGATTAGAAGTCCGCACTCCTAACCACTACACCAAACTGGCTCCTGCTGCGCTTGTCTTCCCTCCCCATTCTGAACTTCCCCAATCATGTGCAGAATACTTTATTTTTCAATTGGGGGGGGGATAGAGGAAGACTCAAATTCAAATCGATCTGAATCCACACCAGAAAAAACAATGTAAGTACAGAATCAGCCTAGGATTGCAACCCTCTGACTGTCCCTTTAATATCAGATTGAACTGTAAGCAACTATAAGATGATGTTATTTAACTTCATGCCATGAAAAAATGCCCAACTGGGCTATTGGCAGGTTGTCACTGGGATAGGAATGAAAGAGAAAATTGTTTGGGTGGCTGGCAGGAGGGAAAATTGACATTAGGATTGCCATCTGGCCTGGGGTGGGTAGGGGGGGATATCCTGTCATTAGAACAGTGTCTTAAAGGGCTATTATTTAACAGATGATGTTAATGACCTCCACTTCATGAAAAGCTTCAGCTGTCCATTTCTATACATTAAGCTTCTATTGAAGTGACTGGACACTTTTCTCCAGGCTGGTTATAAAACCTTAAATATAACATTTAAATGGGGAACTCATTTCCACAATATTGCTAGATGAAAGGAGAATTACTGTGCAGCAGAGTGACATCCTTCCAACCCCATTTACTTCAATGGATCTGGGAGAGTAGAACTCTTTTTCAGATTGCACCATTACCCTTTTGTAATTTTAATAAATAGGATGTTGGTAAGCTTAGCTGAAGATGATCGTTTATATAGAACTCTTCACTGTCTGAAGTGCTTTACACATATTAAGCTGTTTTAATCCTTACACTGTAGTGTAGTAGTTAGAGCAGGCTTTCTCAGCCATGGTTTCATGAAACCCTGGGCTTTCTTGGCAGCACTGGAAAGGTTTCCCAAATGGGTGGTATTTTTATTATTATTATATTTATATACTGCCCTCCCTGAGGGCTAAGGGTGATTTACAGCAGTGGTCCCCAACCCGTGGGCCGTGGCCCGGTGCCAGGCCACGAAGGCCATGGCGCCGGGACGCGGCTCCCTCTCCCCGCCCCCCCCCCCCGCAGTAAAAAACTTCCCAGGCTGCAAGCTTGCGGCCTGGGAAGCTTCTTACTGCGGAAGGGGGGGGCAGAGGGAATCAGGGCCGCGCATGGCGCATGCACGGCTGAAATCGCGCATGCGTGGCACTTTCGCGCAACCTCAAAAAGGTTGGGGACCACTGGTTTACAGGAAACAGGAAAAGATACAGATAACAGATAATTTAATTTATATATATATATAATTGTTAAACAAGTATTGGGTGATATAACTATATATGGTCCCCTCTCCAAAATAGCCAGTGATTGGGGGTGGGAGGGGTCCCGGATGAGTGTATATACAGCTATGCTTCCCAATCATATTCTGCACAATCACATCACTTCTGTGGTTTCTTGAAACCTAAAGAATGTTTCAGGGATCCTCAACGATAAAAAAAGTTGCAGAAATTGAATGTCAGACTGGTATTTGGGAGAGCCAGGTTACCATTCCCACTCTACCATGGAATATTGCAGGGTGACCTTGGGACAGTCACAAACAATGCCTAACATACCTCACAGGGTTGTTGTGAAGATAAACTGGGAGAATGGATAAAAATGTAAGCTGCTTTGGGTCCCTACTGTGGAGAAAGTCAATGCATAGAGAAATAAATCAATGTATAAAGGTGCTAGACATTGTGGAAGAGAGGCTGATTAAAAACTTGGACCAAATCTGCACTTGGAATTTCGCCTGGGCTGGCACTTGTCTGATTGTAGGGCTAATCCCTGTTTCCAGATGACATCAGTGTTGGCTTGGGGATGGCCTGCCTCAAGTTCCTGGTTGGCTCTGGACAAAGGAATGCAAATTTCCTTATTTGCCATGGGATCCATTGGGCCTATGTTGGGTCAGGCCTGTCTGGCAGAGAAGAGTCCAGGCCTAGCTCCTCTCCCAAGTACGGCATCCTGGAAGAAACAAAAAATGCCCAGTCTACTCTGTGGCATTGTATTGTAATGCAATCCTACCTTCTTGAAAATCAGAAAAACACCCATGTTGCCATGAAGTGCAGTGGAACCTCTCCATCCTGGCTTCCTCGTCTCGACCTGGGAAGAGGCAGGGCAAACTGCCCCATCACAAACAACTGTGCAGTGCTGCCACCCTGTGCAGTGCTGCTACTGTGGAAAAAGTCTTGCTTGTGCAAGGTCACTGTGAGTTTATGACAGGGATAAGTTTGGAAGAGACTTCCCACATTATAGTTAATTAAACTGAATGAAAGTTTTTGTAGTGATGAGTACAAGAAGTTTCTGAATAATGCAATTTTTATTTTCTTCTTCTATGCCATGATTCTCCACCCAAGTCTATGGGCACTTGTGGAATATGGAAATTAGCGAGTGGGAACTACTACAAAATGGCTGCCATAGGATGCTGATAGAGTTGCTAAGAGTCTGGTGTAAAAGTGCCCTCTCCCATCAATGGAAGCTTAATAGGACATTATTTACTAGGTGGTATTATTTAACTTCATGCCATGAAATGCTCTGTTCAATGGACATAATATATTTCTTCGGGCTCTTAGCAACTCTAGATGCTGGGGCCAATCACAAATATGGAAAGCACAGGTGAAAGCCAAACATCCCCTTATGATGGAGGCAGCTGTTTCTAATGGGTGTGGTTTCCTGGATTCTTCTGCAGTACCTCATACTCTACTAAGATGGAGGGAAAATGGCTACATTTCAGCTGTGGATAAGGCTCATGGGTAGGGTTGTCTTGTCATGTTAAGACAAGCTAAATGCATGAAAATAGGCCATTGTAGCATCTCATAGCATGAAGGCAAATAGTATCGCCTGGTAAATCATATCTCATATTTAGTGGCAGGACAGTTCTTTTTTTTTCTTTTCTCCAGGCTGTTAGCTACCCTACAAACAGCAGGCCTAGAAAGCAAGAGTGGTAAGACAAAAGCTGTTTCCTGTCCTTGTGTCAATTTTTTTCCCTTATGCACATTTTCTTTTCTAAATGCCTCTTCTCCTAAGTGGATAACCATTCCATGCTTCAGAATCTCATCTAGTACTCTCTAGTGTGTAACTTTGTATTGGTTCTGGAGCCAGCTAAAGAACTGAAATGATTGCTTTTTGCTGGGCTATGTTTTGATTACGCTCCTGCATTTTTCAGCCTGTTCAAATCAAGGCAGCTGCTCCACCTTGCCTTGACAATCCCATAAGCCTGTTAAAACTAGTGATTGTGCATGATTTCCCCTTTTTGGTTGAATCTTGCATTTAATTTCTAATAGAGATTGAAATGGTACCACCACGAGGAGCAAAACACCCACATAGGGGAGCACCAGTGCAACTATCAGGATAGTCAAAAAGTTAAAAAAGGTGACTCACCAAACAAAAGGTTTTTAAAAACCTGTGTTTGTCTAGCCACCTAAGAACATCAGTCCCTAGGTGGGAGCTGGGGATCCCTTGGAATTACAGATCATCTCCAGCCTGCAGAGATCAATTCACCTTGAGCAAATGGATGCTTTGAAGCAGGGGTAGTCAAACTGCGGCCCTCCAGATGTCTATGGACTACAACTCCTATGAGCCCCTGCCAGTGAATGCTGGCAGAGGCTCATGGGAATTATAGTCCATGGATATCTGGAGGGCCGCAGTTTGACTACCCCTGCTTTGAAGGATGGACTCTATGGCATTGCATCCTGTTGAGTTTCCTCCCAGGCTCTACACCCAAATCTCTAGGAGTTTCCCAACCTGGAACTGGGAATCTTACCTACCTGCACTGCCACCAATGACCAGCGGGACCTGGCAAACCTATCCCAAGAGACTGTGTGGAAAGTTAAAAGGGGCAAGAGATTGGCCAGTGTATAGAACCACTGTGTGTGTGTGGGGGGGGGGTACAGTATGTATGGAGGTGATTGGGTATGTGAGGGGGAGGAAGGAAAACTGGTCAGGTGGCTGAGGGGGTAGGAAAGAAAGAGTGAATAGAAAATTGTTGCTGAGGTTGGGTCAGTGGTCAGCAGAAGGGAGAACAAGATAGAAAACTGCTGGGTAGCTAGTGTGAGGGAAAGGATGTTAAGGCCTTTGTGTCAGCGGGAAAAATAATGTATTGGGAGGCTGAGGAAGGTGGAAATTAGAACAACCACATGAAGAGAGGAAATGATTGACAGCTGGATGGATTTTCCCTCCCCTGCAAATATATTAATAACCTGTTTCTTATTTTATTTCCCTCCCAGTAATGGCCTCTTCTGTTCATTTGGCTGTTGTTTTTTCATGCAGTTAGAGTATAATATCCCTGTATGCATTATTCTCTTCTTATGATAGTACCAGGTTATATTACAGTGGCAGCATTTTTTCCTTTTAGTTGTCAAACAGCAAATCTTCTCTTCAAATTGTTTACAACTGGAGGCTGAATCTTCCAAGATGCTTAGCTTTGTTAAGTGACACAATGAAAACAAACAGAACAATATGTCCCAGAAATCAGATGACTATAATACTAATGCAGTTAAGATTTTATGGTCAGTTTTCACAGTACACGTTTGGTCTAGAAGTATAACAACCCAGAACATTCATACATAATCACTAATGCCAAATTGACTGTCATAGCTTCAGTGGTTGATAATTTCCACACCCAGAAATATTTTTAATAACTAGCAATAATTTCAGTGGGAAATACAGTTACAGTTTTTAGTTCTACAAACTAAAGTTCTACAAACTGGTGAAGGGACCTCCTGGGTCATCTACTCCAACCCCCTGCACTATGCAGGATACTCATATCCTTATTTCTCATCCATTGTAACTTGCCACCCCCTTGAAACTTCACAGAATCAGCCTCTCCATCAGGTGGCTATCTAGCCTCTGTTTAAAAATCTCCAAATATGGAGAACCCACCACCTCCTGAGGAAGCCTGTTCCACTGAGCAACTGCTCTAACGGTCAAGAACTTCTTCCTGATGTTTAGATGGAATTTCTTTTGAATTCATTTCATCCCATTGGTTCTGGTCTGTCCCTCTGGGGTAAGAGAGAACAACTCTGCTCCATCCTCTATATCAGTGGTCCCCAACATTTTTATCACCGGGTACCAGTCAATGCTTGACAATTTTACTGAGGCCCGGGGGGGGGGGGCTTGGTAGTCTTTTGCTGCCATGGCTGCCTGAGCCCCTGCTCCACTTGCTTTCCTGCTGGCACTCCTGACTTCCAGCCATCTGCTAGGGGGCGCTGCCAGTGGAAGCTGCACAGTGCCACTCTGAGGGGGAGGCCCAGCCATGGTGGCCACTGTAGAGCACCAAAGGTGAGCCAGCAGCAGAGTGGCAGGGCAGCTCCCAAGTTAGCAGCCGGGGAGGAGGACGAGGAAAACCTGTGGCCTGGTACCGACTGATCCACAGATCGGTACCAGTTTTTGGACCGGGGGTTGGAGACCACTGCTCTATATGGCAGCCTTTTGAAGATGGTTATGAAATCGCCTCTCAGTCTTATACTGTTATAAGAGTTGGTGGATGAGGTGAAGGAGGTGGGGACCCTAGGGGGAAGTGACCATGTCCTCATAGAATTCCTTTTGAGATGGGGAGGCAAGGAAGCTTGTAGCCAGACATGGATGTTGGATTTTCGTAGGGCAAACTTTAATAAACTCAGAGACATGATGAGTGTCATACCATGGACGAGAATGCTGGAAGGGAAGGGAGCATGTGAAGGGTGGGCGCTACTTAAACAAGAGCTATTGCATGCGCAATCAATGACTATCCCAGAAAGACGAAAACACTGCAGGAGCTCTAAGAAGCCTATTTGGATGAACAGAGAACTTCAAGAGGAACTAAGAAAGAAAAGGGAAATGTTCAGGAAATGGAGGGAAGGACAGAGCTCTAAAGAAGAGTACTTACAGGTTACTAGGCAATGTAGATCAATCACCAGAAAGGCCAATGCTGAGAGTGAGTTAAGATTGGCCAGGGAAGCCCACTGTAACAAGAAAAGATTTTTCAGTTATGTGAGGAGCAAACGTAAAGGAGGCAATAGGCCCACTGTTGGGTGCGGATGGACAAACTCTAACGGAAAATGCAGAGAAAGCAGAAAGGCTTAGTGCCTATTTTACATCTGTTTTTTCCCACAGGTCAAAGGGTTTAGGCACATCTAGAGATGGAAGTAGCCAAGAGATAGTGACTGGGTGGCAGGTAGACATGGACAGAGAGGTTGTCGAGAGGCATTTAGCTGCGCTGGATGTGTTCAAATCCCCTGGGCCAGATGAAATGCACCCGAGAGTGCTCAAAGAACTTTCCGTAGAACTTGCAGAACCCTTGTCCATCATCTTCAGGACCTGGAGATGTCCCGGAGGACTGGAAGAGAGCAAACGTTATCCCGACCTTCAAAAAGGGGAGGAAGGATGACCCGGGAAACTACAGACCAGTGAGTCCGACCTCTGTTGTGGGGAAGATAATGGAGCAGATATTAAAGGGAGCAATCTGAAGACATCTGGAGGGCAATGTGGTGATCCAAGAAGGTCAGCATGGATTTGTCTCCAACAGATCCTGTCAACCAACCTGGTTTCCTTTTTTTGACCAAGTAACAGGTTTGCTGGATGTGGAAATTCGGTTGATGTCGTTTACTTGGATTTTAGTAAAGCTTTTGGTAAGGTTCCCCATGATGTTCTGATGGATACATTGAAGGACTGCAATCTGGATTTTCAGATAGTTAGGTGGATAGGGAATTGGTTAGAGAACCGCACTCAAAGAGTTGTTGTCAATGGTATTTCATCAGACTGGAGGTGAGTAGCGGGGTACCTCAGGGCTCGGTGCTTGGTCCGGTACTTTTTAACATATTTATTAATGATCTAGATGAGGGGGTGGAGGGACTACTCATCAAGTTTGCAGATGACACCAAACTGGGAGGACTGGCAAATTCCTTGGGAATCCTGATGTGTATTTGTAAACAAACATTCATGTGTACCTCCAAGATTCCAAGTAATGACCACAGTATACAGCACATCAAAATACGTATCTCTCTACAAATTTCTTATAGTCTCCTTTGAATCGCATATTGCAGGTAAATTGCAATCAAACTGAATTATTTTGTCACATCAAACAACAAAGACAGAGACATTTTAGGAATGGTCTAGGATAAAATGTATTATAGTAGTTTTATCAGAACGTTTTCACTGAAGTATCCTCCTGTTCTTTAAAAAACAAAGTAGCAAAAATTCGATGGTAGGTTTGGATTACATTTTGTATTAGATTCTGCACAGGAACCTTTCTGAACTGCAGATGTGAGTCCGCTGTTTAAAAATATTGCTGTATCAGCTTCTGTGGAGGTTTGTAGATGAGCAATCACAAGGTGCTTGACTCAAGGTATCTGCTTTCCAAATATATAAATATTGGTTAATTCTGCATTGTAATTGTATCCAACATTTTGTTTATATTTTAGAGAGAGAGAGACAAGGAATTCAATTAATAATGCAATCAATCACAGGAATCCAAGTGCAGATAATTAAGAGTAGATTTCCTCTCTGCTTATGTGTCATTTCGTAAGAATACTACAGCAAGTTGGGTGAGGGACTTCATGTATGGTCCAGCATCCTTCTGTATGCATTCACCACTGTGCAATAGCAGTGCTCCCTTTTGTCCTTTGTATAATATTCCTATGAACTCTGATCCAGAGATCTGCATATGAAGGTCCTAGTTGAATACGCCATCAACACAGAACTAAAAGACCATACCCTAAAGTAATTTAAAACTGAATTTTCACAATACTATTATGAAGGGGTGAGGTAAGGGAAACAGCATAGCTCTTAGATTCAGGTGAGTAGGCATGGTGGTCTGAAGCAATAGAACTAATTTTGAATCCAGTGGTACCTTTAAGACCAACAGACTTTAATTCTGGGTATAAGCTTTCATGTGCTGGCACACCTCTTCGATGTTGTTCTTTGTTATCAAAATATTGAATATGGTATTACAGACCGGGACTCCAGCACTTCACAGGGTGAAGATGGGGCAATAGAAGCAATAGAATACTTTAAATATTCAATAACTATAGAAGCAAAGGAACCAGCTCTTCAAATTAGATAGATTTCTAGTAGGCACCCTTGATATTCATCCATGACATTGTACATGGGATGTACAATCCCAATTAATGCTCCCCCACCAGGCTGATGCCTTACTATTCCTTTGACACAATTACCTGCCTTTTCAGCTGGCTTCTTGCTCACTGCTTAAAAGTAAAGCTCTACAAATACATCTGAGCAAATTCAGACAATCCAGTATGTATAATTACACTGCATTCTTACACAATGAGACTGCTTTCTTGTAGCTACCCACATACATCATCAGCCATCTGGCACCTCCTGCTGACTCCAGTTTCTAAAAGGTATATCACAAAAAGAAAAACTATATTTGAATTGTTTTTAAGTTGTAATTTTCTATATAGGTGTACCTATGTACTTTGGTCGCTGCCCGGGAATCTAGATAATCTCACACTCAGTTTTTGTGATCACTTCTTGAACAAATGCTGTGAAAACACAGAAAGCAGAGAGTGCAATCTATCCCATCCTGTAAGTATAAAGAGGAGGTTGTTGAATGTAGGTTGTTCAAAATTATTTCAAGGCCAGGACTGATTCTGCATGAAGGCATAAAATGCACACCGCCTCCTGCTTGCAAACACATGACAGGAAACACACATTTTCTCACTTCCTGATGGGAGACCCCTCCCGCATTATCCTGCCACCTTGTCGCAGCTTTTTGCCTCCTGACGAGGGAGCAGAAAAGTAGGTAGCGTGGACAACCCAAACTTCTCCCCCCACGCCTTGGATTGTCAATCAATGTAAGCAAACAAACCCTTCACAGCGGTTGTTTGGTGGACTCAAACTTTCCCCCCCCCTCGAGTCCCAAAATTAATTTAAAAAAATACACAAAATTAATTTTAAAAAAACATTTAAAAAAACCTTGTACTTCCGCATTGCTATGGGATCATGCCACAACAATAAAACATTTCCTTAGATCTCTTTTCAAGATTCTTTGTCTAAGGGTCTCTCTTTATATACTGCAGGGGAGGGCGGTATATAAACATAATTAATACATAAAATGTATATTCAGGTATATTTTTGATAGGCTAGCTATGGTAACTGGGCCCTGATGATTATGTGTTAATGATAAAGATTTAATACAAAGAGCACAGATGCCAAGCTAATGGTAGAGGGCTGCTGGATCAACCCCCCTTTCCCCATTCATATCCCACCACCAGAAAACACAAACAGGAATGTGTTTTAGCTGCTCAATCCCAATATTACCGTACACACGGGAGAGAACATTTTATTTGAAGTGAGGGCACATCGCTTTGCAGTCCCATAGCAACGTGGAACGTGCCATTTTTAAAACTGATATTATTGTTAATAGCTCTGATTAAGTCATGTCACACATGTCTGGCTTCCTTATGATCAATGGCTGCAAGGAAAGTGTTCTGAATTTGTCATGTTAATCCACACTAACTTATTTCCATAAATGATTTTGGTAGCAGATGATCTAATCCAAGACTGAGTCCAGACCAAATCACCGGCTTTCGAGATCCCATGTGATTGGATTCCAGAATGGGATTGAAATGTATGACTTAGTGCAGTACTCTGTTTAGTTCTCTCTGCTGCCCTTCTACTCTGCGACTTTGCTTTTCTGCTTACTGGCTGTGAAGAATACGTCATCCCTGTCACAAGAAGCACTGGGCTTGCATAGGGAAAGCAGGATGGTTTGACGTCATAGTCAGAGTATTGCAGTATCTTAGACTCAACAGCCTTCTTATTAAAGATTTTAAAGATATCATATCTAGTGCATATCTGACCTATTAATTAAAGTCAAACCACTGTTTCAATAAAGGCCATGGGCTCAGGATCTAAATTTCCATTTATCTTGAACTGGTTGCAAGAATGAAACCTGTTCCTCTTCCATAAAGTATAAAAAAGACATGGTTTTTCTTGAGAAGGAAATATCCATTGTTTGGTGTTAGAGATGGCATTTGCTGTTGTTTAACCATGTACTAAAACATGACAAATAGCTTTCCAAAGGAGATTCTGAAAGCTGTGCAAAATCTTAAGGTTAATGTTTGAAGGGCAGAAAAGCAATCTGTAGATGTTCTGCAGCTGACACTTTTGTCTTATGTGAATCTCACAGAGCAAAAATCAAATAAGACATGTCATACAATTCCCATTTGTATATCAATGTCAGCCTGTATGACTTTGTGTATAAATCAAATGAAGATTAAACCTATATTTTACATCTAACAAAGAAGATAAACTTTCCTATACATTTCCCCAAGACTTAATTTAGCATTTCAGGGTATTTACTTTTAGTGTTCTTGTTTTTATATTAGTAATTATATTAATCTTATTATATTATATTAGTCATATTAGCTGTTATAAAAAACCTTCTAAAGCAAGTGAAAAGATATAGGAAGTAATATATTCTATATGCATTTTGAAACACTTTAATTATATTAAAGATTGATCACTTAATATAAATAACAGATTCCCTTCATAGTTAGTCATGTGATTTGTTTGTTTTGGACTTAATTAGGGTGAGGGAAGGATTCCAGTTCAGGTTGGACTTCAGGAAATTGCATGATTCCTGACTGAATGGTTGAAAGAATTACTAATGTTGGACAGCTGGTTTATCTCCTTGTGGCAACATTCTGCTTCATTGTTGGCTTGGCACAATTCATCCCCTCTCATAATTTATGTGCGACCTGTATGTTTGGTGAAACCTTCATACAGTAAAATCATGGGATAGTCTTTTTCTTTTCCATTACTTTTTTGTGTCTATTTTATTGATTCTGTAATATTCAAGTGATAAAGGTTTTTACCCCCTCTTTACTAACTTGTATTGTTTCATATAAAATGATTAAAGCATTCCCTTGTTTAGTAACTGAAAAATCTACTACAATTGCTCATTTATTATCTAGTTCACAGTTACTGTTATATCAAGTTGAATGTACATTATCCAACATGTACATAATGAGCTCTAGGTCCTTCAGAAGACTGAACTAGCACCTTGCTCCCAGGGCTTACTTATTACTTACTTAAAACCATCTACTTTCTGGGGTCAGCAACTTCACTTGTTCTCTGATTCCCTGTTTGTTCAGATATGACTGGTAATTCTAGCTATTTTTCTTAGGCTGATCCTTCATAGATCTGGGGGTTGGACTAGATGGTGTGTATAGCACCTTCCAACTGTATAGCACCTTATATCATTCTATGATTCTTCCTATCTCCTTGCTTGACTTTAATAAACTCTTTGACGCCTCCTCAATTGTCTGCCTTGCCTTTGTGGTTCAGATATCTTCCCTGGAACAACTGACTTTCTTTTTTGCTTCTGAATTTTATGCCCATTTTACAAATTAGGCACCTCCTCTGGACTCTTGTGTTTATACTGTGTGACCTAGGGATTCCCAGAATTACAGCCCATTTCCAGATAATGGAAATCAGTTCCCCTGGAGAAAATGGATGCTTTGGAGGGTGGACTCTGTGGCATTGTACCCCACTGAGGTCCCTGTCCCCACTCAGGCTCAAACCCCAAATCTCCAGGAGTTTCCCAGTCTGGAGCTGGCAGTCCCATCCCTCACTGGTGGCCAGGGAGATCCGGCAACCCTATACTAGCATCAGGTTTGTAACAATCTCCTGCTTGGAACATCTGATCTTGTAGAGAGAATCCATAAAGTACTAAAGCATGACATCTCCTGCAATACCTATCTATATGGACTGTTCCTCAATGTTGTCTGCTATTGCTTGGTATCTAAGGCACTACATCATTCACACATCATTCACACATACGAAAACATAAGCCACATGTCTCAGGGATTTAAACTTCCTCCCCTTCCCCCGAGCCCTGAAATAAATTATTTTTAAAAAGTTCACTTCCACATGTGTTTTGCGGTAATGCCACAACGTAAATGCATTTTTAATTTAAAAAATAAACACTTCCGCATTGCTATGGAGAAACGGCACAACCATAAAGTACTCCCCTGTTTTTGGGGATTTGTGGTATTTTGACCTCTATGTTTGGGTAGAGTTGTGAGTGGCTGGACATGGTAACTGGACGCCGAAGAATGATTGTGTGTAAATGTAGGCTTAAAAACAAACAGCACAGATGCCTAGCTGATCGAGAGAAGGCTGCTTCATCATGCTCCCCCCCTTCCCCATTCATTCACCTCTGCCAAGAAAAAGATATGTGTTTTGCCTGACTAATCCCAAAATGATCATGGACAGTTTAGGGAAAAGTTTATTTTAACTTATGCATAGTAGCTTTGTGGTCCCACAGCAAAGCAGACCACACCATTTTTTTAAAAAAATCATGGAGCAGAAAATGGAGAGGTGAGGGCTTGCCCCTGGTTGTTCCCTGATGTGAAGTGAGATAACAAGTGGCTTGCCCCTGGTTGTTCCCTGATGTGAAGTGAGATAACAAGTGGCAAATCCAGTTTTGGCAATTTCCCTCATCTTGAGGCAAATCTGGCCAAACTCAAGCCAGCCCCTGGACAGCTTCAGGATGCAGATGGCATCATGTGGGGGAAGTTATAAAACCTGCCAGCAACCAGAGGCTGTCCAGGGGCAGATTTCTCATGCAGAATTGATCCCAGTTTTCTTCATTTAAAAATTAATCTTTGTTAAAAAAATGAATTTCAGTACTGTTATCATGACTTATTAAAAAGCTTCACTTGCACAGCCACACATAAATTTTAAAAATACTGATATCAGATATGCATTGGGTTCACTAAGCACATGCAGGGACTGGAGTTTCAGATGTGCATACGAGCATGTAAAAAAAAAAACAAAATCTAAAAACAATGCCTTGTAGCCAAAGGGAGCAAAAGAGTACTATTACAGAAAGATGTTTGCTGTCTGAATGAGAGTATTTCAAACTTTCTAGCTGCAGGTAACACTGTCTATGTCAATTTATCTTGTAAAGAACTTTTGAACAGTTGTATACTAAACTCCTTCTTTTGCCCTCAATCGCTCCCAGCAAAGAAGGGGACGACAGAAAATGAGGTGGCTGGGTGGAGTCACTGAAGCAGTAGGTGCAAACTTAAATGGACTCTGGGGAATGGTAGAGGACAGGAAGGCTTGGAGGATCATTGTCCATGGGGTCGCGATGGGTTGGACACGACTTTGCACCTAACAACAACAACAACAATCATAAACTCCAGTTCTAGGATACACACCCTAAATACAAAGTACACACAAGGCCTATGGTTTCTCACAGCTGCTATGCATGAGCAGAGAGTGCATCCAAATAGAGATGACTGTATGATCACTTTCCCACTCCTTTATTGGTTTATAGGTTTGTTCTTCCTGCATCCTATTCCCCCCAGAATTTTGATTTAAGAACCTCAAAAATTTATTCCAGAATTGGAGCACACAGCTTTTAATCTCTTCATGTCTAGTTATTTATGATTGAAGCAAATTGTGAGTGATATTTTACCAGTGTACAATCAAACATTGTCAAACACCAGACAAAATAATTTTGATAAGATTGTATATAAAAGACTGGGCTTTATGTCTGGGGGGAGGGGTTAGTCAATGAATAGGAGTGCCAGAAATAGCCTGATACAATGATAAATATGATCACATCAGGATTTCATCATAAATACTTTTTTGGGAGTGCTTCATCACAGCACACATATGAATTGGTAATGTAGATACAAAACAAAAGATTTGCATGAATATGGAAACAGGGAAGATGGGACAGTTTTGAATAAACAAATAATTACAATATTGAATGGAAGAAACAGAAAGATCTCACAAACTGCACATGCAAACCTCTCGAGCAGAATTTGGACTGTTAAGGGAGTCACTACGGCATTTGTACCTCTTTTCAAAGACCACACACACACAAAGCTGTCATACAGAATCAGACCATTAGGCCAGTAATGTCTGCTCACATTGGCAGCAGCTCTCCAGGGTCTCAGGCTAAAATCTTTCACATCACCTGATATTTTTAGCTGAAGATGCCAGGAATTGAACCTGGGACCATCTGCTTGCCAAGCAGATGCTCTTCCACTAAACTATAGCTCCTCCCCTCCCACATAATTCCCAACTCTAGAACACTGGGAAATATCAGATGGAAATAATTTCAAAGCATATTTACTCAAGTAGCACCCCCAATATCCTCGTATCGCTGTCTACTGTAGACTAAGATCACCTGATGTGGGCAAGCTGTTTTTCAGAGAGTTTGTCCATTAACAGTTAAAACCCGATAAAATTTGTGTAAACTCTAAGGTTCTTTAAAATACAAATAATGGGCTGAACAAATGTTGATGGTTGGTGTGATATTAGTGTTCTTTTGGAGAATATGATGTAGTGTCTATTGGCACCATTTCATATTGCCCCAACCCATAATGTCCTAAGATTTTTTTTTATCTTGCCCAATTTTGAATGAAATGACAATGAATATAGAAGAAATATTAAGTATATATGAAATATTATCTTTTCTACAAATGTCACACACTTGGAATTGTTGATTCACTGCTCCTAGCAATGAAAATTAGGAGATGAATGACATGAGGCTATTCTCTAACTCATCACTGTTGAAAAAAGGATATAATTTGTGAGTGAACTGATGTCTTTCCATGTGAAAATGGTTGAAGGGTTCTGCAGGCACTTCTCACTTTTTCTTGTGGTTATGAGCATACAGAGAAAAAGAATAGGAAGCTGTCTAATTAAATTTTGGTTTTAAAAAACTGATAGCCTCCTGTTAGAACAGAGAACATTGTTCTTCTGTCCTGTGTCCATGTAAATTCTTCAAAATTAACTATGTCTTGGTTTATTCAGAATGTCATTCAATAGGTATAACTCATTTGGTCTTGACTTAGTTTGTTGGGGTCACATCAAGTACATTATATCCCCCAGGCAGCTAAAATTAACTGCTCCATAAAAGTGTCATGATGACAAAAATCTCATAAAGTTGATATAAATTTAATATGAATGACCACTATTCTGGATTTACCCCCAGGTGGTGGTGAAATTACTTTTTTTATTAACAGCTTTTGGGGTAATCTTACTGAAGAGGCACATTTGAATTATAGTACAGTATGTTCCAATTTACATAAGAGAGGATTTTAAATCACTTGAAATCCATGGGAAGTTGACATGCTCAGTGGAGCGTTGTTTGCTTTGTCCCATAATAGGTAGGTAAATAATTAGAAAATTCTTCTTTGTGTTTTGCGGTACAATGCCCACTATTAAGGGAACAATACTTGGTTTGGGGAAATAAGCGCAGCTTGTTGACAAGCCTGTCACGTATTGAGTCTTTAGCTTTTACATATTTGTTGGCATTCAGGTTATTAAAACAGGAGAGAAAATAAATTATGTGATGAAAATTTTTCAAAGCAAGACATATATAAATAAAAATCATATTAACACATGGAAATGGCAACATATGGAAATGATTTATACAATTACCTGCTCTAGTAGCAGATTGGCCCCATTGATTCCATAAAATCAATCTGGTAGATGCCACAGAATGAGTGCAGTGTAGTAGCCACATTGATTCCACAATACGACAAATAGAGCAAGTGAAATGATGACCTCTCACTTGTCATATTTAGGCTTCCAAGCACTGGGATTATTTTTTTTTTTTTGGACTAAGATGTTTTCTGTGTCTGGAAGAAAATCAGGAGATGGGAATTTTGTTGATCTGAGCTAATGCTAGTTTCTCTGATTTTGCTTTTCTGGAAGAAAAAAAAACACACTAGCAGATTTGAACAGATAACATGCCTCACTAGGAAGACTGTAAATGCCCAATCTCCCTCAGACACATAGTGACAACATTGACAATTATGTAATAAATATGGACCATTTTTTCCAGCAATGAAGCAGTCTCACTACAGAATGGGCATGTGGACAGCAGCACAATGGAACTATTAAATCTATACATTGCCATATTTATTGATTATGTACATATGCCTTTACTTAGGGTTGTAGTCAGACCAGAGACTCCTAAGCATGTGAATCAGGAGGTAGTCCAAATTTAAACAAAAGGCGAAGAGTGCTTTAATTATGATATTCACCACCCTGAGCTGGTGTGTGGGAGGGCGGTATACAAATCTAATAAATAATAAATAATAATGAACAAGACTATTTTCAAGAAGAAAGCTAACCACACTTCAGTATGTAACTTCATCTCATGTCATATCCTTCAGGATTGGGACAGCTCACACCTGTCCCTAATCCTAGAGGCCTCATGGAAATTCCATGAACATGGAAACTTCAACAATAAATTTCTTTGGGGGTACACAGGCTTTTGAATGCTGAAACTACCACTTTTCCCCCACTGAGGTATACTGTTCCTCATAGAGAATGGGCAGGATGGACCACAGCAGATCACAGGTTCCCATACAAGTTATTATGGTGAACTGAAAAAGATTTATTTCAGGTTGAAACATCTTCCTTTTGAATTCAAGCAATAAATACCCTTTGTGAATTCTATATCTACTCTTTGATTCCTTAGAGAATTCTATAATTCCTCTACAAGCGATAAATACAACTATTGTCTGCAAACTATTTTTATTGTATTTGAAGGATATTTACTAATTTTGCCTATTGCACAGTATATTTCTATTTGTAGTCTTTTCAACTGTGTAATAGCAAGCAAATGACAATAGCAGGCATGACTGGATAAGGTGTGATATACAGAGGGAAAATAGGTGTAGAGAAATCAACATTGGAAATGAGACAAGAAACCTAGGTCTCAATTCAGTCCAGGATGCATTTTCTTGAGCTTCATTATCAGTTGCAATTCAGCAGGCGCTCTTTCTAATGTTGCTGCAGGGCATGGTTAGGTGTGCTGCTGTTGCAGCACAGTGCTGGGTCAGGTAGAGCCAGGAGCAGAAACAGCTGCTGGACACAGTCTTAACTTAAGACAGACCTTCTTGCAGCTGTGTAGGCAATAGGGATGAACCTAAACCAAACTAAGCTCAAAGTTTGCAAATTTCACAAAATTCTAAATGTAGTTTGGGGTGGTTCATGCTGCTCAATAGAAAGCAGATAATTACACGGGTGTTTCCACACAATGACCAATGTTGCCAATTGGTTCCAAAAAGCGGAAACGCTATATTTAAAAGTGCAATCTCGGCGTTACGCATACCTGCCTTTGTAGTGGAATCCAGTAGCATTTCAATCGTTTCCCACAGGTTTCCGGTCTCGCAAAAATCACTAGGAAGGAAGCAATTTTTTCTGTGCTTTGTCCTGCCCCTGGCCATCAATCAAACGAACAGCCAATGGGTGGTTGTTATCATGCTCCCGAAAAGCCCCTTTCCCTTTAAGCAAAGTTAAAAACACACACACACATCGCAACGAATATGCCTTGATTCCTCCTAACGTAGAGACACATCTAGCTGGCATGTGAGCTGGCGAGTCATCATTACCATGCTCCCCCAAGTGAAAAGAAAAATCCGCCCTGCAAACGGGCATGATTTTCGGCCGAAAATAAAGGGAACTTGCAAACAGGGCTGTGTTGTGCTTGGGGACTTAGGGGAGCTTTAAAGCACTTCTGTGGAGGGACTGTAGCCGGAGAAGCCTCGCTGGGTGAATGAAGGCTCGCTGGTTCGTTGTTTTCTGCTCGCTCTGAGAAAAAAAATGGCGATCGCTTCGTTGGAAGTTCGGAGGAGAGAGCCAGGGGGAGGGACTTTGTTGGAACCGCAACAATGGGAATGCATAGGTCTTTTTTCCTATTGTTGCAGATTGTTTGCAAGAGTGTAGCGCTACAATGAATAGCTTTTTGCGGGACTGTTTCAGGAGTGCGGCAGATTGTGTGCGACGTTTTGCAGAACTGCAAATTAGTAGCGTTTACAATTTGCAAGCCTTCTTCTACATTAAAGTCGTGCGGAATGGCCCCACATTTTAACCCTTGCAAAAGACAGCCAGAAAGACAGTCTGTCAGCTGATTTTTCAGCTTTCTACAACTCCCCTGTAAAGGTACTATAGTCCATCTCAACAGGGTTTGTAAGACCTCATATTGGTTCATTTCTCAAATGAACCTCCCAGTTTGATTTGTGGCTCAGTTCATGGTTCAAAACACATTGTTTAAAATGCCTGGAGAGGGCCTTGCTGCTCCCTCCCAGAAAGACAAAATTGGGAGGGGGGACATCTAGAAGGACACCAGCTGCTCCATTTCCCTGTAGTGAAGGCAGCTGACCTCCTTAAGCAGAAAATCAGCAGCATGTGGCTTGAGTTCCCATTGGTGGATGAGGGACGGTGAGCAGAAAAGTCACAGGGGCACAGGGAGGAGACCAAAAACATACTAATATTGATGTATGAAAAAGAGCCATTCTTGGCACCATCATACAAGAAAAATTGTTGCAAACCAACTTTTAAATACTGCACTGAAAAGATGCAGACACCGCTAAGGGGAGAGTGCCATGCAGAATCAAAAATACTATGGTAGATTTTCCACAGCAAAAATAGTCCCACATGTAGAAATTTAAAAAAACAACATCTTTTGGGGCAGATTTCTTGTGCAGTTTCCTGCCATGCATAATAGCCCAAGGTCAGTTCTGTCTACTCAAACTGGCAACTTCTCTCCAGTGTTTCAGTCAAAGCTCTTTTGCTTCATCTGCTGTCTGGTCCTTTTAACTGGAAATTGAACCTGGAATTTTCTGCATGCAAAATAGAGGCTCTTCAATTGAGCCACAGCCTCCTCCTTAAGAACAGGGTGTCTGTTGTGGGAAGAGGAAGGGAAGGTAATTCTAAGCCATTTTGAGATTTCTTCTGGCAGTGAAAAACAGGGTATAATTTTTTTTTCTTCTGAGGCAGAAAATATCATAAGACCCTTTAACTTTTGACAGTAATAGCACCATTCTGTGGATGGAGGAAAGTGCAGAGAGAACCAACCAGCTGGTAAGCTGGGGCTATACTTCTTGAGCACCCCAGTGGGGTCTTGCACTGTTGCTGGGCACTGGTGAAGTGATGCTATGACCACATACTGGAATGCCTTGATGTTTGCCACCTCGTGGACCATATTTGAGCAGAAAGGGCAATATATTTTAACTATACAGAGTATTTATTATTATTATTGTTGTTGTTGTTAGATTTCTAGCCCGCCACTCCCATAAGGCTTGTGGCAGGTTACAGCACAATAAAATCCCCAATAAAACCCCATATACATTAAAAATTCAAGCCTAAAAGATCCAACACAATCCCAAGTGGCAGCAGAACTACACTACATAACCCACTCATATCCTAGAGGGCACGGAGGGCATGGAGCTGATGGTCACTTCCTATGGACTCTTAGCAACACTGGTAGATATGGATCCTCTAGCCCAGTGGTTTCCCCCTTTGGGGATTGAATGACCCTTTCAGAGGGGTCACAGCAGGGCAAGCAGCTTGGCCAGGGACAGGGGGTGCCATCCACACAACAGCCTTGTGAGATAGATCAAGATACAGCGTTCATCTGTATGAAGCAGCGGGAAAGAGTGAGATTAGCATGGTGAGACAAGGGGCATAACTGAACTGAGAAACCCCGGGGGGGGGGGAAACCAATTTATATACAATCATCATGAGCAATGGCTCTTCACTCCATTGGTCAGTTTCAGTTTAATTTCTGTGAAAAAACACTTGCATAGTTTTATGGTTGGGGGTCACCACAACATGAGGAACTGTATTAAAGGGCCGCAGCATTAGGAAGGTTGAGAACCACTGCTCTAGCCACACCTAGTTTGAGACTTATTGTCAGGATTCTTCTGCTACCGACTCCACAGGACATTTCTAGGGATCCATTCTAGTATAGCAAGTGAGAGCTTTGGTGCTGCAATCCTGGGGCATAAGTCCTGTGAAAGAAGTGGTTCGTACTGTGGATGGAAGTAGAAATGAATCATCCACTTCTTTCTCGGCTAGGTAGATCTGAAAGCCAGAATACTCTGGCATATTGGAGAGTTTTCCCCAGACAGTTCATTTAGATATCTTTTGATTAAAAGCAAGTAATATTTATTTCCTTTGAATTGCAAAGTACTTGGCATATTGTTTGTAATAAAAGCAAATAAATGATAATTATAATGATACAATAGACATTAATATTTTTTAATTTAGTTTTCATTCATTGTTCCTAAAGACTAACAAATTCTGATTTAACACTTGTAGTTTCAGAACTGCTTTAAATGCTCTAATTTTAAAATATGTCTTGGGGATTCATAGCTTATTAAAATGTGAAGGAAATACAGGCAAAATCATTCATGTGGAAAACCGCTTAGGAGTGCTTGTTTATCTCACTTTTGACCTCATGGCTAATAATATACCCTTAGAAGTAAATATGGAGCACTTTGCATAAGAGGCAAGAGAAGGACGAGATTAATAAATAAGATAAAAGAGCACCTGATAGGGGACTATTGACTAAACATTAAAGGCCCAGATGAAATGCTGTTTGCTCATCTATCAATACAAGTCAAGATAACAATGGGAATTTTGGAACTGAAACTGCATCAGTTTTACAAGGAAAACACAAAGTGAACGTGCTCACTCAGAAGAAACAATGCTAATTATAAGATCACAAGTAACAAATTAATTTTGAGACAAAATGTTTAAAAAACATTAGCAGCAGCTGCCTAGTAAGGATGCAAAACTGCATCGGCTCATTGCATATTCAGCTCAGCTGGCCTTTCAAGATCTCCATCAACATTTTTTGAAGTTTGAGGTTAGGGCAATTTTGTCTGGCATTTTTGTTTACATTTTCAATTTTTATGGTTATTTACCCCCTCCAATTTTCTATTTTAAATATATTATTAAGCAAGTTTAGTATTTTACTGCAAACCTGGGAATTTCCCCTGGATGCAAAAAATCTACCTGTACTTGGCCTCGTAATGTTGACATTTAGATCTATACTCTGGGACCATGTTCACAATTAGAACTATCAACAGGAGCCTTGTGGCATCTTAAAGTCTAACATTCCCCACTTCAAACTAGAGCTCCCGTCTTCCAATGTTATGTATGAATCTTCAATATGCAATTATTTACTTTGGAATCTCCTTTAAAGCTAAAAGAAGTTTCAAAATCAATATGTAATATGATACAAGAGAGATCGGACTTCTAAAGGAAAAGAACTATTACATCACTTCAAGGCTTTGGGTATCCCTGAGGTTGTTTCTTATCTATTACTATGGAAGTTCCATGAAAGAAATGTTTGAACGCAATCAATTCTGTTTTCAGCAGTGAGATCAGAGGCAGCTGTTTTTTTTTTTAAAGAAATTAAAGAACACAATGCTTTGAAGTGTGTTGTTGGTTAATAAGATATATCTAAGATCTGCCATGACATCTTCACTCACTGGGGTGCCAACCTGCACATGTGCAAAATTAACAACTGCCCAAACATGGGCCTTCCCTATTGTAGTTCCCACCTTGTGAAAACAACCCTGGGGAGGTCAGGAAGGCTCCCATTGTCCTCACGGTCCACGAACTATGCAAGGCTGAATCGTTCAAGTGGGTTTTTCTACATAGGTGATAGAGTTGCACTGTACTAAATTATTCACAAAGTTATTCACTGTGTATAGTTTACTGAAACCAGGATCTTACTAAGGAATTTTGCATTATTTAATGTGCCATATTAATGTGCCATAAGTCCTTAACATCTAGAGACTTAAATTTGTTTGGGATTGAGATTTTGGTGGGATAGAAACTAGCAATGGGATAAAATGTCAAAGCTACTTTGCATCAACATTCACCTTTTCAAAAATCCCAACTGACATCATTGTTTGTATTGCCTGTTTCTTCTTTGCTGTCATGCTTCTTCATGGGCTACAGCAGTATCCTTTTTCTTATGGTCATCATCTGCTGATCTCATCCAATATGAATATTTTCTTAGGTGGGATCAATATAATATGGCCCATGATAAAGTTCTATGAGAAAGAATGTAGGCAGGAATGTAGACAAGAACTATTTTAGAAATAACATACTGAAACAAGGTGCATTTTTAGGCAAAGCTAATATTTGTGAAAAAATGTGGATATCTTTTCCTCAGTTCTGTTATTGGGTATCATCCTACTAAATTTTTTAACAGTGAAAATAAAAGCACTTTTTAGACAAAATATGTCATTCATTAAAATAATCCTGGGACAGGCTGCAACAGTACAGCTTATATGTCATTCTATCCAGGCACAAGAACTCAAAGCCTAATATATCAGTTTTAATTCAAGGTGACCTCCTGCTCTTCATTGCTTTATTCCCAGATGGTCGAAAATATAGCCGCTACTCTTCTCTCAATGTCAAATGTACTGTATATGAATATTATGCCAATTTTCAAATTTCCATTGACTCCCAGTGGGAAGCTACAAGCATTATCATTCCCGTCATACAGAATATTGGATTTTCTGTCTATTAGATGTTGAAGGAAATCTCAATAGATTCATTTTTTATGCAGGTATGTAATGTTGGTCATGGAGGTCAAGCTTCCTTTTATGCCCAGTAGCTTAGTGCTAAAGAAATTTTCTTAGGAAACGTTGATCCCAGTGCTTGAAATATTTTGCAATATTTCAGGTAACCATGCTTATAGTCTGCATTTCTTTCATTGGGAACAGTAGAAAGGGGGATTGCATATACATTCTTCCCAGGGACATACATAGTCTTAATGAGGATGCATATGGCTGTATTAAGGAAGAATAGTGGTCAATAAATAAGATGTCCCCTGTCTACCGGGGAGTTCCCTGAGCTGCTAAGGAGGACAGTGGTTCACCCTCTCCTTAAGAAACCATTGCTGGACCTGCGGGACCTGGCCAGCTACCACCCAGTTTGCATTTGGTGTTCCTGAGTAAGGTAGATGAAAGGGCCATGGCACACCAGCTCCTGGCATTCTTGGACAAAACTTCTCTTGACCCATATCAGTCTAGGATCTGTTCTTGCCATGCAGTGGTGATGGTGCTGGTCACCCTAATGGATTATCTCCATCGCCAGCTTAATTGGGGCAGGTCGGCCATGTTTGTTCTGTCGGCTGCTTTTGATATGGTCAACCATGAACAGCTGGCCCACTGCCTCACCGGGATGGGGATACAGGGCACAGCCCTTCATTGGTTATGCTCCTTTATCCATAAGTGGACCCAGAGGTCCACTACTGACTGACTCCCTGATGGGATCCTACTGACTCCCTGGTGGGATCCCTCAGGGCGCAATTCTCTCCCCCACACTTTTCAACATCTTTATGTGCCCTCTGGCCCAGCCGGTACAGAACTTTGGGCTGGGCTGTCACCAATATGCTGATGACATCCAGCTCTATCACATCATGGATGGCCACCCAGGCTCCCCCCCCCCCCGGAACCACTTGCCAGATGTTTGGAAGCAGTGGCTGTGTGGCTTGAGCAGAGTTGTCTGAAACTCAACCCCTCCAAGATGGAGGTCCTGTTGTTTGGAAGTAGGGGGACGGGTCAGTAAGCACATTTACCCATTCTGGCAGGGACACAACCTATGACCGTGCCCTGGGCCAGGAATCTGGGAGTGACCATTGATAGTTCACTAACTATGGAGGCATAGGTCAAGAGGATAGCTTGCCAGGCATTCTTCCATCTTCACTGGACACAGCTACTAGCACCCTACCTGTCCTCTGAACACCTGGCCATGGTGATCCATGCGATGGTCACCTCCAGAATAGACTTCTGTAACTCGCTATACATGGGCCTGCCCTTGTCCTTGATTCAGAAATTGCAACTGGTACAAAATGTGACTGCTAGGGTCCTCAGAAGAACACCTTGGAAGGCCCATATCCAGCCTGTGCTGAGGCAGCTGTATTGGTTGATGGTTTCCACCCGGATCTGGTACAAGGTTTTGGTTTTGACCTTTAAGGCCTTTCATGGTCTGGTACCAACATATTGAAGGACTGCCTGTTGCCCTATGCCCCCTATAGAGCTTTACATGCTGCAGGCACCAATTTGTTCTAGAGAAGCACACCTTGCCTTGCCCAGGGCCAGGGCCTTTTTGGTCCTGGCCCCTACCTGGTGGAATTAGCTTCTGATAGAACTGCAGGCCCTGCAGGAGCTTTCGGCATTTCACAGGGCCTGCAAAATGGAGCTCTTCTACCAGGTTTATGGTTGAGGCCGGAGCAGCAAGGAAACTCTGATTGGAGCTCTCCTGGGGCTAGGCAGTGTTTAGGCCATATGTTATCTATGGCCTCCTCTTTTCACCCCCTCTATTAGATGTCTTACTGGGGGGGATGGGAAATTGAGTAATACCACCATGTTCGTTATGGGTTTTTTTTGGTACGATTTCTTATGTCCTTGTATTGTTTTAATGGTGTTTTATTGGGAGTTTAGCATGGACAACTTGTAACCCTCCATGAGCCAGTCTCAGGAGTGGTAGGAAATAAAAATATAAAAATAAAATAAAAATAAAAATCATGGATTATTCATGATGCTCTGAACAATTTTTGCTTAACGGTTAATTCAAAAAGTCCTCTATTATTTGAGAGACAAAAGAAGGCTTCAAGCATCCTGTTTGTCTACATTACTAACCATGCTATCTTAAGCATAGTTATATCTTTCTAGGATTTCACTGGTCTTAGATGGCTGTATCTCTACTTAGGATTGTACTGGTAGTTAGAGTGTGTGAACTTGCACTGTCCCTGTGCTGGAGTTTCTATAGACTTGACTGCTTAGGACTCTGTTTGTTTATTGTCATATCCAATGCATTTGCAACAACACTAAAGAATTGATACGGAGGTAGATGAATGTACTTTGGAGTTGATGGCTGTTCAGTAAGTGCAATGGAAGCCAGTTGATACTAAAAACTGTTTTGCATGTGACAGTGGTGAGTTTCTAAAATGGAAATAAGAGTCCCGTTTACCTATTTGTGGTTATTAATGTTTTAATATCATAGGGAGGTTACGTAACTGACATATGAAGGTTCAGCTGGAGATGGGTGTCTCCTCATCCCAAAGTTCCTTTTCTGGCAGTAAACTGTTAGTGGAAAGAGAGTTGGTATCCCTAGAAAAGCCTTTTCTGTTTCAATCATTGATATGTTATATTTCAGTTCCTTTCTTCCCTTTGGAAACTTTAATTTGTTTCTGCCTTCATTGTGAGATATTTATGCATTGCCACCAGAATATGACACTTGCATATTTGACACGTTCATATCTGATACTTATGAATAAACATATGCAAAAATAGCATGTATCATTTTAGTCTGAATCACCAGCAACGTGAAAAGGGAAATGTATAATGGGCAATTTCCCCCATTTCAATGAGGCCTCTGCAAAATCCAGTTGGTTGTTTCATGCTTGACAGTTTTAAAAAATGTGTGGCTTTTCTCATTTGTCATGACAGTAGATAGAATTATTTGTGGACCTCACTTATTTTCAATATATGTTAAATACATTTATAATTGGAATCAGCCTGGCTAGTCTAGCTATTTTATTTCTCTCAATACCCCCTGCCTCAAGGCTGCTTCTTATTCCTGGTTCTAAACTCAATTCTTACTAATGAGCAATTTTACATTTTAAAATATTTAAATAAATCAGCAATTTTAAGTGGGAAGAAACTTCAGTTTCTCCTCTCCTCCAAGACAGACATCCCTAAAACCCATTAGAATTAAAGATCCAGATTTCTTTCCTACTAATCTACATTAAACATAAAGTTGAGAACTTGTGTGTGTGGGGCGGGGGGGGGGGGAAGCAGACTATTCCATTGTGATTCCTCAAGACAATAATAGGAAACTTGAAAAATATTTTATGAGTGGCAGCTGACAAACAAGGTTATATTGTTAAAGTGAAAATTTTCAGTTCTGGTTTATGAGAAATAGTTAAAATGATAGATAATAATACTCTCCACCTGTATTTATAAGATATTTGCCCAGTAAACATCAGGAGTAGTTTCTGTAGGGCATTTTTAGGTATTAGCTATTTTCTCATATTCAGCCTTATGTGTAGACAAACAATAGTGTGCTGTATCCAAGGAAGTGTGTGTGCACACGAAAGCTCATACCTTAAATAAAAATGTGTTTGTCTTAAAAGCGCCACTGGACTCTAAACTTGAAAATACTATTCCAATATTAAAATTGGTTTCAAATATATATATTTGAAATAAATTGCATACTTGATAGAAAAATACTAAATTAAGCCAGGTATTCAAAATCATGTCTGTTCAAATTTTGAACAGCCTATGTTTTCAGTGGGCAGTAACCTGGTCTCCAAAGCCCAGAGAACATGTCTACCACTTTTTGAAAAGAATAGTCATTTAAACTTTAAAGAGGCATTTTTTCAATGGAAAAAAAAGACTTTAGGAACATGTTCTATCGCTCGTTGAAAGTAATGATCAGTAGACTTGGCTTTTGGACTCTGGAGAGTAGGTAAACCTAACATTATTTACAGCACCTCCACAGCCATGTGGAAGGACATGTGTCTTTTAAAATATGAAAGGCCATTCTTTTCTATGTAGTTTGAGCTCATCTATGAAGTTTCTTTCTATAGAAAATAATATCTCTTTAAAATTTAAAGGACACATGGATATTTCTTGGCCAGACTTTCTCTCCCCCCCCCTCCATGATGATGTCTGTGAGGCAATGGGGGGATGGAATGATCCCAAAATTCTGAATTATGACAACAAGGTACCCCAAACATAATCCTGACCCAATAATAATACTCCCAGAAATATGGGATACTGATAAGCAAGCCCTTCCCCAAAGAAATGAATCCTAACGTTTTTGAAGTTCACCTGTTACTAGGATGGAAAATGCCAGTGGGGACAGCATTTTTCTTCCGTTAAACTCTATTAGTGACATTAAAATTCAAGTGAAAGAAAAGGATTTTATATCTACTTCAGCTTCAGTTGTGAAAACATTTAAAGCCAGTGCTGAAAATCTCTCTTTAACAATTCCTTTAAGCTTTAAGTCTAGCCTCTATGAGATAAATCAACAGCCTTCTTTATAACAGGGAGTTCAGGGTAATGGATTGCCAGTTTCAAAACGATCCTCTTGATTAATCTGTTTCTTCAGGATCCTTTATAGCCAGCTAGCTTTACATCACACAGCTCAACTTGAACTATCAAACACATTTAAAAGAAGGGTAGTTTGGCATCAATTTCTTAGTGCTCTCTACATCTCACATTGAAACCACTTAAAAGGGAAAGCCACTAAGTAGAATAGACTCCCCATCGTCTCTACTGGCCTTACTCCTCTGTGTTCAACAATACATTTTAAGCAGAGAAGTAGAACTTCTGCAATGACTTCTCAACCTGTCTAAAAAAAAAAGAAACTTCATCTGCTGAATTGTGCCGTCTACTGTTAGAGGCACAGGATTAGTGCTGGTAAAGAAAAAAACAAAAAAAAAGTGGCAGTTCTGATTTTGATGAGAATACAAATGTTCAAGTTTCCATGTTCCAAGATTAAAAGAAATACCCTTATAGATGATCAAAAAGTTATTTTACAATCCAGTATTTCCATATTTCAAGAATCAGTGTTCATTGATGGCAACACCTGAATCCTAGGATTCCTGTCTTCAAGCAAAGGTTGGATACACACTTTTCTTGGATGCTTTAGGATGCTTTGGGCTGATCCTGCATTGAGCAGGGGGTTGGACTAGATGGCCTGTATGGCCCCTTCCAACTCTATGATTCTATGATTCTATGATTCTATGATTCTATGATTCTATGATTAATTTGAGTGTCATATTAGAACTTGGGGGAGGGGAGAATATGTGCATATTTATCTTTGGGGGAGAAAAGCATCTATGGGAAGGGACAATTCTGAGCTGGCAAATGGCTTAGAAGAAAAACAGTTCATACATTGTTATTCCATCCATTGAAGCCATCCATTGCTACTTTACACAATAAAAGAAAGCCTTCGGGAAAAAGAACTGCTGTGCCAACCTTCTTGCATCTATAATTTTATTTATCTGTGCATGGCTACAATCTGGTTGTCTATTCCCTGTATACATCCCTATCCTGTACTTAATTACTATTGGCAGAATCCCTGTAATGTCATAACTTTAATATTCATGACTCTAATGGACAGGAAAGTACTTTCTTGAATCAGTGTACTTTAAAGAAGAAACAGAGATCAATTGAACTAATATCTATTATCTCTGATTGCCTTTATCCAGAGATTGCCTTGCTATCTAATTAAATAATTTGAGTCTACTTTTTCATCCATAGAGCACCAAATGTTAACGTCTCCAAAGTTCTCCCTTAAATATGAATAGTTCTGCTATAATCAGCAATTCATTTGAAACTCTTACCTTTTCTGCATGCACAACTTACTCGATGTCATTGTATTCAGATTGGTTTGGCTTTAGTTCGATTGCTGTGTGTTTACTCTGCATCATTCTTTTTTCTCCTTTTTTATTCTTGAAATGAGGAGTATATAGTCTGCATACCAATGTGTTGTGTTGCCAGATTTTTTTCTGGGGTGGCAAATCGTGTTTTGCATTAATGTCTCTATCAGTCACTGTCATGCTGTGCATGTCTTTGGAATTCAGATGCTGAGATTCTTCAATCTGTATGTACTGCTGGGTAGCCATTTTAGCAGACAGTTGAATCCTTGTGCCTTTCCCCTCTTCAATGGAAGAAAGTCAATTTCCTTTTCTTTCTTTCTTTTTTTTTTTGCAATATCGTAAAAATTCTATAGTTAATGTAAGCTGAATGCCACTATTGGATCAATTTCAATGAAAACCAATGAGCCCCCACCCACAAGTATTTTTGCTTTTTGTACAAGCCCTTCCCTGCTCCTCCTCCACATGGAGCCAGCTGGGTGACTTTGGGCTCACCAGAGCACAGATAGAGCTGTTCTGACCAAGCAGTAATATCAGGGCTCTCTCAGCCTCACCTACCTCATCAGGTGTGGGGAGACGAAAGGGAAGGCGATTCTAAGCCACTTTGAGACTCCTTCTGGTAGAGAAAAGTGACATATAAGAACCAACTGTTCTTCTTCTACAGGTGAGAAAAGAGAAGAGCACATGTTGGAGCTTGTGTTGAGCATAACATTGAACTGTGTCCACACAGTTGCTGGTGTTTGGCTGAGACTGGAGCTGCTGCTGCCACCACCCTGGTTTGTGGGAAATGAAAGATAATGGACAGTCATGTACACCCTCATTCTTTCCTAGTGAAGGGGTCAGCCCAATAGCAGCAGCAGGGCATGCATAAGATATGCCATGAAAGCTTCTTTGGCTAATTTCATGGATACAGATGGAGGCAGCTGCCAAAATGAAGAATGAGATGCAAAGGCTCCCCCATGACATCCATTAAATGGGCTAGCTCCTTGGATCACTTGGCTTTGAACTAGGGATGACTGGTGGCCCTGGTGGCAGAGATTGGCTGGTGGGGAGGCTGGGGGACACATAGATTAGGGCAGTTAAATTGGCTCTTCTTGTCTTGCTGCACCACACAGTTGCTTCCTGAGCTGCTTCTTCCTTTGCCAGGAAACATCCTTTCCTGGCTCATCTCTCCCCATGTGTGCCAGGTTTTGCTATGCAAAATGAAAAGCAGAGCCAGTGGGGGGGGGCAGGCACCCCACATTGATTGTAGGCTGAAGAAGTTCAACCAGCCCTTCCAGTTTGGCTGCACCACCACATATTTCTTTGGGCCACCTCCTTGCATGAAGAGGAGGTGTCCTGGGAAGCACTTTGGCTGTGTGATTGGACTGACTGGAGGGGCATGTTGAGCCACTTGAACCTGCAACAAGTAGATGGAGCTGTCCAATATCCCCCATTGGCTCTGCTTGGCACTTTGTGAAGTTGAGCATGGCATGGATGGTAGGGACGTGAACCTGGAATGTAGCCATTTCCCAGCAGAAGGCAGTGGTCCAGGAAGCAACTCAGCAGTGCAGCAGGATTTTAAGGGTTAGTTGAACTGCATCAGTCTGCAATAAGTGTGTGAGTGTGTGTGTAGAGGACATGACACAAACTCAGAAACAAGCCATTAACTTTCATCACCTGTGAGAAGCAGGGCAGGTACAAAAGGCAAAAGGGCTTGTGGGGGGTTTACATTGATTTACATTGGGGTTGATCCCAATACTTTTCAACTTACTTTAACACTAGACTTTTCCTGATATTACAAAAAAAGGAAGACATTAAATTTCTATACCAATGAAGGAAGAAGAGGCACAAGGATTTAACCGTCTGCTAAAATGGCTTCACAACAGTGATTACAAATGGAAGAATCTCTACTTACAATTTCAAAAAATCTGTCCTGCCCAAGTCTGACCAATAAGAAGAGACCAACCATGATGCACTATGTGGTCTCTGAGAGATGGAGAAAATCCACTGGAAATGTTATGCTTGTGAAATACCTTTGCTTTGGACATGAAGAAAGCAGGAAAACCATGGCAACAGCACTCTCAAAAAACCTAGAGAAAAAGCAAACAGAAAACAAATGGAGGGCTGAAAAGAGTACATTTAATGCAAAAGGAAAAGAAAGTCCAACACACCTGCAAAGTGAAAGTGAGTTGGTATGTAGAAGGGAAAAATAGGCCTGTTGAGAATGGATGGTAAAAGTGAAAGAAAAACATCAGTTCATAAAAGGCCTACAATAGAAATGGAGGCTCATTTTGCTTTCTTTTGCATCTTTCACTAATATTATGATGTGTTATGAAAATGTGGAAAAGTCTATGATGTTCAAAGAAATATGAGCCACACTCAGATCAATTTCATGCTGTTCAGCAGCGTAAATTTATGACTGCAAATGTGTCTTCCTTTCAAATCACTTGCATTTTGTGGTGGAACTTAGCAATTTTCAAATACACTGATTCAAATTTAATATTCTCATGTCAATGAAACCCCACTGTGAGTGAAAACAGTGTTAAATGTTTCATTAATATGTATGATCTTTTTCATATTCATTACAATTAAGCTATCCATTACTTTAGATAACAAGAACACTAGCATATTTGAACTCTGGTAACACCATAATTAAGATTCTGTTTTAGATGATTATATACAAAGGGTAACAGAGAGTTAGGCAAGGATGAGGTATCAGTCACTGAGATCTATCTTACAATAGACTTTATCATTATGCTTGATGTAATTGATGAGCAATAGAGGTTGAAATAACAATAATATATATGTTTAGCAAATTATTTTTTTAGCCAATGAAAACAAATGAACTTTTATATCACCAGCATCTACAATGAAGAAGGTCCACACAACTAAGTTTTGTTTTTTACCATGCACTGTTCCATTGATACTGCAGAAGTTTAGGAGATAAAATGTGAATGGAATATTAATAATGTATGAAAAGCAGTCATTACTTACTCCACTTTTGATTCGCTTCTTAGATAAATCTCTTGAAGCTTTGTAAATCATTCATATCATACACACACACATCCAAGCTACTGCATGAACTCCTACTCTTGAGCTATTTTACTGAATATTTGACAAATTGATGAGCATATGGCATTTGGCTAGTTAAACTGTAGATACAGGGGTTTTTTTTAACCATTTTTACCATTGAGAAACCCCTGAAACATTATTCAGGCTTCAAGAAACACTAGAGTGTGCAGGATATGATTGGAAAGCATAGTTGTGTACATGCCCACTCAGAGCCTCTCCCCTTTCCACACCCTCTAGGCACATAATTGGCCATTTTGGTAGGGCGGGTGGGGGGTTCAACATGACCATATATGGTCATATTACCCATAAATGTTTATCAAACTTAAAATATGTATAAAAATTAATTAACTCCCACACCTTTGAAAAATCCTTCCAGGGCTGTCAAGAAACCCCAGGATTGAGAAAGCCTGCATTCCATAAATGCAAAGCTGATTTCCCCAAAAAGCAACTCTTTCCCCACAATAACTCACTCAAACTCCTTTATGTTCTGACTTCATTATGATATGAGTTTCCTTCTATATAGCAACTGATATTGCGGAGCAGAGAAGAATGAACACACACATAGCAATGATGCCTGACTCTGTGGTAAATTAAGCTAGATGATACAGAAGGGGAGAAGAAGAGGTTGCTATTTTCAGTACTTTGTAATATATAGTTCTGCCTTGAATATTAACAAACTTCTTATGCTGCAAGAATTGTCAGACAGTTCCATATAGGTAAAGTACAAGTTAGTCTATAGGAAAGAATGAACATGAAAGAATTCAGCTTCCTTTGAATAATGATACGTGCCAATTTTAAATGGCAACACAAACATGTTAGCTGGCTTCTACTTTTCAAGCTGATTGGATTTACCAAGGCCCATTTAGGAGGTTGTAAAGCCATTCGTGGTCCTCTGGATTCCTATGGGACATGGATCAAGAATGGGCCTCGGACTCACCATTCTATACCTGAGCCATTCCACTCCTCCTAATCTTGTATAAACGGTAGGAGTCATCAAGTAAAGCATAACATTCTATGTTTAGTTGACATCACTGATACTTCTACTTAAAAATAATGTAGCCAAGTATGGCTTTGCTTGATAAAAGACAAGGATGTCTAAGTGAACATATGTCAATGATAGAAAATAGCTGAAATTATGTAAAGGCCAATACATATGTATGCATGCTCTTTATTCAGATCAAGTACTTTGGAAACCAATAAGTTGTCAAAATTAAGTTTTGCTTACAGTAGCTGTCACCAATTTATTGCCTTTTATTTCAATGTAACTATATCTTTCCTATTATTTTCTTTTATTTTTGTGTGTGGCAGGTGTTTCCTGTAATGCAAAATACAATCATGAAAACTAAATGTAAACATATTGAAATGGTGTGCTTTATGGACCATCTGCTATGCAACAAGAAAGCTACTTCTAAGAGGTAGCAAAGCAGAGCAAGCTGGGCTCACAGAGCTACATATGGTGGTAATGAAATAGCTGCTGTTTAGAGAGATCTTTGAACAGCTTGGAGGACATGTATTTCTATTGCAGATAAATGAGCTAACAAAAAACACAATTCTTTACTTATTTATGCTGGTATAACATTTTTATCCATATTGAGCTGTTTTAGTAATACAATTATATGTTGAAATCGGGCGGGGGGGGTGCTCTCCAAGTATAACTATACATTTCCTCTCTGGCTTTGTTGCTCATAACACACAAAGGCAATGCCCTAACTCTGGAGAAATATCAGAAATCAACAGTGAACAGAATTAAACTCTTCTAATTCCTTTGAAAGTGGGCTTAGAAGGTTGCAATTTTACTTAAGACTGCAGTGCAAATAGGAGACTTGGCTTCCTTTAAAAGCACCCGTGATGTAGTGTATACCATCCAAACACTTGGTTTTCTTTTTGCTTTTTGCTCTCTGGTAGCCAGAAGGAGGGAAACATTCCCTCCAGCAAATACACTCTTAGAAACATTTTTTTTTTTTTTGCTGAAAGGCTCAAACACAAGTATTACTATTGACCAAAAATGTCTCTTGTTCTCATTGGGATGTTATTGTTGGGTGACTGTCATAATTAAAACTGCCTGAAATACTGCCATATGGTACAAATGGGTATTAGGAATGTATTAAGCTAATACAAGATGTTTCATGAACAGTGATGACAACAACCGTTTGTAATTTCATATGTGCTTATCAAGCAGAAGCAAAGTCTTTGCCAAGCAGCTTTGCTCTTTTAAATCGTTATGAATGCCTTCAAATGCCAAGCGATAGGTGGCATTTAATCATCCCCATTCAAAGAATTCCAAAGGAGCAACTCTTAATAGCTCCCCTGTATCATTAAGCACATCAATTATTCAGTTGTAACCTTTGCTGGAACACATATAATACTCAGAATTTATGAAGATTCATAGGATGCTACCACACTGGCGTCTGTCACTCAAATGGCAAATGAATTAAGCTGTCATTTCACCACATTTAAAGTGGACTCTCTGGGCTGTAATTCCATTATAATTTGTTCATTTTGATCTCTCCAGAATGTATGCTCTCTTTGTGATTATGTACTTCCTTTTACATCATTGAAATATACATGGTTATTCTTGCAGCCGACAATTTTATTGATTAAGACTAAAATAATTTTGTTATTGTTATTGTTTTATTATTACTATATTTTAGCCACAATAGCATCATAGATGGGGTCTACCAGGGCGCGGTTCTCTCCCTCACATTATTCAACATCTTTATGCACCGTCTGGCCTAGCTGGTGCAGTGTTTTGGGCTGGGTTGTCATCAGTATGCGGGTGACAGTTATCTCCTCATGGATGGCCCAGACTCCCCCATGGAACCATTTGCCACATGTTTAGAAGCAGTGACTGAATGGTTTGAGCAGAGTTCTCTGAAACTCAACTCCTCCAAGATGGAGGTCCTGTGGCTGGAAGGTAGGGAGATGGGCCAGGAAGCATGCTTACCCACTCTGGCGGGGATGCAACTTACTACCGCACCCCAGGCCAGGAATTCGGGTGTGATCTTTGATGCCTCGCTACCTATGAAGGCACAGGTCAAGAAGGCAGCCAGCCAAGTGTTTTTCCACCTTTGCCAAGCTTGTGTCAGGATTGTAGAATCTCTGTCATAAATTAGCCTGAGTTCCTCCATGTCAGTTATATTGTTTAATTGGACCTGGCGCCTGCTAGCCCCGGCCTTGTAGTTTGTAAGCAATAAAATAGAATAGTGATGTTATTTTAACCTTATCTTGTTATGGGCTCACAGGGTTGTTGTCACTTCTCTCAAGGATGGGAGTTTGGAATCCTGTTGTTGTTTCACATATGTCTTTTCTCACTAACCCCCCTCCTTGGGAACTGTCAAGTTTTGGGCGGGAGAAATGTATTGATAAGCTGAGGCAAATCTGGCTTCGAGTCAGATTTGACTTTCAGTCCAATGCGTATAGTGCTAATCAATAAAACTATTTTCTTTTGAATAAGTTTTGTTGTGAGTTTCCTGTGCGTCTGACATCAAGTCAAATCTCACAACTCCTTTCACCTGCAAAATGCAGGGCGAGGGACATACTTTTTCTGAGCAGGGAGAGGGCCTGGATTGGCCCCATGCCGTGTTCCCGCAGTGCAAGCCCACCACTCGCTCTTCGCAGGCTGGTATCGTGCGCACCACCACCAAGCACTTCCTTCAGCAGGCGTTGCGTTCGGCGCTTCTCCTCCGGATCCAGCCGACCCGAAAGATCCTGCAGCCAGTTAGTCACCCTGTCCAGCTTGTACTGCAAGTCCTGTGTCTCACCCACAGGCTCCAGCGCGTAGCTAGGCAGTCCCAGGTGCTCCGGCCACCTCTCATCCCCAGTAGGGCGGTCGTATCTAGACAATCGCCTGCGCTGGGTGGTGCGCACGATACCAGCCTGCGAAGAGCGAGTGGTGGGCTTGCACTGCGGGAACACGGCATGGCGGACACGCAAGCAGCAGCGGATGCTGAGGCGTTGGCCAGGGCCAGGGCGCAGCTGGAAATCGAGGCGGAGGCAGAGGCTCGAGCGAGAGCGCAGAGAGAACGAGAAGGCGAGGACGAGGAGCGAGAGGACGAAGGCGGCGCGGGCGGCGATGGAACCGGAGGGGACGGCGCGGACGGAGGCGAGGATGCAGCAGCGGCGGCGGCCGCGGCGGCGGCGGCGGACGTTGCGGGAGCCGAGGCGGCGGCGGCAGCAGCGGCACGCGAAGCGGCGCGAGCGGCAGCGCGAGCAGCAGAGGCGGCACGGGCAGCGGAACGAGCCAGAGTGGCGGCGGGGAGAGGACGAGGCATCGGGCGTGGTGCAAGACCCCTAGTACCGGCCCCGGCACCGGCGGATTGGGGCCCAGGGCGCCTACCTGCCCACCTCCATGGTGTGGAGATGCGGAGCACCTATAAATTCAAGGCTAAGTTTTCCGGGGACCCCTCCGATTTTCCTACGTTTCTGGTGCATCTCCAGGCCTACATGATGGAAATGGGGGTCACTTTCCAGGACGACGCTGAGAAAGTGCGTTTCGTGGGTCAAGCCCTAGAAGGTAAAGCGGCCAAATGGTTCGTGGACTTGTACCGTTATCACCCCCAAGCCATCCGTGACTACAACCATTTTATGAGAGCCCTCCGCCAGATGTACGTGGAACCGTTCGAACGAGAGACTGCGGAGAAAAAACTCAGGGCTCACCGGCAAGGGAAGTTGTCAGTGGTCGAGTACGCCCGGGAGTTTAAAGAGCTGGCTTCCTCGGTGCCGGACTGGACGGAACCCCAACGCGTGCTGTCGTTTGTGGGGGGCCTCAATCCTACCCTGGCTGACAAATGCCTCCTCCTGGAAGACCCGCTTACAGTTGAAGGGTGGGTCCAATTGGCTGGGGAGATGGAAAATCGATTGGAGCGAGCTTCGATGGTGCAGGTCCTGGCAGGCAAAACCGTGGCGAAAACTTCCACCCCGGCGAAAGTCAAGCCCCGAGCCAAGTTGGAGCCGTCTGAGCGCACCCGGCGCATGGAAAAGGGGCTGTGCTTGGGTTGCGGCCAAGCGGGGCACTTTCTCGCACACTGCCCGACAAAAGCAGCAGCGGCCCCGAGGGCCGTGAGCAGCGCCCCACCGAAAGCCCAGCCCGCCAAGAAAACCACTCCAAAGAAAAGTGCCAAGTCTCTCCTGGTGCCAGTGGCTGCCGTGCCAGCAGTGGACGACTCGGAGGAGGGAAGCGGGCTGGAGGACGAGGATCAAGCCGAGGAGCAGTCGGGAAACGAGGACGGTCTGCTGTAAAGGCGCCCCGCCAGCAGGCCGCCAACAGGGGCAAACGCGTGGTGAGTGATTCCCCCTTGCTACTCCTACCTGCCAAGCTCTCCAACCCCAAGTCCGGGAAAACAGTGGGAGTCCGGTGTATCGTGGACTCGGGGTGCACCCAATCCCTAGTGAGCCCGGCACTGGCCGAGACTTTGGGGGTGGGAAAGATGCCGGCTAGGTGGGGGAGTGAAGTTAGTTTTAATGCGGAGGGATGTCAGGATTGTAGAATCTCTGTCATAAATTAGCCTGAGTTCCTCCATGTCAGTTATATTGTTTAATTGGACCTGGCGCCTGCTAGCCCCGGCCTTGTAGTTTGTAAGCAATAAAATAGAATAGTGATGTTATTTTAACCTTATCTTGTTATGGGCTCACAGGGTTGTTGTCACTTCTCTCAAGGATGGGAGTTTGGAATCCTGTTGTTGTTTCACATATGTCTTTTCTCACTAACCCCCCTCCTTGGGAACTGTCAAGTTTTGGGCGGGAGAAATGTATTGATAAGCTGAGGCAAATCTGGCTTCGAGTCAGATTTGACTTTCAGTCCAATGCGTATAGTGCTAATCAATAAAACTATTTTCTTTTGAATAAGTTTTGTTGTGAGTTTCCTGTGCGTCTGACAGCTTGGCTACTAGCACCCTATATGTCCCCTGAACACCTGGCTACTGTGATACATGCAACGGCCACCTCCAGAATAGATTTCTGAAATTTGTTCTATGTGGGTCTACCCTTGTCCTTGATCTGGAAACTACAGCTGGTGTAAAGTGTGGCTGCTAGGGTCCTCACAGGAACACTGTGGAGGGCCCATATACAGCCGGTGCTGAGGCAGCTGCACTGGTTACCAGTTGCTGTCTGGATCTGGTTCAAGGTTTTGGTTTTGGCGATGGGATGTTGAGGGCTTGACAACCATGGTCTTGTCTCTGGGGTCTGGTTTCCTCATGGTTGGCTGACTCTGAGTCTCCCTGGGCTGCAACGCCGCTCTGGCTGGTAAATAAAGCTGTGGCCAATTCAATGCCAAAAAAATCTATTTTGCTGTGTGTGTGCATCTTCTTTGCCGGCCCAAATTTGCCCTCCTGCTAAGCAATTTATCAGTTGTTCCCAGCCCCAGAGAAGCACGCCTGGCCTTGACCTTTTTGGTCCTGGCCCCGACTTGGTGGAATGAGCTCCCGGATGAGCTGCGGGTCCTGGTGGAGCTTTCAGTATTTTGCTATTGCAGACTGCACCAAATAAAGCAAAATCCTCTATGGCTGAGTTTCAAGCAAAAGTCCTTAAAGGTTGAGAGTTTGTTAACTCAGACCAGAGCTCCCTGAAAACTTAACAAGCTAGTATTGGGAGGCTTTTGCACAGCTCAATCTGGTCTGTGAGTAGCGGCCATTCTTTGAACCAAAATACTCAAAAACAAAACCACAAAAGCCCCAATATTATAATATTGTACTGCAATTTGCTTAGCTGTATGCCAAAAAGAATTTCCATAATTAAACATGCACATTTTGCCACAAAGCTCATGAAAATTCAGCTCAGCTTATTTGTAAGTATTTCTGTTATGGTTGGCTACATTTCTTCATTCTACAGAGAATTGATGGCTGTTCAATAAAGTCTACTGGACCATGCCCTCACCTCAATCACTATTCTTTAACTTCTGAATATCTCCTCTAGCAGGGATGCTGTCTAATCATATGCTAGGTAACAGCCAGGCTAGTGTTAAATGTATTTCCTATTTAAATCTAGTGTACCAGAAAGCTCTCATTCAATGTGAAAATCAAAGCTGATCCTTCCATAATGATGCAACATGAAGTTTGGAGTTCAGATTTCAATAAAACAAGCAGGAGCATTTGATCAGCCAAGCTCAAGTAATTGAAGTCACTCCAACTCATACCTTTATTGTTATAAATGATAAACAAAATTAATCTAACTGGCATAGCAACATAGAAGACAAAGGGTTGAACCCTGCTAGTTCACTCCTCTCTCCATATAGCTTTTATCCATACAGTTCTCATGAGCATAGTTTTTTGGGTAGTCAACAGGGACTTCCATTCTCCCTTCTTTAGCAATCGAAAAACTGCTGACAATAAATAGAAGAAGAAGAAAAGTTGGTTTTTATACCCTACTTTTCAATACTTAGTCTCGAAGCAGCTTACAATCACTTTCCCCACACCCTTTGTGGTAGGTGGGGCTATGAGAGTTATAAGAACTGTGACTAGCCCAAGGTAACCCAAATAGCTGCATGTGAAGGAAATACTTGATCAATAGGTGGCATGTAGAAGAGGAATGCGGAATCAAACCCAGTTCTCCAGATTAGACGCCACTGATCTTAACAACTTCTTAAGTGAGTAAGGACCTATGTGTGTCCTCAAAATCCTAAAGGGCTAGGGAACAAGCTACATGTATGTAGGAACTTTGTTCTCCAAGGACAACATTATTTATTTATTTATTATATTTATATATCACACTCCCTGGAGGCTCAGGGTGGTTTCAATTCAGTTAATAGATTAGGCTGCTACCTCACAAGAATATTCTTGGATGTATGGAATTGAAAAGTCAATTGTCAATAGCCAGACAGTCTAGCCTGTGGCTTTCAAGAACTATGATTTAAACTGATACAACCAGCATTGTTAAAAAAAACCTGTGATATTTTTTCTTATTCTCTGAATGAAATTATTGGTTTACTAGAATAGTAGAAAAAGTACTAGAAAAATGTTAAAGAATATAGAAAGTGCATAATGCAATGTTACAGAATTTACTAATTTGGTATGTTTGCTTTCTATTGTCTTTGAAAAAGAAACGGAAGAAAATTGTGATTTGGTAACAAAAATTCAAGAAATGACAAAAGATGAAATTATTCTGAAAAGGAAAAATTACCTCCCCTATAAAGGATACAATATGGAAGAGACCATTTCCCCTCATTTTGGTGTCCTTTTAGAGTAAAATAACAGCTTTCAAATTCTTTTACATATTCCTAAATCTCAGATAGTAAATGTAGTCAAGAACCAGCTGTGAAATTACTGTGTGAATTTTATGACCTTATGGTGCAACCCACACTACCTCCTTAAATTGATGTACTTATTTTTAAACTGGCTTACAGCCCAGTCATTTCAGGGCTGATTCACACTGTACATGCTCTCTATTTACAAACTGTTCCTCTACTAAGTGTCTTTAGTTTCATATGGACACAGAAAAACTACAGAAGCTCCTATGTGGAGAAAGGTGAATGTGTATCACTTCTATAGAAATCACTTTCATATGTGCTATCCAAAACATCCTTCTCCATAACGAGTCTAAGGATAGTTATACAGAAAAGATATTTGCACATACATGTGAGCAAATAACAGGAGCACAAATTAAGTGTAGGGCAGCACATTCAGCACATTCATAATGATGATACCCAGGTCTCTTATAAATATCTTTTCTAACATCAGCATTTTAGATATGAGAAAAAAACAAACAACCACCTTATTATCCTTGAAACCTGAAGTCAAGCAAATTGTTAGTTTTTAACCAACATGATTAAAACATACAATGATACATAAAATTCATACTTGTATTTAACTCCATTACTCTGGAAGATTGCAGTTACTTTTTTTTTTTTACTATCACATGGAGTCCCCTCTGCTTTAAATGTAATGAAAACTACTAGAACAAAATTTACAGCAGGCTTCCAAAGGTTGAAGCTTTCACAATGATGTTCCATTCTGATCTAAGACTAGCCACTCAATCCAGCACTCATCCATGCTGGTTATGCCTGCACTTATGACTTAAGACCTTTATGATAAGAAGCTTTTGTTTGAGCATTTTCCAAACACTCTAGTACATTTCTTTGAGTATTCGCCATCTCTTGGTTTCTAGAAGGCTCGGATATTCTAGCCAATACTCAGACTGTTTCTCTAAACACACCAGTACATTTCTTGAGTTTTAATTGATTCTTAGGATTTCACAAGGCAGTCTCTAACCACATCAAACCAGGGATCTCTTCACTCTTCAAAGCTGTCTACATGTTTTGACTGATTAGGCAAGTAATGAGGAGGAAGTTGTTTGGTACTTCTCCTTCCCCTTTGTACTTCATAATAAATGACTGGTTCACTATCATTGGCCTTTCCTGGACATGGATAACTTGGTCATGGTCATCTATGTCCTGGTAACCTATAGATTGGACTACTTTAATGCACTCTACATGACCTACCTTTGAAGATGGTCCAGAAACTGGAATGGGCACAGAATGCAGCAACTGCTGATAAGTGCTGCTGATAAGGTCACAAACACATCATGCCAGTCTTGAATGATGTGCAATGGCTCCCTATTCAGTACCAAGTGCAATTCAAGATGTTGATGTCAATATATAAAGCCCTAAATAGTTTTGGCGTGATTATCTGAAGGAGCACCTTCTTCCGTACTGACCTTCCCAAGCATAAAGCCACGATTTTCTTTAATTCATTTATACCTCATCTTTCTCCTAGTGGGGACCCAAAATGGCTTACAACATTCTCTAGTCTTCCATTTTCACAACATTTCTGTGAGGTAGGTCTGGATAAGAACGTGTGATTGGCCCAAGGTCACTGAGTGAACTTCAGTGGCACAACTGGGAATGTGAATCTGGATTTTTCAGATAGCAGTCCAACATTCTTAACCACTACACCACACTGGCTCTCAACTTCACAATGGCTCTCCAGAAGCACACTAGAGGAAAACTATGTTTCACTTTGTTTACATTCATTCCACCACAGTAGCTCCTTAAATACTCTAACTAGGCACACAGCACCTGCCTTCCCAGGTTAAAATCACATTATAGAGAAATGGCAACAGCCAGAATCTAGCTAGTACTGAGCCGGACATAGATCACAATTTCAGATAAAAACAATAAGTGTAATTTATGAAGCGTCACTTGCAGCACAATAGAATATTAATGCTCAATGTTTTGGTTATGTGAACTTTACAGAAGGGTATTATATGACTGATATAACGGTTGAAATAACCTTTCGTTTTTCCATCCATAAAAGCTCATTCAGTCCCCACATATAAAAATAATACAAATTTATTGTGAATCCATGGGACAACAATCTTTCAGGTCACTCCACTTGTAATTACAACTAATTAAAATGTGCCAAAGAAAGGATAGAAATTTATCTCTGCTCATTAAACCTGTAAAGACTGTGTTAATTAGATGTCAGACTCAGTAACTCACATAAATGTTTGCTGCCAGTCTAAATTTAGGGGGAAAGGTGGTGTGGGGGGGTAATGCATTTAGAGACATTGCTTCTGGGGAATAGATTGATATGCCTGGCCTAAGCATTGGGGTTAAGTCTAAAGTAACTCACAGTATTCCTATGCATCATTCATTGGCCAATTGTCACAATACCGATTTCTGACGTTTCCTAAATAGTGACTGACTTCCTATACTAAAAACCTTATGAAGATGCTCTCATTTCCCTTTGAATGTTTTTTTCACAGCTCACAATTCTTTAAGGCACATTTTTTTCAGAACTAATTTAAACAGCAGTAAACAGCTGATGAGAGCCTCTTGTGGCGCAGAGTAGTAAGGGAGCAACATGCTGTCTGAAGCTCTGCCCATGAGGCTGGGAGTTCGATCCCAGCAGCCGGCTCAAGGTTGACTCAGCCTTCCATCCTTCCGAGGTCGGTAAAATGAGTACCCAGCTTGCTGGGGGGTAAACAGTAATGACTGGGGAAGGCACTGGCAAACCACCCCGTATTGAGTCTGCCATGAAAACGCTAGAGGGCGTCACCCCAAGGGTCAGACATGACCTGGTGCTTGCACAGGGGATACCTTTAAACAGCTGATGAGTACAGAATTCACGTAAGCAAATTGTGTCACACAATCCCTCACCAACTTAGGGCTGAAAGAAAAAGTCCTGGTTAATATTGTGCTCTGAGTGTAGGAATTTCTTGGTTCAGATTGTGCCTCAGTCACAGATTTATGACAAACTCTCAACCTTATATAGCATATATGGCAATATATGGACAGTATTTCTCCATTTTACAGAATATTGGTTAGGATGATCAATGTAAAGTGCTGTTGAATGTTCCATACTTCTAAACATTATGATTCCTTGCTCCTGTATCCCCATTCAGACACAGTTCTTTTCCTCAGATAGCCTTCCTAGAAACTCATTGCAATCACAGAAGATAGTTTTATAAGAAATATTGGATGAATTGTCAGAGGATAAAACCTTACTCACCAACTGTTTTGTTAAATATGTCTAATCATTCTCTGTCTGTCATAGATACATTGCTCACAGAAAAGTCTCTATGATGAAAACTTGTTGGTTAGAAAAAAACTGCAAACCTAAAAAGGTAAAGGTATCCCCTGTGAAAGCACTGAGTCATGTCTGACCCTTGGGGTGACGCCCTCTAGTGTTTTCATGGCAGACTCAATACGGGGTGGTTTTCCAGTGCCTTCCCCAGTCATTACATGCAAATTATTTCAGAATGGCCAATGAAATCATTAAACATTGTAGACATGCAAAATCTCAGTGAGATGGTACAAAAAAATTAACAGAGAGAAAGAGAGAGAGTATATATATACTGAGAAGTGTTTTGGAGTAAAATTGCATTAGAATGCTGAAACTTTATTTCCTTTGCACAAAAAGTGCTTCAGACCAGTGATCATTTTCACTCTCAGTCAGCCTCATGTTACACGGAATGTGTATACATCCTGCCTGTATGAGCATACATCTCTTTGTAAGAAAGAGCCATTTTATGAATGAAACCAGAGACTTGTGCATCTCAGTTACTCCTAATCTATCTTCTGATGCCTATAACAATGGAATTTGCTCAAACTTCATTAGTTTTAAAGCTGCCACTGGACTCCAAATTAGTTCTGCCTTTTCTGAAATTTCTGACAATATTTATTATACTAGGAACAAAACCTGTTGCATTCAGGAATACAGCTGGTGCTAGACTGGAAGAAGAGGGGGTGGAAGAACTCTACAGATGGCCTCTCTCTCCCCCCAAGACCTGGAAAGGCTGGAGGCTCCTGGGCAGGGAACACACTGGCAGGGGCAGCTCTCACGTGGCAGGGATCTACAGCCTCTGAACCTCAGAGGGAAGGAGGAAGGGGTGGTCAGGAGTGAGGGTTGGAAGGCATTTGGCTGGTTGCTGAACAGATAGGCTAGCTGGTTGGAGGAGGCACTCAGGTGTGGGACAGCTGCCCTGAGTGGGTGTTAAGTGCAGAGTGGCACTTAAGCCATGAGACACTCTCCTTCTCCAAAGCCTTACCAGAAATATTAAGTGGAACAGATTTTTGAGTGAGTGTGTAACTCTGGAAAGGAGCTATTCATAAAAGCCTTTTGCCTTATTATTTTCTTCCCTCTGTTCACTGTTTTCATTAAGGTTATGTCCCTGTGGTATAGCTGCAAAGTGATAGTGACTCTCTGGAAGTGATTATAGTCAACAGCTTCACTGACTGTACCCAACTTTGCACTACCCAAATGAGTCTCAAAGCAATTTACAATCATGTTCCCTTCCTCTCCCCACAACAGACCCCCTGTGAGGCAGGTGGGACCAAGAGCTCTACCAGAACTACCTTGTGAGAACAGCTCAGACAGGACTGTGACTAGCCCTAGGTCACCCAGCTGGCTGCATGTGGAGGAGTGGGGAATTAAACACAGATCTCCAGATTAGAGGCCAGGAAGGTGGGATTACATTCAAATGCAATCTTGAATGTAATCAAGATTACATTCCTGCAAAATTTTAAAAAACCTGCTGCCCCCCCCACAGACAAACCCTGCTGCCCCCCACACCTCCTCCACACAACCTGACAACCACAGCTGCATCCCCTGAGGGGACACATTTTAGCAGTGAACTGCATGCCCTGCTGAAATGTGTCCCCATAGGGGATACTTTTCAGCACAGGAGCTGATCCAGCACTGAAATGTGTCCCCCATGAGGGCACAGAACGCTATGGAGCATGCAGTTACGCAGCCACACACCAGCAGCAGATTGAGGCTGGTGGATCAGAGTACAGAAAATGGTGGGCAGAGCCAGAGAAAATTAACCCTTTTCCTTTGTACAATAAGAACATTCAAAAACAATAGAGATGTGCATTTGGTATGTAAGAGGTATGAAGTAGCCAAAAAATACCTTATATTTTCTGGCTATTCCTTCGGTCATAGATTGGGACTGAATTTCTGCTATCTTAAATGCCCCTCTCCCAGTCCTAATGGGATTTTTCAGGATGATTGGATAGTAGAATTTGAAGGACATTTAAAGAAATTGTAGTCTCTTTAAATGTCATCTAGCTAAACTCACTGCTTACAGAAAGTGTTTAAAGGGACACAAAATGGGGGTGGAGGATGTAAAGCTTCTGCTGCTGCTGCTGCTGATGACCCAAGGAAGGTGATTTTTTCCCCTGATTCATTTGGCCTGATAAGGGAGCTACTACAATTGGACAATGGGAAGGCGGTTGAACTATTTGTGAGTCCCTGATTGATTAATAAATTCCATAAGAATTCATTGTCCAAGTCTATCAATCTTCCCTTATTTTTATGACTCACCGTCTTTCTATAGCATCCTTCCACCATGTTTAGTAAAGGAGGCTCTTTCTTTTCGTTGTCTTTTTTGGGAGGGAAAGAATCTACCAGACAAATTGAAAACCAAGTACAGCTCTGAAAATATATTTGTCTACTTATGCTCCACTACAACAAACATGATATCTTCTGTCACAATAAAAATTGTGAAATGCTAGTCCCTAACTTTCAAATGGAATTATATATTAACAAAAAAAAATTCAGTGAATTTAACCAGATCATGGGCTTTTTTGTTTGGAGTTTTTCACTGACTAGATGATTGGAGATTTAAATAGGGCTCATGAATGGTAAATTGTAAGTAATCAATAATGCACTATCAGTTCAGATTTCACAGACAGTTTCAGGACATTGCATACATTAAAAATGTATTATCAACCACATATAAAATGGAGAAACTGAAGTTTTTTTAAAATGTTCAAATCATTTCTGGATTACAAAATGAATTTTGTGTAATGGAAAGTCCTTTCAGCTGTCCTATTTATGAAGGTTTGCAGATTTTTTGCATTAGTAGCAATTAAATCTAATATTTATAATTATATTCATTATGTATCTGAAAGAGTTAATTGATTGATCTGTTTGAAATGTAGTAGAACCCCGTTATATATAGAGAAAGGTCTCTAAAATAAAATTGCAGCATCGGTGCTTCCTAATAAGTACACACATTTTCAGACCAGGTGGGCAGGCAGTCCTGTGCAAATCTAATTTGTGCTTTCACTAAGAAAATTGAAAATGCTCATTACTTCCAGCAGTGTTTCAAGGATGCAAACCTCATCATATGAAAGCCATGACTCAGCAGTCCTCATTTATCTTAATTGAAGTTCATCTTAATCAAGTTCCTGTCTGTCAGATATAATACTGCTTAAAACTAAGGTTTGTAATATAGTCATATAGGTCTCAAAAGGTTATATCTATCAATAATGGAATAGATCAATTCTGATAAAAGTAAAAAAGGAAAACAAAGAGGAGAGGGTGTTAAACTATCTATAAATGTTACAGTGACTTACCAGAATGTAGTAAGTTTTACAAAATTGGAGTGATCCTAAATGAAATTTGTCTAGGTGAACATACTGTTCAAATGAATAGAGGCAGAACAACAGCAAAAGAGAAAAATTATTTTCAAAACAAATATATGACAGGCTTTTGATAAGGTTTTCTTGGGGTGCCAAAGGCCTGTTTTGTAACTTTGGCTGTCTTCCTTGGAGTGCCTCGGGTATCCTTATTGCTCTTCCATATTTTGCAAGTGAATGAAATGTAGCTTGAAGATTGTGAAGACAGCACTAAAGACTTCTCTGTAGGTGCAAAGCCTGATGAAAATAAGGGGCTTTCCGCACCGGGATCCTTGTAGCAAATTGTTTGCTGAACGAAAAATCGCCATTTAAAATAGCGCAATTCGTCATTATGCATACCTGACTTTGTAGTGGAATCCAATTGCGTTTCTATCGTTTCCCACAAGCTTCCGATCTCAGCAAAAATCGCTAGACAGGAAGCGCTATTGCCAATCTCGTCCCGCCCCTGGCCATCAAGCAGCCAATGGGCAGCCGTTAGCATGCTCCCAAACAGCCCCTTTCCCTTTAAGAAAGGTTTTTTTAAAAAAAAAAACACACCCATTGCAACGAATATGTGTTGATTCGTTTCAATGGAGAGACCCATCAGCTGGCAGGTGTGTTTGAGCTGTCATTTCATCATTGCCACGCTCCCCCCAAGTGAAAAAAAAAATCCCCCCCCCCACGGGCCCAAATTTCGGCCGAAAACAGTGTAAAAAATAAAGGGAAATACATCAGCAAACGGGCTTGTCTGTTGTTTGTGCTTAGTGAATAAACAGCTCTGGGGAGGGACTGAAGCCGGGGAAGCCTCTAAACAGGCTTGCTGGTGGGTTGAAAAAATGGCGATCGCTTCGCCGGAAGATCAGAGGAGAGAGCCAGGGGGAGGGACTTTGTAGAAACCACAACAATGGTAATGCACAGAACTTTCCCGCTAGTGTTGCAGATTGGTTGCAGGAGTGTAGCGCTTTCCGGAGGGTGAATCCACTTTTGGGGATTTCCCTGAAAGCGCTACAAGGAAGCACTTTTTGCGGATCGGTTTCAGGTGTGTGGCAAATTGTCAACGACGTTGTGCGTAATGGCAAATCAGTAGCGTTTTCAATTGGCAACCATTGTGCGATTTTGAAGGTGTGCGAAAAGCCCCTAAATAATGAGGAGTCAGATGAGTTAGGAAGGAAGCCACATGGACAGCTTCTTTCTGAACATCTCTTTCAAATGTACTTACAGATATTGTATATACTCAGGACAATGAACATACTAAATTATAATATGAAGCATCACTGTACAGACCCAATAATATTGTTCGGTTAGTCTTTTTGGAAACCTTCATTAGGATAACCTGTTTGGCACATTTCATGAGATGAGCAGTATTTTCTTCTTCTGTGCACTTCTAATTTTCTGTAAAGGAGGTATTCCTTTTGCAGGCTACAAGTAGCCTGATGTAGATATGATCCTGAATTTCTGTTATGTATTTCATGGCAGAATTTGCTTCTCTCTACCACTGTGAAAGATGATTGAAGTATAATCCAATCTATGAAGCATCTATTGATTTCACATTCAGGGTCTGTACTAGGCACGTGCACCCTCCTCCTCCAAAAAAATGACTGCTTCGGAAGAATCCAATTCGGACTGTTAAAAGGCTGTCTGAAGCAACTGCTGAAGCAACAAATCCAGCTTTGGCTCCATTGACTTTAATGGGGGATTTAAGGTTTCCACCATCTCCATGGTCTTGGGCAGTGGTCCCCAACCCACGGGCTGCGGCCCGGTGCCGGGCCACGAAGGCCTTGGCGCCGGGCCGCGGCTCCTTCTTCCCTCCCCCCCGAAGCGAGAAGCTCACCAGGCCGCGAGCAAATCGGTCGCCAAAGCGGCCGATTAGCACGCGACCTGGCAAGCTTCTTGTTTCGTGAGGGGAGGGAAGAAAAGCTTGCCAAGCCACAAGCTAATCGGCTGCTTTAGCGGTCAATTTGCTGGTGGCCCGGAGAGGCCGGGAGGGGGAGCCGCGGCTGCCGGCGCAAACGCGCATGTGCGGACTGCCGCGCACGCGCGTTTGCGCTGGGGCTGCCGCGCGTGTGTGAGCCCCTGGGCTGCCCTCTTCCCCACTCCGCTGCAGCAGTCTGCAGCGGCGGAAAGCTTGCGGACCGCTGGTCTAGGGGAGTGGAGGTTTGAGTTAGAGGCTCCAAACTTCCATGTTAGCTTCAGGAGCCTCTTCTCTGACTTATCTCCAGGTTTTAAAAAATTAGACCAGGGGGTCCAAGTCTATGGGCTCCCAAAGAGGGTTCCCCCTTCATACCTGCATTATATCCAACTAGAAATTAAGCCCGCTGTATAGAAAATACAGCGGGCGCTAGTGGGCAGTGGGTGGAGGGAGGAAAGGAAGGTAGGCAGGCAGCCAGGCATAGAGAAAGGGAGAAAGAGAGAGAGAGAGAGAGAGAGAGAGAGAGAGAGAGAGAGAGAGAGAAAGGGAGAAAGGAAGATTGAGACAGAGAAGGGGAGATAGGAGAGTAAGCATTGGAAGAAAGAATGGAAGAAAGAAAAGCAGAAGAAAAATGGATGGATGGGAGCAAGAAAGGAGATTAAGGGTTGGATGGATAGATGGGTAGAAGGGAAGAGAAAGAAAGAAAGAAAGAAAGAAAGAAAGAAAGAAAGAAAGAAAGAAAGAAAGAAAGAAAGAAAGAAAGAAAGAAAGAAAGAAAGAAAGAAAGAAAGAAATGGAGCAGGAGAAAAAGAGGCAGAGAGAGAGAACGGAAGGAAGGAAGGAAGGAAGGAAGGAAGGAAGGAAGGAAGGAAGGAAGGAAGGAAGGAAGGAAGGAAGGAAGGAGAGGGAGGCAGGCAGGCAGGCAGGCAGGCAGGCAGATAGGTGCAATGGAAGGGGACGCAGCAGGAGTGGAAAGAAGGGGCCGCTGGGCAGGTGTGGGGGGTGAGTAGTGAGGGGGGAAGAGCTAGGGGTAGAGAAGGGTGGGGGCAAGGTGTTTGGGAGTGGGGAACCAGCAGCAGAGTGCGGGGGTGAGTTGTGGGGCGGGGGAAGCATGTGGGGTCAAGAGGGGTGGCTGCCTACCAGTGTCGGCATCGACTCCCACATTTGTGTGTTGTTTGGGGTCAGTGGCAAGTCTTGCAGCTGGCTGGCGGGCACCTGCGGGTATTTGGGGTATGCAAAGAGACAGGACTGCTATGTCAGTGATATGGAAGGGCTGTCCCTGTGGCGGGGCCGAATGCGGGCGGGGCTGGGCTGCTGCCAGGCAGCTGCAGGGCTTCAGGGTAGGAACGGGACAGGGCCGCGGCATCAGCAACACGTCAGGCCTGTCCCCTTGGAGGGGGGCAAAGCCCCCCCCCACCTCTAGCAGGTTGGGCCGGGCGCCTGCGTGTCCTCACGGTAGGCAGCCTGGTCATGGCTGCCTGGGGGGAAGGTGGTAGATGTGGGGGGGGGTGGGCGGGAGGCTCTTCATGCCTCCTGACTCATCAGGCCGGGGCCAAGGGTCCAATCACCAACCGTGCTGCGCTCAGCTGGTGATTGGTGCCTTCTCCCTGGAATGATAAGCGGAGGGCTCAATCGGCAGGTGCAATGTGCCTGCCAATTGAGCTCTCCGCTTGTCATTCTGGGGGGGAAGGGGCCAATGGGCTCCCTTCCCCCATCACAGACAGGTTCCACCCCAAGGGCCCTTAGCATTTTATTTATACTGCCTCCACAGAGCAGTTACAGATGTTGTATGCCACCCCAAGATGACAGGCTCAATAGGGGCAACTTATAAGTACCAATCAGCCAATTAAACAATTAGCCAATTAACCAAATAACAAATCAACCAAATAACCAATCAACCAATTAACCAATTAACCAATTAACCAATTAACCAATTAACCAATTAACCAATCAACCAATTAACCAATTAACCAATCAGCCAATCAACCAATTAACCAATCAGCCAATTAGCCAATCAATCAAATCAACCAATTAACCATCGACCAATTAACCAATTAACCAATTAGCCAATTAACCAATTAACAAACACACAGATAAATACATTTTGGGCCTAATACATTTTGATCTATAAGATGTGATGAAAACCTTATAGATTGAAACATGTTAGATTCAAGGTTTTTGTATTTATAGTGTGCATGTTTGAGTGAGGCGTGTGTGACCTTTAGGGAAAAGAAATGTTCCTTTTTTATGGTTCTGCAATTACCTTGAGCTCTGTTTAATAAACTGCTTCTTTAATATATTTTTCCAAGAATACAACGGGCGCTAGAGCTTGGCAGTGGGAAGAGGAAGGGGAGGAGTTGTCCAGTCTGTAAGGGCATGGGGTTGAATGTGTGTTGTGTGGGAGGTTGTGGTGGCATGGTGGCAGATGAGGGTATGGATATGGAGATATGGGTGTCAAGAACCTGTGGTGTGGAATGTTCATTGAGTGTGGGAGAGGACTGACCTTTGGGAATTTTGGCATAGTGGTTACAGATGAGCTTTCCAGAGCCATGTCCTCAGATATGTGAAGGGAAAATCAGACTGGAGACTCTTCTTAGGGGAAGATTACATGGCAACCAATTCCTCCCAGTTTTGCATCATTTCCCTTGTGTGAATTAGGCCACATTCACCGAAATGCCCCTCTACCCTAATACACATGGGGTAGTCACAGTACACAGGTGTCCACCCTGTTCCTTCTTTTCCATTTTTTCAGTGTTGATAAAAAGTTATGTGCCCACATGCTTCTTTCATGGTTGTTCCTTAGAAGAACGGATTTTTGTACCCTATTGCTTACTACCCAAAGGAGCCTCAAAGCAGTTTACAAACACCTTTTCCAGTCGTCTCTCCACAATAGTCAACTTGTGAGGTATGTGGGGTTGTAAGAGATCTGAGAGAACTGGGAATGGCCCCCAGTGACTCATCAGCCCTCATGTGTCTCAAAGCATTTTCCAATCGTCTGCCCTTTCTCTACTCATAGCAGAATCCCCAAGAGGGAGGTGGGGTAGCAAGCCTCACAGGGAAGCTGGCAACCCTAAGAGGAAGACTCTCTGTGCACAGCAGTCTTGACCTTAGTAAGGTTTTTTATACTGTTTTTTTATTTGCCAGGCCAAGGTTATTTGCCAAGCCAATAAGACATTACAGTTACCATGTATCTCCAGACATTTACTTGTTCTCTATTTACAGTTTCAGGCTGTAAATATTTATTTAGAACTTCCTGCACTTTCCAAGCTCATAGGACTGATGCTGGTCTGCCTGTCTGCACCCCAGAATACAAACAGTTGCTGGTAAGGGCTGGCCATAACCCATAGGCCAGGAGGGACACTCCTGCACCACTCCCTCCCAACTGCTGGCAAAAATGTCTCCTCTGAAGGCTGGACTCTGAGGCATTGTATGATTTTGAAGTCCCACCTCCAAACCTCCAGGAATATTTCCAACCCAGGGGTAGCCAACCTCCAGGTGGGGCCTGGAGAGCTCCTGGAATTACAGCTCACCTGCAGAGTATAAAGATCAGCTTCCCAGGCAGAAAGGACTACTTTGGACAGGGTTGTGGTAGAGAAGAAATATCTAAGGCCTCCCACACAGGTTGTTGTTGAATTGAAAGACTTGAGGCCTACTGCACAGGGTTGTTGTGCAGATGAAACAGGAGACAAAAGAGCCAGTTTCTTCTGCAGAATAATGCTGTGCAGTGACTTCAAATATGCAGAGAGTTGCAAAGAAGAAAGACACATGGCTTGGCTGTGTCTAACCTCCAGGCAGAGCTGTATTTTAAGTGAGAAGGGGCTTTTCTGTGGCCTCCCTGTCAGGCAACTGTTTGGCAGAAGGGGAACGTTCCCCCCCTCAAAAGGAAGGCCCTCAGGCTCCCCTGCATTGCTCTCTAAAGGAAAATGCCTCCCTCCCCTCAGTTAGGGCCTGTCAGAGGCTCCTTCGCAGCATGCCTGAAGGGGGGGAAGGGGAGCACTCTGCAGCCTCCGGCCAGCTCTGTCAGGGTTCTGAGGCAATTTGCTGTTAGACATGACAGTTTGGACAGCCTTGGGGCAAAAAGGGCTGGCGCAGCCTCTGTTCTCATCCCCCTTGGCAGCCCTGCTGACCTCCTCTCCCTGCGGTGGTCAGGAGCAGACTGGCAGCCAGACTGGGCTGGGTGAATGGAATTTTGGTTTGTCCTGGTGAGGGGCCAATGGGGAAGGCACTTCGCACACCTCCCCATTGGCCGCTTGGCCCTTGAGTGGCCTGTGAGTGGCACTTGGAGGGGCGAATCAGGAGCCGTTTTGAGGCTCCTGATTTGCCCCTCTGAGTTTTTATCACGGACAGAGCCCTCCCTAACTCCTCCCCAATAGCCCTTAGGGCTTTATTTAACCGCAGAGCCGGTTAAAGATGATGAGAAAAAATAGACACTATTTTTTCTCATCATTGGATATGATGGAGGTAGGGTGGGGAGCCCCTAGAACTGGACCCCCTTCAAACTTGGAGGGAAGTCAGAGAAGAGGCTCCAGGAGCTACCATGAAAATTTGGAACTTCTAAATTACCCCCCCACCCCGGCCATGGAAATGGCGGAAACCTGAACATTGCCAAACTGCAAAATGCATTGCAATGATCAGCTGGGATCCTACAGGGAGCCTAGCCATTGTTCTGCTCCCCCCCTCCCCTTTGTCCTGGAAGAGCCCAGGCAAAGGCAAGAACACAGAGCCAGAAAACTAAGGCAGTTCCCACTTGTCTGTTTCTCTCTATACTTTAAATGGCCATCCAACATGCTGGAGCACATCAGAGCGGCTGGAGCACACTTCAGACAGCCGCATTTCAGCTCTGTTTTTAATGGGGATTTTTGCTTTGGACTGTATTCATCTGGTTTGCCTCCAGACCACCCCTGCTTCCAAGATTTTTTGGCTGGAGTTGTGCACACACCTAGTCTGTATCTTTCCCCACTACTTTCCCCTGCTTTAAAAAGAGGACAACTTCTAAATAAAGTGTAATGGAGGTCCATTAATGTTTATTAGATACAATTACTAAACAGGAGGCAGTGCACCTCTGAATACCAGGAAAATTTACCTTCTATACCCTCTTTGTTGTCTCACCAGGACAGCTGATAGACCAGGGGATGACCTGTAGCTGAACAGGATGCTAGACAAGATATATCGCTAGTCTGATCTGACGGCGTTCTTCCTTGGTTCTTGTGGAGCATCAGTTATTTGAAATGTAATGTTTTATTCAGCTTCATATGATCATAATAGTTTTCAAAGACAGAATCATAATTCCTATTAATTAATAACAAAATTCATGAAATTTCTTAAAGATGAAAGTTGTGAGGGAAGATAAAGTTTTAGTACATCCATTTATGAGGCAAATGCTAAGTATTATGGCTTCTAACATAAGGATCATGTCAGCAAAACTAATATAATTATACAAGGCCAAAGCCTCAGAAAGTTGTCTGCATTGCATGTGCCAAGAATGTAACGGCACAGCACTTTTTCCCCATGGCCTTCATTATAAATTTAAATAAATTGCAGGCTTTGGCTGGCTTAGTCACTTAACGTATCACAGGACCTTGCTCTGGCTCTCTTGTGTGAATTTTCAAAGGTTATTTTGTCAAATTAAAACTTTCATACAGAATGTAAAAAAAAAATCTTGTGGTAGTGAATTAGAATTAACTAGACAGCCTTACTGGGGGAAAAAATGAAGCCATCTAAATTTTACGTCTTTAAATTCTGGAGTTCAGGAAAGTGTTTTGAGTAGACTTGCCATCTCTGTGTTGAGCAATTCCTGGAGATCTGAGGGTAGAATGTGGGTTGGGTAGATCTTGGGGGGGGGGGGGGGAGAGAACTGACCACTCCTTTTCCCCAGGAGAACTGGCAACTTTCTGGATATCAGTTGTAATTACTGGAAATCTTAGCCCTATCTAGAGATTGATAACCTTAGTCCTGCCATTCAAGGCTCTCTGCTTCTGTAAAGAATTAACCTTTCACAGTCCTTCAGCTGTTTGTACACTACTTCTAGGTTTCTTAAAAGTGCAGTCTATCACATCAACTTATATGACAGAAGTGTAAGAGTGATGAGGGCAGAGTCTGCACTTGCTTTGTTTATTCCATTGTCAATCCTGTTGAATTCAGATTGCTTTAAACTCGGATCTTCCTCCCCCCCCCCTGCCCATTGAAACAGGAAAGTGTTCTGCACGTGGTTAGGGTAGTTCAGAAGGGGGGGGGGAATGAAGATTTTCTTTGTTTTCTTGAAGGGGGGAAAGAGGATCAAAGAAGTCAGAGGAGGGAGGGAAAAATCCAAGACCTAAATAAGTTGAGAGAAATTAGGGGCTTCTCCTTTAAGGCAAGTTTGTCACATGACCACCTGTGGCCAATCACGGGTCCTCTACCATGGAGGAGAGCCCAGATTCAAAACAGCCTTTAAATATTGAGGCTTAAAAGCACTCTAAGATACTGCACAATAAAGGTAGGGTCACTCCGGATCAATCCTTCTTGCTGCAGAAGGAAATTTTAAATCACCCCAAATCCAAACGGAAATCACATTCTGTGTAGAGGGCAGGGACTGAATCGACCTGGGGTTGGAATAAAAGCTCTGTGCAGTTTACACCAAAGATAAGCAGGTTGAGGAAAGGGTTCAGGTACTGATCCTCTTCCAATCCCTCCCATCAGAACCTTACATAATGTATATATATTTTATATATATCAATATATTAAAAAGCAGCTCCAAGAATGGCAAAATGTATTTTTTGCTCAGAATTAAATGAGTAAATATGAAACTAGCCAGCTGTACCAAGATTATGGTTGCACAAAGAAGAAAAGTACTTTGGCAGGGCAAGACAGGCGTATTTGGGCTTAATGGAAGCATTGACTTTTGGATAGCTGGGCCTTTAACCCTAGGAGGTGACTAGCTGGCATAAATAGCTGCCCCCTGCTTTATGAGTTATAGGTCTGTGTGAAGAATTTGCATAGTTATAGCAATTCAGAGGCAGTGTAATGTACCCTTGAGGGACAACATCAGCCAGCACCAGTTGAGTCAGAACATTGGGGTCAGGGGTGATAAAAATGCACTTTGGATATAATTCAGCTTCTGTAGTAAGAATATTTGCTTGTTTTGCCATGTTTCTGTATTGGAAGCTTGCATATGTTAGCAAATAACAGGGTTTTAAGCATCAACAGTGAGAATATTGAGTCTTGTAATGCCAGATCTAAATTTCTAAAACAATGATCAATATCAAAATATGCATTTAAATTTATTTTAAAATATGTTTTCAATACAAAAAGCCAAATTAATACATTAAAGACAGTACTGATACCCTAAATAAGCATATGATGAAAAAATTAAGATAAAAATTTAAATGTATATGTGAGCAGTAGATGCCTTATACACATGCACATATCTAGAGAGAACACCCACACACATGGGAGAAGAAGGCATTTTCTATTCAAGTATTAATAAAGGGCTACATAACAGCCCTGAGTGCTGTATTTAGAGGGGACTAGTTACATAATGGGACACATTCACATAATATCCAGCCAGTTCAATAGTATAAACACCATAATTAACTACTTTGGGCTGGAAAACACTCCATAAAATATTACAAATAAGGTTTTTTTTTTAATTAGATTGAATAATGAGAGTTTTGTTAACATGGTCCTTTTGAACATATTATCCATAACACTTTATGTCCTTGGAGTTCTGTAATTGCAATTGGTTGACAGATGATTGAGATCAGTTCACCTGACGTCAGCAGTGACGTCCCTCGGGAAAAGTCTACCCCTCCCCCGGGCCTCAGTAAAATTGTCAAGCGTTGGCCAGTCCCCAATGATGGTACCTTCCCATCTGTTTGCAGTCTCACCTTTGTCTGCCACCTTTTTGCACTTCTCACCCTCCACATGTGCTGCTGGAAACGGCAGAAGAGAGCAACGTGCTTTACACGTGACTCTCTTCTGCCTGTCAATAAATCCAGGCAGCCAATCCCCTGTCTCCATGTTTTAAAGGTCTTGCACTGCTGGCTAATTTTCTTTTTTTTTTAATTCATAGTTCTCCGTTTAAACATGTATGCATATAATCATAGATGCATAGTGCTTTTTGAATGCCACCCCTTATGGAATCATAAATCTTTTGATATTTTTAAACGGACTGCAGTTGAAGGACTGCAATCTGGATTTTCAGATAGTTAGGTGGATAGGAAATTGGTTAGAGAACCGCACTCAAAGAGTTGTTGTCAATGGTGTTTCATCAGACTGGAGAGAGGTGAGTAGCGGGGTACCTCAGGGCTCGGTGCTCGGCCCGGTACTTTTTAACATATTTATTAATGATCTAGATGAGGGGGTGGAGGGACTACTCATCAAGTTTGCAGATGACACCAAATTGGGAGGACTTGCAAATTCTCCGGAAGATAGAGACAGAGTTCAATGAGATCTGAACACAATGGAAAAATGGGCAAATGAGAACAAGATGCAATTTAATAAAGATATGTGTAAAGTTCTGCATCTGGGTCAGAAAAATGAAAAGCATGCCTACTGGATGGGGGATACGCTTCTAGGTAACACTGTGTGTGAACGAAACCTTGGGGTACTTGTGGATTGTAAACTAAAGATGAGCAGGCAGTGTGATGCAGCAGTAAAAAAGGCAAATGCCTTTTTGGGCTGTATCAACAGAGGCATCACATCAAAATCACAAGATGTCATAGTCCCATTGTATACGACACTGGTCAGACCACACCTGGAGTACTGTGTGCAGTTCTGGAGGCCTCACTTCAAGAAGGACATAGATAAAATTGAAAGAGTACAGAGGAGAGTGACGAAGATGATTTGGGGCCAAGGGACCAAGCCCTATGAAGATAGGTTGAGGGACTTGGGAATGTTCAGCCTGGAGAAAAGGAGGTTGAGAGGGGACATGATAGCCCTCTTTAAGTATTTGAAAGGTTGTCACTTGGAGGAGGGCAGGATGCTCTTTCCATTGGCTTCAGAGGAAAGGACACACAGTAATGGGTTTAAACTACAAGTACAACGATATAGGCTAGATATCAGGAAAAGATTTTTCAGTCAGAGTAGTTCAGCAGTAGAATAGGCTGCCTAAGGAAGTGGTGAACTCTCCCTCACTGGCAGTCTTCAAGCAAAGGTTGGATACACACTTTTCTTGGATGCTTTAGGATGCTTAGGGCTGATCCTGTGTTGAGCAGGGGGTTGGACTAGATGGCCTGTATGGCCCCTTCCAACTCTATGATTCTATGATTCTATGATTCTATGAAACATTAATCTCATTCCTGATTTGTGGGTCAGGAAACTAGAGAGGCATGCTTTGTGTTACAACTTTGTAAAATAATTATTTTATTTTTGGCATCGTCTGCACACTTGTCCACCTATTCATTGCTCCAGGCATTTCACCTTAAAAAAAGAAAGAAGTTCTCATCCCCAGAAGAAGGGAGAGGAAAGCAGGTGCAAGGACAGGACATTGGAGGTGGAGGTAGTGCTTCTTCACTTCCATACATGCTGGTGGCCTGCTGGTTGTCTTTTGGGGGATAGCACCTTTTAGGTTGGTGAATCCGCTTTTTGGGATTCCACAACTCACATTTTAAAATGGTGGATATAGGGAGATGTTTGCTGGCTAGATATGGGAGGCTAGCGATGTCATGCGAAGCAGCCAGAATATAGCTTCTTCAGAGGGTAAGTATGATGTTAAATTTATGGCATGCAGAATTGCCATACATACTAAATACTAATGCTAAATGTAAGCTGCATTTACAAATGTATGAGACTCAGTATGACCGTTTATGCACTGGAGGTTTCATGCCGGGCTGCAGACTAGAGTTTTAGTCATAGCAGGTTGCCCCACCTCTTCCTGCACCCACATGAGGGAGCATTTGGCCCGGTGTACCTCATCCACCCCCGATCTGTGCTCCTGCACGGGAGGTGGTGCAGTGAAGTTCCCAGTGCATAAACGGTCTATGTTGCACCAACAAGATCTCTTCTTAAGCCTTTTTCAGATATTACCAAATAAAAATGAAGCTTCTGAAAAAAAGGGATGACATAGAGATGTTTAATCCAGGCACTCAGGGGAACAAGTTATTAGGATAGGTCTTACAATCTTTGGAACATTTTAAAGAGATTCATCGAAGATGGCAGATCTCAAGCATAAAAGAGATAAAAATTAGTGTCTAAGTTCAATTTGTTTTAGCTATTCAGATCACTGGATAGTAGAAAGAGACCAAAAGGATACTAGGGAATTGGATTTGACTACTTTATTTCATAATGCAGTGGATGGAGACAGATTTTGACTAAACGGCACTGTTTTAGTGTACAGATATGGAAAAAAATCTGAAGACTTAAGGAACCACATAATGGCTAAGTCCTTGCTTACCCTTATGCTCCCATGAACTCAAGAAGACACATTCAGGATTTACGGAAAGGTAAAAGGAAATGTATACAAACAATGTATACAAAAACCAGTTCTGGTGAAAACAAACACAAACCTGTCCATTGCTCCAGTCAGCTAAGAAAATTCCTGTATATACCACTTGCTAAATCAGGAACTGTGAGAGAAAATCAGGTGCACAGTCAAAAGTGTACTCAAATATGAATGCTGTCTAGCCATATTGCATTGTTTTAATAGGATGTGTGTGCTAATCTATATCCATTTTATAGCACAGCTAATTATACGTATAGGGATAGGGATTGGAATGAACCAGGAAAATGCAATTTGGTTCACGGTGAATGATGTGCCTCATTCATGAACTTTAGACTGTCATATATTGTTAGCCACCTTATAAACTGGTTTGGTTCTTGAGGCACATGGCCTAGTAGAACACACACACCCCTCCCCAGTGTGACAGAAACACCAAACTTACAGGAGTTCTTTGCCATTCCAAGTTCGGTGAGGACTGGATTTATGGTGTCCAAGTTTTGGTCCCACAAAGAACGTACCCCTAGACTTTGAGAACCATGAACACATTTTGCTCCTCACAACTAGAGATAGACAGTGTATTTGCCCATGAAATCCAATATAAATATATAAGCTACTATTAAGCTACAAAGGAACAAATCTTAAATTTATTGAACAAGCAGATCTTCTTTCATCCTGCCCCAATCAACTTCCAGACTCCTTTTGTGGAAGAGGGTAAAGACCAGACTGATTCTAATATAATATTCAAATTGGATGAGTTTAGAAGGGTGTAACTTGGCTTAGCATAGCACCCTAATCCTCCAAGTTCAGTGGTAATGATGATCAACAAGAGGAGTTTGTTGTCTGGTAGGAGGCTTTCCAGGGATATTATTTATTTATTTGTGATTGATTTACCATGTCTATTCTTTGTTCATTCTTTTATCCTTATCTATGCTCCTTAAAAAAATTAGCTTTTTGTATAAAAGAGTCTTAACAAAATCATTATTTACTTGAAATATTAATAGACCATTTGTTCCAAAGACCTGCTTGAGGCTACGCACAGAATGAAACAGAAAATCAACATATCAAAAGCCATACCAATAAAATCTCTGAGCATTAAGCATGTAGCATCCATGAAGGATCTGGCAATCTTATTCCAAACTTTGCCCTCTGCAGGCAGTGTCCATAAATCTCCAAACCATTTCTCAGCCAAAGTTGACAATTCTAGGCAGATTGGGAGCAAAGCTGAAATGTTCAGAATCATTAAAAGATTGCATTCCTAGGAATGTCTTCATAACTGTACATTTCAATGCAACCATTCAGACTTCTTTTGAAACAGGCTCAAGGTGCAAACAAGCATACAAAAATAATGTGTGATGGTAAGAATATAGCAAAAAACAAATGTTATGTTGCAATTTCTAGACTGACAAAAAAAAAGAAAAAGAAAAATATATTTAGTATAGCCTGATTATTAACTATTCACAAATATTCTTCTATCGAGTGAACTATTATAAGAAAAGCTTTTTGTGTTTCTTTGATATAATTCATATAAAATAGAAGCACTTCTTCGTTGACTTGAAATGAATAGCTTGATGTGCACTTCAAGGCACTGAACAATATGCTTCCAGCTTTCAGAAATAAAGCAGATGTTAAATTATGCATACAATAAAATGATTATTTATTAAACCAAGCCCATCCTGTGGTGTCTCTAAACATTTAAAATCAACAAGGAGGACTCAAAAGAATAATTGTTGAATGTGATTATTAAACCCTGCATTCTGTAAACTTCTAGAGACTTTACAGAGTCAGAAATGCTCCAAAGCTTGTCCTTCTAACATTCACAGAGTTCTGTTTGTGAAAACAGCTCCTCTTCAACTTGAAACTTGTTTTACGCTTCCTTTTACATGTACGATAAGTTGTTGTTCTTAACTTGTATACATTACCATAGAGGAATTTAAATTGCATATGTGTTTTTGTATACAGAGATACTATCTAGATATGTATAAACTAGCACCTATCCACTCTCTAAGAACAGAAGAGAAAGAGTTTTTATATCTTGCTTTTCACTACCCTAAGGAGTGTCAAAGTGGGTTATAATTGCTTTCCCTTCCTCTCTCCACAACAGACACCCTGTGAAGTAGGTGAAGCTGAGAAAGCTTCTGAAGGACTGCTCGGTCAGAACAGCACTATCAGAACTGTGAAGAGCCCACAGTCACCCAGCTGGCTACACGTGTGGTGGGACAAGGATGCTTTTACAAGAATTGTCCCGCATCCCACTACTTTATTCAAAAGTTCCACTGGAAGGCAGAGAAGGGAGCCTCCCCATCAAAAAGCAAAAGAAATGCTGCAGCTCTCCTTCCACCCAACTGCAGTGGCCCCATTCCTTTCCGAAGGGGAGGGGGCAGGAGGCAGAAGAGCATGCGGGGGGGGGGTGGCGCCAAACGACATCACACCAGGGGTATGGCTTGGGTGACAGTTGGAGCAGCCGAGCATGAGGAGAGAGGTTGCTGAAGGAGAGAGCGTGAGAGAGGGAGCCCCACTGAGCTTTGTGGTCGAGGAGTTGTGGCCACCCCCCTTCCACTCTTTAGCGGTGTGTGGTGTTAGCAATGCGGTAGCATCCCTCTGGCGGGAAGGGAGAGGAGAGGAGAGGAGCCATGCGTGTGCTCACCTGGAGGCGTTGCTGAGCCTCGGCCCGCAGGAGCACAGCAGGATCATGCTTGCGCTCCACTGGGGGAGGGACCATGGGGTGCCTCCCCCCTTTGAAGGGTCCTTGAGGAGGAGGGGGCTCTTTCCTGCTTACAGCAGGGTGGGGGGGAGACAGAAATAACATCCCCGAACCCATTTCCTGAAATTTAGTTCCATGTAAAAGAAGATTTTTGCATCATCCCCAAGAGGTAGGGAGTGAATCGAAGGTCGGTGCTGATAGGGATTAAGCAAAAGTTATTGACTCTTCCCCCTCCCTCCCCCAAATAGAATCTTTTGGCAATTTGAAATACAGCCTCCTACTGATCAACAGCACCATCATGTTTTTGTTTTTACAATTCACTCTGAAAATGCTCCCCTTATCCCTACAGCAGGCTCCCCCTTCTCCTTGCTTGCCCACATCCTCCCTGCCTGCCTGGCTGCCCTCCTGCAGTTCACAAAGGGGGGTCAGTGGCGGTGGGGCACCATGGGACTCGTAGTCCCCGCACTTCCGGGATGGTGTCCCTCTTTATCTTTGTAAAAATCTGGTCACTTTATGCATGTGGGGGAGTGGGGAATCAAACCTGGCTAACCACTATACCATGCTGTCTTTCTGAGAATACCCAGATCAGAAGGAACAGATGCATTTCAGACATCATAAGAGTGTGAGCCTATAGATTAACCAGTTTGACTAAGAGTTTTCTGAATTCCTACTGTGGTAAAATTGCAGAAGACCATTGTCACCTCGAGGAGACAACTAGTATGACACAATTTCTACATTTTGCCTGTGTTGCCTTGCAGAGAGCAGAAGCCTTACAAATTCAAATACTTGTCTCTACTTTGCATGTAGCTTCAGTTATTGTACCGGGTCAGGTGAGTGTTGTTTATCTCTGTGGACCTGGTATGAGGGTAAAGAGTAGGAAGAAGATACAACAGTTATCTATATTAGATGCTTGCTATATACCACAGCTAATCAGTTGGCATTGGGAGGGTCTCAGATGCCTATACCACCTTTTCAGAGTCTTTCAGTGGCTTTCTGTTAAAAACCACAGTATAAAACACAGTTGAAACCATAGCTAGCTAAATATATGCCCTAGGCAGCAATATAAAATTGTGCCCCCTATTGTTACTTAGTAGGGTTTTTTTTTAAATTAAAAACATAAATTTATTTTTAAAAGACCAAGAATAATAGCACCACTTTTATTTTAGCCATCATATACTTTTCTTGTGTTCTTTGGTGTTATGCCCTTGCTAAGGATCTGAACACAAGCCATTAGGAACATAAACCATTAGACATGAACAGCATGAAAACTACCAATAAGACAAAGCAGGTCATTTAAAAAGCTGTCAAGATCAGTTATGTACTATTACAAGCAGAAGTGAGGTTAATGAATTGTATATGAAGACTTGGGTAGCCCTGAGACTGAAAACTCAGGGGCTTTTCGCACGCCTTCAAAATCGCACAATGGTTGCCAATTGAAAACGCTACTGATTTGCCGTTATGCACAACGTTGTTGACAATCTGCCACACACCTGAAACCGATCTGCAAAAAGCGCTTCCTTGTAGCGCTTTCAGGGAAATCCCCAAAAGTGGATTCACCCTCCGGAAAGCGATACACTCCTGCAACCAATCTGCAACACTAGCGAAAAAGACCTGTGCATTAACATTGTTGCGGTTTCTACAAAGTCCCTCCCCCTGGCTCTCTCTTCTGATCTTCCGGCGAAGCGATCGCCATTTTTTTTTCTCCGACCGAGCGGGGATAAACGCACCAGCGAGCCTCTTTCTGTTTAGAGGCTTCACCGTCTTCAGTCCCTCCACAGAGTCACTAAGCACAAACCACAGAAAAGCCCGTTTGCTGATGTATTTTCCTTTTATTTTTTACACATTCATTCAGCCGAAAATCGGGCCCGTGAGAGGGGGGGGGATTTTTTTTTTCACTCGGAGGGAGCGTGGCAACGATCAAACGACAGCTCAAACACACCAGGCAGCTGGATGGGTCTCTCCGTTGCAACGAATCAACACAGATTCGTTGCAATGGGTCTGTTTTTTTTTTAACTTTCTTAAAGGGAAAGGGGCTGTTTGGGAGCATGCTAATGGCTGCCCATTGGCTGCTTGACAGCCAGGGGCGGGACGAGCTTGGCAATAGTGCTTCCTTTCTAGCGATTTTTGCCGAGACCGGAAGCCTGTGGGAAACGCTACAAAACGCAACTGGATTCCACTACAAAGGCAGGTATGCATAACGACGAATTCCACTATTTTAAATGGCGATTTTTCATTCAGCAACCAATTTGCTACAAAGATCCCGGTGCGGAAAGCCCCTCAGAAAATGAAGAGTGGTGCTGTGCAGTTGTTCTGTCCCAGAGGACCCTAACAACTGAAATGATATAAGCAAAGCATACTTTGCATGCATTGATTCTTCTATAGATGTGATTTTCGTCTGTAGACTAGTTAAACTACTTAGTGCCATCTATTTCCCTTCACCATTTGGGTGCTCAATGCCACTTTATCCGTTAGAGCAGGGATAGTCAACCTGTGGTCCTCCAGATGTTCATGTACTACAATTCCCATGAGCCTCTGCCAGCAAATTCTGGCAGGGGCTCATGGGAATTGTAGTCCATGGACATCTGGAGGACCACAGGTTGACTACCCCTGCCTTATAGGAAAACCGCCCTGGTGCTTTGGCAATACATGGGCTCAGTACTGTAGGAGTTAGTTGGAAATGTGGGCTATGTTCATGAAGAGCAGGTGCAGGAAACTGTGAGTGAATCCAGGGTCAGCATCATGTGCTGAGTCATCCAGGTGTCAATGACAATGCTGGCTATGTGAAATGAAAGCAGTCAGACCAAATGTATTGGACGCACCTGTGTTTGAGGAAGCAACTGTACACTCACTTACTTTTGAGGTAGATCAATTGAGATCAGTGGTTATTCTTCTGGATAAACTTAGTATTGGCTATTGGTATCAGTGCAGTGCAGGTAAAGGATAGGGTATGAAAACTGCTGTCATGGTCCCAGATACCCAGACCCATATGAAAGTAAACCTCATGGTTTCTTCACTCCTTGGATATCCTGAGTGATAAGGGAACCTGGTAATTTGTTCTCCTGGTTACCCCTTCTTAGCGTCCATGGATAACGGATCCATGAGCTACAAAATTTTGCTTAATTAGTTCTATACAGGGATCCTCAAATTAGTGGAAACATAAAAGAACAGACCACAAGCCATGAGCCTATCCAGTATACATTATGGTTCTATCTAAAGCAATAAATTCATCTTCCTTAGCTTGGATTTCAAAAGCTTATCATGGTGCTTGTGTCAAAGTGACAGGATATTTGATACACACCCCCACCATCTAAAAAGTTAGGGACAAAAGTAACTCTCTTTCTTCCTCCATTTCAAACCAAACTATTATCAATCTTTCAGCATCTATTACAAGGCAATGCTAAATTAGCTTTGAAAAGCCATTAATGTCACATGGATACCTTGTGAAAACAAACTGCTGTGTATTTCTCTATGTATCTTCTTCTTGAATGGTGCCATCAATCAAAATTAGATGGTGTGTTTCATGAATTGCATCTGTAGGCAGCCTTACAAAGGTCCATGCCTAATGTAAAATGAACAGCAATAAACGTAATGTGGAGCTAACCTTTCTCCGATCACCTGTGAAGCAGCATTCTTTGATATCTCACAGGAACACATAAGACAATTAGAAGAAGCTTCCTTATTATTCTTTTGTATCACTGGTGGGCTTTGAAGTATCACAGTTTCTAGAATGTGAATCCAACTATCTCTTTCAATAAAAAATACCTCCATGGTGGGCATTTTACAACAAAAAGGTATTCTGCTTTTAAAATAAATTTCTTGCAAAGCACTGAAGGAGAAACTGTGTTTTATGGGGGGGGGGGGTTTCAAATAATGTTATAGAATCATCTGAAGTCATTCTTGTTTCCCCTTGTTGTTTTCACAAAGAAAAATATGTTCCTACAGTGCAATTCTAAGCAGAGTTAGACCCTTCGAAGCCAATGGCCTTAGGGAAATATAACTCTGTTCAGGATTGTGCTGCAAATCACACACTAGCAGTCATCTCAAGTTCCTTTAGTGAGTAACACAGAACTGTTCAAGAGGTTATGTGATGCTGCAGGGATCTATTTTCCAAATATACATTTCCATTTTTGGAAAACAATTGCATTTTGGTATATGTAAACCACATAGTAATTTGTGACAGAGAAGACTCCGTCTTTGTGTCAGAGTTTATAAGGGTGTCCTTGTTACTGAAGAGACTGTTGAACAATATAAATGAGACCAATATAAAAACCTGGGCAGACAGGCAATATCATTGTAAAAGTGGATAATGAGGACTTTGCTTGTCATAGAGTGCCATCTAACATGGAGATAAAATGTCACAAGGAGAATTGTCTAAATAAAATGAGACATCTGAAATATCTTTCTAGCAAGCTCTAAAGTGGCAATCTCTGTATTTCATTGGTTTATGTTTTTTTTAAATTCTATGATTTATTATGTTGAACCCTATATTTACATCAGTGATGGCAGTCAAGGGAAATGACCAGCTTCCCTTTTCTTCACAGACTCATGTATTCTCTCCTGCCAGTGACATTGAAATGACTGGGGACTACAATGACCAGAAGGATTGAACTCCCATTCCTGTGAACTTCCCATGATATTCTCTTCTGTCTCTCAGCCATTACATTTCAGGGAATCAGGAAGCTAATGGGAAAAGAGATATCAACAAGAATTATTTCTCTGAATTCAATCTGTTGAATTAAGCACTGAATATAACCCTATAGTTTAAATGCCTGAATCTGTACCCAAATCTAAAGTGTACATATTTTAATAAGAAATTACATTTTAAAAAGTAAGAGCATGAATAATAATGGCTTGCTTAACCCTTCATAGTAGCACAGCTTGGGGTTACAATGACAATGATAATTCAGAAATTAATTATTGCATATATGAAATCTAAAATGAATAATAAAGGATCCAAAAAGAACAAGATTTGGTACTAGAGAATTGTGCAAAGTAGCTGCAACATTTATCATTTTTCAAAACAGTACTGCTATGAATAGTAAAAAAGTCATTTGCTGCATATAATAATACAGGAGACTGAAATATGGAACAAAGCACTTTATTTAAGACTGTGGAACTCTTACAAGGAATCTCAAAATGTCTGCCAATATAGTATTCAGTTTTCTGCTGATGTTGTATGGAATGCTTCCCTTCATTTGAGCAACCATAAAACATTTTGGCTCCTACTATCACCATAACAGTATATTGATATCTATCAGCAGTACCACTGTGGCTAATAAATTCAATAAAGAATCCATTCCCCCCAGGAAAGAAGATGTGAACAAAGGAATAGAAAGAGGAGAATAAAAAAAGACAGAGGAGAACAAAGGGAGGAGTATGAAAGACAGAATTACCACCAGTCTTTTTATATCTGATAAAATGGACTGTCCCCAACCTTTTTATCACCAGGGACCACTCAATGCCGGGGACCACTCACCGGGGACCACTCAACACCTTTTACTGAGGCCCAGTGGGGGAGGTAGTTTACTCCTCTACTCTCAACCACTGCCCTAGCGCTCTCTGGTCGCTATGGTAATGTTTAAACATCCCTTCAAAATAAGATACAAATGCAAAAATGCATTTTTGTCTGACACTTTTGTTATTCACAAACCATTTTGTTTCTCCATATTCTGTCCTAACAATAGCTTCTTGCCCAGAGTACATGTTGTACATCAGAACAACCAGGTGTCATGGCACATCTATTTCTTTGACAATCATAGTTTTTCATAAATGGGGCTGGGGTACATACCCCCAAGGCCACTATTGAAGAAGCGGCAGGGCGGGTGGGAAGAAAGACGCACGGCCCGACGGGAAGGAAGGGGCTGGGGGCACGCAGAAGCAAGCGGAAGGGGTGACACCTAAGTGCCTATTTAAGGTGCAAACAGTGTCACCTCGCCCTCCAGCATTGGGCGGTGAGCGGACAATCCCCACCCACCCTGTTTAGATCTGTTTTCTGTAAACTTTGGTTAATTGTGCTTGAACTGTTATATGATTTAGTCACAGCTTTGAGGGAGCGGTAATGGCATGATTAGAGAGCCTTTAGGGCAGTTCGATGTGGGCATCGAACGTAACATCTTGAGGCCTCTTTACAGAGGCGGCTTGGAGCGAGTTAGGCCAACCCGGATGGGGAGGCTGGATCCTCGCTGAGCCAGGTGGCATAGGTGCCTGAGGAGGCACTCTAGGTGTGAACACTTCTCAGTAGGGCCTCAGCACCAAAACAAGGGTGACCTGTGCTACCCGGGGCGGAGGCAGGGGCACCTTGATGGGTGTTGGGCCAATATAGGAGCACTTAAGTCTGGTAGGGAGGCTCTTCTAATTTGTGCTCATTTGGTTCCAACTATTGTGCATTTGTTAATAAAGCTGTGGCCATTCTAATGCCATCCAGAGTTTCAGCGTCATTACTCAGCCCGTTAGACCTGCCTGCAAGTCAATCTACACAAATATTTTGCTGTAATCTGTGCAACACAAGCTGATGCTTTTTCTGAAATTTTCCGTTTTGATCCAGTAACCAATGTAAATTTGCAATGTGATCTCTTGTTCTTCTTCCTCCTTTGAATCCAGCTAGAACATCTGGCATTTCTTGTTCCATATATGGTAACAATTTTTGTTGTAAGAATTTTAGCATCACTTTTTTTGGGGAACTGGAATGTAAATTGAGTGTTTCCAATCTATGGACCATTATTTTGTTTTCCATATTTATTGGCATATTCTTATTAAGATTTTGATGGTCTCCATTTCTGTGGCTTGGAACAGATCTGTTAATACTCATCTACTCTTGATAATTCTCCCAATTGCTCTCAGTGCCACTTTAACTTCATTTTCTAAAACTGTAGGTTCTTCCTTTTGAAGGAATCTGTCATTTTTTCATATTTTTAAAATAGTTCTTCAATTTATAGTTCCCATCCTTTATTTATTTTGTCCTGCTCAGTTAAAGATTTTCCATGTTGATCTTTCAGCATGCCTGACTGTGCATAAAATTTCCCATTGATTTCTTGGATCTTTTGGAACAGATTTCTTGTTATTCCTTTTTTTGCTGATCTCTTCATAGGCCGACTAGACCTTTTACCACCCTGTAAGGATACTGCTTCAAATGCCTGGATTTCTTTTTAATTGCAGTTCTTTTTTTCTTTTTCTTTTTTGATGTTTCCAGTCATGTTTAAATGCTACTGGAACATAATCAAACTGCCTCCAGAAATATGTAATCATCTTGGATTGACTGCTCCAGTCCCAGTATATTTTCAACAAAATAAAATGATTGAGATGCATGCTATGTTCTTTGCATTGTAGCTGGTATTTTTACAGCACTAAATGTATCACCTTACCTGTAATTAGGACACTGCTTAAGAATCACAGCATCTAATTCAGTGTGGCATCAGTTTGACAGGAAGTTGACAATTTGCTTTTCCCTGGACAAAGGCAAAATGCAGCTGCTTTTTAAGAAGCCAACCAGTCCAACTTAATGCCAAGCACTTAGCTGAGAAAAGCTGTCAGAGGAACGTGTTGCAATTATAATAACTACTGAGACTGTGTCACAAATGGAAGAGAAACAGGAAATTAGGGAGCACAAGACTGAAGGACACAAGAAACAGTTCAGCAGAATTCTCTATATGTACATCAATATATGTACATTTAAACATCTCGTTGATTCCCAATACAGCAATAGAGTAACCATCCTTGGACCTCCTCTCCAACCCCATCAGAAACAGTTTGGTGGTTTGGAAAGGAAGCAGTGTACTAGCATTTTATATCCTTGCTCAGTTGTATATGCATTTACATGAATCTACACTCACTCAAAATACATCTATTACCATCATGACACTCACCACAAGCCACGCCTACAGAAAACAGGACTGAACTATGGGAACAGAGGAGGGGGAAGGAGTATCCATATTTTTTTTCTAAAAGCCTGGCTTGGATCCTACAACAGATTTCCAGTCATGAAAGGCATTTCCTTCAGCGAAGTGCAGCTTTCTCAGTTCCCCTCACTGCAGCCCAGATTGCCCCTGAAATGAAGTTCCTGGGAAATATGGGACCCCCAGGAACAGTATGAGAGAAGTCTGTAGTGGGAGGAGGAAATCACTGACAATTGCCCCCCTTCACTCTGCAGAAATCCATTTGCTAGGAACAAATGTCTGAAAACAGGGACTATCCTTGTTAAATAGGAATGGTCTGAACTTCCAGAATAGGTCTTTGAGTGAGAACGGTATGAAAGGAATTAACACCCTATTATGGGATAGAAGCACATAGTAGAATAGAGGCACAGTTTTTGACCTGCTTGTGTTTTTCTTTTCTTTTGTTTGCTGTTTGATATTCTTAGGTCAATATTCTATTCCTGAACGCCATTTTTAAATAGCCTTCTTCTAAGGCAAGAACCGTGTCCTTTTGCCATGCTTCTCTTTAAAGGCTTTATCTTGGTATGTTGGTAGGGTGACTGGGGAATCTTAGCTCTAAACTCTACATTTTTTCACTTAGAAATATGTTCCATATATCATTGATTGAGTTTTGCTTTCTTCTCCTGACAATATCCTTAGAGTAACTTGCTTTGCCATTGTTCTGCCACTCATCTTTTAAATTCAGTGTTAGGCACGCATTTCTGGAAGGTACAAGGATGATGCAGAACTTGTTTGGCATTCTGGAACTTCATGTTTTAATTGTAGCATTATCAGCCCTAAGATATTTCAGAGCTGTATGCGTTTTACCTCATACACAAGCTTGACTGCCGAGCCTCTCTTTTGGATGTTTCCTCATTCATGTTCCAGACCACATAGGCAAATAATCATAATAAAAATGGTCTTTTCTGCCAATGTAGAGTGGTAAAATGCATATGAATAAATTATACTGAGTAATGTATTTTTCATACCATTGAAAAGAAATATAATTTCCAGAAAACCGTTTTAACAAGTCTGATTTATCTCAGCATACCAGCAATGCTTGCACAGCAAGTATGTGAAAGAAACAATCTCAATCAATAACAATCCTTGCATTTCCTCCATGATGAATCAATAAAATAAACAGATAAAATAACCAGGGCTCAGAGGATTTATTTGCACGTATTCTGGCATGCGAGGAGGTAAACTGTTGTTCACTGAGGACCTTTAACTGATTCTGATTAGAGATGTAAATTCCCCAGATCCTCTACCGCCTGCCCAAGTCATCTTACAATAATATGTAGCATATATTAACTGCTCAGAGCACTTCATAGGTATTGCCACAGCAAATTTAACAATGTCTGCAATCATGTAGGTCAGTCAATTTATGGAAAGTGAGGTTAAAAAATCTTATTGCAAATTCAGGCTCAACTAATGGACTGAAGTAAGATCTGGACTCAGAACTTGATAATGTATAGCTCACTTCTTTAACCATTGCACTATATCACTGTATTACATTTCTCTCCTATGTTGATGTCATACATAACAACTTATTGATTAGGCAGATGTTGTGGAGAGTCTCTGCATGATCTGGATGTACTCTTCTAGGATTGCAGATGGCAATTGTTTTCTTATTTCAATAATTACCACTCCTCAATTGTCATGTCCCATGCCAATTTATCCACCTTCCTCCTGTGTGGAAGTTAGTTTCAGTGTACTGCAGTTTTGTTTGAAGCCCTGCTCTGACTAATGTTATGTTAATGTTATCTCTAGCCCTGGAGGAGCTGTAAAATATCCCAGCTCCCAGGGACAGTGCGGCTGGGGTGGAATCTGGGAATGGGAGTAGACAACCAGTCTCCTTGTTTCACTCCTATGCTGATCAAACAAGTCAATTCTGTGAGAACCAACTTGCTTGTGGCTGGTTTGGAGGCATGGGCTTGAGTCGTTAAAACCCCATTCCTTCCTTTGTACCTTGTCTTTGCCAATAATCCTGCTCTGTGTTTTTCCTGAAGAAGATGCTTGCTGTGCTGTAATCCTCAATAAAGATTGACTTTGCTACTTGATGTAGTCTCAGCTTTGTTGCTGTTCGGGATCACCAGCCAAACCGCTTTCTTAGTATCCTGACATCAATAAAGAAAACTGAAATATAAAAAACCTCCAGATATTGAACTAAATAATTTGTTAAACAGAAATAATGCCTTTGAAAATATTGTTACACAATATTATTTCATAAGTATACATCATTATATAAAATGTGAGACAAGCCACAACAGTACATCTCTATGACAAGCAAAGTAAATCATCTCTTTGGTTGTGCCATGCCAGAGAGAAGTGGGGGTCACTATATCCATGGACTGGACAAATTTTACTGATATTTGTTGAGAAGGCTAGCTACAAAGCATGTGTACTCAGGTGAGAAGATTAATTTGTTATTTATTTATTTATCATATGGCATGTATAGTATAGCCAGGAAATCTGAAGATTGTCTGGCAGACAGGCAAGGGATGTTTGCCATTTCTTGCCTCTGCATCATGACTTTTAATGTTCCTTAGTGGAACTATCACCCAAATCCTTGAATGTCAAATTCAAATTTCAAATTTCAAAAACCTTTAATGGCATATAAAAATATCATAAAAATAGGGGTAATTCATAATTAATTGATAAAAATTACATAGTCTAAATAAAACAAATAAGAGAAATAAAATAAGCAGCAACCAACAATAGATTTCTCCAGAATGCCCAGAAATCAGTAATTTACACCAATTGTAGATGCCCCTGGTCTAGAACTGATTCTTACCTAGCCGACTGTCCCTTTGTATCACAGTAGCCAAGAGTTCGGCCACCAGTTCCATTATTTCTGGGGACCTGTCTGACAGCTTTGCCCATAAGGCTGGGAGTTCAATCCCAGCAGCCGGCTCAAGGTTGACTCAGCCTTCCATCCTTCCGAGGTCGGTAAAATGAGTACCCAGCTTGCTGGGGGGTAAACGGTAATGACTGGGGAAGGCACTGGCAAACCACCCCGTATTGAGTCTGCCAAGAAAACGCTAGAGGGCATCACCCCAAGGGTCAGACATGACTCGGTGCTTGCACAGGGGATACCTTTACCTTTATCAGCTAACAAGTGTCTAATGATTCTGTCTATAGGGCCAGAAAGGTCCACCATGATAGGAACAATAAGTCATTGTCTAAGCATAGGGTTAGCGATCTGGTGGGATTGGGCTTGCCTGGGTTATCCAGGTCAGGGCAATTAATTAATTGGTATATTAGTTCTATGGACCTGCACAAAGTAGTCTGAAAGCAGGCATAACTGGGTTGTGAATCACAACCCTGGACAAATATTCTTCAGCAAACTGTTAGAAAAATACAGTGGGTTGGATCACAGGTAAAATTTCTACTTGTACTCTTGCAAAAGTCAAAACAATAGGTCACAATAGGCACCTGCACTGGCAAACTTATTGTACCACACCATTTGCATTTCCACTTGTACAAGATCTTATGCAATCAATTTCCATCTACTGGATAAAGGCTGGATAGTTCTGAGTGTTGCACAAGGTCTTGTGCAAGTGGAACTGTGCTAAATCCATTTATGTTTCTGCTTGTGCATTGCTGGAACCAACAGGAGGTTTATTTGTTTTTTAAAATGTATTTGCATTTGTTCCATGCACTCTATATGTAAAACATGCAAGATAGTTTACAACTTTCATTTTAAAACATAAAAAAATGATAAATGTAGAAAACCAGAAATAAATAAAAAGCCTCAGTGAGACCGTTTATGAACTGGGAACTTCACTGCCCCAGCTCCCGTGCAGGAGCACAAATCAGGGGTGGATGACGTGCAGCAGGCCAAATGCTCCCCCATGTTGGTGCAGGAAGAGGTGGGGCAACCTGCCACGACTAAAACTCCAGCCTGCAGCCCAGCATGAAACCTCCAGTGCATAAACGGTCTGACTGATAAAAGACTTAGCCATGCAAACTTTTAAAACAATCCTTGTAAAACAGTCTATAAAGAACCATAAAATTAAAAATAAAAACCAACTGAGCTTAGCAGGTTCAAATTTATGTAGTAGAGAGGACCGTTATGTAAAGGCACAGAAAAAAAACCCATCTTGTACATCTTGCTTCTGTCTATGCAGAGACCCTTTATGCATGGTGCCACTACGTTGGGTGGCTGCCATGCCATTCCCGGTGAACGCATAGGATGGGGCGTGCAGGGCTGCCCTGGTGTAGAGCACACACACGCACTTTGCACCGGGGCCAGGATGCCCGGTATGCTGCTGGGCAGGGTAAGTGAGGTGGGGAGGGGCCAGGGGAGTGGGGGGGCTCATCCCCCTCCATATGCTATGGTGACGGCAGGGGCATGCAGTGTCCCTATAGGGACACTGTAGGTTGGGGTCGGGCGGGCCGAAAGGCCTGGCGCTGGCAATTATGCACAGTGCCAGCCTGCCCCAGCCCCTGCAGGCACTCGCAGTATCCAGGAAGCTGCAGAAGTTTCTGCATTTCCATAACACAGGCCTTCCGTCGCCCTGGGCCAGGCCATGTGCAGGCTTGCATAATTGGGGTATTTCCCCGATGCCCTGCCTCTGCCAGCATGGGCATTCTGGCCTGTGCATAATGGGTCAGAGACAAAAAGAGGACCTCTGAATGTCATCTTAACTAGCAAGTGTGTTTCTTCATGAGAAGATTTCCTTCAGGTATCCCAGACTATAGAGATTCAGAAGTAGCAACTAACATTTTGAATTATATAGGACATTTTTTAAAACTGATGAGTTATGATCCCTTCAACTTGCGCCAGTTTTTGCTGCATTTTTAACCAGTTGATGTTTCCAGAAAGTCATAGTCAGCTCTGCAGTAGTCCAAAATGGATGGAATCAGTGACTAGATAGCTGTGGCCAAATGATTCACATAAATCATACCAGAAATGTTTTTGAATTATAAATTTAACATATTCAGAATCCTATGAAAGGGTACTGTGTTTTGGTTAACTGCAATTTTTATAGACTAAACAGTAGGTACCAGAAACCAATGTAGTTTAATTTGTGACATATTTCCTAATACATAAGCAGCCGAATCTGAGTTTTAGTTGACAGCATCATATAAGTTGGGAGGTACCTCCAGGGTCATCTAGTCCAACCCCTCTGCAGATTTTCTTTAAGCAGAACTTTTATAGTATACTTGATAGCAAAACTGCAGGCTTGCTCCAGTGCAATAGAAAGAGAATTCTTCTCCTCTTAAGATATGCTTTGTTCTACTTTATACCAGTATAGTACACAGACATTACCTGAATCCACTATTTACGCCCCCTCACACACACATACAATTTTACCAGATATTTTTCTTATTTCAAATATGGCAACAGCTGAGCCAGACTCTCTAGTTCTATTGCTATTGATTACCTTGGCTCCGAAGCTTCTTCCAATGGTCTGTTGCTATATCTCATCTTATCCTCAAAACAATTTAATAAGGATGAAATCTGAATCACAGTGATTTGGGCTCACAACATAGATTTTAACCCACATCCTCTTCTAATTTTCATCCACTGTGTGTAAGACCACTTTCATCCCGCATGCTTTGCCATTATGTTTGTTTATCTTATGCTACTGATGCAGAAATAATTTAATTGGCTTAAAATTGTCCATGAACTCTTGGGGACATTCTGCACCTCTAAAAACATAGTATTAAGCAACCACAATTGCTTGACACTATTAAAAAATGTACCCCGCCACCAATTCTCATCTCCTCGTTCTCTTGTGTTCTCTCCCACTTTCTGATGCTTCCAGGCACTCCACATGGCTGATTAAAATGGCTGTGGAGAGGGGCTCACAATGCCAGCAAGTCTTCCCCTGCCTGTCAGTCATGGCAGTCAGCCAATCAGCTTTCTCCTAGCTTTAAAGGGAAAGCGATCTTTAAAAAAAAAAGTAAAACTTTCCCATTACTATGCCTATGCGCATAGTTTAATGCTAGCCTGTTTTGGAAGTTTGACACTTGAAGATGAACAGAAGTAATTTTTTTCCTGATTGGTGTGTGTGTGTGTGAGGGGCATGCTTTGTGTGCTAACTGGTGGGTGGGAATTTATTTTTGTTCTGCCTCTATGGAGCAATGTCTATTCGTTGCTCCAGGCAGCTTGCTACAACAACAAAAAAAGCCCTGTTCCAGGGAGAAGAGAAAGGGAGGCAGGTGCTGAACATGGAGATTACACTACTTCTGGCCACTTAGGTTATGCACAGCCATTTCGTTAGTGGTTGTTGGTTGCTCTCCTCCTGCTCATGCAGTATAGTTGAGGGAATCCACTTTTGGATATAACACTTTAAAATGGAGGATGTAGCTGCTGGTTTGCTGCTGGAATGCTGGATGCTGACAACATTGTGTAAAACATAAAAAAAAAAGGTCTACAAACCTTTCACTACATTTTCTGGGTGCGTAATGGCTGCTGATATTTACAATAACATAATAAAAATTCTGGAGGTAACCAGGAATTATAGCTTTGCAATATTTTCCCCTGCCCCTATTACTTACACCCCCCTGCCTTTTGTTAGATGAGATCCTTCAAAGTCCTCACTGGTACATCTTGGAGTGCCCATATCCAGCCTATGCTGAGGCAGTTACATTGGTTGCCAGTTGTGGCCTGGATCAGATTCAAGGCCCTGATATTAACCTTTAAGGCCATTCATGGCTTGGGCCCTGCCTATCTGAGGGACTACTTGTCTCCTTATGCACCCCACAGGGTCCTTCACTCTGTAGGTGCTAATCTGCTTGTGGTACCTGGCCCCAGAGAAACACACCTGGACTCCTTCCAGGCTAGGGGTTTTTGGTCCTGGTCCCAACCTGGTGGAATGAAAACCTGGAAGAGCTAAGGGCCCTGACACAGCTGTCCAAGTTCCACAGGTCCTGCACAATGGAGCTCTTCTGCCAGGTCTTTGGTTGAGATAATAACAGGAGAAAGAACCAACCCTAGGCTATAATTAACATTTAAACAATTTAACAATAAATACAAATAGAAGAGGAGATAAGACATTTCTATTTGTATTTATTGTTAAATTGTTTAAATGTTAATTATAGCCTAGGGTTGGTTCTTTCTTCTGTTATCATGTTCATTTTGAACCATCCTTTTTCATGGTGTACTCACAGGTCTTTGGTTGAGGCCAGGACCAGGAACAACTAGGGCCCCTCCTCTGGCCAATGCTATACCATCCTCCTAACCTCCATCCTGAGATGATTGACTGCAGATAGGGGAGGACTGGGGATTATGATGCATCTTGTACTTTATGCTGCTAAGGGGTTTAATACTGGTTTTATTGGGGGGATTATTCTGCTTTTTTCCATAAATCCACAGAGAGTGGCAGGAAACAAATTGAAATAATAAACTAATAAATAAACAAATAAAGACACATTCAAAATACGGTGTTTGCAGGAACAAGGCTAGTTCATCGATGTAAGAACAATTCCCATATGTCTGCTTTTTAAGGAGTATTCTTGTGTGTGTTTTTAAAAGTCTAAAATGAAAATATGGCTTTTTTGTCGATATTTCCCAAAATCCATATTCTTCCACTTTGGCTATTTTTTCTCAGCTGGAGCCAATAGCCCCCAAATTTTGAAAAATAGGTATGGAAATCTGTGCATGAGTGTGTGCATGCCTCTGTGTGTGGAGATAAAAAGAGTGCATAGGAGAAATGTGCTGCTCTAAACACTTTTCTGTGGACAAAACAGTTAATAGTGACTGACAACTGGAAGAGCTTGTTATCTTTCTTGCCATGCCCACAACCTCTCTATTGATTTTGCTTTATCCACTTTTTATTGATGTATCCATTACAGAAGTGTATTTACCTCCCCCCCCCCCCCAAAAAAAAATCCACATGAAGGTCTAGGAAGGAGCTGGAATATCAAGATAAAAGAGCAAGATCAAAAGTGTGTCCGTAAAGACATTCTTGCTTTTGAGGTTCATAAGGAAAGCTCCATGCTCTAGGCACATTATGATTCTATTCTGTACACATCGCAATGGGTTGCTATGCAGTCTCTTGCTTGTCAGGGAACCCTGGTGAGCAACTATGGGACTATTGAGTACTCAGTCTGCACAATTCATGCAGTGGGAAGGTGGGAAGAACTCACTTATTTCTGCCACCATAAAAACACACTTCTTCAGAACAGTTGAATGGATACTGTCCTTCCCTTGGATTTCAAATTCACCATTTACATGGCAAAAATTCCACAAACCTGCATGTCATTGGGTATCTGTATCTTATGTGAAGAAAGAACCCTCCTCCATATAAGCACCCTCTGCAATCAGGGGATGTGACTGGAGTTCTGCCTGGAGTCTCCTCCAAGGGGGAAGGGCAGCGCAGTTGGCAGGAGGAGCCAGCCCTTTCTCACTGTTTTTCTGAAGCTTTGCACATAGCTTAGAATCATAGAATAATAGAGTTGGAAGGGACATCCTGGGTCATCTAATCCAACCCCCTGCACTATGCAGGACACTCATCACCCTATTGCTCATCCACTGTAACCTGCCACCTCCTGGAACCTTCCCAGAATCTGCCTCTCTGTCAGATAACTATCCAGTCTCTGTTTTAAAATCTCCAAAGATGGAGAACCCACCACCTCCCAAGGAAGCTTGTTCCACTGAGAAACCGCTGTGTCAGGAACTTCTTCCGGATGTTTAGATGGAATTTCTTTTGCATTAATTTCATTCCATTGGTTCTAGTCCGTCCCTCTGGGGCAAGAGAGAACATAGCTGCTGCATCCTCTATATGGCTTCCAGATTGGATATGATTTCTGCCTGTGTATTATCCATATCCTCTATTTCACAGATAGAAATAGGGATAAAAACTAATGAAGATGAAGGCTTCCTCAGTGTAGTGTTTAGGAGTGCAGATTTCTAATCTGGCGAGCCGGGTTTGATTCTGCATTCCTCTGCATGCAACCAGCTGGGTGACCTTGGGTTCACCACAACACTGATAAAGCTGTACTCAGCCTCACCCACCTTACAGGGTGTCTGTTGTGGGGAGAGGAAAGGGAAGGTGTCTGTAAGCTGCTTTGAGACTCCTTTGGGGAGAGAAAAGCGGCATATAAGAACCAACTCATCACCTTCTTCTTCAAGTTGTTCCCATAGGTAACAAAGGCTTTGGTAATACAAATGTAAGATTAAGGCTGGGTGTTATATAGGTTGATAAAAATACGCATTATTTGGAGAAACTGAACAGAGGGAACTTTCTATCCTCTCCTGATTCATTACAACTTGGCAGTTACCCAGGAAAACTGATGGGTAGGACATTCAGGACATTCAGGACATTCAGGCTTTTCCTCATATAGTTCATAATTAATAGTATAGGGTGATGCCATTGTTTTAAAAGTGATAAAAATGGGATTAGACAAATCCATGGAGGATACATCCATCAGTGGGATCTCCATGCTTGTAGGAAGTACATATCTCTAAGACAATTGCTGGGGAGCAGCAGCGGAGGCAGGACTTTAGTTTTTGTGTCCCTGCTGTGACCTTTCAGGACATCTGTTCTTATGCACATAACATTCAGACTCTCAAAACTTGCCAAAGCTCAGTGCTTGAGCTGTCCTCCTGCTACAGTTACATAAAAGTTCTTCTCCCTAGTTGTGTGATTAACTGACTTGTGCTGAAACTGTCTTTGAAAGCCAAGTAACTGATTATGCTTTAGGTTAAAGATCTACTAGGAAAATTTAACTACTCAACAGTGTGTTACCAGCTCATGCACAAAATCCCAAGCAGCTGTTGTGTGTGAAATGTTAGATTGTGCCCTGTATTTCACAGTGTCTTAATTTTCATACGCAAGACCAAGCCATAAGTAAGCAGTTTTAGGGTTTGTTGATTTCAGTGGAAGAGAGTTGAATGTAGTTAAATCATCCATTAATTTTTCAATACAATGTAAGTATATAACTTTGACTGGAGAGTATCTTTACTATGTAAGTAAAGCTATTCAGTTGAATTTAGGGTAATTAATTGTGAGCATTTTGGCATTTGAGGACAAACCATCTAGACCAGGGGTAGTCAGCCTGTGGTCCTCCAGATGTCCATGGACTACAATTCCCATGAGCCCCTGCCAGCAAATGCTGGCAGGGGCTCATGGGAATTGTAGCCATGGAGGACCACAGGTTGACTACTCCTGATCTAGACTATGTGTTTTGGTGACACATCACCCTTTGTCCACAAAAGCTCAAAGATCATTTTTGCATAGCACATTCCATATTAAAATAAAACTTCAGCAATAGATTTCAGTATTCATGTTCTACAACAGACATTCTTAGAATTACAGTACCCACCTAATGCAGTAATAAAACATATCAACAAAGCCAGAATGGTATCAGTAAAGGCCTACATGAAACAACAACAGAACAGCAGTCGAGGTCACATACAGCGTTCAGCTCAAAACCGGTTCAGTGCATCATTACTTACCTATATCCTGAGCTGGACATTGATACTCCCCTCTCACAGACTCTAGGATGCAAACCAAGATGCCCATATCCACTCTGATAGTACAGTATCCAGTCCCAAGAACTCCAGTTGTACCCTGGTTCATTCACTCGTTCGTCTTCCATATGATGCTATATATGCCATAAAATGTCAGCAATGTCCTTCCATTCTCCACATTAGACAAAAGAATCATAAATAGACATAAATCCAACATTTAAAACTGCATCACTCAAAAACCAGTGGGAGAACATTTTAATCCCCTGCTGATCGAAAAGTGACAGTCATCAAACAAAGTAATGTTAAGAGGAAATTACAGTGTGGGATTGCTGAGCTTGAATTCATTCACAAATTCAGGATAATGGATTGTCCCCCTGGGCTGAATAGAGACATAGAATTCTTATCCTGCTACAGGTGCTAATTTTCTGTCCCCAGGCATTTTCCCTCACCTCTAATCAAGCTGCATTGTACGTTTACATCATTTCCATGCATTCTTTTCAACATTTCTCCCACCTCCTGACTGGGATACAAAGACTCAGATCTCTATTTCCACTCATGTCTGATGATGGGAACTTGTTGGTCTCCAAGGTGCTTCTGGACTCGAATCTAACAGCAATTAGATTATTATTTTAAAATTCCTCACACATAACTGTATGAATGATAGCCAGTTGGTGCTAAGGCAGGATGGCTTTCAATTATGATGAATAAGAGTTGGTTCTTATATGTTGAAAGTCTCAAAGCGGCTTACATTCGCCTTCCTTTTCCTCTCCCTACAACAGATACCCTGTGAGGTGGTTGAAGCTGAGAGAGCCCTGATATTACTGCTCAGTCAGAACAGCTTTATCAGTGCTGTTATGAGCCAAAGGCCACCCAGCTGGCTGCATGTGGGGGAGCACAGAATCAAACCCGGCTCACCAGATTAGAAGTCTGCACTCCTAACCACTACACCAAGTTGATCAATTTACTACTTATTACAGTTAGCCACAGCTGTCTTTCTAGTGTCATTGCCATACTGTCAAAAAAGCATCTTTGGTGGAAAATGTCTTTATTGTCCCCTAAAAAATTATCCTTGGTTGCTATTCACATGCTGGGTATTCAAAGGTATTGGACAGAAAGCTATTTAAGGCTCTGAGGAGTTGTGTGCACAATCCTTAATCAAAAACAGAGATGGCGTGGTCCGTTTGTTGTTCAGATTGTACTTTGTTTGCATGTTCAGAGAGGACCACTTGAAATCTGTATTACTTACTCTTGTAAGCTCATACCCACCCCCCCCCGGAAAAAAAAATCTGGCTGGTCTCTGAGGAGTGACTGGACTCAAATCTAGCTGTTCTACTGCAGACCAACCTGGCTACTGCCCTCTGAAACTAATGAAATCAGTCCTGTTTTTTACAAACATTCTGGACTGAAAATGTTCTTGTACAACTTTTTATTTTGTATTTAATTCAAAACATGTATTGGCAGATTTCTAACATACAAGAAGACATGATGGTTTACATTGTAAATACTATTGTGCAACCTACAATAAATTGTATAGAACCCACTAGTTAAAATTGATCACTTAAGAAAGTGGGCAGGCAGAAGAACTAATCAAATGCCCCATGAATAAAATGAATCCACTGATTTCTAAAGACTGAAGAAGAGTTGTTTTTATACCCTGTTCTATAGAATTCAGATCTGTATAGAGGCCTTCAATAACATATTGAAGTCTGTACATTCTGCTTTTTTAAGATCTTTACCGGAGGTCCCCCGAAGTGTATCCAATCTTACTATAATCACTGAAAAGGGCCATCAGCAACTGGTGACCAAAGCCTGTTTGCAGACCATTAAAGGTAAAGGTATCCCCTGTGCAAACACCGGGTCATGTCTGACCCTTGGGGTGACACCCTCTAGCGTTTTCATGGCAGACTCAATATGGGGTGGTTTGCCAGTGCCTTCCCCAGTCATTACTGTTTACCCCCCAGCAAGCTTGGTACTCATTTTACCGACCTCGGAAGGATGGAAGGCTGAGTCAACCTTGAGCCGGCTGCTGAGATCCAACTCCCAGCCTCATGGGCAGAGCTTTCAGCCTGCATGACTGCTACCTTACCACTCTGTGCCACAAGAGGCCCATTGCAGACCATTAAGTACTAGCTAAAACATCACGTCACAGCTTCTCATGGAAGCCTACTTATACAGATATGCTTAGTGATCCATTCAATTCAGGTTGCTATAATCAAATTATTTTCAGGATCAAAACCACAGGGATTGATATATCTTGGCTCTTAGACCAAGAGTAAAAATATAGATTTAAAATGATTGCTCAAAGATTTGAAGACCTAAAATACCAATTTCTAAACTCAGTTCCCTATAGCTCTTGCTCCCACAGTTTATGGGGCATCCCTGTTTCCTACAAAACTTTGTCCTCTTATTTTTAATCCATGGACTCCCTTAAGGCAAGGAAAGCACTACGCCTAGCCTGTCTTCCCCTTGAAAGTGACCCATGGCAGGTTTTACTATATTCCTAAATTGGAGAGGTTTTGCCTTCATGGTTTTGGTGTCCCTCGACACCCTCCCCTCTTTGCAGCTGATACATCCCAATCCAAGACTATATAACCAAATTGCGGATGAATTGAAGGAATGAACAGCAAATTCTTAAAGCTTTGCTTAACAAAAAGAAATGCTCTATTGGCTAAAACTGCAAATGTACTATATTCTAGGTTAAAAGTCAGTATTTTGTATTTGCAAAAATGCTAGCCTGTGCACTGGGTTTCATGTACATCACCTATGTCCATTTGTGCTGTAGTTATCTGTATTTATTTGAATTGCATATAATTAAAGGTAATCTATATCTACCCTAGAGCCTCTTGTGGTGCAGAGTGGTAAGCTGCAGAAATGCTGTCTGAAGCTGTCTGCCCATGAGGTTGGGAGTTCAATCCCAGCAGCCAGGTTCATCTTCCTGGGATGGCTGTTCCATATCTGTAGAGTTTCCACTGCAAATGTCCTGCTTTCATGTACCTACCACACAAGCATCTTTTGTCAATGGAACAGTCAAGAGGGCTTTTCCCTGTGATCCTATTTTCCAGGCAGGAACATATGGGAGAAAATGGCCCTTTGGATACTCCATTTCCAATCCATGTGAGGTTTTAGAGATCAAAACCAAAATCTTGTAATGGGTTCAGGAGCAGATTAGAAGCCCGAGTAATTGCAATAAGATTTTTGGTCATGTAATTGCAACCATGTGGACAAGTAGATGTTGTTTACCTAGACTTCCAAAAAGCTTTTGATAAAGTTCCTCATCAAAGGCTCCTAAGTAAACTCAGCAGTTATGAAATAAGAGGACAAGACTACTTGTGGATTAAAACTGGCTAACAGGAAACAGACCGTGATTATAAACGGGCAGTTTTCTCAGTGGAAGATGGTAAGCAGTGAGAAACTGCCATACTCAGTACTAGGTCCAGTGTTTTTAACTTGTTCATTAATGATTTGGAGTTGGAAGTAAGCAGGGAAATGGCTAAATTTCCAGATGACACTAAGTTATTCAGGGTGGTAAGAACCAGGGAGGACTGTGGGGCTATGAAGTACATTTGCATGTGTTTTAGACCATTCTTGGCATCCCTGATTCATGGTACAATCCAAGAAATATACCAAGTGTTGGGAAATAATAGCTATGGAATCATTCAATGAGTCTGACCAAATTTATGGAAGCTACTGCGCAAAATTGAATTAAGCAGAATTCCTTTCTGTACAAGCTTTCACCAGTCCTATGTGATGATTTATAGATCTGTCTAAACCACAGCCTCAGTTCTACCTGAAGTCTCATAGGATTGCACAATTATCTTACTTTCAAGGTTCAGGAGCATTCCCAAGCTGTTGTTAGGGGGCTGTCACAGACTGAACTCTCTAGCATTCCTCATTATATGCGCAGATTTCCTCATGAAAATTTGGCTCAGCTGTACTGTTCAGAACTTGGTTCATTAATTGTTCTGAGAAAGATGGATGAGGGAGATCTGAACATTTAAAGTCTTATTGATTATAACTCTATCAAGATCCACATGGTCGGAAGAACATTCCTGAAATGTTAGGATGTGGCTGTTACATTTTGAAACCAACTCAAGTATTGCCTCTTTTGCCTTGAAAATTATAATGGGAACATGCCATGTTTTTAAAAAAAAGTTCAGAAGGCTATATTTTTTAATTAAGATAACTTATTTTGTTATAGCTCTGTGAAGTAACCAATCATTTGACTGGATTATGGCCAACTAAATATCCCAAAGATTCATTTCGGTAAAAGCCTCTATATGTTTAATAGGCATCTTTTATTTCCATGTCAAATTATAAAGATTGGTTTGGAGGATGACTGTCATCTGTTATTAATAAATTTCTCTATCACTGTTCAGAAGTGCTTTCCTGATTAACGATCTTGGAATAGCATCACTCATTTTTGTGGATCATTTCAGTCACATGATTCAATGTACAAAGTGCTTTACTATTTTTATTTTGTTTATGCTCCAAAGCTCTATGAGATATATTAAAAGGCTGGGTGTAATAAAATGAATTAGAGAACTAACTAATGGAGCAATCCTAAGTAGGTCTACTCAGAAGTAAGTCCCATGATATTTGGTGGAACTTTTCTTTGGAAAGGATTTTTTTCAAAACAAATTATATTCAAAAGCACAGTTGTGACAAATACAGCTGAGACCTTACCTCCAGCAGCCCATTAATGTAGTAGAGGAGCCAGGCAGAGAAGGAGGACATGCTGGGCGGCGCGCATGATGATGTAGCATTGTGCCTGGGGCAAGATGGGGAGGCATGGGCAGGGTACCACATGCGAGGGGTCTGGCCTCTTTTCCTGAGCCGCCATGGAGGCAGCTTCCCTCCCACCACCCTGTGATGTTGACTAATGCTGTTTATGGTTTATGAATGGGCCACTATCCTAAGTATTTGATCTTCATTTAATCACAGCTGGTGGTTTGGCATGGGATGGAGCCTGTTTGGAGGGAGTTCCGTCGGCGCATCAGACTCTCCAGGTTAGGGGTTTTCTTAAGAGGCAGCAGGTCTGTGAGTGGGGCCAACCTGGCAGGGGTGGCATGGGGTTCACAGAGCTAGGTAGCCTGGGGTGGGATCAAGGGTGGTGGGCACCTCCCCTTGGCACCCCAGGGTTTACAGTGCTAAGTGGCCTGGGGTGGGACCAAGTGCACTTCATCTTGGCACCCCAGGTGGGAAACTTCCCTACAGTGGGAATCCAGTGACAAGGGGACCCACATTCCTGGCAGGGAACCAGGTGGGCTCCAGGGTGTTGCTGGACACTTTTCTTGGGTGAGATCTCAGTGGCAAGGGAACCTGCGTTCCTGGCAGGGGAACTGGGTGGGCCCCAGAGTGCCAGTGGGGTCCAGGCTCTTGTGCTTGGCTGACTGCAAGTCAGGTTCCCTCTCCCATGATACACCAACACTCTTGCGGAGTTGATAGTAAAGCTGTGGCCTTGGAGAGCCAGTTTGGTGTAGTGGTTAGGAGTGCGGACTTCTGATCTGGCATGCTAGGTTCGATTCTGCACTCCCCCACATGCAGACAGCTGGATGACCTTGGGACCACGGCACCTATAAAGCTGTTCTGACTGAGCAGTGATATCAGGGCTCTCTCAGCCTCACCTACTTCACAAGGTGTCTGTTGTGGTGAGAGGAAAGGGAAGGCGATTGTAAGCCGCTTTGAACCTCCTTTGGGTAGAGAAAAGCAGCATATAAGAACCAACTCTTCTTCTTCTTCTTCAAGCCAACAAAAATGTGTGTGTGTCATCCTTAAGCCCAAGGTGCCATCCTACAAGCCAGAGCTGTATGGAAGGGTAGTATAAAGATCTAAAATAAATAAACAAACAAATAAATAAAGACATCCAACCAGATCTAAAAGTATCACAGATACAGTTTGAATGAATAAGCCAGTATGAAAAGACAAAAAAGAAAAGAAAAGGATTGAGCCTAAACTTCCTGCAGTGCAATCCTGTGCAGTTACTCCACTCTTGCAATTACTGAACTAATTTCATACTGAATTTATGGTCAATCTAGACCTAAATGAATCAAACGTATGGAACTGAATTTATTGACGCTTTTTCACTAAGAGTCTTTTTTTACTCTCCTTTCACACTGATAAAGAAAGCCTTCCTCTAACAGTCTTCCCTCTGCATAATGTCCTTGGCAAAAACATTGTGGCATTTAACAGTACTTAAGTGCTATAAACTTGTACTATGCTCAGTTTATGTGAGCTGAACACTTAAGGCCAATTCATAATAGATATTTTTACTTGTACCTGGGTATGATAGCAGACCTGAAGGTATGTGCATGTCGTATCAGATGGGCAGTGTATACATATTATTTTTATTTATAATCTAATTTATAATGTTGCCCTTCTCCAGAAGCTCAGGGAAGTTTACAAATATTTTTCACTGTACAAATAGTAATAGCAGCATAGTAATCAAATAAATTAAATTAAAAAAAATAAATAAATAGAAAGGAGAAGGGATTTGGTCCTTCCTCAAGTTTGGTTTCTTTGTGTTTTAAATGGTCAAGTACACATGGATGCAAACTTCACATCTAATGCAACATGCTTGGACTCTGGCCCTTAGTTTTGTATCCAGGAACAAAAATAAATTTACATTAAGCGGCCATTCATGGCTAGACTGTGAAAGAGTATAAAATGGAAAAAGTGAGAAAGGGTCCCCTTTAAGACTTAAAATGGTGAGGAGCAAGAAGCAACTGCATTCTGACAGACTTGTATGAAGGTATTAACAACTTTCCAATTTCCCTGCTTGGGGAGGGGGATCCACCACAAACTTTACTCCTACTGATTCATGCAAGTAGGTAGCCATGTCCTACGGATTCAGTGGGGTAAACAAACAGAATTTGTTTAGAATTGTGGTTTATAATTTTTTTGCTGTAGTCTCTAATACTCCAGTATCCCAAATTGCTTTATAGATAAGTGTTCTCTATTAACATTCCACTGTTATTTAATAATATGTTAATACCGTAACTTACAAAAATGTTCAGAGAAGCATCTAGAATGTGTAAGAAGTGTCTATCAAGCATTTTTCTGGCATTCAGAGCCTTGGATATTAAAAGATCTTCCTGAGGAATAAATACTAAGCCTTGTTTATCTGCTTGCAGTATTACCCCCAAGACCCTGAAAGTTCCCACAGTGCTCAAAGCAGAAAAACACTCCGTTTCTAGTTAGCTAAAGCTTATGATCCTTCTAGATCCCCAGGGAGAATTAGTCACAGAGTTTAGACCATTTATCTGAAAATAAATGTATGTGCTGCTTCCATCCTTATCATCTGTATATAATATATATATTTCTTCCCCAAGTCAATCATTCCTGAAGTATTTATTTCTTTTGACAGTGGTTTGGGAAGGGTATTCAGCACCAATGTGCATCAGAAAGTCTCTAGGCAAAATCCAATGTAATGAGTAAAATGTACGCAGAATGCACAGCAGCTATGGCTGGCCTCTTTTCAATTCAGCTACTGCTGATTTGTATCCATGAAATGAAAAGAGAGTCAATCCTTTCACATAAAAGAAATTTCCTCCCCCTATTTTCATTAGTTACAGATGAAAGGCACATCACAAAGGGAAGTTCTCTTGCACAAGCAATCATCGCTGTGAATGAATGCAAGGAGCTCTGGAGAGTAATTATGTTCCTTCACAGTTCCCATTCATTTCAATCGAGCTCGAATGGAAAGATTTCCAATGGACTGGATTTCAGACAACCTCCCAGTCCAAGAAATTGTTTCTGTTTTGTTGTATATGAACCAAGCAAGTTACCCACTCAAAGGCAGGAGAAAACTGATGGGAAAGAATGATCCAGGAAAAGGGTCCTGCTCCAAGACTTGACCCTCTGAGGGTGAGAGAAAGAGGCTGCCATGTGTGGCTATTCTGGGTGTTTCCTTTGCTGCTCAGCATGGGGCTAGGTGGGACAATTCACCCCTCCCCCCCCGTGCAAAATGAGAGCCACCCCACAATTGGTCTAGGGTATATCCAGTAGATTGGTCCCCACTGGGCATCTTCCTTTTCCTTGGACTTAATGTTAAATCCACCTGAGAATTCAATGTAAAGTGGTTAGACTATCAGCCTAGGATTTGGAAGAAGCACATTCGGATCCCCACTTCCATGAAAGCTGGGTGACCTTGGACCAGTTGACCTCTCCCAACACATGGTTGTTGGTAGGATAAAATGGAGGAAGGGAAAATGTTGTAAGATGAATCGAGTCCCAATTGATATGTCTGCAATTTAAAGTGAGATGTATTTTAAATATATGTAACATTTTTGAATAGGCTATGGTATTCAGCATGGCTCTAGGTAGCTCCTGGTGTTTGTAAAGAATCACTGAGCAAAAAGAACACTATATGGTTTGTGTGTTGAATGTAGTGTTTGTTTCCACATGCAAGACATGCAAAGATGCACATAGAGTATTTGTAATCCAATTTTGACCATCTCCCCATAGGATCAGGAAGCCACAGTGGGCAAGACATGTAGCACCTGTGAAAAGAACAAAATACTATTTTGTGAACATTTACCCTATACTTTTGTGGATACGCTGAATATCCCCTCTTGCCATTTCCTATCCAAGTGTCTCATTGGAGCAGCTAGCCATACCACTTTAATCCTGTTCATGAGAACCATGGTGGAGGATTTAACTTGGAGGATCAGTCAAATGACCAGGGAATTTGCTCACCTACCAGGTAGTGATAGACAAAAAATGTAAGCATTTGCAAGGGACATGTTATAGTGTTAAAGGGACATGTTATAGTGTTAAGGGACATGTTATAGTGTTAAAACCGGGCTGTAATTTTTAAAAAGACAAAAACAACAAAAAATCCTACCCCCACCCTAACAAACCCTCTATATGCATTTAGGGATCTATTCTAAGTGACCTGTTATTTGAGAACAAAAAATATGAACCACAAGGTTGTCTAATGAAACAATACATTAAAGAGAACTGCAGTCTGATTTTGTCCCTGTTCCTTTTACAATCCAAAAACAGCAATTCAAAATGTTTTCCCTAGCAAATGTTGATTAGAAGCAATCCAACCGTGGTCATTCTTTTGTGATATATGCCAAAGCACATCCCCTACTGGCATCTTATCTTCAAAGACTTGAGTTTGGGGGGAGGGTGACACATCATATGAGAAAACTATTATGTCTGGACTATGGCCTTCTATCCCTAGAAAACTGGATGCAAGCCATTTAAATACAGGTAGATTCTTTATTGCACTGTTCTCTTAATCTGCTCAGCATGTTCCCCTGGAGGTAGTAAGAAATAGCTGACTCTTAAAACTGTTCTAAGGAAAATACAGTGTGGCTACAGATAACTGCCTGGATCTTTATAGTGAAATGTCTGCCAGATTGGACTTTTAGGATTTCTCTTTGACTCCAGAGCTTAAATTTTTATTCCATTAATTGATGTGGCTTTTAGTGCAGAGAACTATCTCTTTGCACTCTAGGAACTGGAAATTATTCACTGAAAGTCCAACCAGATGAAGGGTTCTCCTAATCAGTCATTTATTTTAAGTGTTGCAGCAATATTTAGCAGCCTCAAGAGAGCCTCAGAAAAGTTCTACCATTGTCATATTTCTCTGGGATTAACAGTGGTTTGCTGTTTCTGTCTGTCTTTGTCTTTATATATTTCCTATATTTGTCTCTGACCGTGATTCATTTGGTGATGAATTCTCAGCATTGCTGAAGAGGTAAGATAGATCTTGTTTCCCTTTAAATTCATCTAAGATGGGCATCATCTGGCTAGGAGCAGGCCAGGGGCATTCAACTCTGGTATCTACCACTATTAGATATCACTGTCAAGATTTTCCTGGTATCTACCACTTATTTGTGGAGGCCCATTCTTGGTGGAACAAGCTGCTAGACAATATACAAACCCTGCAGGACTTATCTAAGTTCTGCAAGTCCTGCATATCAGATCTCTTCCCTTTGGCTTTTAGTTAGTTGGGCTTAGTTTATGTGGGCTGCTTTCTAGTTTTATTTGTATTACATTTTTAAACTGAAATTCGATAACATATTAACAGTTGTTAGCTGCCTTGAAACTGCCTGGAAGCAAGAAGCAGCACATAAATTTAACTGATAAAATACCAGAATGTATCAGGAGTACCACACTGCATACTGCTGTCTTCGATGCTGCAAGGATCTCTTAGTCACCATCTAATGCCTTCTGCCAATGACTCTGAATTCTCCCCTCCTACTTACAAGAACTAATTGGCAAAAGCTGGAAGCCTGCTAACAACCTGAGTCACTACTATTTGGATTCTACCTTTCTGTTCAAACTGGCAACCACTTAATAGAAGTAACCTATTAATCTGATAACTACTGACTGTAGTTTAGGTAGTCTGGATCATAACAATTGTGAAATACATATTTTATTGCAGATATTTCAGAAAAGGAACGTGTAGGTTTATATCTCACTGAAAAGTACAGCTGACAGAAGGATTTCTGCAGGCTAAGCACAACATTCTCACTTTTCTTCATCTACTACAGTCCAGCATGCCCCCAAATGAGATTTCCACAAAACTAGCAAGCACCTGAGTTCACCATTCTGGAAGGCAGATTTTCCTGCAAGGTGTTTAGGCAGGCAGGCAGGCAGCTGTTATGGGTTGGATCCAGGCAATCAATCTGTGAGGTAAAGTTCCCGAATAATATTTATACTACAGATTAAAAAGTTAACAAAATTATGTACATAAATAGAAAACCAATTTTAATTATATGGCCCAATATACCCTTTCCTTCTACTCCCAATAGCATAAAGGTATCTTTTAACATTTTTAGATGATACATATGATACTTATATCTGCTTTTATGCTGGGGAAAGTTCAAGAATGCAGACACTATTTAACAAACTTGGTAGTTACATAGCAGAGATCATGTTATCTGGGACATGATTAGATATCATATCCAAAAGACTACATGCTATTATGTTTTCTTTGAAGCCAAAATAATGTTCCTCAAACAGAAAAGAACATATAAACTTATTTCTAGTATGAGCTGAAATGCAAACAGATCAAAGATGTAAGAAAATGTAATTCAACTTGATACAACAAAACTTGTATGATATCATCTTATATAAAGGGCAAGGATATATGACATATACATACAAATTTACAGGAAAAATAACTTCTATTATCAAATTGATGAATAATCTATATTCTTCTAAGAAATATTCTAAAGTTAGTGTTATACTTCTATGCTAAGTAGTATTTGAAGATGTTTATACATACAACTTGTGTAGAGTGTCAGAATGTTAGGGTCAAATGTCTAATCAGGCATGGGTAATCTTGTGCTACTCACAAACTCTCATCTTGACCTATCTCACATGGTTTTTATGGTCATAAAATGGAAGCAAGAACAATGTCAACTCTTGGGGTTGCTACTGGTGGGAGCAGGGATAAATGAATTAGATGGAAAGAATCATTTTAGGAGAAGAAGATCCATTCCTATGGTTTGAATCCAACCCTGATTTGAATAGCTCAGGCTGACTGTTCATGTACTGGATAGCATTTTCCAGCATCATAGTAAACTTAATAGGGATGAGAATGAAGCAGCTTATGAACTAGTTAGTGAGTAATTTTGGGTGATTCATGGTTCATGAAGTGAAGTTCATGGCAGATCAAATGTCATGAACTTTCAAGCTGTTCAGGGTGATTTATGTATGGATACATTTCCAGACAGGCTATCTCTGCTCAATCTAAACATTTACTAAACTTCAGAGCAATGGGGGAACAAAACTTGGAAGGCAAGGAAAGAAACATGTGAGGGAGTTCCCCTGTAACTTTAATGTTTATAGCTTATACAGGATCCATACTACGTACCCTGAAACTCCTGAACCTTCACTTGTCATTTCCTGGGGATATCTTTTGGATGGTGTAACTTGAACCTCATAAATCCAATCCTCAGCAACCTTGAAAGGCAGGTAGAGGAGAGTCATTCAGAGTTCTCTTGTGAGTTTGGTATGTCCAACACACTGGGGCAAGGTGACTTCTACCAAGTCATGAGCCTCACAATTGAATCAGGTTTTTTAGCTCCTAAAATGTATGTTGGTTCATGGTTCACAAACTGGGAACACCACAAATTGGACACAACTACATGTTCATGGTTCATGCCTATCCTTATCCATGGTTCCTCTATATATTTATGAAACAGCCTGGGGGGTGGGACATGCCTGGCTGTCCTAGTTGGAATAGAACCAATCAGGGTGCAGCTCTGCACCTCCCGGTGTCCCCTGGGTCCTAGCACCCATTGCATTCCTGCTTGCAATGGGCTTTCTGGCTAGTTCCTAATAAGATATAAGATTTGCACACTACAACCAGTGGAAAGGACTCATGATAGGACTTGATTCCTAATATACTCTTCTCCCAGCACCATCTTATAATTCCCAAAGGCTGTTCATGTTCATGAACCAAATACCACACAACACAAAGTGCTTCTGTGATGTGGGAAACTGAGAAAAAGTCACCCCTCTATTGCAAAATCAGTGATGTAAGACTAGAGGGATAACAAGGATTGCAGGCCCACTTCCCATATCTACATTGCCATATTCTGATGAAATCCATAGAATTTAACCAAGCAGCTGTCATGGAGATGGCGAACAACTCCTGTACTGCAACCGTACTTAGGGTGATTTTATGAATGTGCATAACTACAGGCTTTGCAAAAATCGCACTAGGCCACTGAACATGTGGCCTGACTATTCTTACAACCACGATTATCAACAATATGAAAAATGTTTGCTTATTTAAAAGTACTGCCCCTCAGTCACATTGTCATCATTAGGAAAGTCAGTAACCACTTCCACCACAGTACTAGCAGTGCTATCCTTAAGCCGAGTTACAGCTTTCTAAGCCCGCTAACTTCAACCGACTTCAAAAGCAATAACTGTTTAGGACTACATTATAAGATACTGCAAATTGGTGTGCTATATTTCGCTAGGAGATTTTGAATATTCTTTTAACAGAATTTAGAATTATTATAAGGCTGAATTCCTTCAATATGGTTATTTAACTTTTGTGCCTTGTCTGGATTTTGCCTCCTATGCATGCATCTGTGAGATGGTTTAAACACCTGCTATTTTCCTCAATTCAAACGAGCATTCTAAAGACCACTTCTGAAGATATCTTTTTCTATTTGAATAGCAATCTGCTGTGATTAACACTTTTGCTGGAGCAGAATCATTAGAGACTGCCAGGTTCCTATTATTTTGTCATAGAAAAATTATACTTTTCAGCTTGTATTGTTCAGCAAGTGAAATCCAAGGTTTTCTTTTAACTCAAGTATTCTCCAAAAGAAAGCCCCAGACGCTTCTTACTTATTCCAAATAATAGTTTCAGCAGCAAAAAATAAAATGATTGTAAGGTTGTTGTTTTTTAAAAAATCACATTGGTTTTCTTTTTTAGATACTGTAATTAATGTTGAGTAATTAAGTCAACTTTCCAAAGAAGTTTCAACTTCACTTTGGGTCTTGGTGATTTCACTTTGACATTTGACTTTACTCAGAATCATACACAGTGCAGTTCAACCCCTTTAAAAAGCTGTGCATCCATATGGAAAATCTGATCATAGATGAGGATTTAATATTACTTAGCTTGTGTATAGTATATGTCAGTTGCACCAAACACTTCATGCACATTACCTTGATAAGAGCCAACATGGTGCAATGGTTATGAGCGGTGGCCTTTAATCTGAAGAGTTGGGTTCGATTCCTAACTCCTCCACATGCAGCCAGTGGGGTGACTTTGAGCTAGTCACACTCCTGTTACAGCTGTTCACATAGACCTAATATGCACAGTGGCCACTGCACTGGGCCACTGCCGGATCCTTTAATTATATTTATCTATTTATAATAGCTTTTATTAACTGCCGCTCCTGGGTCTACCGGCTTGTGGTGGTTTACGTTCAGTTATAAAAAAAACAACAGAATACAATAAAAACACAACAAAATACTAGCAGCAAGATCCCCTTTACATCCTCCCCCACATCCATACCCTGCAACAACCCCTACCACTGCCCCAGCCACTATCCAAGGGGTTACTCCTGCCCAGATATCCGGCACAAAAGGCCTGTGCAGGAAGGGACCCAATCTTCCTGGCCTGGCCTCAACCAAATGCCCCACCACTTTCTGTGTACTAATGGGGCAAGAAATCCCCCAGCACACACAATCCACCCTGGAGTTGTGCATGCACACACAGAACTCTGAGGCAAAAAAGGTCTGCTGTGCCTTGACATGGTGGCAACAGGAGGTAGGGTTTTTTCCCACTGCACATTGCTATCCCACCATTATGGAAGTGAAAAAAATGCCCTGTTCAGCTCCACACTGCCACAAAGTGCTGTGGAGCTGAACTGGGTATGTTGTGTCCCAGGTGGGACACTGTAGATGGGGGAGGAGATGGCCTGGAAGGCCTGGATCTTCCCTGTATGCATGGGCCTGTCCTGGCATAGCTGCCAATGGTGCCTGCATTACAAAAGGAAATTCTGAAAAAAATTGTTTTCTTAACGTGGGGCATCAGAGTCCCTAAAGCAGGCCAGGGCCAGGAGGGGGGCAGGCCAGTGTTGTTGTCATTTATGAGTGGGAATTTGCCCTGCTGCCATGCAAGTGCCAACCCAGCTTTTCCCTCCCATTCATAATCGGTCATAGAGTAGTTCTGACAGAGATCGCTCTGCCCTACCTACCTCACAGGGTGTCTTTTGTGGAGAGAGGAAGGCAATCGTAAGCTGTTTTGAGACTGTAGTGAAAATCAGAATATAAAAACCAAGTTGTCTTCTAGTACTCACCTTATATTGCCAATGGAAGACACAGCCCAGAAATGTAGCATAAATTTTTTGGCAAAATATCAAGAATGCAAAATTACAAAAGGAAATCGAAACCAACCTGAACAGAATTCAGGAAGCCAAAGGTTGAGCTGTAACAACAATATTAAAAAAAATCTTTACAAATATTTATTAAAGAAAGTGCACTGATTCAGTTTTTTTTAAAATGTTCTAATCTCATCCATTACCTTAAACAGCATATCATAGAATCATAGAGTTGGAAGGGACCTCATGGGTCATCAAGTCCAACCCCCTGCACTATGCAGGACACTCAAAACCCTATCACTCATCCATTGTAACCTGCCACCCCCTTGAGCCTTCACAGAATCAGCCTCTCTGTCAGATGGCTATCTAGCCTCTGTTTAAAAATTTCCAAAGATAGAGAACCCACCACCTCCCAAGCAAGCCTGTTCCACTGAGAAACTTGTGACTTGAAGCTCAGGATGGGATGAAATATAGATCTTTAAAAAAAAATCCAAAGTAAGAAGAAAGGAGCTATCAGTTCAAAATATAGTATCTTCATATTCCACTATTATGTGTGCTAGTTGGCCAGTTTTCTTCTTCCATATGGTTACTGACCTGCTGATATAATGCAACCTGAAAGTAGAGTTTTGCCCCCCAAAATTAATACAACTTGGTATGGTGTTTTGCTATATATTTTTCTGCCACCTTGAAAATATATGAATCGTGTATGCTGTCCTACATTTTCAATTCCAACTCTTTTCCCTTGCATTTATTTTTGTTTTGCCTTTCCTGCCCCTCATCAGCCTCTTTCCATCTTGCTTTGACCTTGCTAGAATTGCTAGATGCCAAGGTTTGACCCTGGCTGTACAGACCTTTGATGATTGTCCCTTAAATCTACAGCGTGAAGTCAGGAACGTGATCTGAAGGCTTTTGGCAACTTCATTCTCTGTATTAACCTCTTATTTTTTTTCTTTTACCCTTTTGTCACTACACGTTTTTTTCAAGTAATTGCCAAATGCATCTTCTTCCCAAAAGCATAACAACAGGCAAAACATTAACACCCGTGTTCAAACAACATGAGGTCTGAGTAGAAGATCTGATTCCCCTCCCCCAATGCTAGGCAGTGGTACACCCGGGTCATCTATGGCAGAGGTTATGACTCCCCTCTTACCACTTCCCCTGTTGGATGGTATTAGGGGGGGATAGGATGGGTACCGCCATGCTTTCTTATTCATACTCTGTAATTTTTGGAGTATACTTGTCAGCATCACACTGAAATTAATGAGCCTTCCTTCCTTCCTTTCTCAGTATTATTAGCTGGAGAGCCAGTTTGGTGTAGTGGGTAGGAGTATGGACTTCTAATCTGGCATGCCGGGTTCGATTCTACACTCCCCCATATGCAGCCAGCTGGGTGACCTTGGGCTCGCCACGGCAATGATAAAACGGCAATGATAAAACGAGCAGTGATATCAGGGCTCTCTCAGCATCACCCACCTCACAGGCTGTCTGTTGTGGGGAGAAGAAAGGGAAGGCGACTGAAAGCCACTTTGAGCCTCCTGAGGGTAGAGAACCAATTCTTCTTCTTCTTCTTCTTCTTCTTCTTCTTCTTCTTCTTCTTCTTCTTCTTCTTCTTCTTCTTCTTCTTCTTCAACTCTGACAGATGTTATCAATGGGTCCATCAGTATGGTTATAGTGTCAACTTTTTTCTCCATAACGAGATGATATAAAGTGTTATAATTATTCTCTCCCTAAGAAAACCTGGTTTGCGGGGCCAACAACACACTCCTTGAAATCAGAGGTGATTAACCTGGAGTGGGAAGGGGGTATACCACCAATAGGAAAAAGATCTGCCCAGCAACTGCTGACCAACCCAGACTGCCTTTTTCTTTTGCTGGAAGACACACATATACCATGCTGAGAGCTATTCCACTCTACCCAGGCGACCAGCCATTGCTGGACTGCCTGTGCAAGGCTACGCCCCAGTCCCTGAGTCTGGCCATGCAGGTAGCCCCTTCACTGAGGGAGGCTGGCAATGTCCTAGCCACCCATGGACAGCTGTTCAGGAGACGGGCCATGAGCAGCCGGGCCCCTTGCCAGAACTCCTATCATGCTGTAGCCACACCTTCTCCAGTTCCACCAATAGCACAGGGACCCACTGTGTGCTCGGCCACTGTTGGACAGGAAGCTCGCAGGTTTTATGACTTTCGTTTGCCATCTGTCAACCTCTGTGTACATTTGTATGAATGCATGCAAGGGCCAGTGCATCCCTCCAGCTTCACTCCCTTGTGGCACGGCACGTACACCTGTTGGGGAAAGAGGTCATTCCTTCCCCATTGTCAATTTCCTGGATTCATCTCCCTTTCTCCTGAGGAGGAATGCAGACATCATTCACAGACAGCAAGAGAGTGGGGGAGAGGCTCCTCAAAAGGGTGCGATGCCTTAGATTCCCCCCTCCCAAGCAGCCATTTTCTCCAGGGGAACTGATCTCTGGATTCTACTTGCCCTCCAAATTTGGCAAGATTTAGAAATGAGTGGTGGCACACTACCATATTCAAAAGCACAAAGATTTTCCTCTGCCTTTCAGGCAAGGATAACATGTAGAAGTGGGAGAAGAGGGGACATGATAGCCCTCTTTAAGTATTTGAAAGGTTGTCACTTGGAGGAGGGCAGAATGCTGTTCCCGTTGGCTGCAGAGGAAAGGATGTGCAGTAATGGGTTTAAACTACAAGTACAATGATATAGGCTAGATATCAGGGAAAAAAAATTCACAGTCAGAGTAATTCAGCAGTGGAATAGGCTGCCTAAGGAGGTGGTGAGCTCCCCCTCACTGGCAGTCTTCAAGCAAAGGCTGGATACATACTTTTCTTGGATGCTTTAGGATGCTTTGGGCTGATCCTGCGTTGAGCAGGGGGTTGGACTAGATGGCCTGTATGGTCCCTTCCAACTCTATGATTCTATGATTCTGTGATTCTAAGAAGACGTAGTATAGGAAAATCCTTAATGTATAGTGCGATCATGATCTCACTTACTTGTCCTGAATATTATTGAAACTGCAAATTGGGCTGGATAGTAATAATTTCTGGAAGAAATGTCCTCATTGTTTTTTGTACTGTGGGTTTTTTTTTTCTAACTTCGCAGCGCCTTGTTTGCAAGGACCTTGAGACATTTTGGGCGCTCACTTGATGGCCTGTGTTGTGTGATTTATAGAAAACAACATGACATATTCTGTGATCATTTTTTTTTTGCCTGACAGATGAACAGGGAAGTAAAGTTTACATTAGGGAAGCACCATCAGTCATCTCTTTTGGAGAGGTGAGACTCTGGCATCAAGGCTTGAGACCCTGGGCAGCTTTCAGCAATGAAGAGTCTGGTAGCCTGGAGGGTTAGGCTCCTTCAAGAGACCCTACAACATTTATTTGCAGTGAGGAGCAAGAGCTGCAAGGGCAGGGAAATAGGGCAGATAGCTTCATTTCAGCTCTGAGTCAGATAAAGATTGCTCAAAATTCAGAACATGTGTAGCGGAAAGGGCAGAGATGTAATCTGACCTTATTTCTTCTCTAAAGTTTTAAGACTGGTACCTGTATTATAGATTAACAGCTACAGATGACTAAGTTTGGAGCCAAGCTTGCTGCAAACACCATGAGCCATTCTGCACAATGACCAATGTTGCTAAATGTTTTCAGTATGCAGAAACACTATATTTAATAGTGGAATTTCATCATTCCACATACCTTCAATTCTAGTGGAATATTGAGGTCCCAGTAGCGGTCTATTCATTCCCCACAGGTTTCCGGTCTTGCTGGAATCGCAATAAAGGAGGCGACATTTTTCCACGCTTATTCCCGCCCCTGGCCGTCAATCAAACAGAACAGCCAATGAACTGTTGTGTTCGTGCTCCCGAAAAGCCCCTTTCCCTTTAAAAACTGTTTTTAAAAACACGAAAACACCAGTAGTGATGAGTATTTATTCATTCAATGTCTCAAGACCCTTTTCACTGGTGTAGGAGCTGGTGCTTAATTGTTTACACGCTCTTCAAGTAAACCCCCCCCCCAGGTGAAAATTCTGGCCGACATTACGGGCAGTATTGAACAGGGGGCTGTATTGTGCTCAGGAACTTTAAAGACAATTGCAGAAGGGACCTTTGTTTTAATGTTAAGCACTTCTGTGGAGGGACTTCAGCTGGAGAAACCTCGCTTATTCATTGCTTTCGCCGGTTTAAGGGAGAAAAAAATGGCGATCGCGTCTCCAGAAGCTCGGGGGTGAGAGCTAGGTAGGGACATTCTTTCTACAGCTATTTTGAGAACACACATGTCTTTCGCTGATGTGTTGCGGCTTGTGCTCAGAAGTGTAGCATTTTTTTCAGGGGGAATCCACTTGTGATGCAGAGTGGTAAGAGCCTCTTGTGGTACAGAGTGGTAAGGCAGCAGACATGCAGTCTGAAGCTCTGCCCATGAGGGTGGGAGTTCAATCCCAGCAGCCGGCTCAAGGTTGACTCAGCCTTCCATCCTTCTGAGATCGGTAAAATGAGTACCCAGCTTGCTGTGGGGTAAACGGTAATGACTGGGGAAGGCACTGGCAAACCACCCCGTATTGAGTCTGCCATGAAAACGCTAGAGGGCGTCACCCCAAGGGTCAGACATGACTCGGTGCTTGCACAGGAGATATCTTTATCTTTACATTTACCACTTTTCGGGATTTCCCCCTAAGCACTATAAAATTCCAATTGTTGCTGGAGTTTGTTGGGAGTTTTGCGGTTTGTTTTCGACGTCATGCAGAATGTTAAATTAATAGCATTTTAAAAAGGTAAGACTTCAGCTACATTTAAGCTGTATGGAATGGACCCATGAGTTCACTGAAAGGCACTTCCCTTTGACTACCCCAAGCTACTGTTGAGGCCTGAGTGTGTCTGGGTCCAGCTGGCTCCCACCCTGTTTGACTCTAAGAGGCAGATCAGTGAGTCTTGCCAAGATCAGCCCCTGAGTTTCAGCCACTGACAACTGTCTCCTCTTCAGAAGCACCAGGTCTGCCTTTGGAACCCAGCCCAGAGCATGAACCAAAACTAGGCATAAGCACCCAGCATCTCCTGCCTTTGGACTTCAACCTGGTTGCTGAACCCCCGACAGCCCGCATCTCTCTGCCCTCTTCTCCTGAAGTCAGAAAACAATGGCATAAGATGCGGTGCTTTGCTTTGCAGGAAAGGCAGAGGAGCACATGGCTAATTGCTCAAGGATGACCTGGCTTCCCAGAGTCAGCTACAGATGATTAGCTGCATGTCAGGCTTAAAAGTGGTGAGTGCAAAAGTCCATTCATGTTGGCACTGTTATTACTTCCAGACCTCCGCCTCCAGAGCTTGTTCTTGACTTCTTGATCCCTGACTTGACTATGGTCCTTCTTGTTCTTATTGGACTTGGCAGGTGAATGACTGATTTCTCTGTTGTGACCCTGTCTTTGCCCACTCCCTTCAAACTCTCTGGCTGCCTGCACATCTCTCCCTGCTGCACTGGAGACTTGACAGGGGGTCCCTCCACAAGATAATTAAGTACATTATGAGTACATTATGAGTTGGGGTGGACTTGCAGGGACACATGGCAGAAATCAACCTCTCATTCTTACATGAACAGAGCAAAAATTGGTACAACAATGAAATACATTGTGGGACCTTGAAATTTCTGCTGTTGTCTTTTTGCAGAGGGAATAGGGAGGCAAGAAAAAATGCCTTTCCCCATGAAATCCATTCTGGAAATGTTTAAATCTGCCCTGTCATTTATAGTCCTTTTGTAGATTGAGGTTATGGACAGAGTGAAAAGGCAGTTAGAGCATTGATGAGGCTTATCTATATTGCATGAACTTTCTCACAGAATTAAGTTGATTGGAACTTTAAATGTGATGTGCACCAGTGGCTATTTTCTTTACTAGTGTCAGGTGAGCATGGATATTTATTTTAATTATCCATTAAAACAAGGCATTCTTATCTTGGAATGGTACTTTAGGCTAAACTTTTAGGTTAAAATCTTTTTAAAAACCATTTCACTATGTTAAGTAACTCATTAGAAAAGTTTCTGATGGTGGCTGCTTCATGAACTCACAGTGAAAACTTTCTGCTTGTGATATCACAGTGTGCCTCTTGCTACAGCAATGACTGTTATTCATAAACTACGGCATACAAGCTTAGTACAAAGGGGAAAACATACAGTGAATGGAAAAATAATCAGTTGGAATTGTCCACTGTCACATAAGGCCATAAAAATATAGGAAGGTGTATCAGTCCATGAGGAAATTAATTGAGTTTATGTTTTACATCAGAAATCTACAGTTTCTCCTGCTCTAAAAGTCCCTTATTCCCTCTTTATATTGTGCCGAGTGTGTCTGAAAATGAAAACCCATGTAACATTTGGGTAGCTGATAAAGATAGTAAATGTACCTTAGTTTGAGTAGTTGCCTTTGTTCTGAGGCAACATTCCAGCAACACCCTTTGATTCCATTGATTATGATATTTTCATATTTTTTCTATTTACCAAATTAAAATAGATATGGCACACTGGTTGTCTCAAGAGCTTTGCTACCACATCTTCTAGTTAAGTACAAGGCTAAAGACAATACGGTTCCGTGTGAATAATCGTGTAATTTGTGAATTGTGAATAATCATGTAATTTGTGAATTGTGAATAATCATGTAATTTAGTGACTTATTAATTTATTCATTCTGACCCCTAATACTGTGTTAAGGCAGTGGTTTGGGTTAAGGCAGTGGTTCTCAACCTTCCTAATGCCTTGACCCTTTAATACAGTTCCTCATGTTGTAGCGACCCCCAACCATAAAATTATGTTCTTTCACAGGATTTAAACTGAAACTAAACAATGGCATGAAGATCCATTGTTCATGATTGTATATAAATTGTTTGTCCCCCGGGGTTTCTCAGTTCAGTTCTGCTTCTTGTCCCATCATGCCAATCTCACTCTTTTTAACTTCTCCAGACAGAAAAATCAACCCCCAGAAGGCTGTTGCGTGGATGAAATGGAAGAAGACCCCCTTGGAGAGAAGGGCTGCTTGCCCTGCTGCGACCTCTGAGAAAGGATCGTTCGACCCCTAAAGGGGTTCCGACCCCCAGGCTGAGAACCACTGGGTTAAGAAAAATACATTCCAGTAAGCTGTATGATATGTGGGGATCAAACTGTTCATCCAGTCTCCATTCCATTCTGGTTTAGATACTTCTTGCACCACAATATACAATATACTGCGAGCTTAAATGGACTCTGGGGAATGGTAGAGAACAGGAAGCCTGGAAGATCATTGTCCATGTGGTCTCGATGGGTCGGACATGACTTCACAACTAACAAAAACAAATACAAAATACACAATATACATTTGGGGAAACACTATATGTGGTTATTGGGAGTTATCCTGTGGAGTTCTAGAGGAATCTGTGTCATCTGCTATGCTTTTAAAGATATTTTTGCAAGACCATTACATCAGATTGCCTCATGCACTGGAGTTAGATACCATCATGATGCTGATAACATTAAGGAATATCCAGGTGCTGCCATTGCTATCCTGGACATTTGCTTAGATGTTGTGATCAAGTGACCAAGACAGAACCACTGAAGTTAAATCCAGGGTTGGTGCTAATGGTGGTGGGGTTATATCATTCAGTAATGCTGATGTGTTCGAGAATCCTCTCACCCTCTTCCCCCCTTTCATTGGTGGTCTCTATTGAGACTCTAGTTTCAATGAATCAAGCTTTTGACTTAAAATGGGTGTTTTTTCCAGTTTCATCTTGTTGGTCAATTGGATTCATAAAACTGCCCCTCTTGGCACATCCACCCGGGGGTGGTGTACAACCATTTAAAAAACAGTCATACAATAAAACATGATAAAACTTATTGTATCAATATTGTCTCTATTCTTAGCTGATCTGGTAACAATCATCCATGCTATTGTAACCTCTGGAAATACTACTGAAATAGTACATTGCATTGCCCTGGAAAATTATGCAGAAATTCAGTTATAATAGCCCAATTACTATCTGGAATTGGTGACTAGTTTATATTAAAGCTATTTAAAGATCAGTACGTGGGCTTTCAATTTGTTCCTTCAAGATGCTGAAATGGAAACATGTTTAATAGTTTTTGTGGTGTATTTGATTGTCTGGTCATCCTGATGGGTAAAAGGGCAGAATCTAAATGTTGTAAAAGATGTAGTGTTGGGTTTGTGCTGGAAAAGGGATGGGGGGGGGGTCCTTGAGCATGCTCCACTGTTCCAATTTATTTCCTTATTCAACATCTGTCGTTTTTAATTTAATTTTATGCCTTCTAGAGTCATTTCTTTTGTTTTTCAGTGTGCAGAAAAATGCAGTCACATCTTGGCCAGAATCCAAGACTGATTCAGATTTATGTTCCTATGAATGCATCCCTGCAACTTCATGACAAACTGCTTTTTGAAGCATGGCATTGGTCTCATCTGTGCAAACAAAAGCCAATGTTCAACTGGGTTTGTTAAAGGCCTTTGCATAAGCTTAAGCAATTTTTAAAATCCTGTCCTTTATTTTTAAGTTAGCAGAGATGCATGATGGTTATGTTGTGGTTTAAGTTATTGTTTAACAAGGAAATTGATTTATGAGGAATTTGTGATGCTGAATTGTGACAAATATCCATTTTCTGGCAAGCTGCCTGTACTGAAAAAAGAAGGGAGTATACCTACTAATCTAGGAGGGCTTTCTGATTCTATAGGACCCTGAAAAATAAAACAGTGGTCTGGTCCAAGGGAGGGATAGAGCGAAAACAGATTATAGATGGGGGAAGGCAGCAAGATCATTTAGTAATCCAATTCTGTCTCCTAGTTTTCTACCCCTCCCAGTTTAGTGTCATCTGCAAATTTAATAAGCACCCCCTCTACTACTTCATCCAAATCATTTATAAATATGTTGAACAACACAGGACCCAGGACGGATCCATGAGGCACTCCACTCATCACTACTCTCCAAGAAGATGATGAACTATTTACAAGAATTCTAGAGTATCATGACAATGTGATAAAGTCATTTTCAGGGTTATACCGAATTGATGTCACAGTTCAGAACAATGTCTATTTCCTTAAGCCTACCACTGGTTGCTCTTACTGGCCTGGCAACTATATTCCCATATCAGAGGACTGTGTTCAGTTTGGGGCACCACAAATAAAGAATGAGATAGAGAAACCAGAGAATGCCCAGAGGAGGGCTATGAAGATGGTGAGGGGTTTGGAGACCCAGTCGTATGAGGAAAGGTTGAGGGAGCGTTATCTGTTCGGCCTGGAGAGAAGACAACTAAGAGGTGATATGATAACCATCTTCAATACTTGACTCTCATATAAAAGATAGAGAAGAGTTGTTTTCTGTTGCCCAAGAGGGGCAGATCAGAACCAATGGGTTGAAATTAATGCAAAAGAATTTTTGGCTAAACAGCCAGATGTTCCTGACAGAACGGTTCTTCAGTAGAACAGGCTTCCTTGTGAGATGGTGGTTTATCCTTCTTTGGAAGTTTCTAAGCAGAAGCTAGACATCTGACAGAAATGCTGGTTTTATGAACTTAGGCAGATTGTGAGTGGGTGGACAGGAAGGGATGTGCCATTGTTTGTCTCTTGTGGGCCTTGCTTGCATATTCAGGGAATTGCTGATTGCCACACTGTGGGATGATATGTGAATTTCCTCCAGGCCAAACTGGATTCTGGAGATTTTTGGCTGGGTGGGGATCACTTGGGCATGAAATTGGGGTCACTGTAGATCGGCAAGTAATTGTGAGTTCCTGCATTGTGCAGGGGGTGGACTAGATGACACTGGAGGTCCCTTCCAACGTTATGATTCTCACCCAACTCTGTGGTTTTGTCATAAAATTTGGGGGGAGTCCTAGAAGGTCACCCTGACAAGAAAATGTTGTTTCCAGAGTTGTGCTGGAAGTGACATTGTGCTGTTGAAATGATGCCTCTTTCCCCACATCCCCCCATCCCACACACACACACTGTTCTATCAAATTGCATTTGGTAACAGGGACTGCTGGTAGGATGTATGGCAATCGACATGAAGCCAGACCACTGAGTCCAGGCTGGTTCCTCAGTTGTATACCATTTTCTCAGTGAAATTCCTGAGGCAGAGAAAAGCAGAAGCTATGGCCTTTGCTCTCCCACCAGATGATAGTGTGTATTCATATCACAGCAGAGAAGACATGTGTGATCAGAGTTTAGGAAAGCGATCTACGTGTGGGAGAACTGCTAATCTCAGGCTTATGATTTCTCATTGTTACAATTTCACGTAAAAGCCCTATATAACAGCATCCTTTACCGGATACAAAATCCCCCACTGCTCTTAACTAGGGAGGAAATATAGGGGCTTCTTTCTTTTCATGTTTGGGGGTGGGGCTGGAGAAATCTGTTTTTAAGCACAAGTAGAAGGCATGGGACAGACAAACTCAGACCTGCTGCATCCCAGGTCTTTATTTAGTGCCTCAGACATTTGCTCCTGACTGTTGGTAGAAAGGGCTGTCAAGTCACAGATGATTTATGGCAATCCCACAGTGTTTCAGGACAACAGATGGACAGAGATTATATCAATGTATGTTGAACCAAGTTAGACAGAGGGAATAACTCAGGAACACAAGGGAAGATAGCTACAAAAAGTGACTCAGCAGAGAAGCAGAGGGCAGGGGAGTTCAAGAGATAGAAGGTGATTGATTTAATACTTTCCCTTATTACTTCTGCCTGACTCTCAGTTGATACGTCCTCCACTTGAAGCAGCAGTGGTTTGCAATTGCCAGCCTCTGCATAGGAACCCAGCACTCCCTTTGAGGTCTCCCAAGGTCTAACCAGGGCCAGCCTGCTTACCTTCCAAGATCTGACATGCTCAGGCTATCCTGGCCCATCCAGGGCAGAGTCTGCACTTACTTTGTTTATTCCATTATCAATTCTGTTGAATTCAGATTGATTTGAACTCGAGTCTTCCTCTTTCCCCCCTCCCCATTGAAACAGAAAGTGTTCTACACATGGTTAGGGTAGTTCAGAAGGGGGGGGGAGCTAAGCCTCTTTCTTTTTTTTCTTGAAGGGGGGGGGGGAGAAGAGCCAAGCAGGGAGCCTCTTTCTTTTCTTGGAGGGGGGGGAAAGGGTTGAAGAAGGCAGAGGAGGGAGAAAAAATCCAAGACTGACAGAAGTTGAGAGAAATTAGGGGCTTCTCCTTTAAGGCAAGTTTGTCACATGACCACCTTTGGCCAATCAGGGCGTCTCTACCATGGAGGTTCAAAACAGCCTGCTTTCCCAATCTGAATCTTAAAATATTGAGCATTTAAAGCACTCTAAGATATTGCACAATAAACGTAGGGTCACTCCAGATCAATCCTTCTTGCTGCAGAAGGAAAATTTAAATTGCCCAAAACCAAAACGGAAATCGCATTCTGTGTAGATGGCAGGGACTGAATTGACCTGGGATTGGAATAAAAGCTCTGTGCAGTTTACACCCAGGACAGGGCTTCTTCTGTCTTGACTTCAGAAATTCAACTAGGAGAAACATGCTTAATGACAGAACACGGTGTATTAAAATGAGGGTAAGGCTTAGGTCCTTTCCGTCACATGCTGGGTTTTTTAAAATAAATACACCATACCCTCATGATTCATGCAAGAAGAAAAAAACTATTTGTCATATAGAAAATCTTGGGTTTTCAGATCAGTTGCGTTGATCTGAAGCAGCAGAACAAAATTTGAATCCAGTAGCATCTTTAAGATCAACACAATTATATTCAGGGTATATGTTTTCAAGTGCACGCATACTTCTTTAGATACCTGAGGTATGCTTGCACATGAAAAGGGTATACCTTGAATAAAATTGTGTTGTCTTAATGCTGCCACTGGATAGTTTATTTGACATGTAATACTAGCTCTGCAAATGAGCATTTTTATTGCCCATATGACAGGAATGTTTTCTTCCATATATCTGAAATTTGGAATGAAGGATCCCTTGGGTAAGGGGTGCAGTTTCAAAAAAGTGTATCCCAGTTGGGTATGGGAGGCAAATGTCCTGCTGGAAAATTGGATTGATTTCCTAATATGGCTAGTTTTATTTCTTCTAGTCAGGACTCAAGTTTTAAAAAGCCATCTGGCCCAACTCTGAATTGGACTTTTGTTACCATTGTTATTTCAGGCTCTAAAAATTAACTTTATGAGAAATCTCACAAAATAGTTAGTAATATATTTTATGGATACCTATGGAAAGTAGGGAAAATGATTTCTACATGATACATGCTATATGGATTTTAATCTAAGTCAAATATAGATCAATAAGGTGTAAAAACCATTGAAGAATTGACTAGAGGAAGAAATGTTATCAGATACACTGAAAGCTTTGTAGAATATCCAGAAAAGGATTATTTTTAAATGACTATCATATCAAGATAAAAATTTCCATTTTGACCCGTAAACGACAGAGAACCCACAAGCAAGGATTAAGCAAAATACGAATATTTATTGCCCAGGATGATTTGTTTTGAAATGGCAATGCAGCTGCATTTTTACTGTGGAATGAAACCTTACACTGAATTTTAAAAATCATATGCAGATGAAAACTGAAATATAGCGTGTTTGTGTTTAAAGTTCACACACTTTCTGTGTAAGAAACTGAATTTGGGAGGTGTCACTTTCAAGAATAATAGAAGAATACATCGTAACATTTTTCTTTAGAAGATATTTATAGAATATTTGGCTAGCAGGCTTCTGCAGACAGCAACGCCTAAAAGATGGCACATTATTTGTTATCATTAAACCTTTAAATATAGTTCAGCATGTTGTTTCAGATTAGCTTATTCTTTTTAAATACCCGAGAATCATTTTCAACTATCCAAAAAAGAATTTGGTCATTAAGATGCCTTATTGCCAAATTATGTGTCACAATTTGGATTCACCAAGGACTAATAACATGGTCACCAGGGTACCGGAGCCCATTTTACTTGGAGAGCAGGGATGTTTAGACTCACCAGACCAGGAATTCCCAACTAGTGGAGCTCTGGAGAGTGTCTGTGGCCTTCCTCCTCCTGCCTTACAACCTAGATAGAATAGTACAGACACACTGGGTAACCAATATGGCAATGAAAAATATCCAAACTGGACTTATATAGAGTCGTCTGTCTTCAGTTTCAGTTATTATTTAATTCTTATTTCATACAAGTCCCAACGCATTTCGCCCACTGGCTTTGTCAAGGGATGAATTATTAGTGTTTCAGACAAACTTAATATAAGTAAATACATGTCTCTTAGACAGAGTATAAGGTCATATTAACCGCAGCTACTCCTAGCTAATGGCATTCCAGACCTAGATGGCAACTGGCCATCTTCACCTAGAGGGCTTGGTGAGTAGGCTGTGGGTATAAAAATAATAGTGGGGAGTCAGTTGTGGCTTGATATGGGGGGGGGGCATCTGGGCTGACTTATCAGCTCCTACACTAAGGTGACCAGATTTTAACATTGGTAAAGCGGGATACCATTGAGGGGCGGAGGGGTACTTGATTAAAAATTTGGTCTATATGGAGCAACAAAAAGTTTCGTAAAATGCATAGAACACTAAAATAGTATTGTAATGCATTTTTTTAAAATTTCAACATAAGTACAATTTGCCAGGTACCCACAGATGTCCCTCCAAAAGTGGGACAATCTGGTCACCTTATCCTATACGTATTTTCAGCCTACATCAGACAAAGCTGCCATAGTAGTAGTAAAGATGGGGTGGGGGAACAAAAAGAGGGTGAAGGATGCAGGTGGTTATGTCACTTCTGATGACATGTCACTGCCAGGAGGGTAAGGCAGGAGGTGTGACCAGCTGACAGCCATTCCAGAGGTCCATGAAGCCTGAATTTATTTCAGGGACTCCTCCACAGTCAAAGGTTGAAAAAAAGCATCACTAGAGATTATACTCAGATTGCAAGAGACCTTCATTTGATGGGGCTCTGTTTGTTAGGATAGTAAAAATTGATAACTCAGTCAGTTACTGATAATGTGGTGGCAACTGAACTGTTTTGGTCTTTTTTGAACAACATCCCTTCCAAATCAATTTCATCATAGCTTTTTGCCAGGTTAGAGAATAGCTGAGTTGGACAAAGTTTGTCTAGATTTTTCCATTCCTCCTGGGCCTATTATAATACAACTGCCTTCCACATCCACTGAGGTTAGAAGGCTTAGAGGGGTGTATCTCTGCTAAGTTTCAAAACAGGGTTTTGGAGGGGGGCAGAAGTTGTTTGAAACATCTAGCTGTCCTGAAAGAGCTAATTCTCAAATAGTTCTGTTCTTTTCTTAATTAAGATCTTCTGAGTTAGCCCATTTTCCCAGGAGATGCCTGTTCAACAGCTTTAGTGCTCTGTCATTTGCACACATTAGTTTTCTCACATTTACATGTAATGCGCTTACTAAGGCAATCGGAGGCTTTTGAATAAATAAGCTTATGAAATACATCACTGTTTTTATGCATTTATGAACAATTATTTCTGTATTGAACTGGCCTTTGGAATCAAACTGGATAAGACTCAACAGAGAAAATGGAACTGTATTTTGTGGTGAATTTTCTATGCATTATCTATCTAAGTATTTAATAAAGAGGTAATTTTGTTAAAGGAAAGGGGTCAAGAAATTGGATCATGGGTTAATTTTTGAATCAGTTATACGTACTGCTTATAACAGTACACTGCTCCAAAGGAAGCATTTTTTAAAGCCAAGTATGAGTACTTTTCAGAGATGGAGGGTTGCAGGCTATAGCCCAATCTTGTCAGGTCTTAGATGCTAAGTAGGATCAGTACTTAAAAGGGGGCCCACCAAGGAACACTCTGCAAAAGAAGGCAATGGTCATTGTCACTTGTCTTGAAAGCCCCTTAGTGGGATTGTCGCCAAGCTCATACTCACTCACACACACACACACACACACACACACAAACGGTGTTCTTTACCTTTGGCTGCTGTCTTTGAATTGTTGCTGTCTCCAGCAACAATTGTTTCCAGTTTCCCAGATTTAAAACAACATCCTAATATCATTTTCTGTGGTGTCCCTATTTGTTGCATTGGCTGTATTAATTTGAAATAAAGAAATTATGTCACATTTGCCAATGTGCTTCATTTTTTGAGAGGGGAGCTCAGATGTATGGGATTGGATTTATGAAGTGATAGCCTATCATGGATACAGAATCAGCCAAAGCAGCATTAGTAACTCCAGCTCTACTGTCACTACATGCCGTTTACTCATGCAGAACTCTGCTCTTCTGTTCTCCCAATTGGCCAAACAGAACTGCCCCATGAAAGGATCAGCGGACACAAACCTGACATGAAACACACTGCAGTATTCAGAAGGCAATGGATGAACATTTTAACCATCCAGGATACAGTGCAGCTGATCTAAAGCTTACTGTTCTCCTATCAAATAAACTGGGGGGGGAGCTTCAAAGGCAGAAATGGATGAATTGGGATTAATCAAGATATTCAGCCCTCTGTCTCCCCCAGGCTTCCTCGTTCACTATCAATGTTAACTCAGCATGACTTCTCCTTTATAGATGCTAATTGTTATACTTATCATGTTATCCTACTCGGTCCAATTTCTACAGTGAAGAATAGTCCTCACCTACTGTGTTGGGCTTGGTTATTGTTTCAAACTCGTTTCAGTATACAGCATCTCCCCATGCCTGCCTGTATGCTGTTTGATACTCTAAGTATACATTACTATACATTCTCTACATCTGATGAAGTCAGCACTGATTCATGAAAGGTTATTCTAGTGTGTGCTAGTCAATGGATTCCTGATTTATTCTCCAAAAACACTTTGCATGAGATGATACTAGGGGTGCCAATGAACCAAGGCAGTATATTTTATTTATTTATTATATTTATATACCACCCTCCGCCTGCAGCTCAGGTGATTGTTATAAAGGAAAGGGCATTGAGCAGTTCAGATTGTGATTTTTCAAGGAAAAGAACAGTCAACACAGTTGATGGGTTTGCTTTCAGAAAAACCACATTTTGAAATAACTATCACCACAGACTGTGAAGATAGCTCTCATGTATTCATCTAGATGATGTGTGTATTTGCATGGTCTTTCCAATAGAGTGGCTCACGTTCTAACATATTTGCCAATTGTGTCTTCAATCTAAATTCCCCCCACCCTTTTGGGACAAATTCCTATCCTGAATGTTAACTTTGTATGGTTTCCCCTATGTCTACTAGAATAGATGTCATACACTGTCCTTTTTCCAAATGTTCAACTTTTTTTCCGCATCGTCACCAGTGAAAGCTCTGATCGGCTTCTTCAGACATTCTCTTTTATCTTTGAATAATAAAATGCATTCTCTTTAAGGCAGTGCTTTTAAATGTACACTTGCCACAAAGCCATTTTCTTAGAAAGAGTAAAGAGAGAACAGTGCAGAGCAATGATCAAAGGATTATTGAAAAGTTTGATATAGAAAAGTGCAGAACACATCCAGAAAGGTGCTGAGAGTCATTGGTGGGGGGGAGGAGGTCTGGCACATTTCTCAGTATGCTATGTATTTTGTCTCTACGCGTTCCTTTTCAAGGTTTTTTTGGTCTGATTTTTATCTTGCAAGTATCTCATGAAATGCTCGACATCTCAGTACTATACCGATAAAAATTATTTGGTGCAAGAAGAGTTCTAGATATATTGGATGCTGAAGCAGCACAAGTGAACTAGACATGTGTGAAATTTTCATTACAAAGTCTCAAACTATATAAAACCTGGGCAGTTTCAAGCACAGAAAAAGAAAATGGAATCAACTGAGTAACACATCCAAAACTTTTAATGTTCCACTGCCCCCCCCTTGCAAGAAGCCAAAACAGTAAGCAATACTTCTCAGAAAATGAGTTTTCCAGATTGTTTTGTTTGCACTGGAAAATATTATGCTGAAGTTGTGAGAGGCACACAACAGTGTTGTTATGGTTTTCAGGGTGACAGCGTTCACTGTTCTCATTGCCTTTAGATACTCATAAGTCCTTTACTGTCTTGTTTGACAGAAATAGAAGGAATACTGATCTGAGTTTCTATTCTGAAGTACTCAAAGATGCAACATGCAAGGACCTCTTTGCTTTCTGGTAAGGAGAGGTATGTGCATCTTTGCTGCAACAGCAGCTCCCTGGGAACCATTTTCAGGTTGATTGGGGGGATCATAGCACAAACCTACCTCAGAAACCTACCTCTCCTCTCACATGTGATTTTTTTTAAAGAAAATGCTCAGAATCATGTGTAGTTTTGCTTTCAGTGAGACAGTAGAAAAGCTTTTTATTATACCCTGCTTTTCACTACCCAAAGGAGTCTCAAAGCAGCTTACAATCACTTTCCCTTCCTCTCCCCACAACAGATACCCTCTCTGTCTTTAATATGCACTTCTATTTTTCTTTCAGAATTCATCTGCAACTCAAGCATGTTTGGCACCTGCTATCTTATCCCTATGAGCCTCTTGTGGCGCAGAGTGGTAAGGCAGCCGTCTGAAAGCTTTGCCCATGAGGCTGGGGGTTCAATCCCAGCAGCCGGCTCAAGGTTGACTCAGCCTTCCATCCTTCCGAGGTCGGTAAAATGAGTACCCAGCTTGCTGGGGGGTAAACGGTAATGACTGGGGAAGGCACTGGCAAACGACCCCGTATTGAGTCTGCCATGAAAACGCTAGAGGGCGTCACCCCAAGGGTCAGACATGACTCGGTGCTTGCACAGGGGATACCTTTACCTTTACTTTATCTTATCCCTCTGCTAAAGAGTACTGAATAAAACCATTAAATGTTGCATGAAGCCAACAAATGTGCAACACATCCCTACAACATTTGCCCACAAGACTGCATTGTGATGGTTCTTGAGATCAACATTACTTTTCCTCTCTCTTCACCAAAACATGGAGACAACATTGCCACACAGAAAGGAGAATTCAAGGCTGAAATTTCAATTATATGAACAGACACTGACAAAATTAACTTTACAGTTATGTTAATTTGTAGCTGAAGTCTATTTCTCAAGTCAGATGGCTGAATATTGGCCATCCCAAGTCATATTCAACATTCAATTTTTCTATTAGGCTTTGCCAGAAATGATTTCAATTTTATTCAGAAAAATTTGCTACCTGAGTTGCTTGCGTTTTAAAATTATTATCTTTTTCAATTGTGCGTATTATACATTTGCCATAGTAACAAGGAAAGTATGTGAACTATTTTATTTGCCATTTCCTTTAACATACATTAGTAACAGGCACTGTACAAATTGCTTTATCTGTCTAAATGAGATGGAAATCTCTGTTGTCATTAATATATGCAGCCTTGCAATGGTAAAATTTTTATCATTCACCAAACCTTATCTTCTTTAGCTTAGCAGAATGTCTCTAGATAAAAACTTCATTAACCTTAAGTCATAGCACATACTGTATATGAATCACTTTGGGATAAAAAGTACACGCAAGTTTATTTCTAAATCAAACTTTATTGAGTCTGTCTCCTGATATTATGGTTGAGGTGTCTTGGAGGACTCTTTACAGAGTATCTAGAAAGCAATTTCCAGGTATTTTTAGGAGGCCATTTTCATGTAACCTGAAGTATTTGGAGAACAATAGCAATGATAAAGAAACCTCCCATTTTTAAAAGAATACAGATAGGTACTTATTATTTGATTTTTTAATAGTTTTCTTCTGTGCCAGAGAAAAGCATGATTTGGTAGAATAAATCATTCTAGGCCAGAATAATTTTGTTCTTTTGTAACCAGCTTACACATTAAGGTACCCAAAGAGAACAAATATAGTGTGATATAGCCTTATATGGTCTTGTCAACCCCCATGCCCCTTCCATAATTGCCAATGATGGGCCTGGAGAGATTGGAAAGGGGATGGGCCTTGGTGGGTATGTACACAGCTATGCTTCTCAACCATATTATGCATGATTGTTCCACTTCTGAGGTATTTAAAAGCCTGAAGAATGTTTTAGGTGGTTTTCAATGTTAAAAAAATTCAGAAAGGCTGGAGTAAACTGAGGAATCCAGTTTCAACCTCTGCAAACCATAATATGTGAATCTGCCCTCGTCTCGTAATAACACCAGGAAATTGACATACTTATTTCATCTGTGGTCAAACTTGCAATTGCATTTAGACCCAAATTAAAAGTACAAAAGTGATCCATGACACTGTTTTACCAACTGCCACAAAGCAAATGTGTAAAATGTACTGGCATAAAAGGCAGAACTATAAAGCATGGAATTCAGCATTGTAAACTATGATGCTACTGGAGTCAGTTGACACACATTAGTAGCTTTCATCCATGAAACCAGATGTATGTCAGAGTGCAAGCCTTTTTCACTGGGAATCAGAGAAGATGCAGGAGAAGTATAGTTTTTTTATAGAAGTATAGTTTAAGGAAAGAGGTCTGAGTATGAGATTAGGTACGGGAAAAAAAAGATCAGCAGTAAAATTATCTTTCTTGCAGTCTTCAGGAAATGTTGGGGTTGACTTTGCAGCACTATGACATGGCTCTGGATTAGATCATTAGTAGGACCCATATGAACATGAGAACTGTCTGTCTGGATCAGACCTGTGGTTCTTGTAGTCCAGTGTCTTGTTTTACACAGTGGTTAGCCTGCTGCACCAGAGGTGTAACACAGAGGCCAAGGTCTTCCTCCTGATATTACCTCCCATAACAGGCATTCAGAAATTTTATCCCTCTGAATGTGAAAGCTTCTTTTATTTATCAGAGCTAGAGAGCATTTGCAGGAACTAATTTTTAAGTGTGTTCACATCCAAAATTCCTATCACGTTATAAAATTAGCCATATAATCACACAGCACAGCTGAAACTGAGAACACAAGGTGTGTATGACGTATGTGGAAATTATTTCCCTTTTATGATCCCTACTAGGGAGCTTAAAATATTTTCCCATATACCTGTATTGGTTTTAAACTGACATCTGGTTTCCAGTTTTAATCCCTTTCCTCCTGTTTTCCCTGCTAAAGGAACCATTTTTTTGGTCTCTTAATAAAATGTCCACAGATGGAGCAAAAGCATTACATTCATTTTAAGATACCATAGAAGTCTCTTGGATGATATAGATGTGATTCAGTTATCCTTGCCACAAAATCTGTGATTCTGGAAGGAATGAAGTAACCTTGTCAGAAAGCAGACAGCTTCTACAGCTGCAGACTGTGATGAACCCTGGTTGGTCTTAAAGGTGCCACTGGACTCAAATTTTGTTGTACTACTTCAGACCAACATGGCTATCTACTTGAATTAATATTTCTTCTTCAGCAACTGTTTCCCCCTTTCTCAATAACTTCTTAACCATCATAATGGCTTTTGTTCCTATGCACTCAGACAGCCTGTGAGTAGAGAATTCAGCAAGAGGAACATAAATCACAGTCTAATTACATTTTATTAGTGGCTTCTGTGTTATTCTATATTCTCCTGAGTCAACTAAGATATGTTTAGCCTAGCTACTAATGAGACGGGGCATAAACTGGGAAGATGGGGGTGGGTGTAGATGAGAAAATAGGACTTTGAGTCCAGATAAAACTTTGGCAGTTGCATAAGGCTAGCAAAGGAAGGTTGGATATTAGTGACATAGATTGTACAGTGTCCACCCCTCATTCAGCGCCATAATGTATAGCTATATTAATGGCTTGGAGTGCATCATTCTTAACATGTACTGAAAATACAAAACATAATATACAAATAATAGTTCAGGCATATTGTAGAAGTTACAGTGCTGTCTAGGATCTCAGGGAACCAGGTTGAGATCCCCACTCTGCCAGATAAATTATTTGCCTGGCTTTGGGGTAATCACTGTCTCTCAAGCTGACCCAATTTATTGGGTTGTTGTTACACTGATAAAATGAAGCCAGGAAGAATAATGTTGTACACTGTTTTGTATATCCATTGGGTATACAATCAATCAAATTCATTGTGGTTCTCTCACGCTAAGACACTTTCTTCTCAACTAATTCCTGCCTTTCCTTCATTTTTATAGCTTTTTTAATTTAGTTGTGTACTTGCAGGTGTTCCAGCATAATTGGAAGAATGAACTCCCCCCCCTTTTTGGGGGTAGTTTCTTTTCTATATCCCTAAGGGACCCTGTGGTGAAATGGGCCTGCAGGCCATGTTCCTCCAACACCCAGGCCAATTCTACATGGGTAGAAAAGACCAAGGCAGCATCAGTATGGACCCAGGGCTAATCCCTGTCTCCACATGACATTACCACCAGGCCACCAACCTCTTGGGCCTGGCACAGATCGGGCCCCAGAAGCTCCACAATAAGGGAAAGAGGATAACTTCCCATTCCCTTTTGATGATGTGGGGCCAATGGAGCCTGTCCCATGGCAGATTCATCAGGAAGGGAGAAGCTGGCTCCTCTCTGCCCTACAGTGGCCTGGAGTGGGCAGGAAATGCCCTGGACTTCTTTGATCATAAGCTGCTTTGAGACTCCTTTGGGTAGTGAAAAGCAGGGTATAATAAACAGCTTTTCTACTATCTCACTGAAAGCAGAACTACACATGATTATGAGCATTTTCTTTTTAAAAATCACATGTGAGAGAGGTAGGTTTGTGCTGTGATCCCCCCATCCTTTTCTCAACCTGAAAATGGTTCCCAGGGAGCTGCTGTTGCAGCAAAGACACACATACCCTCCTCCTTCCCAGAGAAGGGGAAAAAGCCTTGTAAAATTCAGAATTAAGGTTTTGCTCATTTCAAACCTTCAAAGGCAAAAAAATTCTTCACAAGCCCCATTGTAGGGATTTTTAAAAATCATATTGCAAGGTTTGTCAAGCCAGGGAAAGGTAAGAAGCTCAAGCACAGGTCCCCAACTGTCAGGACAGGGCAAGTAATATGACTATTGTAATAACATGAGCTGAGCAAGAAAGCCATAAGACATATGTCCCAAATTGGCTGGGTCCCATGATGGTATCCATTCCCAGATTCAGGATTGCATAAGGGATTTCCACCAAACTGGTGCAGAAAGGGTTAAAAGTTCTGAACACCTTGAGAATGGTATTCAAGCTGTCCGGTTCAACCCAAGCAATCATGCAGGATCAGAAATGAGAGAGGAATAGAGAGACATTAGCCACTAGTTCCTAAGTTCCAGCGGCCTTCAACTATCCCCCTGGAGTGAGGGTAAGGTAACAACTATGAGGTTAAAGGTTGACTAGTTCAAGTGTTTTACTTTCTTTTCTTATCCTTTGTGTTATATCCCTTTTCCATATAGACTGTACTGTAGTGAATAAAATTCTTTCTCTCTTAAGAAAGCAGACTGTGTTCAAAGTGCCTCACCTACATGTCAAGTCACTTCCCACCCACACAGAGAAAGGACAGTGGGAGCTGGGGGCATCTGCAGTCTGCACACACATAGAAAACTTTTTACTGGTGCCTCAAATCACTGGTAAATGAGAGACGATAGCCCAGTTTGGACCAGAGGAAAGAAGAGGGATAGGAGAACCTGTGCTATCATGACATAGCATGACGGGGAAAAGATCAGAAATGGATATATGAAGCCCACTGTATGATTACATAACATACATAAGTATATCAAGAAGATATGTATACAAATACAAAGAAATCTTAAAAATTAACACAGTGAGGCTAAGCACCCTAATTTCCCTCAAGGGTTAATATGACTGTTGGAGCACCTAGTCTGGCCCATAAGTGTTCATGGTTTGTATCTTCCTGAAGATACCATCCTTATCTCTTTCAAGGCTGGACTCAAGAATACGGTAATTGGTAAAGAGGCAGAAAAGTTGGTTCTTATATGCCATTTTTTCTCTACCAGAAAGCGGTTTACAATTGCCTTCCCTTTTCTCTCCCCACAACAGACACCCTGTGAGGTGGGTGAGGCTGAAAGAGTCCTGATATTACTGCTCAGTCAGAACAGCTTTATCAGTGCTGTGGTGAGCCCAAGGTCAGCCAGCTGGCTGCATGTGGAGAAATGAGGAATCAAACCTGGTTTGCCAGATTAGAATTCAACGCTCCTAACCATGACCCCAAGCTGTGAGAACCTGTGCTCAGTCGTATAACCAGATGAGAGAGGGGAATTAAGTGCAGATGTTAATATCTTTTGAAATATTTCATCAAGAGAGATTCCTGATCAGATACAAGAGACCATCTAGACCAGAGAGAAGCCATATGACGTTTATGCCTATGCCATGCTAGTATAATATGCTGTGCTTTATCATGATAAACTGCAATGTATAGAACATTTTTATGCTACTGCTTGAATTTTACGCTGCCAAATTTGCCATCTCAGAACAGTTAGATTATTTTTTCTGTTTCTAAATTACAGAGATTGTACTTCATAGTGAAATCTTTTTAAATCCTTTAATAAACCCTTATTTATTTTAGAGGTTTTCTTTATTTGTGTGCATTTAATCCCAAGGACCCTCAGAGTTGGGTATTGCTTGAGGGACAAGGCACAATAAACCAGCTGTTCCTAGGTTTGGCTTTTCTGATATGCTGGTAATTTAAGAGAATTGAAGAAGCCTTTACGCACAAATACATCTACTGGGAGTGCATTAATGTGGCTGCTATTTGAGTTAGTTAAAATGGAGAACCCAGGGAAGATGGCAGCATCAGGCTTCTCCCATTATTCATGAGCTACAGCTTACCCTTGGTCCAGATTAAGAGATGCAGACTGGTTCCAGGAAGAGCAATGGTATATGGTAGATGAAGGCTCTAGTTAACAAGTATGTATGGTATGACATAAAAGAGGAGCTTTGACTGGGAGCTGAGCCTGTGGTGCACAGCGCAAGACAATTTATTGGCATTCTTTGTGTGTTGGATGCTGATGAGCGAGATGAATGCTCTGGGAATTTACTTGGTTTTGGAGGAAGCTGAGAAATTCCAGCCTTTCAACACTCCAGGGGCCAGTGCAGTGACTGTAAGTATGGGGGGGGGGGGCAATCTGGGTCAACCTGGGGTTCCATTGCTGAGCAGAAGCCTGGAGAAAGAAGACAAGGCAACGTGGAGACAACATGGAAACCAATGGAAATCTACAGAAAGTTATATCCCTGTGCAGCAGACCTAAATTAGAAACAATGATGTCATTAGAAGAAATCAGCCTGCAAGGCATTTTGCAGCCTTCATACACCTACAAAGGCAGTAAGAGGTATTGCTTTTTATAACCATGAAAGAAATTGGTAAAGGTGGAAATTCCATGTATTCCAAAGTGGGCAGAATCCAATGCAGAATTTAAACCTCTTTGAAGCTTCCATTGATTTCAGAGTCTCAAAACAGGAGTATATGAGGATCCTTCATGCCCAATCAGGGTGTGTGGGGCAGTCTGCCATTCAAGCTGTTTTTCTGAGCAAAGCTTAACGCTTCACCTCCCAGTTCTCTGATAATTCAGCACTTTGTAGACATATATGTAGTGCGGAGATAAATTGTGCTGAAAACAAGAACAAACATCACTTGCATTTCCTTGACTCAGTGTGGTGTAGTGGTTAAGAGTGTAAAATTCCCATCTGTGCTGTGGAAGCTTGCTGAAGAGAATTATATAGGAAAGGTGGGATATAAATGAATTGCATAATTTCTTTTTCAATCATGTTTTCTTGCTCTTGTTACTTCCCCATATTTACCTCTGCTCATTTCTTCTTACCAAATCCTAATTCCTCAGCTCATTTCTTCTCACCAAAGCCTAATTAGAGAGTTCCACTGCTTTATTTTTACCTGCCAAAAACAGGGGAAATGTTAAATAAAACGAATTAGTAGAAAACTAGTCTCCGGTGGCTTACTCAAATCCTGTTTTACATCAAAGGCTTCTGCTCTAAAGTTATTCTAACAAGTTAAAACCAGCTAGAGGAAATAGATACGGTACGATATACACTATCTCACAACTGTAATTTAATTAATGGTACATAAAAATATTCCAGAAGGCAAATCCCATGGGGCAATTCAGCAGTTTAAGCACCTGCTATTGTCTAAAGATATTAATGCACGAAGCATTTGTTGTTGGGAAAATCCATGCCATGCTGTCCTCAATATTTATTGAGCTGTTTGAAAAGAAATAAGGATGTGTAAACAGTGGTAAAACGAATCACAGCATCAAAACAATTATAATTTTGAGCCTTGCTCCTTAAATTTTTGCCTTAAAAATCTTCCCATGTAAACAATAGGGCTGTTTTTTTTTCAAGAAAGAAGCTATGATAGGTCTCTAAATAAGCGCATCACCCTCCCCCATTTGCAAATAGACTAGCAGTACTAACAAACTGTATAAGAGTCTTAATGATGCATTGTTCCTGGACCTCTGTACTGCACCAATAAGTTATTTCTTTCATTAGGAAGTTGGATCATGTCAGCTAGCTTAGGAACGATAGCAATAATAATGATTGATAAGCAAGAATCAGCAGGAATCCAATTTCCATTTTTTTGGTCTATGCACCAAATCCAATATTCTTTAAAATATTTAAAATTAAATATTTAAAATAAAAACAGGATGTGGCAAGGCTGTGCAGCAGAGACAGCATGGGCACTTTTCATATAAAAATAATCTGACAGAACATTGCACAGGATTGTCCAAAATTTATTCTCAATGCAACTAGCTCATAGAGCTGGAGGATAATTATATTTTTGGAAAAGAGTCTTTCTTTTATGAAAAACAGCCTTAGTGGCTGGCAGAAATGACAGAACTAAAGGTATACAGTTAATAAAGCAATATGGGTTCTGTGTGTGTGTTTGTAAGTGCAAACAAGTTGCAACCAATTTATGGGGATCCCAGCAAGGGGCTTTCAAAAGAAGTGAGAAGCAAAGGTGGTTTGCCATTGCCTTCCTCTTCAGTCTTCCTTGGTGGTCTCCCTTCCCATTACCGACTCTGCTTAGATTTCTCAGTGTGATGAGATCAGGCTATACCATGCTGCCGAAAAAATGATCTAGATGAGTTTCAAAAGAATGGTAGCATTCTTTTAAAGCACTGAAAGCCACAAACAACCAGCCATGAAGGCTGTAATCCTAAAACCATTTTCCTGAGTGCAAGCCCCATTTAATAAAATGGGCCTTGTTTCTGAGTAGACCTGCTTTGGTGACTTAGAAAGCTAAGTCACCTACAAAATATGAAGATGGAGACAGCCCCATCCACCCCTTACCAAACTGGCGCTTCAAAGCATTTTTCTTCCTGCCCAGCTGGGATATATTAGAACTGAGTCAGGTTTGGAATGTTGTTCTTAATATCAGGAGGAGAATAGACCCCCTTTTCCCTGTTTAACAACAACCCAGTAGGCCCTCTTTTATAATGACGACCCTCATTCTTCCTCCACGAGAGTCTAGTTTTGTGGCCTTAGCATAACTAACTTAGAAAATTATGTTACAGGGTTGCTAGTAACCTGGAAGGGAAGAAACTGCCCTGCCCCTTTAACAGAAGCTTAATGTGTGAAAATGTTCAGATGGAACTATTTAGAAGCATAGAAGTATAGAAGGCATAGAGGTAAATATTCATTGATGCCAGTGTGTACCAGTAAAATATTTGCCTATTTCCTCACCCAACAATAGAGCTGCTTGTCAGCAGAGCTAGAGAGCAAAGTATAACATTTTCTGCCTCCCTCCACAATTTCTAGGGTTTCCCATCTATATCCTAGTATGTGCGAGCCCCTAACTGGGCTCTAATCCTAGAAGGCACAACATTAAGGAGAACAGAACAGCAACCAAACAGAAGACACCATTGCTTATGGAGAAAAGTTCCCATCCCACAACCCTTGAACCAGCAGTTATCACTAGGATTAAACTAGACAAGTCAGGTCTAACAGGCATCCTTCCCCACACTGACTGTGTTCTTTTTATAGACAACATAATGTAAGGGAACTCGCTTCTTCAAATAATCCAGGGCTAGTTTGTCTTAGAAGTGGAACATGGGAGACGAGGGCCTTTCTCCTTCTTCCATCACTTTCCAAGCCAAAATAGCTATTGCGGACTATTTCCCATACCGTGGGGATGCACATGCACTCATCACAGGACCTGAAGCCTGGCAGTGGGATATTAATGTGTTTCTTGTGGTTGTTTTGGCTGAGGAAAATAGTATGGCAAGAAGGCTGAAGCTCATTCACTCCCCATGAAGTGCTTCTGAGTTGAAAATTAGTTCCCTGATATAACAAGGGGCTTTTTGCACGCCTTCAAAATAGCACAATTGTTGCCAATTGAAAACGCTACTGATTTGCTGTTTTGCACAACGTCATTGACAATCTGCCACACACCTGAAACCAATCTGCAAAAAGCGCTTCCTTGTAGCGCTTTCAGGGAAATCCCCAAAAGTGGATTCACCCTCCGGAAAGCGATACACTCCTGCAACCAATCTGCAACACTAGCGAAAAAGACCTGTGCGTTAACATTGTTGCGGTTTCTACAAAGTCCCTCCCCCTGGCTCTCTTCTCTGATCTTCCGGCGAAGCGATCGCCATTTTTTTTTCTCCGAGCGAGCGGGGATAAACGCACCAGCGAGCCTCTTTCTGTTTAGAGGCTTCCCTGGCTTCAGTCCCTCCCCTTTAGTCACTAAGCACAAACCACAGAAAAGCCCGTTTGCTGTTGTATTTTCCCTTTAATTTTTACACATTCATTCAGCCGAAAATCGGGCCCGTGAGAGGGGGGGGGGATTTTTTTTTTCACTCGGAGGAAGCGTGGCAACGATCAAACGATCAAACGACAGCTCAAACACATTAGGCAGCTGGATGGGTCTCTCCGTTGCAACGAATCTACACAGATTCGTTACAATGGGTCTGTTTTGGTTTTTTTTTAAAAACCTTTCTTAAAGGGAAAGGGGCTGTTTGGGAGCATGCTAACGGCTGCCCATTGGCTGCTTGATGGCCAGGGGCGGGACGAGCTTGGCAATAGCGCTTCCTTTCTAGCAATTTCTGCCGAGACCGGAAGCCTGTGGGAAACGCTACAAAACGCAACTGGATTCCACTACAAAGGCAGGTATGCATAACGACGAATTCCACTATTTTAAATGGTGATTTTTCATTCAGTGACCAATTTGCTACAAAGATCCTGGTGCGTAAAGCCCCCAACTGTTGGTAAAACAAATGCAGTTGGTCAAACAGTTGGTAAAATGAAGTTGGTAAAACAAATGCAGTTGATCAGCTTTGGGCTGATCCTGCATTGAGCAGGGGGTTGGACTAGATGGCCTGTTTGGCCCCTTCCAACTCTATGATTCTATGATTCTATAACATTCCCCAAACTTGTGTCAGAGGTAATTGAGTACTTTGTGCAAACAAACAGTAGTTTGGGAAAATGGACTCCTCTCCAGTAACAAGAGTTATATATAACTCTGATAAGTGGTAGATATCCCTGGCATTTACATAGCTGTTGCATCATTTGGGCCTCACTTTCTCACCTTCCCCCCTGACCTTTTTGAACTTTAAACCTGACTGCCAGATGCCAGAACAATAGCATATTTCAAATATTACTGCATTAATTTTTCAACTTGTTATGATAATTATTCTTACAAAAGGACATTTTCCATTTAGGGTATGATTAATGTCTGAATGCACATCCCTAATAATCATGTAGTCAATTTTTCTTTTGTGACAGAATCATGAAAAGAAACATATGTCAAAATAGTATATGTATGTACATGAAAAATGGAAAGCGCTAATAGCATTCCTAAGATAGCTGGCCAATTTATACTTTGTCAAAGTTCCCTCCCTCCCTCCCAAATGTTACAATAGAGGCTCATCACAAGAGGGGTTTTATTTGTATTGATTTTGTTTTGATGTAAAAGTAACTGAATTCCAAAGACAACACTGTGATGTGGATTAAGCAACAAAACTGTGACTGGCCCAAAGTAATCCAGCAAGCATCCATGGCAGAGTAGGGATTTTCCAGATCCTAAACTGACACTGTAACCACTATATACACTACCTTTCAGCTATTCCTCCTTCCCACACCCTAAAGTCTGGATGAGTTGCAAATGCTGTGTAGTAGAAAGTTACTTGGGTGACTTGAGAGATGGCCACTGCTGTTTTTGGTGGTTGCTGTTTGGCATGGCCCTGATGAATCCTCCCTCCAGGGCAGTTGAGGAGCAGGCTACTCACCAGAGAACATAAATACAGTGCTATAGAGCAAGGGGTTCTGGCCAGAAACCAAGGTTTGAAGATTGGCAATATTGCAGTTGCCTACTAACTTCTATCATGGTCCTAAACCAGCCTTTTTCAAACTTTTCACCATGAAGAAACCTCTGAAATATTTTTGAGGCTTCAAGGAACCAAGGAACTGGTGACATGAACCTTCAGAGAAGTGGGCATGGAAGTAAGATGTGGGGGTCTTCCAATCAATCATTTACCATTTCCATTTCATCCAATTATTTACCATTTCCAGAAAGAGGCCAGGCCAACAGAACAACAGGGGAAGTGGGCTCCAGTGATGTCTGGTCATGTCAGCAGCCATCTGTTCTTCTCGGCAAAGCTGTGTAATTCTGGGAAGCTCTCACACCACCTCTGGGTTCCCTGGAATCCTGGTTGGGAATTCCTGTCCTAAGCAGTAAGTCCTTTCTTATGAATTTTCACAGTCAGATATTTGACTGGTAGATGGTGTTATTGAAAATTGCAGATGTATCTTTATAGAATTCTAGCTTTCCCAAGCAACACTGTCTTCTAAAGTTGAACTGGTCTTTGCTCAATGCCCAAAATGTCTATATATTGAAATTACTAGGCATTGCTCCAAATGCTGCAATGACAACTGTAATAATGGTCACTTTCCTCTCCCAGCAGCACCCTAACTCTAGTTGTAAGTATTGGCATTTTGTGATTTTCTCCTGTACTTTCTTTTTAATTCTGCTGTCTCCTGGGATTTCAGTGTCAATGAACCAAACCCTGTTTCTCATTTTGTGTTTATCTGTTTGTAATCAGAAGTCTCGAAGAATCGTTGTTTCATCATTCTCCATGATCTTGCCTGGTTTGTACACCCATGCATTTAAAGAAAGGGAACTATCTAGTGAGGCATTGCCTTGCTACAGTCAGATTCCTGGTGTTTCTATTTAAAAACAAACATCAGGGAAATCTTTATATGCTGTTTATCTGCCCTGTATTTCAGCAGAGGCTATATCTTAGGTGGCAGCATGTTAGCCTGAAGATCAGAAGGTTGGAAATTTGAACCTGGTTGTCAGTACTGACTTTTTCCCCCTCATAGGATTGGCCATAATGATTACACTGTTTGGTTTTGAAAAGCTCATGTTTAAAAAAAATGGTTGCATCTTTATTTTAAAACATGAAATTGACAATATGGGAGGGGAAGGGGGGGAGGCAGATGGCATCCCTAGGGAGCTGAGAGCTTTTCTCAATGCCAGACTGTGTGATGAACATGTCGGGAGGAAGAAAGGGAGCTGGAAAGCAGCTGGAGGAACCCACATGAAATGCTTGTTAAGAATTCTTACACTAATGCTGAATCCTAATTATTACAGAAGGAGGGAACTTATTAATAATTTTAAATGCTTAAGCTGTACTGGAGCTTAGACAACCATGAAGGGAGTAGAACCTTCTACTAAGATGGCTGCCTGGAAGTGAAAGCAGCTTTAAGGACCTCTCCTTACAATTTCAAAATGCTTCTCCTGTCTGAAACTGACTAATCAGCAGAGACTGCAGCACAATTTTGGTGGTGGAGACATTTCCTTCACCTTGGGAGCCAAGAAAAGGGAAAAACCACCACAACAGGATATTTACAAAAATTGGACACACAACAAGTGGAAAATGAACTGAGTCTTAAAGGGAGTCAATCAAGAAGGAAAATGAAAGCGTAACCCATCCGCAAAGTGAAAGTGAGTTGGTATGCAGAAGAGAAAAATATACCTGAAGTGAATGCATGATAAAAGTGAAGGGAAACACCATTGCATAAAAGGCCAAAGAAAACTGTTGGGCTGGCACAGCTTGCAGTCACCTCACCACCACTGCCACAACAAAGCATAACTTCCATACTCCAATTTTGGGACTGCTACACATTCTTCCCCACCCCAATGTTGCGGCTACTTCTCTCCCCCCCCCTTCTTGTTGCTGACATCACTCAGGTCCCTCATTGCCAAATTGAGGGATAGCAAAGACAGTTACATATATTTTCTGGTTGCTAACTTGGCAAGCAAATGACAACTCCCATGGCAATTGACTGACTTACTGGTTAATGATTCAGCAGGCAGGTGAGCTTGCTGACTCAGTGGGAGGAGAGCAAGGACTCCCTTTCCATCCCACCCAACTTATTCATTGTCAGATCAACAGGGATAGAAAGGACTCCTGTACCCCAATCTGACTTCCTGGTTTCTAGTTCAACAGGTAAGGGAGCATGCTTTCTATTTAAGCAGAAAGGACAGTGAGGTCCACCCATCCTCACCTAATCAGTGTCAGTATGGCCCCAATCACAGATTTAGATATATGCAGATTAGGTTTATGTATCATTATTATATATATAAATGTGTTATCTATAGTCGTGTCCTATTTCTTAAAGAACCTTATTGAATTATGTTATAATACAGCCCTATTAAATTAATACAAATAAGCTCCTGAACAATTCAGTTTTACATAGTTTGAAGAATGCTTATTGTATGGGGGCTTTCCTGACCAACTCAGGGCCAGAATACAAAATGCACTTGTACAGCCATTTTAAATAATATATATCTTGCCAATGATGACCTGGGGTATATGTAAGCCAAGTACTCCAGTAGACTGAAGGCAAAATGAGCACTGAATGCAAAGTGAGTTTGAGCATGTTCTTTGTATAAATTGAAGCATTAATATTTTATTTGTACTATCAGTTAGCACCTGACCATTCCAAAATAAAATTTAGAGGCTTAGAAGGGACATAATTTACTTCACTACATTTTTGACCAAGTCTAAGATTAATCTAAGCTTTAGTGCACCGAGAAATGTGTATGTTTAAGAATAATTGTTGTTAGTCAAAAGACCTCTGCCTTCAGATTAAGGGACACTCCCTTGTCTTCCTAATTAGGACCTTCTTTAGAACTGTAGCTATAGATAACATTATTCAAGAAACCCAATGTTCCAAAACGTGATTAAAGTTACAATTAGGTTCCACAACAAAAGATTTTTTAATGGAAAACCACCAGTTGAATTTTATCAATAATTAAGCTTCCACCTCCTTAATTAAGCACTCAATGCTATCACAAACACAGGTGTATATGGTTCCCACACATTCTGCCTTTCAGTAGCAATATTATATTTCTCATTATCTGAGGCAGCAAGGGAAAGGGAAGAAAATCAGTCACTATCTTTTCATCCAATTAAAATGATGAGTGAAGATATTCTATTTATCTTAATTAATGTTCATCTCCATGAAGATATGAACATCTGAAAGTTACACCAAGTTCTTACAACTTCTTGCAAGGAATATTTCCCTATTGTTTCCCCCAAAAAGTCTGAATATTGAAAGAATGCAGGACTTAGGATCAATTGCACCTGCTCCTTACAAGGAATACTGAAGATCTATTCAAATACACAAGGTTAACATGGAACAGGAGCCTGCCAGCCAAGCACTTCATGGCTGCCCAGTTCACAAGACATAACAACTGCACAAATCCTTCCCCTGGCATGTGCAGCTGGCCTTAGACTGCTTTGTAGTCTTCCCTCTGGTCCTGCTGAGGCACTCTTCCCCACACTTCATACAGATGCAGATGTAGATCTTTGTAGTCTTCCCTCTGGTCCTGCTGAGGCACACTTCCCCACACTTCATACAGATGCAGATGTAGATCTTCTAGTCTCTTCTCTGCCTAAGATATTTGTGCTATTTCTTCTCGTCGGTGGTCAATCTTCCTTGCTTATAATATCTCACTCATCCAGCTCTCAAAGGTCTTAGCTGGTGATTTTCTTCCTGAAGATTTCCTGCCTTCTAACCACTTTCTACCTGCCTCTTGGCCCTCAGACAAAACAGACAAGCAGATACAAGTAACACTACAAAGAAGCAGAACATCCTGGGAACCAAAGACAGGGGCAGGAAGGGGAACGTTGCTAACAGCCGCAAGAAAACTGGTGGGCCTCCAGAAGAAGCAGGCATGTAGCCCAGGGCGAGTTGCTACATGACACTATCTGCCTCTCATAGGAAGAGGAATCCATACAGAAAGAGAGGTACCACCAGAGGGCATGACTGACCTGTTAGACTGTCCTTAAAAGTATCTGCACATGGCAATGAGGATTCTTCAGCTATACTCCAGAAGCGGTGAGTGGTGGAGATGGGAGGGGGAGGAGGAATAAAGTGCTGGAAGTTCCCTTCTTCCCTGATTCTGAGGCCTATATTATATTTTTTTGCCTGTCAGATTTTTCTTCTTTGCCATGTATTGTGGAATAGAAAGCCGTATAAATACTGAAGTATGGAAATAACCTATTGTAACTATGTAGACAAATTCAGGCAAAAAGAAGAACCAGGCATCCATGTTTCCATCAAGCTCTTTTTGACAGAAAGGACAAAGAAGTCAGGAAAGCAGCTTGAAGACATGTAAACCTTTCACAAGGAGAAGTTTGATGTTTTCCATTAAAAACTTATTTCACAGATACTATAAATGAGAGTGCTTAACATTCCAAGCAGTTCAGACTGTACTCCTACCAACGTACTTGTCAGTTGTATTACTTGCCTATGTAATTTACTTGACAAGCACAGTTTAAATGTTTTTGAAATAAACCCCAGCACTCAGAACAGATGCACCCTAATGCAGCTCAGTTTTCTATTAGGCTTTTATATGCAATCCATTTGTAAGGATGAAATATTTAGATATGACCCCTAAAAACATCGCTGAGGAGAGTATCATTTGTAAGGACTTTCCTTCCTTCATCCAGAGCCATTCCATTATTCAAATGCAAAATGCAAAATAACTCCCATGAAGGCTGGAAATAAAGCTAATACCTAATATGGTCTAGGAGGTAAGAACTCTTGCCTCTCAATGCGGGGGGGGGGGAACACATAGAAATAACATTCTTGTAAATTAAATTGATGAAAAGAATTCTTCCTTGGAACACTTTCAGAATGTCTTGTGTGCCAGCTACAGTCACCAGGCAGCCACCTGCCAGCTTGTTAGGGTGGCTTGTCTAACAGTTATGTGTCATGGGCTTCCTGAAGAGATGAGAGGGGGGGCCCTTCCTTGGATAATTCCAGGAGGTGGTGTAAGGCCTGCCTGTTTGCCAGGGTTTTTGGGAGGGTTCTGAAGGGGTGAGAGGAGAGGGAATTGGGGGACTGTTATTTTATCTTTGGTTATAACTTGAAAGGTTTTCATTATACTTGTAAGCAGGTGGGGTCTAAATGTTGAATTAAATAAATAAAATTGTAAACATTCCTTGAATCCTGTAGAATTAGGGCCCCACTATACAATACCTTTTGGGAGAGCTGGGTGCACGTCTGTTTCCCTATGGCTTCACAGCAGTTGTAACGAATACAATTAAAAAAATCAGTGGGAGCTTGATTCAGCTTGGAACTGGGGCTGGGGAGAGGAAGGGCTTGTGCCTCTAGCTCTTATCATGTATTTTCCCTGGGCAAAACTTCCCCAAGGAGGAGCTGCATGTACAGCTGCAAAAAGGGAGAATTTCAGCGTAAGGCAAATCGAGGTCCTGCCAATTTTTAGAAGAATGTTTACAATGGTTTAATTTTTGTGAAAGAACATTTGCATAATTTTATGGTTGGGGATCACCACAACATGAGGAGCTGTATTAAAGGGTCAGGAAGGCTGAGAACCACTGCCCTAGATCCAACTCTCAAAAAACATACCATGTATTTTTGCCAGCTTTTTAATTTCATAGGTACTCAGGAAACTGCTCAAAATGAATGACACCATCAAAATATACACGGTGTAGTAAAAAATAATAAAGTCAGAAAAGTATCCATTATTATGAATGAATTTTGGAAGTCAATGAAATCTTATTTCCATGTAATCAAAGAAGTCACAAATAATGCACTTGACTTGGCTCTCATCTATCAATGTCAACATTGTTTTCTTATATTTCTTATAGATTTTCACTCTAATTTCCTGAGCTTACTGTATTAACATTTCAGCCTTCTTTCCAGATAGTTGGACTTACAGTAAAAACATTCTGACTCTTATCACTCCTTCGAACTAGACAAAAGCATTGTAACATGAATGTGCACTGGAAAACATGAAGCAGGTAGCAAATATTCATGTATCTGGGTACAATATAGGAGAATGAGAAATTAATATTTGCAAGTTAAATAATAAGATAAAGGACACATCCTAAAAACACATAAAGAGGATAAGATTCTATATCAATAGTCAACTAACAAGATGTTAACAAGATGCAATTAACCACCATTGAAGGTAGGTCTAACAGCCTTGCCGGTGCTCATTTAGCATAGCACCGAACTTTGGGCAATGAAACCAGTCTTTGTTCAAACATAGAGAGAGATGTGCACTAAATGAGTAGTTTAATAATTTGACCTGAAAATCCTGAGGTACATTTCAAAACCAGAATGCCCAATGATAAATATTTTGATTTAATCTTTTTCTGTTATGTCCTCACAGGTTAAATAATCAAATCTTTTTCTGTTTTGTCCACACTGGAGAGCCAATTTGGTGTAGTGGTTAGGAGTGCGGACTTCTAATCTGGCATGCCGGGTTCAATTCTGCACTCCCCCACATGCAGCCAGCTGGGTGACCTTGGGCTCACCACGGCGATGATAGAACTGTTCTGACCAAGCAGTGATATCAGGCCTCTCTCAGCCCCACCCACCTCACAGGGTGTCTGTGGTGGGGAGAGGAACGGAAGACGATTGGAAGCCCCTTTGAGACTCCTGATAGAGCTGTTCTGACCGAGCAGTAATATCAGGGCTTTCTCAGCCTCACCTACCTCACAGGGTGTCTGTTGTGGGTAGAGGAAAGGGAAGGTGATTGTAAGCCGCTTTGAGCCTCCTTCGGGAAGAGAAAAGTGGCATATAAGAACCAACTCTTCTTCTTCTTCTTCTTCTTCTTCTTCTTCTTCTTCAAATGTACTTGGTTGTTGGTTTGTGACCGTATTTATAAATCTGAGCCCTCACTGGTTTGTGTTTAATGGACAACATGGATTCTCTGCTTGGCTGTACCTCATTTTTAACTCCAAATTGCAGCAATTCTGTATGCCAAATTACCTGAAGAAGACACAAAAACACATGCCACTTTCAAATTCAAAGAAGTCTTAAAGAACAATAGAAAAGCATGTTACTGTGACAATAAGTAAGTTTTTAGCAAGCAAAAGGAACAATAATTGTTTCTTTTTCTTCAATTAAAATTTTGCCAGATCCTTGGCTTTAAAGCACAATTCTGAAGCCATAAATGTAGTTTTGTACTTATCAAGTAGACATAATGTCCTCTAATAATAATTTTAAAAATTAATTTTCATTTCTATACTCTTGGACATCACATTTCTCTGTTGTATAGTTATCTTAGGGTAGGGAATACAGTTCAGTATTATAGCATCAGATTAGCATTCAGAAAGTCCCATGTTTAATCCTCAATATCTCTAGTTTAAAAAGCATTATCTGGTAGGTGATGTGAAAGACCTCTTCACCTGAGATCTCAGAGAGCTTCTTGGGATACCTGTGGACTATAAACTAAATAAGCTAAATATGAGCAGACAGGGTGATGCAGCAATAAAGAAGGCAAATGCAGTCTTGGGCTGTATCAACAGAGGCATCAAATCAAAATCACAAAATGTCATAGTCCCTCTGTATACCACATTGGTCATATGACACCTGGACTACTGTGTGCAGTTTTGGAGGCCTCACTTCAAAAAGGATATGGACAAAATTGAGAGGGTGCAGAGGAGAGTGATGAAAATAATCCAGGACCTGGAGACCAAGCCCTATGAGGAAAGGTTGAGAAACATGGGAATGTTGAGCCTGGAGACAAGGAGGATGAGAGAGGACATGATTGCTCTCTTTAAGTATTTGAAAGGTTGTCATATAGGGGAGAGCAGTAAGTGGTTCCTATTGGCCCCAGAGGATAGGACCTGCAGCAATGGCAACTATATGTAGAGCAGAATCAGCTGGATATCGGGGGGGGGGGGGAATTTTCACAGTGTAGTTCAGCAGTAGAATCTTCTACCATGTTTTACAGTTTTTTGGGTGGGCCTCCTGCATATGTATTGAAAGCATTGATGTGCCATGGTGTCTTTCCTCTTCTCAGTCACACTAAGAAAAACATATAGTGAAAGGAAGTTACTCTGCTGTGGAGAGGCATTCTCCATGGTTCCACTCACGATGGTGGACTTCAGAGCTTAACTTTTGCCTACTATCCATGCAATGTTACAAAAACAAAACCTGTTCAATAGCTGCCTGTCATTTAAGTGTTAATTACACAAAGGATCAGTAAGGAAAATGGAAATGGCAGCTCTTTCCTACCTTTCTAATAATGCTTTATTGAATTAACTTGAATTGCACTTGCAAAAGCCTTTTTCATTTCAACAACTAAGATCTTATTAAAAGTTAAGTTTTCACATAATAGTCCAATGATGTGTACTTACCATCAGGATCTTAATTAGATTTTAACATTAATTTATAATTTGCCAAAACCTATTGGAGATTAAGTATTATTTTTAAAAACCAATGAAATTAATAGTCAGAAACTTGAGAATGATTGCTACTAAATACTTACGACGAGAACAGCATCAAAAACTAGACTAAATTCCAGGATATGGAACAGTAACATTCCTTTCTTCTACCAGGGGAAACTGGCATCCCTGACATGATTCTACTGAGATGCAATTTGATGAAGTATGATTTCCAGTGTAACCATTTAGTGAGGGAGTGACAAATCCCTTCTATCTTGCAATCATGAATGGGGTTCCTTGACTCCTCTAGCCATTACTCTCCATCTCCCCTCCCATCTTCTTGAGGCCACTTGTTTATTTGGAAGAACTTCTACACTACATCATTACAACTGAACAGATCAAGTTATCCAATATATAAAGACAATTATTAGAGTTTTGCACATTTTTTTAAAAAGTTAATAGTTATGGAGGAAGGAGGAAGATCAATAAATCAGGCACTTTCCCTCATTTAAATAACTCATTTGAAATTGCTTTCTGCCTGTATACTTGAAAATGTACCATATGGACACTGCTATGGAGCAAGCTATTTAAATCCCCAAAATAACCAAGAGATAAAGATATTAAACCAACACCATCAGGTATTAAGGGGAGAAACAAAGAAGCCAAGCTGACAATGGCTAAAAGTTCTACAATATTTATTAAAGATGTATCAGCTGGTCTGGAGTTATGGGTTGGATTGTCACCAATATGCGGATGACAGCCACCTCTATCTCCTCATGGATGGCCACCCAGACTTCCCTCAGATTTGCCAGTTGTTTGGAAGCAGAGTTGCCAAAAACTCAACCCCTCCAAGACAGAGGTCCTGTGGCTAAGCAAGAAAGGGATGGGTCAGGAAGCGTGTTTCCCCATCTTGGCTGTAGTGGCTACTAGCAAGCACCCTACTTACCCCTAGACTGTCTGGCCACAGTAATCCATGTAATGGTCACCTCCAAGCTGGATTTCTGAACCTCACTCTATGCTGACCTGCCCTTATCCTTGACCCAGAAATTCCTGCTGCAGAATGCAGCTGCTAGGGTCCTAACTTGGTGTAGTGATTAGGAGTGTGGACTTCTAATCTGGTGAGCTGAGTTTGATTCTGCGTTCCCCCACATGCAACCAGCTGGGTGGCCTTGGGTTCACCACAGCACTGATAAAGCTGTTTTGACCGAGCAGTAGTATCAGCAGAGAGTGGTGGCCTCTGGGATTACATATTTTAAGGGGGGGGGGGGTTCTTTGCCACTCAGCAAGTCCTTTGGGTGCATTTCTCATAACAGTATGACCACTGAGGAATACCTCTTGGAGTTGAGATGCATTTGGTATAGGTATCAAACAAACAAACAAAATGAGTCCCAGATTATTATAACTCATTTTCAACAATACAAATCATTTTCTTCAGTGACTCTGTGAACAATAAATAATATTTTAATATATAGAAACCACTTTTCATCATTTTATATAATATTTATGTTGAAATTAAAATGCTTGCCTACCTGAATAATTTATACAGACTTACAATTCATCTATCGAATTGTATATTTCTCTACCTGTAATAACAAATACATACATTCATCATTACATCCCTAACATAATCAGTGTTCCAGTTAATATTCAAGATGAAACTCATTAAATTCTTACCTAATTATTTTCAAAGACCACAAGGGTTCCATTGCAATCATAGAATGGGGAGCAAATGGTGAACACCTACATTAGCATTCCAAAGCTTCCCCCTTCACACTGGGAATAAATGTCCTGCATTCCCTTGTAATGAAAGTCAAATCATATGGCCACCGGTGAATCATCAATATGTTTTCTAATTAAATTTGCCTGCTGTAATTTATGCATGTATGTAAATTAGCAAGCTGATAGGCCAGGTGTCTAATAAAGGACATATCCTATTTTCCATTTCTATTTTTGTTGATGTATTAAATGGCCAATAAATGAAATGATGGCAAAGTCTGCTGAAAAACTGAGAAGTCATGAGAGAGAGAAGAGAGAGAGAGAGAGAAATTTTCCCCTCTCACAGTATGCTGTAAATAACCTGCAGTGGAGAGAAGAATTGGATATGCATTATTTATACTATCTGGAGTAGATTTAGACTCCTTCAGACATTCTGTGTGTCTTGCAGTCAAGATGCAATCCTTCAATAATTCAGATGTCATCATACAAGCAAGTGAAATCATGTTGGGAAAACAGCAAGGAAACCAATTTTCAGGGTTTGAACGATATAAGAAATTGACAAAGCCGAGTTACCGTTTAGTGTGGGTTTGTATTTGAAGTTTTAAAAGATGAAGATGCCTATAATTTGAAACCAGGACTGTGCTTGAGAAAATTATGTCATTTCAGATGCCCCTAGGCAATTGGGCAACTGGGCAAGTGTCAGCCTGCTTGAGTCTGCTTCAGTTTGCTCTTCTCCCTCACTGATAAGTTATACAGGCTCCTTTAGAATCAGCAAAAATTGATGGAACTGCTGCTTATTTGAGACTGAGAAGAGGGATTCCCCATCCATAAAAGTTACTTATAACATAAATTGATGTATTCATTCATTTTATGTATTCTTTATCATTCAGCTAATTCATGTGTTAAATTCATTACATCTGGATTTAAAAGCAGCATATTGAAAGAGTCTGCAGTTGCTCCAACTCTGTTTTGTCCCATTCACTAGTGCTTGGACAAAAAGTATTGTATTAAGGGAATCATTCTCTCTTAGCACTGTACTGCTAAGCTCGAGAGAACTCTGCTGGTGCTTCCTCACATCCACACCTATAACTATACCCCTTTTTTGTGCATTGCCATTCATTGACCTAGAAACCTGACTCAGATACCTTTAAAATTCTAGAACCATTTGAACTATTCACTAAAATAGAAGGAACGCCAAGAGATAACTATTCACTAAAGCAGAAGGAGCACCAAATAGAAGGAGCCCCAAGGAACACCAATAGAAGGAACACCAAGAGCACCAAGCTAGGCATGACAATTCTGAGATCATTTTCTGTTGAGTTTGATTAAGGATCAATTCATTTTGACCCAATTCAGAACAGAGTTAGGGACAAACATATTGAATTCCATCTCTGAAAACCCCAAATAAACTTTAGCTTTGTTAGTGAGCTTGGGTGGGAGGAGGTTTACAAGACTGACAGAAGAACAACTGTCATAGTTTCTGCTTACATTTTAGAGATCCATATTACATACCATATGCCACCCTCTAAAATCCAGGTGGATCACATGGATGATATATTAAGTACAAATATCTACTTCAATCAGGGTATTGAATACAATGCACCAGTTGGTAACGTGTACCTGCTAAAATGTAGATAAGTAGATAAAAGAAGACTTACAGATAAATGAACTAAGCTAAACTAAGCTGAATTCAACAGAAAGATGTGTTATATTTCTTCAGACTTTGAGGCCAGCCATTTTTAGGTCTTTTACTTACTTGAGGAATAATAAGTGCTGGTTTTGCTTTTGTTTAAAGTATGAATATCTAGTATTTACATTTATTATAAGACATCTGTCGGCTTTATCCACTTCCAAGCAATATAGTGTTCTTCCCTCAGGTTTTATTTTCTTCAAGAAGAAAACAGGAATGGTGAAAGGCATTCTCACCTCTCCTTAGCGACTATGTAAGTGTGTCTTTTGGTGATAAAATATGCAGTGTTTGACATCTATGTTTTTAAGAAAGAAACATAAAGATATCTTGTTTCTAATGTTCTTTAACTATTTATATTGTACGTTGGTATTTTCCCTAGTGACCTTCTTTCTAACATCTCATCACAGTAGGTGAGGTTTTCAAGTGATGATGTACCCATGGTGCTGAAGTACTAAAAATAATTTGGGTACTTGATGAAGCGGATAAATGATTGCAAACATGTCTGATTTAGCATTAGTTCCACTTCTGCCCGTCTCCCAAAAGATGCATTGGTTACTTACAGGTCTGCTTTATTTATTTCTTTTTTTTGTTTGTTAGTTAGTTTGTTTGTTTTAAGCCATGCACCATTTCTTCAGTTTTCATGTGAAAGTTACTGAAAGCAATAGGGAGTAGAATAAAAAATATTCTACTATATATTTAAATATTTAACTTAGCTAAAATTAAATCTTCCCCAGTGCACCAAAAGAGTCAGGCTCTTCATCATATGCATGACAGCAGCACAATTCAGAAATACCTTCAAGGGGGGAAAGATAGTAATTGCAGACACATAACTGAGAATGGATCATTATAACTTACTTTGGTATTGGAATGAGTAGCATCTTGACTTGCAGCCGGTCATGCTGAAGAAATTGGATTTCAACAGATTAGTTGGGGGTGCTCATTGTAATTGCTCATGAGAAAATTGCAAATTGTAATACGTGGGAACCCTTTTAAAACATTGTAGCTGTCCGCTATAAATCTGATTTCATCTGTAGAGCTATCTTGGGGGAGGGGAAAGTACAATGTAGCAAATAAATGACAACTCCACCCCTTTTGTTTTTGTATTTACATGTATTTCATATATGAGGAAACCTATGATCATGTATTCCTTTCATTCCCTTAAAAACAAGCTGAAAGGAAGCTTGGTGTAAAAACATTGAATTTTACTAATTCAATGATTCAGTGATAAATAGGATGATGTTTGATACATGCAGTGATGTCTCTGGATTTTGTAGCTCCCTGATTTGGAATATAGGCATTGTTGACTTGCACTGCTTACCTCCAATAAGGAACCAAGCATTACAACTAGGGATGGCCACAAATCAATAAATTAATCAAAATTCATCATGAATTTGTCCTGATTTTTGTCCCTCAAACATTTCCCAGACTTTGGTATTGTTCAGTTTAGAGGCTGGCAGAGCTATTTAAACCTAGCAGCTGGGTGGTTTAAATGTTAGGTTAAACCTGTTAGGTTTAAATGTCTGTGAGCCATTTAAAATGTTCATTTCATGCCCCTCTTCAAAGCAGTGAGAAGTGAAATGGACCACTGAAATGGCTGCCAGTCATTTCATTCATCTGTTTTACTTCCCCCTACTTAAACAGTTCCACAGGGCCTGCAAAAGAGAGCTCCTCCACCAGGCATTTACTTGACCTGAACCAGTCTCTTCCCATTGGCCCCCAGAGCCTTCCTCCTATGGGAACCACTGCTAATTCATCCAACCCATAGGGCCATCAGTATGTGATAGTTTATTTGAATTTCTACTGTTCTATTGTTCTGCTGTTCCATTATGTTGTCTGTTGTTACCACAGTATTATTATTGTTACAACTACTGAGTTATCTGTTTTATGTAACCTGCCCTGAGAAAGAAAGAGGGGTAATGCAAAATTATTGGTAAAATTGTTGCAAGCCATTTAAATCTAACAGCTGACAAGAATTAATTTAGATGGAGAAAAGGCCTGAAGTGTTTCAGACTGAACTACATATTTTAGGAAACGTGTGACTGCTGTTAATCCATAACTCCTTCCTGCCACTCTCCAGGGAAGTTTAGTTGAAGAAGCTGTGATGGCATCATGTCATATACTGGGCTATATCTGGAGATTTCCTCCTTCTCTTCTTGTTGCTTGAACTCTTGCTTGGACACATCTATGCATCTGAAGAAGTGAGCCCTGAAGTGTGCTGAAATAAATTTTGTTAGCCCTTAAGGTGCTATTGGACCCTTTTAAAAATTTTATCCCATTCACACTGCAGTTCATTAGTTATTGCCTCTACGAATGGGGTAATGTTGAATGCAGTGATATCATAATGTGAATCTTCAAGTCATGTTGACACAGCACCCAGATATTCATAAAACTTTACATATATTGGGAATGAAGTTACACGGGTACATTCTGGGGCTACAAGCCAGAGTGCTGCCAGAGATGCCAATATTTTCTGACTATAATGCTGTTTAATTTATATCATATGTAGCTATTTTTTTTAACAATCTCAGCAAAAGTCAGCTGATGCCACCTTGAGGTTTCTCATGACATTGCAACATGCACTGGGTAACCAGATGGTGTTGAATCAAATTGGTCCCATTTATCAGTCCCGAAATTTCACTAAAGGGTTGTGCAATTGTTCAGGATTTTAACCACTTTATAATATTTAGGCAGAACTTTCATTTTCAACCCAAACTGGTCTTTAAAGGGATGATGAGATATCAAAAAAGCTGGTCAGAAGCAGAGAACAGAAAATAGTACAAAATGCAACACTTGAGGATTTTGTGCTGACCTTGATCTGCAGTGAGGACTGTAAAGTCTGTATTTATGGAAGTCTCTTCATCACAGCATCTAACCACATGTAGCACAATGAATAGGCTGACCATATATACTATTTTGAAGGGGACAGTTCCCTTTTTCACATTTTCCGGCCCTCCCCTCATTTTAATAATGTGCCAGCACCTGAATGCAAATGTGGCTTCAAGGGATTGCATCTGTAATGACTACCTTTTTGCCAAATGATGACTAATACTTTCAGGGACAGTAAATTGTAGATGATCAATGAAGCCAGGAGAAAGCCATTTTTCAATATACTGGGAGGGCATTCTGTGTATTAGCCTGGAAAAAATGCAATGCCACTTTTATCAAACTATACATTGCAAGTTGAGATCCAATCTGTTGAAAGGGGGAAAGGTTGATTCAAAATTTCTAATTCAAATTATAGCAGCTCTTCCTATTGTCTTTTAGCTACTGAGGGAAAGTGAGGGCTTGACCTGCCTATAGGCTGTGAAATAGATTCTTTGGACTGATCTTCCTTAGTGTTCTTGACCCTTTGGCTTCACCCCAAACACTTCCACTTTACCTCTTGACTTACAAGACTACCAAGCAAGACCTCCTGACCTTTTCACTTTCTGACCTGCTAGGTTTCACCTCCCAAGCTCTTGACCTGCTGACCCCTGCATCTTGACCCATCAGTTCCAGTGCAGGTAGCTTTGTGGGTCTTATAACATCTATCCACTTTGTTAAAGGCCAGGTAACCCGTATAACCACAGACACTTCTTAACTTCAAACAACACCCTGTCGTATGTATAATAGGTATAATGATTACAAATGGCAGGTTTGCATACCTCATTTCCTTCACATGTGTAGGCATGTTAGATTCTGAAAATAAGGTGGTGGTTTTGAATCTTCTCCCAATCTTATTATTCTGTTACTATATAAACAGAATCCCCAGTTCGGTTTATAGTACAATTACCATTTAATTAATTATAATTTAATCGTATTCAATTGCTGCTCTATTTAAGTACCATTCTAATTTTTAATCACTCAAATTTAGTAGGCCATACACTGGATTTCATCCATCATACAGCTGGGGAAGATGGTCTGGAGGTGGGCGAGTTAAGCCTCACTCCCTTTGCATATACATATTATTCACCTAATAAAGCTCAGACATACTTATTTTATCTCTTTATGGTTGATGAACCCATTAAGATGGTTTGCACCAAGTATAAGAGGGGTTCTTGTCAATACTGGGCATTTTTCCTCCTCAGTTTCTGTTGAGAATTTTACCACTCTCTGGAATAGGGAGATGGCCCAGACTGTTGACACAATTGCATTCCACACTCAGACGGAGGCAAGCAATCTCTCCAGTTCACTGGGGAACTGATGGTGATAAAATGAAAGGATGGATAGAACATAGCGTACAGGAAATTTGGAATGCGAATGATTGAACAAAAATTCGGAATGTGAATGAGTGACCCTGGCACTGAGCCTATATTTCAGCCTCTTCTGAAGTGGTGATAACAGTGAAAAGGCAATATCGCTTCACCACTACCACTGTGTCTAAGTATAATTATCCAGCTTAGCTGTTTCATGTGTAGGGGTGTGCATTTCGTTTATCTGAGTCAAAAACCCTCCCCCACCCTCCCCAAAAAGTACCTTACTGGTATTTTCCAGATATTTTTTTCAACCAAATATAGATAGCCAGCTATTAGAAATGGCTGAACCAAACTTTTTTGGCAATATTTGGACAGCCAGAGTTAAAGTTTATTTAAATCACCATCATGATTATCATTATCATCTTTATTCTTGTAGCCCACTCTTCCTATGAGGCTCAGGGTGGGTAACATCAAAAGGAAAATACAAAAGCATTTAAATGTTGTAAATTAAGTTAATTAAAAACATTTTACAGTCTATGCCTCAAACCATTGAGGAGGAATTCCTTCTTTTGGTGGATGAATCATCCCTTCATATTCTATGAGATGTTTTCCCAGGGAGGCCAGGTGATTTGATGTTATTAGGTTATCAGCATCAGCCATAGGAACTGGAATATCTCTGGAACTGACTGAAGCCCCACAGGGCCCTGATCTTGATTGGCAGAACATTCCACCAGGCTAGGGTCAGGGCTGAAAAAACCCTGGCTGGGTTGAGGCCAGTTTCACCTCTTTGGGATGAAGGGCCCTGAGAAAAGTTTGGTCTGCCAACCATAATGTTCTTTTGGGGACATAAGGGGTCTCAGTCCCTTTAAATGCCTTTGTAGACTCATTTTCTAGACCCATTTAAACCTGGTGACAGGATTTTCTGAACTCTTTTCAATCTGGCTAGGGTTTTGTACAGAAACTGCTTTTCTTACCTTGCTTGATAAACTCTATTGAGAACTAGACCAAAGGAGTATCATCCTGCTGGTTTCCTGGGTCTCTGAGTGGTCTTTGATACTATCAACTATAGTATCCTACTGAACCAGCTGTCAGCATTGGGACAGGAGGGAACCATGCTATGGTGTTTCAAATCCTATCGGGGGAGGGGGGGTTGGAAACTAAAGGTAGTATTGGGGGATTCCTGCTCTGCCCAAAATCTGCACGGTTCCACAAGGTACCATCTTATCCCCCATGCTATTTAATATTTACATGGTAAGGGTACACAAAAGAGGGCATTTTCAGTGGCAGCCTCACCTTTATGGAAAAACCTCACATTTATGAAACAACCTCCAAACAAAAGTGCACCTAGCCCCCTCAGTTTCATAGTTTAGGGGGTAGCTAAAAATGATTTTATTCAAAATGGCACTAATTTTATACTGTCATCTTTTATACATTTTGTAACTGTTGACTTGTTGATATTATAAATTGCCTTGAGTTTCACAAGGTAGAAAGGTAGCTAATTCATTTTGTAAATAAATAAAATTTAAAATGTTCAAAAAGTATCTACTCATAGTTATCCAGGGGACTGCAAAACATTGTCCATTAAGTCATAAAAGAGTAGGTGGAAAACCCCTCTGTTCCTCAGAAGCATATAGACTGAAAGATATGTCATCCTGGGGACACACATATTATTCTCCTTGGGTTGAAGCCCTGAAGCCAAGCTAGCCAATTTACCCATGAGATTGGAATGCAATAAACATTTGTAAAGGACCCTCATGTTATACTTGAACATATAAAAACACATTTTAGTTTCTAAATATTCATTCTTCTTTTGTTATTTTGGTTTTGCAAATGGAACAGGGGGAAAGAGATGGAGAATTACACGGATACACCAGGGTGTTTTGCCAGACCACATAACAGAGGGATTCTCTCTGTGTTTTTCATATGTGGATATTGTGGTTTATTTTTGCATGCAATTCTTTTCTCCTTTTTACATGCTTACATTTGGTAAAAATAAATAAGAAAAATGAGCAACTTAGGGAAGTCCACTGTATCAGAGCTTCAAAATTCGTTCACAAAGGCAGGAGGATACAAAAGAACAGATTCCATCAGGGAGGAAGGAACAATCATGAAGAATTAAGATCCCTTAAAACAGATTGCATTCCACCTTATTCCTGTATATTTGGCATCCAGATGAAAGCTTGTCTTGGCATCTCAGCAAAATAGTTCCTGTGCAGACTGGACCCATCTGCAACATATAACAGCTCTAAGAGCAACTGTTCAAAGATTCCCAAAGAAGACCATCTCGGTCGTTAACATCTGCCACCAAGGAAATTTGGTTTATGTACATGAATTCATAGTCAAACCATCTGGGTTATTGTACACAGTTCAGTCAAATAGATTTCAGCATTTCTGAGGTAAAAATATCATCTATTAAAGGAGAGCAATTAGGTAACCAAATTATGTGACTACCTCCTTACAAATGTAGATTAGTTTGATGCATCAATGTGCCATGAAAACATTCTGGACTATAGTTAAAAGATGGGCATTTCCCTGTCACAGAATATTAAAAGTTCCTGCATATTTAAGGCCAAGTGGATTGACTCACTGGACCATATGTAATATAATGATTCCTTTGGACAACTTGTTCAGTCCCCCCCCCTTTTTTTTTATCTAATGCTTAATTTCCACTATCCAGAAGATAAGAAAACTAATGTAGGTAATAAATAATGTAGGTAATAAATAAAGCCCCGTACAAAAATTGTAGGTAACAGAAAAATAGATAATTTTAGGGCCCTTTGAATAAACTCTGCATTGAGTGGACATTGAGTGGACGGCTGAGATGCTACAATAAAATATTTAGTTCCTCAAAGAACTGAACAGTTTGCAGGCCAAATTCAAAGAGGAAAAGGTGCAAATTCTCAGTTTTAGTGGGATTATAAATTCATACAAAGATGGAATGAGGACTAGGAAGAGGTTCCAGAATGAAGGGAACCCAAAAGGCCAGATGTATAGAATCTAGGAATTAGAAATAGTGGTCCAGTGCAGGATGTGGACTGGGGAAAAGAAATCAGAACAAAGGATAGGACAGAGAACTGATAGGACATATAGATAAGACTGGACCAATTACAGCAGAGAGTGATAGGGAGGTCAGTCAAGAGACTATGGATGATTCATGTTAAAAATGTTCAAATGTCAAAACTGCCATCTTTGCCTTATTTATTCACCATGGAGTAGGTCATTGATTACCTGATAATCTGTAGGCAATCCAAAATGAACAGTATTTAGTTTAATTCTGTATCCTTTGTGGTAGCATTCAACTTGATGGCTGCCCTGGTAGCCACAATTAATGTATGCTCACACTCAATGGCTTCCTTTGCTTATATATGACCCCGGTTCATCATGAGCTGGTCATCCAAATAATGCTAGTAAACATGAATATGCTTGGCTTTTGAAGATGAGCAACATGGCAGTATAGTCAATCATGCAGCAGTGGAAAGGTATGCAAATGCCAGCCATAGCCATCATTCATATTGTTTGATTTTGCTGGCAAGCCTACGGGCAGAGAAGTGCAAGGTTTGTATCCCACTCTAATCCACCTCCTCTCCCCTAGCTGGGAGAAGGCTGGGAGTCTCTCCTTTGTCAAGCCTTTTGAAGACCCTAACCAGGCCTATGGTATGCCCCTCTATTCAGAAGCCTTATGGAGATGTGCATCAGCCTGTGAAGGACCAATGTTGCCTCCTGAGCAATCTCGGCCTGTTACGTTCCCACTTCTAGGGTGGAGTTTCCCAACAGCAGATTGTCTCAAAGGATGCTGCCATAGATCAGTTGACTGGTGTGCTGTCCTTTATAAGGTGCATCAGTCACCCCATTCAGGCTGTTGGCTGATGGGCTCAGCCTTATAGGGGACTGAGATAAGAGGGTGATGCTATCTGCCCAACAAAATGAAACAAAACAAAAATAGCTTACAAAAATGCTTTTCTTTAGCCTTGATCCTCCTAGAGTAGTGGCTAATTGTCTGTCTTACCTCTTGTTGTGCCACAAGGTGCTTTTCTCAGGTCTTACAATGGATCTATTGATATAGCATGTCTTTTAAAAACTAAAAACAAAGCAAGCAGAATGCTGGGAATAACCATAATTTTTGAATTGGAGGTCTTTACAACTAATTTTCCATGGTGATAATGACATTATGTCTTATTCTCTTTTGATTAGCCTATTTGTGACCCTGAAAGTGATGGGAATAAGCAAATGTGTGAGTCATCTGGCTCTATTAATGCTACAACCATCTTCATTCTGCTTTTGGCAGACAGTGGCCTGGGTAGTGGAGGTAGATGGATGGTCCTGCTTTTTGGCCAGGAGATTGAACAGATGGATTCTTGGCCCATCTACTCCTGTGCTTCTGTGAGATGAAGGCAATTTATAAAATGGCTATGTATCCATGAGAAGTAGTAGATTTGATTAGAGGTCTAAATATTATAGCACATATATATAGCACATTTTAAAAATATGGTGAAGAGGTAATGGCATCTCTGCACTTTCTGGAGCACGACGATTGTCCTTAATCTCTGTAGATATTGCCATGATGCTGCTAGTGAACAATGAAATATACTTTAGCCAGAAAAAAAACACAAAATATGGCACCTAGTTCCTCTTGACCAACACATTTTGTTGCTATAGGTACACTGACGGGTTCAATCTACTGTGTTTGTTCTTTTTCAATTTCGAATGTGATTGCTGTCACCACTCATCATTCTAGTCCATTTTAAAGCTTCTGATCCTTTTTAAACTAAAAGAAACTATGAAATTAATAGTTGTTGGAAGATTCAGGTGCCCTGACCTGGATGGCCCAGGCTAGCCAAAATTTAGCAGATTGAATGGGTGACCATCAAGGAATACCAGACTCTCTATGGAGAGGCAGGCAATGGCAAAACACCTCTGAATGTCTCTTGCCTTGAAAGCCCTATGAGATCATCATAAGTCAGCTATGACTTGAAGGTACTTCCCACCACCAAGATTAAGGAATCTGTCCTCAATGTTTCTTGTTTAAAGCTCCTTTATGCTCATTCTAAAACTCAAATATAGAAGACATTCAGCTGATTTAACTTTGCAGTGAAGGGTATGTTTGGTATCTGAAAACATGTGCTTACACATGAAAGCTTATATATCTTAAATAAAACTTGGTGGAATAGCATTGTGACATTATCCCACCTTCTTGAAGTGACTCCCCACCACCACCATCCCTGCTGCAGCAAGGCAGAGTGGAACCTTTCTGCCCCAGCTTCATGTGCGCATACGAAAAGTCGGGGTGGGTCATGACCGGCAGGGAAAATCTTCTTCCATCAGTGCATAGGAAGTGGCATGTCATATTGCCCCACCACCATGCATAATTGGGCTAGAATATGTTTTCTGTATTCTTCTGTTTGTTCAATTATCTATTTTTTCTCCTACTGCTTCTTTATCACAATTGCAGCTGCCATGGAGCTTTCATAGAACTTCAGTGCAGAAGTATTGCGAGATGTGGTACTAGAGACTACTAAACTGATCATTCTGTGGAATTTCAATATCTATGCTGACGACCAGTCCAGGATATTATAATCTTTTGGACCTCCATATATACTCACTTGTGATGAGCCCAACACATGACAGTTTTTTGTATGGAGCAATTGAGACAAGGCTTGGTTTCAGAATTAGTCATTTGGCATACATAGTCTAACCACTACTTACTTAAAACGCAAGATAAACATAGCTCCAACTTCCAGCATGATATGGGGCCCAGTTCAACTGGACTGTCCATAGAGTTTAATGAATCCTACTGGATTCCAGAATGCTTTGGGAAATTGCCAGATCCCAAACACATGCTTAAGTAAGTCAAAAGAATTAGTGTGGGATGTGAAGATCTTGGAGGCTATCAAAAAGTTTGCCCCCCTATGGCCACTCCTGCCCTGGAATGTAAACAACCCCTGCTTTATCACAGAACTGGATGACCTGATGAAGGCCAGGAGATGCTGGCAGTAAAACCTGAAATAAATCTGATAGATTACACTATAGAGCCCTTGGAAGACATATGAAGTAGCAGTGATGGTGGCAAAGAAATGTTACCATTCTGTTACTATAGCACCAGATATAAGCTTTTGACTTTGTGGCTCATGAAAAGCTATGGGTGATTTTAAAAGAAATGAGCATGCAACCACATCTAATTTTTTTGATGCACAACCTATGTTCTGAACAAGAAGTTATTGTTAAAACAGAATATGGAGAAAAAGAACGGTTTCCCGTTGGCAACGATGTCAGAGTAGGATGTGTTTTATCTTTATGTTAAGTATGTGTGCAGAACATATAATAAGGAAATCTAGTTAAGTTTTAGAATAAGGCGGTGTGAAAATTAGTGGAAAAAACATTAACAATTTAAGATACACAGAAAATAGTGAAGAAGCAATTATTGTAGAATGTTAAAACAGGAAATGCCAACACAGGATTACAGCTGAACAGCAAGAAGACAAAAATAAAGTCAACTTTAAACTTGATGATAAAGAAATCAAAATGTTTAAAGATTTGCTAGTTTTGGGCATCTCTCTCTCTCTCTCTTTCTCTCTTTCTCTCTCTCTCTCTCGATTTACTGCTCCCTCTCAGGCTAGTCATCTCAGGGCAGTGAACAGCAAATTTAAAATTTCTACAATCTTTAGCTTTCCACAGTAAAAAAGTAAATAATATAGCTAAACTAGCAAGATAATGTAAAATTTGAAATTATAGGTATTTGCCACTTCTCAGCACCGATAATAGAAAAATTCTGGTTTGTTGATGTTAAAGGTAAAGTGGTAGGAGTAGGAGGGGAGAGGAGAGGAGACCCAATTCATTCAAGATTATTGACCAAAAGGGAGACTCCAGCTGAGAAATCAGAAGGAGACTGAAACTGGGGAAAGCAACCATGAAGAAGCTAGAAAAATACTTAGGTGTAAGGAAATGTCACTGATGACCAAGATCAAAATAATTTATACTATCGTATTCCCCTTTATTATGTATGGGCGTGGGAGCTAGACAGTGATGAAAGCTGCCATGGAGAAAGTTGAGTCATTTGAAATGTGGCGTAGGAGGACAGTTTTATAGATGGACTACTAAAAAGACAAATAAGCAAGTTGTAGACTAAAATTAAGCCTGAACTCTATCTAAAAGCTAAAAAGTCTAAACTGTGGCTATCGTACTTTGGTCACATTATGATACATTATGCACGGGGGTTTTAGCGCACATTCGGGGTGGAATGGCAGCGACTAAAATCACCGATAACGCACGGAGCCGGCTGCAAGCGGCCGCAGCTTCGGTGCATGCCGCCGAAAAAGCCGCGTCAGTGAAACGCGGAAGAAAGCACAGCTTCCGGGTGACTGGGGCGCAACCAGAAGCGGCGCCCGGATCGCCGCGTGCATAATCGGTTACTCTGGGTTTTGCCGCCGTCGCGCCCCACCCCGTACATAACCAGTATGCCCCCTCCGCGTTTTCCATGTGACCCGAAATCGCCGTTTCGGCGGCCGTGCATAATGGGCCTATGAGAAGACAATTTGAAAATACACAATGCTAGGAAAAGCTGAAGGCAGCAGAAAAAGAGGGAGACCAAACCTGAGATGTAGTGACACAGTAAAGGAAGCCATGACCTCACTTTGCAGGACCTCAGCAAAGCCTGAACAAGGTTGTTAATGGCAGAATATTTTAGAGGTTATTAAGTCACATAGTTGCCATAAATTAGAAATGACTTAATGGCACTTAATCCCACACAAAACTGGTTACTGAATCAGACTTCCCGATATGTATGAAATCATAGTAAAGAAATATTTGTGAAAACTTTATTCTTTCAGAAACCAACAATCAGTCATGTTCCTCAATTCACTTTTCACTATAAACAGTGATATAAATGCTCCTTGGGATGGACATTTGTAACCTTGATGTTCATGAGGATGGTGATTCTTCATTTTAACATTACTCAGAATATTGATTCACCACAGGGAAATATTATTTAAAGCACTGTATAGTGGTTCAAAATATTGTTTGAGAATTCAACACTAATAGTTTCTGTTTTAATCATTATATTCACTGGAGGAAAAGAAAATTTTCATTTTGACATTCATATGGCTTCAAGGTTTCCTGATAAATGCTTCCCAGCATGGGGAATTACAGATGCTAACTGTCTAATATCATATTGCTTTCCTGCATCTTTGAGTATTTTCATTGATCATCAATGCTGAATTACAGTTTTATTCAAAACAGTTCCAGTTGATATTTGTAGAGCACAAACGTTAGGATAGAAATCCACCAGTTTTCTAAAACTATCCAGTTTGACTGGAATGTGCATTAAGGCATGGCTGTGACTAACAGAGGCTGCCAGTTGACGCCATGGAGGGTGGGCCTCAAAAGACATGGCAGCGTCAATGTCCAACTGTGGGGTGCACGCCTGTGTGAGCACGCACAGTGGTGCATCAGGGGCGGGCATGGACGCCTATTTAAGGCACCACATGGAAGGGCCTGGCCTCTCTGCCACTGATCACCTGAACAGTTTCCCGGCTTGACTCCCAATGTTCAATTGTTTGAATTTGTTGTGTTATTAATGTCTGTTTATCATCACATCTGTGGCTTAAAGGGGGGATGAGAAAGATCCTTTGTTTAGGGTTCCAGTATGCAAACTGGAGCCCTGAGGTCAGAGGGTCTCAATAAGAGACCAGCTTGAGTACGAGCCCAGCCCACCCAGCTGGGAAGGCCAAGGGCTCAGAGCCAGGTAGCTGGGATGGCCAAATGAGGTGGGCATCTGTTGACCATCACCAGGCTTCCTCCTTGGGGAGGGGACTATGGGGCTAGGGACCTGCCCTCCTGGTTGGGAAGGAGGCAGATCTCAGGGTGCCCCTACAGCCCAGGTACAGAGCAGACGGATGGCTGGGGCTGGGAGGGCTCATTTCTCATGCCAGGCCAACCCTCTGGCTGGAGGTGTGTTAGGCAACAAATAAAGCTGTGGCTTTGGTATTGCCAGTCTGAGTCATGTCTTGCCTGGCCTGTATGCCATCCTGCTAGTCAATGGAAATTAGGGGAGAGAATGAACTGGCTCACAAACTAAACGTCTTGATGAACTTTGGCCAGTTCACAGTTTATGAGTCACCATGAACTTCCATGAATTTCTAATGCTGTTCACAGGAATTTGTGGCAGTCAGTCTGGATACAGACTGGCTCTGATCAATTAAACTGTTAACAAAACTCCAAGGCAACAGGAGGATAGAATTTTCCAGCTTTGGGAACACCAACTGGAGCCTTCCAAGGCTTAATGGGCACTGCCGGCTGCCAATCACAGAGTTTCCATTCTGCTTTATTGGCTCAGAATGCTATATATTCAATTAGTTCCCTCTCTCACCTTTTCCTGTGTTGGCTGGTGTGTGTGTGAGAGAGAAGCAGAGAAGATAAATTGCTTTCTGTTTGTGATCTCTTCTCTGTTGCTGGGATTTGGGTGTGTGGACTCAGGTGGAACCACCAAATCTCTGCTCATATATTGAGGTTTATATATTGGATACCTCATATTTCATACCCCTTTCCTTCCTGTTATCTGCTCTCTGCAGCTGAGGATTGGTTCTGAGCCACCAAGTCTTTCTGCCTATGCCAACCACAGATGTTTAGCTGGTGGTTCCTTGTACAAAGGTCCACATTTATATACCTTTCCAGGACATGGGTGTCATGGGTGGACACAGGGGTCTGAACCACCCAGTCTCTCCGCTCCATCCAAGCCCAGCTATATCTATATACAACAGAGGTAGTCAACCTGTGGTCCTCCAGATGTTCATGGACTACAATTCCCACGAGCCCATGCCAGCAAATACTGGCAGGGGCTCATGGGAATTGTAGTCCATGGACATCTGGAGGACCACAGGTTGACTACTCCTGATATACAACATTGTACCCTTTCAGATTTGGTTCTCAGGTGCTCTCAGGGCTTCAAGCCGCTTTGTCTACATATGATGTTACACTTTTTAGAATATGGTCCTCAGGTAGTCTTAGAACATTGTGCCTCCTAGATGCTCCTATCATGGGGCCGCATTACCAGGTCATCATTTGGAAACATTTCCTCACCATGTCTATCCTACAGAACCTACCTTTGGAGACTTGGGGGTGGGGGCTGTCAGCTAAACAACTTTGCGGAATGGAAGAATACATCCAGAGCAATGATATGGTATGTGTTTCAGGCGGGGGGGGGGGGCGGGCTGTGAGAATGGTGGGCATGTTTTCCTTCCTTGTGGTGACTGGCTAGGGTATCTGCCAAATTACCATGGGGTTGTTTTTAGGAAGTCACTGAAACTATGGGAATGACTAATCTTCCTTTCTGTCCTACAGTTGGTACACAGCACCATAGCCTGGTTACTATGGGGAGCAAAGTGGAATGCACATACGGTGTTTATTCCATTGGTTACTAATCAGCTTCTTGAGTTCAAGTTTTAAGGTATCACCTACAAAGTGGGCTTTGGTCCACATTCCTGCAAACTGCTTCTCCAGCTGTATCCCATTATAGCAGACATATTCATCTGAGCCATGTCCTTTGAAGGTGTTCCCCTACAAGCAGGTAAAATGAGCTACTAAAGAAAATGCACATGGAAAATGCACATTTTCTGTAGTGGCTCCTACCTTATAGAATGTCCTGTCTGTGAGTGTCAGGAAGACCCCTACACCTCTATCATTTCACAAAATATGTAAAGCAGAAATGTTCCAAAAGTCGTTCTTATAAAGGGTGTGAATTATGGTATAATAGATCAGTCCTAGAGGCTGCTTCTGTAAGAGATTGTATCATAGTATAATGCAACATTTATTACATATTTTACAGCAATTCAATGTCTTCTGCTGTGTAACAAGTTCTTCGGTATAGTATATTAAATTTTAGACAGTTTTGTTGCCTTAGGTAGCTCTTTTCCTACATTGACTGTTTTTGTTGAAGTAGGCTTTTTAAAATTTGCTTGCACTGTTTTCCAGTGTTTCAATTCTAGCCCTTTTGTCGGGGACCCGCTTGCTAACTGAAAAAAAACAGGGTGCCCTTTTGAAGAAAACGTCACGCCAGGCCTGGTGAACGATACAACAGGAACAAGCTTTATTTCAGCAACGTGGAGTCCGCTGGTATGGAGTAAGAGCTTCCACTGAACTCCAGGTGGAAGCTCCCTTTTATACAAAACCCACCTCCTTAGGCTGTATTGCCCCACCCAGTACTTGCGGAGGGAACATGCTGATACAATCATGACTCATGCACATATGCGAGGTTTTCCGGGGTTCCTGATGGCCCATTTTCCTGGAACAAAGGGCCATCTCCGGGCCCTTGTCAAAAGGTGGAGGGGGACATTGAGGTTCTTTAGCGGCCATTGCCACCTCAACGATCGGGTGGGGCGCCCAGCTGCCGGCTTGCCTATGATCACCATGCCCTACCTCCGTGATCGCGGGCGCCTCTGATGGCGGGGTTCGGTCCGGTTCCCAAGCCACCAAGGACCGAACCACGACATTCTGCCCCCCCAAAGGTCCATTCTCCAACCCCCCGGGACGGCCAGGATACCGCTTGTGGAAACGTTCAGTGAGTCGGGGCGCAAGGACGTCCGCTGCCCAGACCCATTCCCGGTCCCCCAAAGCGAAGTCCTTCCATTCCACGAGGTACTGCAACTTCCCCCTGTGGAGTCTAGAGTCCAGGATATCCGCCACCTCGTGGTGCTCCCCCCCCGGCAGGACCTCGGGCGCTGGCGGGGAAACCACGGGGTGCCAAACGTCACCGTCCGGAGTTTTTTTTAGAAGGCTCACGTGAAAGACGGGATGGATGTGCCGGAGGTTCTTGGGGAGCTTGAGCTTGACCGAAACTTCGTTGATCGGGGCCAAGACCTCGAAAGGCCCCAAAAACCGAGGGCCTAGCTTCTTGCTGGGCAAATTCAACCGTAGGTTCCGGGTGGAAAGGTAAACTCGATCCCCCGGTCGGATCTCTTCAGCTGGTCGTCTCTTCCGGTCGGCGTCCTCTTTCTGCGCTGCCTTGACTTTGTGGAGCTGCTCCTGCAGCGACTTCCAGCAGCTCCCGGCACGCTTCCCCCACTCGCGAAGGTCGGCCGATTCCCGGGCGGGGACCTCTCCAAGCTCCGGGAAGTGTCTCAGGTCTGTCCCGTAGACGACGGCAAAAGGCGACATCTCCGTGCTGCTGTGGTCTGCGTTGTTGTACGCGAACTCGGCCAGGGGGAGCAGGGGCACCCAGGTGTCTTGATGATAGGAACCGAAACACCGCAAGTACTGCTCCAGTACTTGATTAACCCGCTCGGTCTGCCCGTCCGTCTGGGGGTGGTAAGCGGAGCTCAGCCCTTGCTCGATGTCTAACAGGCGCAGGAAAGCTTGCCAAAACCGGGACACGAATTGTGAGCCCCGATCGGAAATCACCTTGTCCGGCAGCCCGTGCAGTCGGAACACGTGATCCAGGAACATCCGAGCCAATTGTGAAGCACTGGGGACACTGGCGCAAGGAATGAAATGGGCCTGTTTGGAAAATAGATCTACCACCACCCAGATCACCGTTTTCCCCTTGCTGGGAGGCAAGTCTGTTATAAAGTCCATGGAGATCACTGACCACGGCCGGGTCGGGACCTCGAGCGGGTGCAGCAGACCTTTCGGCTTGCCAACCCCCGGCTTGCAGGTCAGGCAGACAGGACAACCACTGACGTAAGCTTTTGTGTCCCGCCGCAGACTGGGCCACCAAAACCGCCGCCGGGCCAACTTCCAGGATTTTACGAAACCGAAGTGCCCGGCGGTCTTAGCATCGTGGCAGAGGCTGAGGGCTTCCCGTCGTAGCCCTTCCGGGACGTAGACAGCCTCCCCCCTCCGCCAGAGACCGGAGTCCAAAATCAAAGAGTCCCGGAGCTCAGCCAGCTCCTCGTCTGTCCCGTAGGCTGCCACTAGGCGGTCTCGGAGCGGGGCGGTCACCGGGTCGGGCTCCCATTCCTCCCTGGCCCGACGCCTAGTGACGACCCCCCGTCCCAGCTGCTCCTCACCAAACACGGACCTGGTGCAGGGAGCGTACCCCTCCCCATAATGCGGCAGACGGGAGAGGGCGTCCGCGAGGAAATTCTCTTTGCCGGGGATGTGACCAAGCTTGAAATTGTACCGCGAAAAGAACTCCGCCCACCTCATCTGCTTGGCGTTCAGGGATCGCGGTTGCCGGAGCGCCTCCAGATTCTTGTGATCTGTCCAGACCTCGAACGGCTCCTCTGTTTCCTCCAGCCAATGCCGCCATTCGGTGAGGGCGAACTTAATCGCAAACGCCTCCTTCTCCCAGGTAGACCAGTTCCGCTCCGTTTCGGCGAATTTTCGTGAGAGGTAGGCCGCCGGCCTCAGCTGTCCCGCCTTGTCTCGCTGCAGGAGAACCGCCCCGGCTGCTGCGTCGCTGGCGTCGACTTGTACCACCATCGGCTGGGTTGGGTCGACGTGCAGTAGCGTGGGCTCAGACGCGAAAGCTTGCTTGAGGGCCAGGAACGCTGCCTCCGATTTCTCATTCCAGCCGAGCGCTGCGCTGGGCCGCGTGGCGCGAGGACCTCTCCCCTTGGTACCTAGCAAGTCCGTGAGGGGAGCCACTACGGAGGAGTATCTGGGGATGAAGCCTCTAAAAAAGTTAGCAAACCCCAGGAAGCTTTGTAGCTGTTTCCGGGTGCGGGGCCTTTCCCAGGCCAGCACCGCCTGCACCTTCTCGGGGTCCATAGCTATGCCCTGGGCTGAGATGCGGTAGCCCAAATAGTCCAGGGAGGGATGGTGGAATTCGCACTTAGCCAGCTTCACGTATAGGTGGTTTGCCAGCAGGCGCTTTAACACCTCCCTCACCAGGGTCACGTGCTCTTGGGGATCTTGGCTGTAGATCAGGACGTCATCCAAATAAACAACCACCCCCTGAAACAGAAGGTCCTGCAACACCTCATTAATTAGACTCATGAAAACCCCAGGTGCCCCGCTTAAACCGAACGGCATCACTTTAAATTCGAATTGTCCCAATTGACAGTTAAACGCTGTTTTCCACTCATCCCCCTCCCGGATGCGTACCCGGTAGTACGCCTCCCTTAGGTCCAGCTTAGTGAACAGAGTCCCTTTGCCCAGCCGGGCCAGCAAATCCGGGATCAGCGGGAGGGGGTAAGCGTTCCCCGCTGCGATGGCGTTGAGGCCCCGGTAGTCCTGGCACAGCCGTCGGGACCCATCCTTTTTCCGGACGAACAAGACTGGAGCTCCCATGGGACTGGAAGCGGGCCGGATGAAACCTCGGGCCAGATTTTTACCCAAAAACTCCCGGAGGTCCTTGAGCTCACCCTCACTCATCTTGTAGATGCGCCCTTTGGGTAGTACCGCCCCCTCTGGGATGTTGATAGCGCAGTCCGTGCGGCGGTGTGGGGGTAGCTCGTCCGCTTCCCGCTCGCTGAAAACGGCTGCGAGGTCTCGGTACTCTGGCGGGACCTCGGGCTCTGGTATCTCCTGCTGCGCCGCCGCCGCTCCCCTGGGACGCGCCGCCGTCCTCTTGTGGCTGGAATTCTCGTGGGGGACCCGATGCCGTGCACCCACCGTCAAGTCGAACTTCAGGGTCCCCGCCCGCCAGTCCACCACGGGGTTGTGTTCCTTCAGCCAATCCAGGCCCAACACCGCCCGATATCCCGCTACGGGGACCTGGATCAGCCACCGCAGCTCTTGGTGGTCCCCTATGTGGATGGCGATAGGACCCACCTCCTCCCCGAAAGGTCCCCCCTGAATCGGGCTGCCGTCCATCTGGACGAAAACCAGGGGAACCTTCCGAATGCGCTTCGGTAGCCCCAAAGCCCGGGCTATCTGGGGGTGGACCATGCTGTGGTCGCATCCAGAGTCCAAAAGAGCCTCCCCCACCCAACTTAGTCCGTTCTCCGGGTTCCGGAGCTCTAAAATTACCACGTTCGGAGGTCGCGCCTCATGCTGTAGGGGTTTTCCCTCGCACCGCGGGACCTGCTGCCCGGCGCCGTCTACAGCAGGTCCTGGCCGTTTCCCGTCGCCTGGGCGCTTCCCGGTTCGTTGCGGAGGTCCTCCGCCCGGCGTGCCTGCTGGGGGCGTGTCGCACCTCCCCCCTGGGAGAGCCCGCGGTCCTCCCCCCCTTGCCGTTGGCACGCTGCTGCGAAATGTCCTGACCCCCCGCATTTCAGGCACAGACCTTCCCGGCGTCTCCTTTCCCGCTCGGGGTTCGGGGGTCGTTTGGGGCGAGAGTTGTCGGGGCCCGGTCTCGGCGCCTCGGCTGACCCGCCTTTGGCCTCCCGGGGGGGTGCGGCGGCCCAACCCAGGCTGGCTTCCAGCTTGGCGACCACAAAACACCACCCCTCCAGTGTAGACAGATCTTCTTCCGTCCCCTTGATCACGGCCCATTCCCTGAGCTTCGGGTTAAGGCCCTCCCGGAAGTACTCGATTTGGGTCTCCTCGTTCCAGGAGAACACCTTGCCTGCTTCCCTCCGGAAAATGTCTATATAGTCCATAACCCCCCTAGTACCCTGTCGAAGTCCCTTGATCCGACTCTTTGCCTTGTCCTCAGCCTGGGGGTCCTGGAATCGTCGGCGGAGCGCGACCACGAAGTCCTGCAGGTCCCGAGTTGCCGGGTCGCCGCGCTCGGCCAACCCTAGGTACCACTGACCCGCCTTGCCCTGGAGACACGAGGCCACCCCCCAGACCAAGTCCTCGGAGTCCTCATACCGGTCTCCATACCTCCGGGCATGCGTCAGCGCGTGGAGGAGGAACTGCGGGAGGTCGTCCGGCGTCCCGTCGAAACGCGCCTTAAGCTCTGGGGGGGAACGTTTTGGAGAGTAGTCCGACCCCCTCCGGATCCGGGATTCTCGGCGTCCGCCGTCTCGTCCTGCTCCGCTCCACCGGCTACCAACTTGCCCAACGACGCCGTGCCGCTCCCTGCCTTGCACGTCGCTCCTGCGTTGGTCCGGCTCTCGCCGCCCCGTCGGCTCACCCGCTCCCCCGAGATCCTCTGCTGTCTCGCCTCTCCGCTGGCCGTCTCGCCTACTCGGGACTGAAAACTGCTCCGGGTCGGGGTCCGGGGCCCGCTCACCAGTGCCGGGCTCGTCCTCGTCGCTGGAGACGTCCTCACTCGACGCGATCCCCTCCGCCGTTGTATTACCAGTCCCTCCGGGCCCGGCCCGAGCTTGCTCACGGGCTTCAGCTGCCTGCAAGCGCCTGGCCAAGTCCGCCATGGCCCGCCGCAGGTCCTCTAGGGATTCCTCAGGTCCTACCGGGCGAAGCGCCTGCCTCAGCTGGGTGTCCCAGGTTGGGGCCAACCCCCCAGACCTCGGCGCGCTCCCCGCCGTGCTTGGGAACCCCATGGCCCGGCGCCTTCCCTTGGCCGCCGCTGCCGAGGGTCTCGGGGTCCCGGACAGCTGCTCCTGGCCCCCCGATTTTCGGAGGAAATCTCCCGGGGACATTAAACTCATGTTCCCGGGGTTCGTGGGGGTCGAGACCGCCCCGTTGCTTGAAAACGCCATCTCTGGATCCGTCCCGATAAGCGCTCGGATGCGATGCCGACCCTGGAGTTCGGTGGGAAGCTCTTACGATGTCGGGGACCCGCTTGCTAACTGAAAAAAAACAGGGTGCCCTTTTGAAGAAAACGTCACGCCAGGCCTGGTGAACGATACAACAGGAACAAGCTTTATTTCAGCAACGTGGAGTCCGCTGGTATGGAGTAAGAGCTTCCACTGAACTCCAGGTGGAAGCTCCCTTTTATACAAAACCCACCTCCTTAGGCTGTATTGCCCCACCCAGTACTTGCGGAGGGAACATGCTGATACAATCATGACTCATGCACATATGCGAGGTTTTCCGGGGTTCCTGATGGCCCATTTTCCTGGAACAAAGGGCCATCTCCGGGCCCTTGTCAAAAGGTGGAGGGGGACATTGAGGTTCTTTAGCGGCCATTGCCACCTCAACGATCGGGTGGGGCGCCCAGCTGCCGGCTTGCCTATGATCACCATGCCCTACCTCCGTGATCGCGGGCGCCTCTGATGGCGGGGTTCGGTCCGGTTCCCAAGCCACCAAGGACCGAACCACGACACCTTTACATTGTCTTGTTTATTAGAGATCTGTGCTGTTTAAATCAATTTGTTTTTAATAGATTGTAATTTGTCTGGAGTCCCAGTGAGAAAGGTAGGAAAGAAATGAAGTTAATTAATGTGTGCACAGACACTTGTGTATTATCACAGATACCAAATTTTACTGATGATGGGCTTTAAGAAACCTAAAGGAAGCAAGGAAGGAATGATTGGAGGGAAATAATCGGGTTTTTGCTTATTTATTAGGATATTTCCAATATGCGTAAGAAAAATCCTACTGGATCAGACTAATGGTCCATTTAAATCCAGCATCCTGGTTCACACAGCAGCCAAACCAGTTGCTCTGAAGGGCATAGAACAGGGCATAGAGGTCAAAGCCTTCCTCTGTTGCTGCCTCCGTATAGGGAGGTTCCTTTATTCACCACAGCTAGTAGCTATCTTCCTGAAATCTGTCATTTAAAGTCATCTATTGTCATGGCCATCACTACAGCTACCAACAGTTTAATTACTTGTTGAGAAAAAAAAGTTGTCTGTCCTGAAAAGCAGTGAGCATGGACCCCGGTCATGAAGATTCCATGGTTTAAATGGGTTTAAACTTCAAGTACAATAATATAGGCTAGATATCAGGAAAGAAATTTTCAAAGTCAGAGTAGTTCAGCAGTGGAATGGGCTGCCTAAGGAGGTGGTGAGCTCCCCCTCACTGGCAGTCTTCAAGCAAAGGTTGGATACACACTTTTCTTGGATGCTTTAGGATGCTTTGGGCTGATCCTGCGTTGAGCAGGGGGTTGGACTAGATGGCCTGTATGGGCCCTTCCAACTCTATGATTCTATGATTCTATGATTCTATGATTCTATGACAGGGCCCTGCCGGATCGTCATATCTTGCATTCTGATCCTCATGTGTCTGGCTGTACAATCAGTGCAGAAATAAGATTCTTATTTCTTTTTACATAAAAGAGCAATCAATAAACAAGAGAAGAAATGCATTTCTCCAATTTTTATCAGAATGTGTGAAGAGAATGGCTCATAATGTCTCCACCCTGATGACTTCCGGTCTGCCAGCCACTCACACTCCTTCATTTCTCTCTGTTATCCAATATAAATTAATTCCACTGAGCTCACCTGATATTCCTGAATCCAATTCATAAGGACCTGATTGGATGACCCTGTTCTGTCTTTCATAAAGCTTCTGGGACTCAACTGAATTGGTGTGTTCTCCAATAGATCATACTTTTATTATCATGTCTGCAGGAGGGAAGGCAACATAGTATAGCCCAGTCTTGTCATTTTTGGAAGCTACTTGGATGGGAAACCACCAAGGAAAACTATGCTGAGATCCCACTAGTCTTGAAAGCCCCTTGCTGGAGTTGCCATAAGGCAGTGGTGACTTGATAGCAATTCTGTACGTATGTGTGCTTATATGTAGCCGTCCCTGTACCACTCCCATGTGCATATCTTCCATGCATCGTTTTTCTAATGTCCACTTATTCCTGAACACTCTGTTTGCAACCTGGATCTACAGGGTTCATATCTTCCATGCTACTCTGTTTGCATCTGAACCCCACCCTTGCTACTGAGATGCACCAGGGCAGAAAAATGCATATATCAGATCCTAAACATAATGATCCCCACACTTTAGACCACAGGGAAGGATCAGCATTGACACAGTTTTGAGAAAACGTTTGATTCAAGTGAGACAAGCCATTGAGGAAGGCAAAGCTAGCCCATGTGACTTAGAAATTCTTGTACCTTTAACCATTGCCTATAATGTGTTCCTTAAATATCCTAAATATCATTTTTATTAAGGGAATGTGTACATGTCCATGCAGGCTGATCATTGACCAATATTAAGCATAGACAACAACACAATACAACACCAAGAACTACAACTGGGAATCAAAGCACTGAAACACAGGCATAATGAGTATAGGCCACAGATACTATAACATGGCTTTATTGATAATAAAAGAATTTAATTATCCAAATTAAAACTTTAATAAGGTCAAGGGTATAACTCAGAAATAAAACCAACCGTTTAATAGCTTGCACATACAAGCAACTAACAAAATACAATAATTCTAATTCAAAATTACTGGTGCTTAAACAGAGCATAATGTCAGAGTCTTCCTCAGCTGTGCCCAATGGAATACTGCAGTGTGTTTCACACAACAATAATGAATTAAATAAAACCACCGAGTTTTTTTGTCTAGACAATCATAACTTTTTCAGTCTAATTAAAAATTCCAATCTTCTTGCACGGCCTAATTAAAGCCACATAGACAATGATAAAGTCTTAACTATGGTTGCTGCAGGAACACAACTTTTGAGCTGTTTGATTATCATACTTTGCTAGAAATGCACAATATGGGCCTTCATGCTAAGTAATTTGGAGTGAATCTTTTCCCAAAGAGCCCAGCATGAATGCAGAATGGTGCTGCATGGGTGTCATGTATATCCTAGGCAGATTGGGACTTTGTCTTAAGCCTCTCCAGTCCTGGTCACATCCCCAGCACATGCAGTTTAAACTTACATCAGCATAACCCTTGTGTCAGCTTTTAAAATCCCATAGAAACAGCTGTGAGAGGAAGTACAAGTCCCTCTCAGCATCCTTCTTGATCTCTGAGGCTGGACACAGTTTAGGATATCAGTTACATGTGTTTCCAAAGACAGACCACCTATGCACTACAGGCAGGGCATCTATACTTCAAATGTCAAGTTGTATAGGATGTATAAGATGAGGAAGACACTGGTTACTGGAGTGCCATAAAAAAGGCGACACAGACAAGGAATAGAACCAATGCAGCTGTAAAGTATAGGCTTAACAAGTCTCTTCTCAGAACTTGTATAGGTCCTCTGACTAGTATCCCAGGACACAGATACCAAAGAGAAGCATTGTTTCCTGAACTGTGGATGGATGGAAAACACACCCCACACAGATCTCTTGCCTCCAGCTCCGATGGCTGTAATTGTATATCCCCCCCCCCCACACACACACACACACACTACTCTGTGCACTTCCACAACAACCTTCCCTCTCAGAAATTACTAGGATTAAGGATGCACAATGCAGAAAAGAGGCTTCTCTTGGGCCCATTATGCATGGCCACCGAAACGACGATTTCGGATCACATGGAAAATGCGGAGGGGGAAGACGCGAAGCACACCGGTTATGCACGGGACGGGGCACGACGGCGGCAAAACCCAGGGCCGTTCTGCATTCGTTCAAAATAGCACAATGGTTACAAATTGAAATCGCTACAGTTTTGCCATTACGCACAATGTCGTTGACAATCTGCAACACTCCTGAAACCGATCCGCAAAAAGCGCTTCGTTGTAGCGCTTTCAGGGAAATCCCAAAAAGTGTATTCACCCTCCGGAAAGCGCTACACTCCTGCAACCAATCTGCAATACTAGCGGGAAAGTTCTGTGCGTTACCATTGTTGCGGTTTCTGCAAAGTCCCTCCCCCTGGCTCTCTCCTCTGATCTTCCGGCAAAGCGATCACCATTTTTTTTCTCCGAGCGAGCGGAGATCAACGCATCGGCAAGCCTTCGTTTACCCAGTGAGGCTTCCCCGACTGCAGTCCCTCTGTTTAAAGTCACAAAGCACAAGCATCATAGAGGCCCGTTTGCTGGTTTATTTTCACTTTATTTTTCACACTGTTTTCGGCTGAAAATTGTGCCCGTGAGGGGGGGGGATTTTTTTTTTCACTCGGGGGGAGCATGGCAATGATGAAACGGCAGCTCAAACATCACCTGCTAGCTGGATGGGTCTCTCCCTTGCAACGAATCAACGCATATTCGTTGCAACAGGTGTGTTTTTTAAAAAAACACCTTCCTTAAAGGGAAAGGGGCTGTTTGGGAGCATGATAACGGCCGCCAATTGGCTGCTTGACAGCCAGGGGCGGGACACAGGTCAGCAATAGCGCTCCCTTTCTAGCGATTTTTGCCGAGACCGGAACCCTGTGGGAAACGATAGAAACGCAACTGGATTCCACTACAAAGGCAGGTATGCATAACGACGAATTCCACTATTTAAAATGGCGATTTTTCGTTCAGCAAACAATTTGCTACATGGATCCCGGTGCGGAATGGCTCCCAGAGTAACCGATTATGCACGTGGCGATCCCGGCACCGCTTCTGGTTGCGCCCCGGTCACCTGGAAGCTGCGCTTACTTCCGCATTTCGCTAATGCGGCTTTTTCGGCGGCATGCACCGAAGCTGCAGCCGGTTGCAGCCGGCTCCATGCGTTATTGGTGATTTTAGTCGCCGCCATTCCACCCCGAATATGCGTTATTCCCCCCGTGCATAATGGGTCTTGCAGGTACACGATCAATATAACCTTACTGGGACCCTTACCACATGGGAGACATTGTGGTGCACTGCTTCCCTGTTTTTGGCTATACCATGCTTCCTAAGATGGGCAACCTGCTATATGGGAACCCCAAGGGAACTGGGGGAACTGCAAGAGGGTCATATTTGGGAGCCTACTCCTTGTTTGCTGTTGCTCCAGAACATTACCCATTACTGCCCTTATATCTGATCTGTGTCTTTGCCGGTAGCCATCCAATAGTATTAGATATAATGATGAGCTCCATTGATAGGAAAATGCCATTAGTGATATAATGCAAAGTTGTAACCCTCTGAGGTTTCCTCTTTCTCTTCACTTGACAATTCTTCTTTTACATTGATTACAAAGACAGACATTTATAAAAACTTTTTCAGATTTTCTTGCACAGAGATCTTCGGATGCTTTTGATCATGAGCTGATATCTTACTTTTTCAATTAGAATTCTATGAATGATCCTTTGCGATGTGGATAGTCTTCATTTCATGAAAGAATCAGATTCAGTTAACCTAAAGTGACCTCAATTTTGTACACAATAGAAATAATTTGTTTTCCTTACCTCTACCTTTTAACAGTTGTGCTTAGATGATCTTTCCCAGTAACCTTACTAAAAACTTAAAAGGGGGATTTAGGTATAACATTAGAGCCCAGAAAAGCTCATTGAATTGTCAATGAAAAAAAATTAATTGCCACATCCCACCATGATGAAGAGGTCATGCTATCCTCTTTTGTTCATCGTGTACCTTGCAAAGTAAGAAATCCTGGAAAGGATACAATTTATCTGACATTCATTCGTAAATGAAACATGACTTTTTAACCCCTTTCTCACTGCTACTCTTATTAAAATAGTACTTAATAGGAACAGGCTGGTGTGGTTTCCTTGTTGCTACAGCGGCTGCTAAAACAGTGGCAACAGGGCTTCCACATGGCAAATTTCCCCACAATTTCTATACTCCAGTCATCTGGAATTGGCCACTGTCCCACATCACTGGATATATTTTTTCTTTTTAAAAAACCCTGGCACTCAAATATCATCATAACATTCTAAAAAGTGTTTATGAGGTTCCCAGATATCTTTCTTTAAAAAAAGCACTTTTTTAAAATCTCACTTTTCTCTACCCTAAGGAGTCTCAATCTTCCAATCACCTTTGCTTCCTTTACTTGCAACAGGGACTTTTGAAATAAGTAAGGCTAAGAGAACTGTGATTGGCTGGCCCTCGGTCACCCAGTAGGCTGCATGTGAAGGAGTAGAGCCAGTTTGCTGTAGTGGTTAGGAGTGCAGACTTCTAATCTGGCATGCCAGGTTCAATTCTGCACTCCCCCACATGCAACCAGCTGGGTGACCTTGGGCTCGCCACAGCACTGATAAAGCTGTTCTGACCAAGCAGTGATATCAGCGCCCTCTCAGCCTCACCCACCCCACAGGGTGTCTGTTGTGGGGAGAGGAATGGGAAGGCGACTGTAAGCCGCTTTGAGCCTCCTTCGGATAGGGAAAAGCGGCATATAAGAACCAACTCTTCTTCTTCTTCTTCTTCTTCTTCTTCTTCTTCTTCTTCTTCTTCTTCTAGGAAATTAAACTCGATTATCCAGATTAGAGTCCACCACCCTGAACTGCTACACTACACTGGCTCTATCTTCTTTCATTGTGCTGATGTAAAGGGAAAGGCACATCTCTTTTATGTACAGAAAACTGGTCATTTAGGCTTAATTTTTTCCAGGCTAATAATGTGGTTCACCTAACCCTTTACCTCTCCTAGTGCCTCCTAAATTTTTCTCTGCTTGTAGATGTTCATCCATCTTTTCCATTGTCTTATGAGTCATGATGAACCTGATTCTTCAGATGAACAACAGAGACAGGATCTAAAGAAGATAGATAGATAGATAGATAGATAGACAGACAGACAGACAGACAGACAGACAGACAGACAGACAAGCCTTTATTGGCATAATGAGCAATACGAGTAGTGATATATGAAGTAATAAAATTAAAACAAATCAAACAGAATTATTAAGTTAAAAACAAGGAATTACTTCTAAAAGCCTTTCCTAAAAATGCTGCAATACAGGAGATCCGAGCAGGATCCTTGCTGTCAAGTAATTTATTGACTATTATAGTTTCATCAAAATGGAATTGAAAGGAGGATAGAATGTCAGATATCACATAGTGGTATAAAGAGAACTTAGGGCAAAACAAAATAATATATATATTCTGTAGCTCCTGATACCACAAAAAATATTACTTCTTAGAATCAGGGATACGAATCAGGGATACTTGGGAACACAACTGGTTGCAGGTTGGGTTGAATGGGAAATTTGTGAAACCACAAATCCTTCTTCTGTTCCATCCATCCTTCCATGAAATGCCATTCCAGTATGGTATCTTGACCTAATTCATTGAGAAATATCCCAAATTCACCTAAGTGACTCCATCATCATTTATATTCAGTTTAGTAGAAGGAACAGTCTGCATATGTTATGCAAGTTCCTGTGTGCTCCGTGTATGTGTCTGAGTTCACATACAGCATTTATCTCCCCGCTTTTCTCTCCAGCTTTTATGGGCGGTGTCACAGTTGGACACTAGCACACCGCAAGCTATTATAGTACCCTGCCGCCAGTCCCACAAAGTCTCGTCAATCATGATGACATAGCTGTGACACTACCATTTTGTATAACCTCCTTTTCTCTGTATCAGAAGAAATGCACCTACTTTTAAAGCAGAAAGATGAATTTCCACACTGAATTTACAACACACACTTTACCTTACAGAGTTATTTACACCTGTAATTCTTAAACTTTGGAATTATTTACAGCAAACCAGAGAAACCAAACCAAAATAGAACAAAGTTTGAGTCCAGTGGCACCTTTAAGACCAATGAAGTTGATTTCAGGGTATAAACTTTCATGTGCATGCATACTTTATCACATACATGTCTGATATGTATGAACTTATCCACATGCACATTAAAACTTATACCCAGAATTAATCTTTGTTGGTCTTTAAGGTGCCACGGGGTTCATAGTTTGTTCTATTGCTTCAGGCCAACACATCTACCCACTACACTGAATCTAAGCATGGTACTTTTCATCAAGATAATATGTTAATCTTTAGGGATGGGGGTGGGGGAAATAACATAAGCTCTCTCTTTTTCTCTATTTCTTTCTGCAATTTTTCTATGGAAAAATTAATTCAAAGACAAGACTGTACTAAAGAAATTCAATCGTTTCAATTTAACAGCCTTTGTACTATTTTTACCTCCACGTTTCACAGCTGCTTTGTTGAAAAATCTCCATGTAAACAGACTGGTTTATAAATTGGCTCTTCAGATGGCATCATAAAACCACTTTTATTTCTTATACAAGACTTTTTTTTTCTTATACAGCAGTCCACTGAAGAATATTAACTCTTTCCCCAATCTACTCTTGGGGTAGTTTAAAGAAACAAATGCTGATGACCTCTATGACAGCGGTCCGCAACCTTTTGGCTGCCGTGGACCGCTGCTCCGGAGTGGGGGGAGAGGGCGGCCCGGGGGCCCGCGCACGCACGGCAGCCCCAGCACAAACGCGCACGCGCGGACTACCGTGCACGCGCATGCACGTTTGCGCCACCACCATGCCAGTGGCCGCAGCTCCCCCTCCCAGCCCCTCCGGACCACCAGCAAATCGGCCACCAAAGCGGCTGATTAGCTTGCAGCTTGGCAAGCTTCTCTCCCCCCCTCCCGAAACAAGAAGCTTGCCGGGCCGCGAGCTAATTGGCCGCTTTGGCGGCTGATTTGCTCACGGCCTGGTGAGCTTCTCGCTTCAGGGGGGAGGGAAGAAGGAGCCACGGCCCGGCGCCAAGGCCTTCACGGCCCGGCACCAGGCCGCGGCTCGTGGGTTGGGGACCACTTCTCTATGAAATTATATTTGATTCTGAGACCCTTGATGGAAAGTTAATTATCATGTAGAAGAAGTCCTTAAGCATCCAACCAAATCCTGGGAGAATGCTAAACTATTTCTACAACCTTGTCAATCCATCTCTTTGTAGGATCTTTATTTTGGCAAGAATGAGTACACTTCCCTCGAATATCGTAGCAGGTAGATACTGACATACTCGAAGAAGGGAAAGATTGTGCCCATGCTCTGCCAATTCTTCTGACTCAACAATGCATATATTTATTTCTGGACTGCCAGTTCCATGTGATCCCCCATAGAGAACTTCTCTTTCCCTTATTATCTTCTTGTGGATTAACAAACTATGAAACTTTACTCAAGTTTCTTCTAAATGATCATGACCGTGTTTCGAGTTAGAACTAAGATGTTTTAATAATAATAATATTAATTTTTCAATTGCATCTTGTTCAATTGTCTGTGTTTTGTACTTGCTGTATGCCAATAAAGGTATTATTATTATTATCATTAATATATTATATATTATATATTATATATTATATATTATATATTATATATTATATATTATATATTATATATTATATATTATATATTATATATTATATATTATATATTATATATTATATATTATATATTATATATTTGTTGTTGTTATTAGGTATGAAGTTGTGTCCGACCCATTGTGACCCCATGGACAATGATCCTCCAAGCCTTCCTGTCCTCTACTATTCCCCAGAGTCCATTTAAGTTTGCACCTATTGCTTCAGTGACTCCATCCAGCCACCTCATTCTCTGTTGTCCTCTTCTTCTTTTGCCCTCAATCGCTCCCAGCATTAGGCTCTTCTCCAGGGAATCCTTCCTTCTCATGAGGTGGCCAAATTATTTGACTTTCATCTTCAGGATCTGGCCTTCTAAGGAGCATTCAGGGCTGATCTCCTCTAGGACTGACCAGTTTGTTTGCCTTGCAGTCCAAGGGATTCGCAAGAGTCTTCTCCAGCACCAGAGTTCAAAAGCCTCAATTCTTTGATGCTTGGCCTTCTTTATGGTCCAACTTTCGCAGCCATACATTGCAACTGGGAATACCATAGCCTTGACTAAATGCACTTTTGTTTGTCTCTGCTTTTTAGGATGCTGTCTAGATTTGCCATAGCTTTCCTCCCCGAGAGCAAGCATCTTTTAATTTCTTTGTTGCAGTCCCCATCTGCAGTGATCTTGGAGCCCAGGAAAATAAAATCTGTCACTATCTTCATTTCTTCCCCATCTATTTGCCAGGAATTGAGAGGGCTGGATGCCATGATATTTGTTTTCTTGATGTTGAGTTTCAAGCCAACTTTTGCTCTCTCCTCTTTCATCCACATCAACAGGCTCTTTAGTTCCTCTTCAATTTCTGCCATTAGAGTAGTATCATCTGCATATCTGAGGTTGTTGATATTTCTCCCTGCAATCTTGATCCCGATTTGTGACTCCTCTAATCTCGTCTTTCTCATGATGTGCTCCACATACAAGTTAAATAGGCAAGGAGACAATATACAGCCTTTCCAAACTCCTTTCTCAATTTTGAACCAATCAGTGATTCCATGTTAAGTTATATATATTATATATTAAAACTGGTGATAATGACTTCATGTGAGTTACTGCAAAGATGTATAAGGAAGACATTTTACAAACACGCACAAACACACAGAGAGAGAGAGCGCGAGAGAGCGAGAGAGAGATCCTGTCTTGGTTTTTAAAGTTCAGGCTGTCATGTTTGTGAAGTCAGTATGATGCACCAAGAGTGTTTTTCCTCCTGAGTATATGAAGAAGTTACTGAAAGTGTAATTTATATCACATATTATAAAATTGTATTGAAGATTTATGGTTTGGAACTTCTGAGACATTTTTCCCTCCCAAAATTAAAATGGAATATGAATACTCAGATAACAATGCACTCTAATTGTGTTGAATAAAAGATAAATTATAACATTGAGTGATGTACAAAGAAGAGAATGACAGTATGACAGGCTGATTCCCAACATTGGTTCCATTTGGAAGGCCAATTTATGAGACTCTTGTGCTCGATTTGAGAAATGCTCACTGAGCTGAAGCGTTATTGCTGCTTAAGTTTTTCACTTTGGTAAGTTCCTGCATACTAATTTACCATACACAGTTTTCTGAACTTGTGAGAGGTGGAGCTCATAGTGCACTTACATTAATGCCTAGAGCATTTTGAATCAATTAAGGTGCATTTCCATTAATTAACTTCTAGGAACAATCTGTTTTTAATAGCTTAATTAATTCTGATGTCTAAACTTCCTTTTTTCCCAGGTATTTTGAGTTCAGATTAAAAACAATTTTGTTCTTAATTGCTGTGGCAACAAAGTATAAATCTCATATAGACAATTGCTCCAGAGGTCTTTAGAAGCACTGCTACATTAGCCATGTATGTAATCTGGATAACCGGAATGTGAGTTTACCAGGTCTTGATCTGCATCAGGATTTATCAGATCTTTTTCATGCTATACAAAGAGCACATCATGTTATTTTCTTTGAATCGTTTTTATGCTAAGTGCAGGTGTTCATACCTCTCACACTGTTCCCAAGTGTTCAACAATGCACAGAAGAAGGATTTTGGGGAAATAGAATGTTGCTGGAGGAAGGGGAAATTGAAGAAATTCTATGCAGCACATAAGACTCAACCCCTGTATTTTTATCCCACTTTTCAGCCAAAATTGCTGTCATCTAAAGGCAAAAAGTAAGAATTTTTCCCCAATTACACAATATGACATGTCTTTCATTAAACTCAAAAGCACTGAGTATAGTTGAAATACTTGTTTGTTGAGACTCTGCCATATTCTCCATCTAAGTATTTGCACAGTGCCATAACTCAGTGATTTTTGTTTGCATTATTGTTGTGATTTTTTTGTGGGTGCTCCAATTCAGCTGCAGCATATATGGTTTTCATAAATGTTTTTCTAACTGGATGGCAAGTCTTCTTACGCTCAAGTGAGCTTTGCCTGCATAAGTCCCTTAACCAATGTACCATCATGGATACATAGGTACATCCCTTTTCTTAAAAACACTACACAGAATCCTAAAACTTACTAGTGCAAAGCAGTTGTGAGGGGTGGATTCTGCCCCCTCCCTTTTCTGGCTCCCTTGTCTTCAATGGAATTTAAACAGTAACACACTAAAATTACTTCACTCTAGGTCTGTTGGACTGAAAACATGCAACAGTAGTCCTGGGGATCTCCTTTTTGTATTTGATACCGCATCTTATCAAAGTATGTGCACAACTTTATTTACCACTTGTCTATCACCCATTTCTTCCATCATGGAACTCAAACCAGTATACACAGAGTCCCTAAGAAATCTGTAATCAATTCTTCTTCATCATCATCATCATCATCATCTTCATCATCATGTTTCTTAGCCGCTTCTCCCTCATTGATCTCACCTGGTCTTGCTTTGCTCTATGATGTGTCTACCAATCACAGTCCAGGAATCATTTCTACTAGTGAAATAGACTCAAATTGCATGATAAGGTAAACTGTTTTAAAAAAGAATTGTAAACACAACAGTTTAGTCTCGAAAGACTGAGAAGATGGAAAGTTTAAAATAAAACTTTTGTGATCTAAACTTTTGTGATATTGTTAGTCGACAAGTAAGCAAAACATATTTTTATAAAGTTGTGGTAACCCAGTGTATACTATGTATGATTTCTATCAAAATAAATATATATATTAAGAAAGAAGAACTACAGGAAATTTATCCATGATGTTATTCTTGATGTTTTGTTTTTTTAATCTCAAAGTCTACCTGAAAAACTACATACCTTTATTTAAATAATTTTGTGAATCACAACTTACTGCTTAATTTGTGTTTTATACGTCTTTCTTGTCTATGTTTATCTTATTCTAACAAAAATAAAATACAAATGTATTCATATGAGGGAATGTGCATCTCCCCCCCTCCCCATGGATTTAGTAAGTAAATTGTTTCTGAGGATATGAGAGTCTACAGCCCTGATGTTGCTCCATTCAGTCAGAAAAACAAACTCAGTACAGATAATAATTGCATTAAAGCTATCAAATGCTGCTTTGGGCACATGAACTATGTTACAAGTAAACATTTATACAACCAATATTCAGCGTTATAAGGCATGCACTAATTAGCCCACCGGAGGCAGCCTGTATCTGCAGTCTAGTTGCTTGGGTAATACATTTTTCTATGAATGTATACGACTGACAGTGCAAATCTCTTTGGCATAGGGAGATGATTGCTCACATCCATCCTTTCCCCAATTGCTGTTAATTAACAGACTAAATTACGAGACTGGTCTTCATGCTGATGACTTTACAGTCATAAAATGGCTACAGGCAGTGTGGTAGTGCTTGATTGGGGTGATAAAGAAGGCAAATTGTGACATACCAAGAAAATACAGATGCAGGAATATTTAGCAGGCATGCTGAAATGGCAAGAGGAAAGTTTATGGAAAGAATGGGGAAAACAGAGGCCACAAAAGCAACTTTAAGGACCTTTCCGCACACCATAAGTATAGTGAAATGCTTACCTGGTGAAGACACTACATTTTCAGCGTTTTGCATGACGTCACCAACATCTAGCATCCAAGCAGCAAAGTGCGAGCTACATCCTCCATTTTAAAGTGCTAGCTGAGGAATTGTATAAAGCGGATTCCCCAGCCTAAAAAGCTCAAGCTATAGGAGGACAACCAGCAAGCCACACACTAAATAAATGTATGGAGGCAAAGAAGTGCTATCTCCGCCTCCAATGTCCCACCCTCACACCCGCCTCCCTCTCCCTTCTCCCGGGGACAGGTTTTTTTTTTAAGCAAGCTGCCTGGAGCAATGAATAGGCATACAACTGTGCAGGCAAAGCAAAAAATATTTGCCTCAAATTATGCCTCTCTAAAATCCCCCCCCCCAGGATCAAGACTTGTGAGTCCATAATGAGTGGCATTCAAAAGCACTATGCATCTATGATTAGATATATAGATGTTTCAATGGAGAAGGACTACATTTTAAAAAATTAGCGGGCATCGCAGGCCCTTTAAAAGGTTGAGAAAGGGGATTGGTCGCTGGGCTTGATTGACAGGTAGAACAGAGTCATGTGTAAAGCACGTTGCTCTCTTCCGCCATGTCAAGCAGGCATGTGGAGTGCAAGGAGCATGAAAAGGCAGCAGACTGAAGCGAGACAGGGAGAAGGTGAGGAATGGCTGGAGGTGTGATTATTTTTAGCGCTATGCCATTACGCTGGTATAACACTATTTTTTAGATGTGCAGAAATGCCCCAACATTCTCCTGGGATGGCAAAACTGTAGGGCTGTTGATGCAGCATATCATCTGAAAGGGACATTGGGGTGAATCCTTTGGTGGGAGCGCCTCCACTTCCCCAGTGTGTCCACTTCCCCTAATTGGGTGTAGAAGTAGTCAGCTACATGTCCAGCTAAAGGCTCTTGACTGGCTTCCACCACAAAGTAGCAAGGGGACCATTCAGTGCCTGGTGCCCACATGAATCCTGGGTCTTGCAATTCCATCATTGTGTCTCCCAACAGGTAGGTGTGGGGTGTGGTTTTTAGCCAGCAGGCAGGGCATCTGATGTTTGCATTCATCCCCATCCTGTGCCAATATTCCTTTGACAGTATTCAGTAAAAGGCTGTGGCCATGTTTAGGAATGGGAATGAACTGGGAAAATGCAGTTCAGGTTTTTTTTGTTTTTTGTTTTTTTGTGGCATACCTGATTCACAAATCAAGAAATGCTATAAAGTTTTAGGGCCAAATGAACCAGTTCAGTTTGTGATTTTCGTGACCCAGTAGAATGCCCCCCTGATGTGCTAGAGACAACAAACCTTATGAATTTGGTGTCTCTAGCTTTGATTCATACACTCCCGAACCTGCACCTGATAAAATGACTGACTTTTATTGACAGGCAGATATTTTGATAGGCGCAGGTCCTGCGCAAATTTGAAACATCAAAGTTCACAAAATGGCATGAACCTCCATGGTCAGCTTAAGAGTTCATTGAAAGTTTGTGCTGGTTGAATTGCTATGAACTTCACTTTGTTAATTACTAAATTTGTGGGTTCAGTAAGACTTAGACACCAGATCCAACAACCAAACAACTTTACAAGAACCAGAAATACTAATCACCAACAATCAAAACTATGGAACTTATAACATGGAACTTATATAACATCGTATGCTACTCTGTTGGTGGGATATGGGCAGTGGGGGGGGGGAGTTATTAGGAGGTATTTTAATTTTTGCCTGCCATCTTGTTGCTGTTATACTGTTTTATTGTTAATATTAGCAGAAAGCATGTTGATTTTATTGTATTTGGGCTACTGAGCCCATTTTATTCTGTAAGCCACCTTGAGCCAACTTGTCAGGAGGGGCGGGATACAAATTTAATACAAACAAACAAACACATTTGCATCTCCCACCCAGACTTGTAATTGGCCATTAATGGCAATTAACGGAGGCCTGTGATTGGTCCTTAAGTCTCTTCACTGATTTGCCATGCCCCATGGCCCAGGAACTCGTGAACCCCCAACAACAGTTTTGAATTTCAGGCTGAGCTTTCAAGTTCTTACTCTCTGAATGACCACAGATACAACATGAACCATGAACTGGCCAGCTCATTCTTGAGCTGGTTCATGCGCATCATTAGACAAGTTTCACCAAAACTTGGACTCTGTGAGTTTCCTTCTTCCACATCACCCCTGATCCTTCCTGAGCCCACAAGTATAGCACTGACTCACCAGTTGCCCTTTTTTGCAAATCAGGGGATGAGGCAAGGGACCATGGAGTAGCCAGCACCCACATGGATCCTGGATCTTGTATAATTCAGCAGGTGGGCTAGGGTGTTAGGTTATCAGGCTATAGGCAGGTCACCTAATGTTTGAATCCTTCCCCATGCTATGCCAATGCTTCAATTGTATTCAGTTGTATTCTGTGAGCGTCCTTGTGCTATTTCATTTCAGATCTTACCTAAGTCCATTAATACTTTTTGAGTGGACAAAAGAAGTCCTCCTCCCTTATTCACCAGTAGAAAAGTTGGTTAGCTGCAACTGGTTGTGCCTCTTTATGATGTTGCAAAGAATCCTAGAATTCATTTTTTATATCTTGCAATACAGCATTTGGGGTAGGAATACATCAAGACAGATTCTTGAACTGCTTGTCCTTAAAATGATGGAAAGACAAATATTGGATTTGTTGTTTCTATTAAGGTAAAATTTTCTTAGAAAGGGAATTCCTGGCATATAGCTTCTAGGAAGTCAAGGGAAGAACAAACAGTCTTGATAAAGTAATGGGTTTGGAAAGGATGTCACAATGTGGTAAGAGCCAGCATTAAAGGAAGTTCAGAAAAGGCTACAAATTGACTTTTTGCAAGTAAAAAATATGAACTAAGTATTGATTCCAAGTTGGAAGGAATACCAGAGGGCAAAACAGACAATGATCTAAGTGTTCTTTGGCAAATATCTGCTGCATGGATACAAAAATAACAGAACATGAAATCATCTCCAGTCAGCCTCATACTGAGGGGACCTAAGTCTGACTCTGACAATATGTTTTTCAAAGTTTCAGTTACTTTCAATATGTTTGTTTCTTCATTCACAGTTCCTTTTCAAGTTTCTGAATGAATTATCCTCAGTATCTTCTTCAGAGAATCAGCTCTTGTATATTTCAGTTCCTGTGTCCAGCATCTTTAAACAGCCCCACGGTGCACTGCACCGTGGACTGAATAATCGAGTAAGGGCTGTCTGGGAGGAGTTAGGGCTGGCCCTGTCCGAGATAAAAACTCGGAGGGGCCAATCAGGAGCCGCAAAGTGGCTCCTGATTGGCCCCTCCGAGTGTCCATCCTGGCCCAAGCAGCCAATCCGTGGCTCCCCATTGGCTGCTTCCCCCGTCCAAAGATTCACCACGCAGACTTCACTCGCAACTGATGCCGTGAGTCCTCCAACCGCAGTACTCCTCCTCCTCCTTCTCCCGGCCGCAAGGGCGGCCGGGAGAGGCGACAGCCATCGTCCTGGGTTCGGCAAGACCACTCTGCCTTCTCCCTGCCGCTCCAGTGGCCGGGAGATGCCACCGATTGCCGCCTCCCCATCCGCCTGCATGGTGCCACCCGCATTCCGGCTAGGGACCTTGCCACCTCCCCCCACCAGGGCGGGGCGGGACGCGCCGGAGGCCGCTGCCCGGCCTGGCCCACCTCCTCCATTACCGGCTGCCACTTCCGGCCACCGCGCCCGCTCTCCTCCGCCCCGCCAACTGCGTCCCACACCCATCAACGGCTCAGGGGTGGCCACAGCCATGCTAGCCTGTCCGCTTTCCCGCCATTGTGGACCAGCCGCCCCAGCACCCACGGCTGCAGCATCGTCGCTGTCGCCGCCTCCAGCGGCAGCCTCTTACTTCAGCTCTTTGCCCCGGCCCGCGCGGCCAACAACAGGCTGCCCTGCCATCCGCAGCCGCCAGCAACCCTACCTCCACCATCGCCACCGCCCGACCTGGATGCGCCCGCCACACCTTGCCATGAAGGGCCCACCGACCCGGTAAGCCTTCCCACCACACTGTGTGCCCCAGCTAGAGCCCGCTGTATTTATCCCACAGCGGGCTTATTTTATAGTTCATTTAATAACTAGCTTACCAAGATTTTCCTACATTTTAAGTGCTCAGTAATGTGCATCTGAAAACTTGGATTAACTCCTGGGAAGCATAATGAGCAAGGGGATTTGCATTGATGGGAATATTTTATATTCCACATCATCATAAACAACTAACAAGAAATGTCATGCCAAACAGTTTTCGGCCTTACCTGACTGTGGCATGGGCTCCAGTTACAGGATGCTTCCAGACCAATGCTAAAGGTGCCAGCTCTTTTCCACCCCTGCATATGCAGAAGCATTTTTTCAAACTAGAAAAGCACCACAAACTTGCCCAGTTTTGCTCATTTTTATTTGTGAACAATATGAATGAAAATAAGATTTAGGAGCCAACATATATTCTTACTGAATGACCATGGAAAATAATGTAGTGACATTGAAAGATAAAAGAAACCATAAGCTGGATAACTATATTTATTTCTAGAAAAACAGTTGGCATTTATCCTTGTCTCAGAGGTCTTTCTTTCTGTCCTTGCTGTTCATTGATGTCTTGTTCAGTAAAACTGGTGGCAGGAATCATAAAAGCTTTGATCTTACCTGAAAGTACTTTCCTGAATATATTGAACCTATGAGATGCCTCTACCCACTGCATCCATGCATTTACTACCTCCAACCTATGCTATTTGGGAACAAGAAATCACTCTCCTTTGTTTGGTACCATGAAATAACATAATTGTTGAGTTGCTATCATGTTGTGGGAACAAAAGAGAAAACATGTGACAACCCTGTGCTTAACTTACAGTGTTTTACTGTTTTCTTCCTCCAACTTGGACACTACAGATTTCTACATGCAATTGTAGTTTGCCATTATAGAGACAAATCATTGTTTGTTTCTTGACTATAAACCAGTACAAACTGTGGGTTATATCCAACTAGGTTGTCTAAAATGTATGGGAGAACTGGCAGCAATGAAAAGAAAGTTGTCATTTAGAAACTGAGGGTGGTTATTGGATATAATAGTTCAGCGTAACTGTGGAATACTTCTTGCCAGGGAAGCTGAACAAAGGCATTCTATTTACAAGATACTATATTCACTAATCACCACTGCTTATCTTGAACACTTAAGCTCAACTTGATCTTAAAGCAGCTAACAGTGACACCATTCAAATGCCATGGAAATTAAAAGAGCATAAGATTATGGTTGTCTAAAGCCAGAAATACCAGAACCTGTAAATAAAATGTTCAGAGTGTTATTGTCTTTCATATTTTATTTATTACTTATTAATTATTTGAATATTTATACCCCACCTTTCCATAGTTCAAGGTGGCTTATAAAATTCAAATCTCTGCAGAACACAATAATCCATAACATAACCCCCCACAATGCCTGCAGACTACATCCTGTTGAAAGCCATAACAAACAGAGAAGCATTGCAGAACCCCCCCCCCCCCCCCAACGCTAGGCTTGTCAAGTTGCCTGCTATGCTACCTGCTACGCTGTCAGCTCTTGGCATGATTACATTATACCATGTCTCCCCCAGAAGTGATGCCATGCCTCTCATGCACTTCCTAGAGATAGTTCCCCCAGAAGTTATATAACACCATTGCAGTGATGGTGCTCCCATGCTCCCAGCCACCAGACTCCCATCAGTTGCCAGCCAGTTTAAATACCATCCCACCAATTCATCTCCTCAGGGAGCCTATTCCATAGGGCAGGAGCTATGATGGAAAAGGCACAGGCTTAATTTGATTCTCTCCAGGCTACCCTAAGTAGGGAAAGCTGGAAAACTGAAAACTGAAAGTGGTACATGGAGAAACATAGGAGGGGACTTTCCTAGCTAATATTGCTACTTCTCTTGTGGGTTTTGCACTTTTTCAGAGTTTAGCTGGTCTGAGATTATGATACACCATTTATTTACTTCTTCAAAGCCAAATTGATTATCTGATTGTGGGGTTCTTCCCTAGGCTCACCAGGAAGGCCCCCATCAGGATGACCCAGTAATCTCATCAGGGTGCCCCCTTTTGGAGGATGCCAGATGGAGGGGTGAGAGACTGTCTTTCCCCGAGCTCTCCCCTGCATGCTGTCTTCAGGAGACTCAGTGGTGTCTCTTTCACTGGGCTCACAGACATTCTTTGATCCCACTCAACTGGTAGGACCACACTCCTCCATGGTCACTGAGTTTCACCTCTATCTCTGCTGCTCCTCCACTGTCCATCTCTCTTCAGTCCTTCCTAATTGACCAGCTCACTCTATCTTCTGCTCTCCCTCCACTTTTTCCTGCATCCACCCCATAGCTCTGAGGCTATCCTTCCTTTTATTCTTCCATGAGTCATGGACTTTTCCGGCCTCTTCCCCACACCTCAGTCTTTAACTAACCTGCCCCCTGGGTCAGCATATTTCCAGGCTCCCTGGGGCCAGGGTTGGCATGGCCCCCACCACCCTCCATGGGCTTTGCCAGTCATACTTATCCTGTGAGCTCCAGGTACATCTTGGCCATGGCTTGGCTTGGCTTCAGGGATTGGGAACTGGTGTGGCTTCCATGGCATGTCAGTCAATTGCTGCGACAGCTCACTTTCGGTGTCAGTGTTGTCTGCCTGTTTGCCCTCTGGATAGTGTTGCAGCTGGCCCCCAGTGGCTGGGAGGGACACATGGCCTCAGTTGCCTTATCCAGGTGGGTCTGGGAAAGCAGCAAGGCTCTCAGGGATGTGAGGCAGTGCCCGGGCTCCTGGAGGTGGAAGGGGCAGTGTGGCAAAGCTCCTTACCGGGAGTCCAGGGCTGAATCTGCATTGAGCTTTTATTCCAATCCTAGGTTGATTCAATCCCTGCCATCTACGCTGAATGCGATCTCCATTTTGATTTTAAGCAATTTAAATTTTCCCTCTGCAACAAGCATGATTGATCCAGAGTGACCCGCAATATCCTGATGGATATAACCCTTGATATTCAAAAAATCTGCATGAGTAAAGGTGCAGCTCTCTGCTTTCCCCGAAATTACTTGCTGCCGAACCTCTAATGCTGTAGAAAATCCCTGATTGGCCAGGGCATCAGATCAAAGGGTTCCTCATTCTCAGGTTGCAAGGCCTCCCTTAAAGGGGAAGTCCTAACTTCTCTCAGAAGAGATTTTCCTCTTGGATGTATTTCCCCTCCTCTGCTGTCTCCAATCAAGAAAAGAAAGAGGCTCCTGCGGTGCTTGGCTCCTCCCAGTCTGAGCTTCCCTAATCACATGCAGAACAATATTCTGTTTCAATTAGGGAGGGGGTAGAGGAAGACCCGAGTTCAAATCGATCTGAATTCAGAAAGATCCACAGCGGAATAATCAAAGTAAATGCAGAATCAGCTCAGATGGTACCAGACATTGATATTCTATAATCATCTTCAAAGCAAAAAGATGGTGGGAGAATAAAACAAGACTGAATATAGGCTCATGTGGTTTGAGCTATCAGTTGAGGGCTGTGGGCACAAGATCTGAAGAATAATCTTCACACTTATAAGCTATGTAATGGTCATAAAAAATTAATGCATCAGAACTGGAAGGTATTAACTGTGTTCTAGGAACTGACTTTGGCTATTTGTCCTTCCGTGTATGAGTGTATGAATTAGAGAGAGAAAGAGAGAAGCATTTCAACATTTCAGTTCTAGCAGCCTAGATAAAGGCAAAATTGGTTCAACCATCACAATCATCATCTACGTCAATTGGTACACATTCTTCAGTACTGCGAACTCAGATCTGATTTTGATTTGAGGTATTGATAGCCTAAGATAAATGCAATTCATTGTGGATGGGTGATTGATCTCTTGCTTGGCAATAAATAGGAAGTAGTGGTGAATTCCTCTTGTACAAAACCTCAGAAGATTTTACAGAAGAAGCAGACATGGATTCTGTAGACCTTACAAAAGTACTTTTCAAGGATTAACAACTGGATATGAATCAAACCACTAAAAGCAGAAATAAATGGTCATTTTTCATCTCAAGCAAAGGTTAACAGCAGCGTACTTGAAGTCTGCCTAGTAAGAACAGTGGTGTTAAATATATTTATTATTGATCCAGAAGAAAAGGTAGCAAAATCTGCTGAGGGAACAAAGTTATTTATAATAGTCAAAGGCAGAAGGAGCTTGCAGTAATATATTTAACAATCTAATGCCAATTATTGAGTATAAAGTTGTAATTCAGGCTAAAAGTAGCCTGAATCAAAATCTGGCAATTGTTCCAATTTTTGAATGAGAAATTTCCAGCCAAAATTAGAATTTGCATATTAATACAAAACATTTATCTCAGAATTAGAAACATTGGTGTATCTGTATTATTTTATTTCCTCATATGAAATCTAAGCAATTGTAATAATTCTCTAAGCAGTTATAATAATTCTCATTGCACTGCTCAATAATAATGTAATTAACACATTCACTCTGAAATGACATTTAGTATTCTATTTTTAGTAGTAGTAGTAGTAGCTCCATTCTAAAATATCTACTTGGGCACAAACATTTAAATGGCTCCAAAGAAAGTAGCTTTTACAAGGTCATATTCATGTAGTACACATGGTAGGTATCATACTCAGGAATATACCCATCAGTTCTGGAACAGGAGACCAACAGCCACCATTCTTATGCCTCTGCATAGATCACTCTAACACCTTTGTAATAGGTGAATACAAGTATCCATTACCTAAAATTTCATAAGGAAAATTAGCACTGCCAACATACTCTTCACTGTTCTCACTGCTATCACTATCCCACTAAGACAGATGCTGTACTGTTAAATAGTTTTTAGGCTTCAACTCCTCTGACTTAAGAAAGCCCAGAAAGCCTACAGGTTCCTGGCACAGAAGGTTCAAATAGTCAGTGCCAAACCATGCAGAATAGCTTCTCTATTCCAAGCTTCATAAGTCTTGTGCTGTTCAATCTCTGTTTGCTTCTAAAGCCAAATGCTGGAACCTGGCGATCAGAAGAGAAGATATGGCATCCGCTACTCAATTAGTTACCCCAGGAACATGCCCAGTTGTAAACAAAGGATTAAACTTTAAACATTCTAAAACAAACTTGCAAAATAACTCTGTAGCCTTCACAATTTTTGGACACTAGAAGTTTATAAGATGAGCATCAGCTTATTATTACACCAGAAAAAGATAGATTCTGGCCCTAGATCATTGGAAAAAAACAGATGTGAAACATTCTTGATTGAGACAGGACTATAGCTAGTACAGGGGCATTAATTTTTTGGGTTACTCCTTAAAGTTTGTTGTCAGGAGCTTCTTAGAGTTTTTCCCTATAGCTGTGGCAGTGCACATCTAGGATAGAGTGTTAAGGAATTAAGTTGTAATTCTGGTGTGATAATAGTGCCATAGTTTAGGGTATTAATAGACAAACTTCCAAGGGTGGCAAGGTTTTGCAATTTTTGTGGGTCTTTATTTTTTGCTGTTAGATTTTTGTTCAAGGCTAGGCTAGGCATATTCCAGGTTTGGATAATGGCATTGCATAGTAGGTGAGCATGTAAGAGGCCGATAAAGGACACTCAGACACAGTTGTGGATCAAATAAAGCCACAGCTTTATTGTACCCTAGGCAGGAGCAGGATGCAGCATGGGGTAAACTACCTTCCTGTGGTCAGCAGACTACCAGGGAACATCATTCCCAATTGCCAACCCATGCACTCAAGGCACTCACTTGGTCTGTGATTGTGATTTTTATAGTTTCGGGTTTTAATGGGGTTTTATGGGGTGCTATTATGTGATCCGCCTTGAGTCCAAGGAGGAAGGCAGAATATAAATTGGATGGACGGGACGGGACGGGACGGGACGGATGGATGGACGGACAGACAGATAGATTGCACTGCACTCTTGGGAGTTGGCATATGATGGATTACCAGCAGGTATGAGCCACTAAATGATAACCTTCTGCCACCTAGAAAAGCAGGCACACCAGGCCATGCTCAGTATCCTCAAAGCCTCTTAAGGAGACTCCCATGATGGACAAGTCCAGTGTGAAGACTCAGATTGCACATGTCCAAACCTCCAGCTACAGTGAAACAGAAAGCCACAAAGGAAATAAGGCAACTTTATCAGCATAGTAACCAGCCCCCCAGATGCAGCTCCACCCTGAAACCACAACAAAAAGGGTAGGAAGGGTGGGTAAGGAGCTCAGTTGCTGGTCGCCAAGAAGAAGAAGAAGAAGAAGAAGAAGAAGACTTGGTTCTTATATGCCACTTTTCTCTATCAGTAGGAGTCTCAAAGCTGCTTACAATCACCTTCCCTTTCCTCTACCCACAACAGACACCCTGTGAAGTAGGTGAGGCTGAGAGAGCCTTGATATTACTGCTCGGTCAGAACAGCTTTATCAGTGCTGTGGCGAACCCAAGGTCACCCAGCTGGTTGCATGTGGGGGAGCACGAAATCAAATCTGGCTCGCCAGATTAGATGTCTGTGCTCCTAACCACCACACCAAGAAGGAGGGACTAGCGTGGCCCTCCCTGCCCATCCCAGCATGCAATGGGGTTAGCCAGACCAAACATGCAGCCCCTGGCCAACCCCTGCCCATTCTGGGACCTCACACAGCCAGCTGGTTCTCGGGCCCCCCATGGTTGCAATGCAGCAGGCAGCAGTTATAGCGAGGCTGCACTTGTGGGCAATAAAGGTCTGAAAAGATTTTGATGGAATATTGTCCCTCCTGAGACAATTTTCAAGCCAGATTTCCAGCATTTTCCTGGGTCATGGTAGGATATTTATTTATTTAGGACATCAGTCTTCCATAGGAACCAAGGATAGTTACAATGTTGATTCAATACAATGACTTAAAAATCAGCTAAAATCACGTACAGTTTGACCATAAAACCAATCTACAAAAATGCCTAGATATTCATATAAGAAGGAACCCCCCCCCCCCCAAAAAAAAACCCTGTCTAAACAGTTCTGCTTTGTAAGGTCTGTAGAAAATAAACAAGGTGGGGGATTATACAGATTCAGGAATTCCATTCCACAAAGTTAGGGATACGATGGGAAAAAATAACTATGTCAACAAGCTTGGCTTTGCAGAGTAGAGCTGCCACAAAGGAGCATGTTAGGAGGAAGATGAAATGAAATATGCATATTTATACAGGCCATTACATTATTTCTAACTTTTAGACAGTCATATGCTTGTATGATTGATTGTCAGTAGAGATGGCAGTGAAACCCTTTACTGCCCAATTTCTCCACTGATTTTGATCTGTTTACTCATAGTGTTCATTCAGCCAAACACATATGAAATGCCATATTGACTAGCAAAATCTCCCCTGCTGAAGAATGGAATGCTAAAAAGAGGAGTGGGAAGCCAAGGGGAACGGAATGGCCTACATGCAGAAAATCAAAGAAATGATAGCAAAACAGATGCAGGAGAATTGACTTAGGACAATGACAAAATGATTGAATATTATTTAGCTGTAATAATCATATGCTCACAGAAATTTTTATCCACAATCCTGTGACAATTGTTAGGTGCGAAGTCGTGTCTGACCCATCATGACCCCATGGACAATGGTCCTCCAAGCTTTCCTGTCCTCTACCATTCCCCGGAGTCCATTTAAGTTTGCACCTACTGATTTAGTGACTCCATCCAGCCACCTCATTCTCTGTCGTCCCCTTCTTCTTTTGCCCTCGATCGCTCCCAGCATTAGGCTCTTCTCCAGGGAGTCCTTCCTTCTCATGAGGTGGCCAAAGTATTTGAGTTTCATCTTCAGGATCTGGCCTTCTAAGGAGCAGTCTGGGCTGATCTCCTCTAGGAGATCAAGGTTTGTTCGCCTTGCAGTCCAAGGGACTCACAAGAGTCTTCTCCAGCGCCAGAGTTCAAAAGCCTCAATTAATTGACGCTCAGCCTTCCTTATGGTCCAACTTTCGCAGCCATACATTGCAACTGGGAAGACCATAGCCTTGACTAGACGCACCTTTGTTGGCAGGGTGATGTCTCTGCTTCTTAGGATGCTGTCTAGATTTGCCATAGCTTTCCTCCCCAGGAGCAAGCGTCTTTCATTTCTTTGCTGCAGTCCCCATCTGCTGTGGTCTTGGAGCCCAGTAAAATAAATTCTGTCACTACCTCCATTTCTTCCCCATCTATTTGTCAGGAATTGAGAGGGCTGGATGTGACAATTACTTGTTGCTAATATCAATGGGGTTTATGGGTGCTCAACTCATAGAATCATAGAATAACAGAGTTGGGACCTCCTGGGCCATCTAGTCCAACTGCGCTGTTGTCTCAATGTACCGATTGTGCTGGGGAAAGGAAAGAAAACCATGTTAAATAAGTCATTGTAACAATCCATAGCTCTCCTGAAGATAGCAGGTTTTGATGTTTTAGTTGATGCAAGCTTAGAAGCCAATTATGTTATTTGACTGACGTCTGGCTTTAATGCCTAACCTTGACTCTGTAATAATTTCATCACTGTCTAGCCAATGAGATTCTCTGGTTTCAATTTGGGAAGTAGTTGGAGGATGTCAGGAATGATTAATAGTCCTGGGCATCTGACTAGTTCAATTTAGTTAAAATTTAATTTTCCACAAAGGTAAACCTTAAATATTTAAATATAGAGTATTAACCCATGAGATGTTTAATCCAAGGGCTGTTCAAATGAAGTTCTATTGCTGTCAAAGTGTGCACTAGTAATCGGAATTCCTTATGTCAGGTGTTTTTCAACCTGAAAATCACTGCTTTGTCTGAACCTCTAACTTGTGAAAAAACATCCTCTTTTTTGCTTTTCAAAATATGGCAACCCTAATCTACCCAGCCATAACCTTCAGTGACACCAGAAGAAATCTGAGAAGATTCTTTGAATGCTTTCAACACCTAATTCAAGCATCATCTTGGCACGTTCAGCATTTTTCATTTCAGCATATGAAGTGATGCTGACAGCATGTGATACATACCTTTTACTAATCTACCTGAAACTATTAACGTTTTATAATATCAAATGCATCTTCCATTTTCATTAATAATTAAACTGTAGTTATCCTTTTTATTTTATTTTTTGTAGTTGTCACGATTTATCCATACCAGATTTAAATTTAGTTTTGGTCACTGTATTTCATTTTAGAATTGATAATCAAAAGGTATACTACATGAATGGAATCCATAGTGCTAGATCCTTTAGCAAAATATGCATCTGGTGCTGGGTTTCCACTCACCTGATTGTGGTAGGAGTCCTCCCACCAATGCTCCTATACCTCTGCACTTGCTTTATAGAGCAGTGTGTATGGGGAATGGAGGGCAGCTATGTTGATCGATGTAACAAGGTATTGGGGAATCCTGAAATCATTGTGATATTACTTCTAGTTATGGCCCAGAGAGGACATTATGATATTGATTGATGCTTTCTCTTCCTGTCCCAAGGGCTGAGGACAGAGGACAGCAGCACCTGTGGTAAAGAAGAATGAATCCTATGAATTTACACTGACATAGATTGCTTTTGGAAATATAGTGAACAGATAAACCAGGTTGTTATTATCATCATTTATGGGTCAACATGCATGCTATTTTGAGTATGAGAAGACAGGTTGAACTAATAGTGGGTTCAGCTGTGCTCCTAATTAACTAAGACTTCATTAGTCCAATACTTACATTTCTAGGTTGGCTGTCAAATATCAAATACTGTTAAATATCAGAAGCTAAGTATCAAATGCCATCATCTGTCAAAAGTCTGATGCCAAACAACAGGTGTCAGATGTTAAATATCACAGCCTGTTAACCGTCAGATATCATCAAACATTAAATACCATCAGATGCCAAATGTCAAACATCAACAGACTGCATATTGAATATTCAGTGTGTATTCGAGTTTGCTGTGGAGGATTCTGAGGAACATTTAAGGAGTGAACATTTGGCATCAGAGAATTTTACCATTTGGAGCAATGAAATGAAAGCTGCTGAAGGGCAGACCTTTCAAAGTAGCCTGCCTGATTAGGTGAGGATTTTTTCCCATCCAAGTCTAGAATAAGATACTAGAAGCCAGCCTCAAAATCATTTTCCTGGGCACATTTTGTATCCATTCTGATCTGAGCTCATTTTAACTTAGGGCATTGTTTGAAAAGAAATATCCAGCCATTAGAAAGTCAGGCTATATTATTGAGTGTACCTACCAGGAAATCTGTTTCCTTGCACTCTGCAGGACCCACTTCTCCATATACATGTTGAGGATCAGAATGCCAGCCATTATAGGATGGATTGTCTTCAGTAGGACATTTACTCAGGAACAATGTTAGCAGAATGAATAGCAGCAGGCTGTCATGGTGGGATACACTGTATCCCCTGCTATGTTGATGGTTGTCTGGCAATGAATGAATGATACGGGCACAAGCTGTCAAATGGGGTGCAACTAGACAAGGCTCTCATTAAATAAAGTAATGGTGGTACTGATAGCTCCCTGCAGTGACTCATCATACAGATAAATGGCCAGATATGGAAGCTGACAGATGGTGAATGACACTTATGTAATTGGGAAGCAAGTCTGAAACTTGCTGTGACTGCGACTGATGAAGTATAGAGGGGGGGGGGGGGGTCCTAGGAATGTTCTGCTTATTTCCTAGGAAGCTCTCTTGTTTGTGCTTTCTGCCCAGACCCTGCATTGCTGCATATACTTTAAATATATATAATTGCACAGGTGAGATGTTTATATTACATGTTCAGAGAGCATTCTCAACACGTTCCTTGAAAAAAATGTAAGGGCTTAACCATAGTAGTTCTGCTTGCAGCACCAAAGTGAAGTGAACTATTTTAAATGATCTTCCCATTTCCCCTTAAGGAGACCCATTGTCTCATCCTAGAAACATTTTGTCAGACATTTACACCTGCCCGGGCCCTTGCAATTTCTAATCAACGGCATGAGAAAACAAGTGCTATCTGTTCACCTTAGAGCAGCTGAACAAATCAATATTGCTCCATGGGAGATGTTAGCAAATATCTCGGGTTTTAATTGCCTTCTAGCCAAAATGTATTGCACATATTAAAATCGTTGCTTACAGAACCATGCTTAAAAATTTATAATTTAGCTTTATTCCCAGAGAAAATATTTATGCAATTATGCTTTGCAAGGAAAAACAATTATTATTATGCCAACCAGAGGGGTTTGTTGTGTGCAAAAAAAGGATGAGGTATAAATACTGTAGAAAGCTCTCCAGACAGGATGGCATCAAAACGATGCTGTACATATTGCTAAATGAGTCATAAACTGACAGAAATATGGAAACTGAGTTTGATATGATAAAATTATGGAGTAAGAATATATTTTAGTGATGTTATATAAATGGCTATTAGTTCCCTGTGCTGCTATGAGGGATTTTAGGGAAATGCCAGTCCAAGGTCATTGGAAACCAAGGTCATTGGAAACCAAATAATCAAATACAAACGTGTATTCAGAAGGAGATGTACTAGAATAGCTCCAGTGGTTGGAAAATAGTTTGTATGAGCAGAGGACCCACTAGAGTTGTGAGGAGCGTCTCATTTTCCTGCCTCCCACCATTTTTTCTTTCTCTTCTCTGAAAGCCCTCATAGGCTTTTACTGCTTCCTTGTCCCCTTTCCATCCACCAGCCAACTTACCTTTATCTGACCTATCTTCAGCTTTACTTCCTTCCATTCCGCTGGAAGCCTTGGCCCAGGAAAACTGTGGCCTGGTTGTGCTGTTCTGGCCACCAGGCCAAAACAGGTTGTTCACTGGGGAACCCACAAAGATTTCCGCAGGGTTCTTCATTTTCCCCTGTATTCCCTTTCCCCATATTGTTTCATCTTTCCTTCCTCATCTTCCCTCCACTTCCATCTCTCCTTCCATCTCTCCTTCCTAGGTTTTCAGGTTTGTTGAGAATCAGATATATTGATTGATTATTTATTTTTAGCTATGAAGATAATAATGGGAATTTAGTAAAATATATATCATTGGTTGTCATGACTTTTCAGAAGGGGAAAGCCACATTCTCAAAGTGCAATGAATGTTCCCTATACTCTGCAACCCATCTTCCTGCTTTTTGAAATGACTATACACAGATTCCAATAAGGAGACCACTGGAAGTATCCCTAAAGGTATCTAGAGTTATTCAGGAATGGAGCTGATTATCTTTCAAAGATAAGAAAGATGGAACTGGATAGCAGCTTTCCAAGACTTTCTGAAGACCGGTAGAATGTAAGTCCCTAAATAAATAAAAGACATGACAAGTTTATATTCATCAAAACAAAGGGTTAACTGTTCTTTTTGCTTACCATTGAGAAGGCAAGGACAAGGATAAGTTGAAAATGAAGTGATTTAAGCTGGGCATTAGAATGAATTTCTAGTAGTATCGGTACCCTAAAGATGTGGTGGAATTTCTTTCACTGGAGAGTTGAATGAGGTTAGAAGCATTATTGTTCCTCATCCAACCCATTACTGTCATCAGACAATGGGTTCAGGACCTTCATGGACTCTCTGCCTCCGCTGAAAGAAGAAATAGAGTAAAATGTCATCTGCATGTTGATAATACCTTACTCCATATCTCTCTCCCAGCTGCTTCATGTAGATGCAAAACAGCATGAGGGAGCAGAATATACCCCCGAGGAGCCCTGCATTTTAATGGAAGTGTGCTTTTTATGGGATCTTGTCAATTCATACATGAATATCAGTAATGTAAAGGAAGGAGCTATAAATGATTTGAAAGAAAAGAAAGCAAGCTACAATACTGTTCCATTCTTTTCAACTTACAGTCAAGGAGTAGAATACAGTGAACTTCAGAAACAATAAAGGAGTGGAACTGCCCAAATCTGCTCATACCTGAAGGAAGTTGTTTGACTTTGAACCTTTCAGCAGCTTCTCCAATCCCCTTTTACATTCAAGCAAAATTATGGGCTTGATTGCTGAAAGAGGTGAGGGAAGCAGGAATGACCACAGGTCCACTGGGCAATAGGCACATCATCTTCCTTTTGGAGATTTTAAAGTTATGGGAAGGATCTTCACACAGCTGTATTCGAAATGAGATATGTGTGTGGTATGCATGGTAGGAGTGGAACAGACTGAAACAGAGAAGAACAAGGTTCCCTGTTGTCCCCATGTACAGATAATTTGGATTAATCATGCATTATAATCGTAGATATTTGTTCTATTCTGCTTTCCATGTCCCATCTATAACTGCATCTTGTTTTTCAAAATATTACAGATACACCATAACTAAAACAGGTTGGTCACTGCTACTGGGGATATGGTGGATGGGGTAAACCTGAAGCAATAGTAAAAAAAAAACCCTTATAATATCAGGAAGGTAATTAATGCACCTCGCTCATGGATGATAAATGCAGATAAATGTGAATTAATAAGTTTTGGAAGCAAAATAAAGAGAATGCACTACAGTTAAATGGAAAATGAACTGCTATATATTGACCTAAAAAGAGATCTGGGAGCAATTATAGACAAATCCTTAAATCCTCTAGCCCATTACATGGCTAAATTGGAAAAAAATAAATGAGATAATGTAATGAATGCTAAAGACATACAGTGTAACTCAAGGGAGCTGGCGCTATATATTTTGCTTAATGAGACTACATCCAAATCGCTGGATGTGGTATTAGCCATAAAGAGGGAGAAATTCAAACTGACTGCATATAAGAAATAAATATGGCTAGAATTAATTCTTCAGTCTGATTGGCTTGACCTGAAGTAGTAGCTTGACTTTGAATCTTTCATGGCTAATATAGAATTTATGTTTGCATTTCGAAATGGCAGTTGTGGTAATCAGTGATCACACTTTCCTGCCAATGTTTTAATTGTTGCTTTGATGTTTTTGCCCGTATTTTAGTTCTGGTTTTATTTATGTGGAACACATCAACTGCTGCACTCCCCAAAATGGAAATGATAATGAACATGATATCCATTGTCCTGTCTTAGGGAGCATGGCAGTAGATAGTGACAGTGACAGCACAGCTGTGAGGCTCATAGCTCGGCCTTGGAGTTCTGCTGTTGCACTGCCCATCTTCCCAGGCCCATTCCACCCTTAGAAGAATGGGATCGGTCTGAAAAGAGGGAAGATGTTGCTGCACCAAAACTGTGAGGCTTAGAGCTGGGCCTCAGAGCTCTACTGGGACACTGCCTATTTTCCTAGGCCCATCCTGCCCTTAGAAGAGTGAGACTGGCCTGAGAACTGGGGAGACACTGCTAGAGAAACAGAGCTGCAGGCTGCAAGGTAAGGAGGGGAAAGGAGAAGGGGGAGCCTGTATGTGTGAAAAAGAAGGAGAGGGAGTGATGGACCAGGAAGAAGAGGTAAGGGGGAAAGGCAAGGGAGGAGTAGGGGGAGGAATCTGTGTCTGAGTGTGTGTACGTGTGTGTGTGTGTGTGTGTATGACTGAAAGAGATACGTATGTTGATGTGTTCCACATAAATTTTGTATAAATTTTGTAAAGTAAATACATAAATAATTGTTACTATTGATATGGCATATTTGCACTCTGTATTTTGCTGTGTCTATCTAACCTGTTTGGAGCATGTCATTGTTGGCTGTTCAGCTGTCATGAGACATTTCTTCAAGTGATTATAAGATGTAGCATCACTGTAACAAATTTTGACTGTACACACACATTTTGAATGTATAAGACCTGATTTAAACATTCTGGCCAGGGGGTTATGCAGTACAATCAGATTTATGGCAGTAGAATGCATGTGGTGGACTAGCAATTTTGAAGCATCCCAACAGCAAATTAAAGGAGAAATTTTCTAGCTCACTGTTACCAAGGCATGCCAGATCTAAGTGGGGCCTGGAGTTCTCCTAGGATTATAATTGTTCTCTAGACCATGAAGTTCAGGAAAAGGCAGCTTTGAAGAATAGACTCTATACCAGGAGTGGCCAGACTGCTGTTCTCCAGATACCCATGGACTGCAATTACCACAAGCCCTTACCAGCATGCATGTTAATTGTAGTCCATGGCCACATTTTGGCTACCCCTGCTCTTTACCATCAAAATTCTGCTGAGCTCTCCCCCCTTACCATTTTCCAACACCAAATCTTCAGAAATTTCAGCTCCATTGATAGAAAAGAAAATATGTTCCGCAAGATGAACAAGCATCAGAACATATGAATGGATCGCCATGTGGCTGGGCCCGACCCCCTAACCCGAGAGGTGTGTTGCTTGCCAGGGGCGAAAATTAAAGATGTTTCAGAAAGGCTGCCCAAACTCCTCAAATCTACGGATTGTTACCCATTTGTGATGGTCCATGTGGGAACGAATGACATGTCCCTGAATACCATCACTCCTATTAAAAAAGACTGTCAAGATCTGGGGAGGAAGCTCAAGCAAATGGGGGCACAAGTGGTATTCTCTTCAATCTTGCCTGTCAAGGGAAGAGGAATGTGTCGGGAGAGGAAGATAATGGAGGTGAATCACTGGCTGCCTAGTTGGTGCAGGCAGGAGAGATTTGGTTTCTGGGACCATGGGATATGCTTTCTAGAGGAAGGCCTACTAGCACCTGATGGACTGCACTTATCGAAACTGGGGAAGAATGTGTTTGGCAGGAACCTGGGGAGATTCATCAGGAGAGCTTTAAACTAAAGCCACTAGGGGAAGGAGACGATCAACATAGGGAGTGTATGGAAGGAAAACGATCGGAGGCAGCCCAACCGGCAAGGCCAGCTCATAGGGAACCAAAAGTAAAAGGATTCAGATGTCTTTATACTAACGCCCGAAGCATGGGCAATAAAAAGGAAGAGCTGGAACTTCTCATGCTGATGGAAAGGTATGATCTAGTAGGCATCACAGAAACTTGGTGGAATGATTCTCATGACTGGAATGTAATGGTGGATGGATATGAACTGTTCAGAAAAAACAGAATAGATCGAAGAGGTGGAGGAGTGGCACTGTATGTGAGGAAAGGGCTTACCTGTCAGGAAATTCTAGTGAAGGAGAGCATATCTACAGTGGAAAGCATCTGGGTGAAAATAAGCGAGGGGGAAACAAACAGTGTGGTGGTTGGTGTCTGCTACCGACCGCCTGACCAACGCGAGGATGTGGATGCTGCACTTTGTGAGCAGCTTGAGAAAATATCGAAGCGGCAGGACCTTGTCATCATGGGTGACTTCAATTTCCCAGATGTGTGCTGGGAAACAAACTCTGCAAAGCGTCCTCAGTCATGCAAGTTTCTGACCTGCCTGGCTGACAATTTCATTTATCAAATGGTAGATGAACCCACAAGAGGTTCAGCCATACTGGACTTAATACTGACCAACAGGCAAGAGTTGGTGGATGAGGTGAAGGAGGTGGGGACCCTAGGGGGAAGTGACCATGTCCTCATAGAATTCCTTTTGAGATGGGGAGCCAAGGAAGCTTGTAGCCAGATGCGGATGTTGGATTTTCATAGGGCAAACTTAAAAAAACTCAGAGACATGATGAGTGTCATACCATGGACGAGAATGCTGGAAGGGAAGGGAGCATGTGAAGGGTGGGTGCTACTCAAACAAGAGCTATTGCATGCTCAATCAATGACTATCCCAGAAAGACGAAAACACTGCAGGAGCTCTAAGAAGCCTATTTGGATGAACAGAGAACTTCAAGAGGAACTAAGAAAGAAAAGGAAAATGTTCAGGAAATGGAGGGAAGGACAGAGCTCTAGAGAAGAGTACCTACAGGTTACTAGGCACTGTAGATCAATCATCAGAAAGGCCAAAGCTGAGAGTGAGCTAAGATTGGCCAGGGAAGCCCATTGTAACAAGAAAAGATTTTTCAGTTATGTGAGGAGCAAACGTAAAGTAAAGGAGGCAATAGGCCCACTGTTGGGTGCGGATGTACAAACTCTAACGAAAGATGCAGAGAAAGCAGAAAGACTTAGTGCCTATTTTACATCTGTTTTTTCCCACAGGTCAAAGTGTTTAGGCACATCTAGAGATGGCCGTAGCCAAAGGATAGTGTCTGGGTGGCAGGTTAACATGGATAGAGAGGTGGTCGAGAGGCATTTAACTGCACTGGATGTGTTCAAATCCCCTGGTCCGGATGAAATGCACCCGAGAGTACTCAAAGAACTTTCCAGAGAACTTGCACAACCCTTGTCCATCATCTTCGGAACCTATTTAAGGACTGGAGATGTCCCGGAGGACTGGAAAAGAGCAAACGTTGTTCCGATCTTCAAAAAAGGGAGGAAGGCTGACCCGGGAAACTACAGACCAGTGTGTCTGACCTCTGTTGTGGGGAAGATAATGGAGCAGATATTAAAGGGAGTGATCTGCAAACATCTGGAGGACAATTTGGTGATCCAAGGAAGTCAGCATGGATTTGTCTCCAACAGGTCCTACCAGACCAACCTAGTTTCCTTTTTTGACCAAGTAACAGGTTTGCTGGATCGGGGAAATTCGGTTGATGTCATTTACTTGGATTTTAGTAAAGCTTTTGACAAGGTTCCCCATGATGTTCTGATGGATAAGTTGAAGGACTGCAATCTGGATTTTCAGATAGTTAGGTGGATAGGAAATTGGTTAGAGAACCGCACTCAAAGAGTTGTTGTCAATGGTGTTTCATCAGACTGGAGAGAGGTGAGTAGCGGGGTACCTCAGGGCTCGGTGCTCGGCCCGGTACTTTTTAACATATTTATTAATGATCTAGATGAGGGGGTGGAGGGACTACTCATCAAGTTTGCAGATGACACCAAATTGGGAGGACTGGCAAATACTCCGGAAAATAGAGACAGAGTTCAACGAGATCTGAACACAATGGAAAAATGGGCAAATGAGAACAAGATGCAATTTAATAAAGATAAGTGTAAAGTTCTGCATCTGGGTCAGAAAAATGAAAAACATGCCTACTGGATGGGGGATACGCTTCTAGGTAGCACTGTGTGTGAACGAGACCTTGGGGTACTTGTGGATTGTAAACTAAACATGAGCAGGCAGTGTGATGCAGCGGTAAAAAAGGCAAATGCCATTTTGGGCTGTATCAACAGGGGCATCACATCAAAATCATAAGGTGTCATAGTCCCATTGTATACGGCACTGGTCAGACCACACCTGGAGTACTGTGTGCAGTTCTGGAGGCCTCACTTCAAGAAGGACGTCGATAAAATTGAAAGGGTACAGAGGAGAGCGACGAAGATGATCTGGGGCCAAGGGACCAAGCCCTATGAAGATAGGTTGAGGGACTTGGGAATGTTCAGCCTGGAGAAAAGGAGGTTGAGAGGGGACATGATAGCCCTCTTTAAGTATTTGAAAGGTTGTCACTTGGAGGAGGGCAGGATGCTGTTTCTGCTGGCTGCAGAGGGGAGGACACGCAGTAATGGGTTTAAACTACAAGTACAACGATATAGGCTAGATATCTGGAAAAACTTTTTCACAGTCAAAGTAGTTCAGCAGTGGAATAGGCTGCCTAAGGAGGTGGTGAGCTCCCCCTCACTGGAAGTCTTCAAGCAAAGGTTGGATACACACTTTTCTTGGATGCTTTAGGATGCTTAGGGCTAATCCTGCGTTGAGCAGGGGGTTGGACTAGATGGCCTGTATGGCCCCTTCCAACTCTATGATTCTATGATTCTATGATATTAACAGTTCTCAACAAACTTAAGTTGCTCTTTAAAAGATGAATAATGAAACAGTTGATAAAACATTAGCTTTCTTGTAGAAGTTCTTGTTTTGAAGGTTTAGTAGAAAAATTAATCTGCAGGCTCCATGGAACAAAAATACAGCATTGACGTGAAACTCATTTCCAAATCCTATCTATATTTTCCAGAATATACATGCAAATATTATTTATATTGTTCACAATGAAAAAAATGTTGTTCCTACATGTGTGATTTATGTTGGACTGGCTGTGAATTGGCATGTGCATGGGAGGGGGGGGATGAGATGATTTCAAATTCAGCCCAAATCAATTCGGGTTGAATCTGAAATAGTGCACATTTTTTTTCCTGTAGATATATGCCTCTCCCTCCCACCACCTTCTCAGGCAGCAGAGAGCATCACTGCTGCCTATAAAAGTGTGGGAGAAGGCATTTAAAGGGTACAACAAGCAGCTTTTTATCATGATCAGCTACTTGGCGTGCCCATTAAATGCTTCCCCCCTGCCTTCCCAGGCTGCACTGAGAAGGCTGGGGTAAGGAAGTATTTAAAGGTGAACCAAGCAACTGATCATGACAGATTAGCTGCTTGACATTCTTGCTGCTGGGAGGTAAAATGGTAGTGATTGGGGAAGGCACTGGCAAGGCCACCCTGTATTGAGTCTGCCACGAAAACGCTGGAGGGTGTCACCCCAAGGGTCAGAAATGACCCGGTGCTTGCACAGAGGATACCTTTACATTTAAATACACATATTTTGAACAGGTGGCTGTTAAATAGGTACATATGAAAACAGAATTAAACTCCAGGTAAATATTTAAAATACATTTTAATGGGTTTTTAAAATATGTCATTCACAAGAATAGTTCACACCCAGTAGGATTTATATCATTGGCTCCAATGAGGGCAGATCAGATGAAGAGGAAACATAGCATATCTGTCATGTAAG